>NC_137324.1:179122591-179722591 GCF_965287045.1 Carcharhinus amblyrhynchos
CATTTCTAATTACCCCTCAAACTGAGTGGAGAGAGAAACAGAATTCACATTTCCACGTGACTCTTCTTCAGAAATTCATTACAAATCTTAGCCTCTGTCTCTCGCTCCACAGACAGTCAGACCTGGCTAAGTGTTTCCAGAAGTTGTTTCTATTTCATTTTATCATGAAGCCATGATGTGCAGCATCTTATAGTGGACTGATTGAAAATCTAAATATATTACATCTACTACCTTTCCCTTGTCTACCCTTCCTGTTATTAAGTTAGAGTGAGTGGAACTTGCTCCCACAGGGAGTGGGGAGAATGTGGGACTCGTTCCCACAGGGAGTGGGGAGAATGTGGGACTCACTCCCATGGGGAGTGGCTGAAGTGAATAGCCTAGAAAAGTTGGACAAGGTTATTAGAAAAAAGGGAATGGGGGGGTTATGAGGGTAGATGAAGAAAGCTAGGATAAAGTTTGAGAAGAACTTAAATGCCAGCCTGAACTGCTTGGGCTGAATGGCCTGTTTTGGTGTCATATATTCTATCTAACCCAGTGTATATTTCATGTACATAGGTCACACAGCCCAATCAAACAGTATGTTCTTGTGGTTATTTGTAACATGCAGAGCACAGACCTTACACTACCGAGCAGCACTTACTAAACAATCCCGAGTGTGTTAATAACTACACTTAACCAATTTCAAATAAACAGTAAAACTCCAAACAGAACTCATTAACACTTGTTGGAAGATGTGAACACATTCATATATAGAGACACATTCACTGCCAATAAAAGAAATACGGCCAAGTCTTCTGCCTTTTCTGAATTACCCGGGAGCTGGGGGGTCTAAAGGCCCCGTTGCTTTCCCCACTGTGGCCAATCAGTCAACTTTCCAACCAATTACCGTGCCTTTTGACCAATCACAGTAAAGTTGCTAACCAATCACCATCTCTTTCCTCCTGCAGTGATTGTTTGAAATTTGGTGTTTTTACTTTGAGTCCTGATGAGTACAAGAGGCAAATGTCTCAGTAATTGGCAATATTCCAGCTCCGGAATCAGATGGAAAGATCTTACCAGTGATGGATGTTTCAGTCAGTGAGCGGCTTGTGGAATTGGAAACTGTTCCCGGACTATCGGATAGAGTTGGTGAAGCAGAAGGTGGAAGTTCTGAGCTTGTTGGATATTCTGGTTGTGAATCAATTATTCCTCCTGTGGTACAGAATAGTTTAGTGCCAACACTCGCTGCAATGTTTAAGATCTTTACCTTCAACTTAATGTAGTTACTTCAACAAAAATTTCCAATAAACAAATTAATGGGAGCCTGTTAGATCCTAACCACTCACTGTGTGAATCTGTCTCCACCACACTCTCAGACAGTGCATTCCAGACCCTGACCACTCACTGTGTGAATCTGTCTCCACCACACTCTCAGACAGTGCATTCCAGACCCTAACCACTCACTGTGTGAATCTGTCTCCACCACACTCTCAGACAGTGCATTCCAGACCCTAACCACTCACTGTGTGAATCTGTCTCCACCACACTCTCAGACAGTACATTCCAGATCCTAACCACTCGCTGTGCGAATCTGTCTCCACCACACTCTCAGACAGTACATTCCAGATCCTAACCACTCGCTGTGTGAATCTGTCTCCACCAGACTCTCAGACAGAGGCCCTAGGGAAACCTGGGAAGGTTTTTTGTTTTTGACCAATAAATTTGAACAGGGAGGAAACTTGAGAAACAGTACGTGTAGAGTCTCCCACCCTCTCCCCTCCTCTAACCTAAAAAAAAGACTTGGTGTGAGAGCAGGTAAAGCTTTTTCTTTTCTTCTTTTCTCTTTCACTTCTCAGTAAGGGAAGTTAGCAGGGATGGCAATGCAATGTTCCTCCTGTGGGATGTTTGAGGTGAGGGACACCATTAGTGTCCCCGCTGAGCAGGAAATGCCCCCAATTCCAGCTCCTTGAAGTCCGTGTTAGGGAGCTGGAGCTGGAGCTGGAACTGGAACTGGATGAACTCAGGATCAGTCAGGAGGCAGAGACAGTTATAGAAGAAAGCTACAGGGAGGTAGTTACTCCTAGAAATGAGGGTACTTGGGTGACTGTTAGAAAGGATAAGAAGCAGTCAGTGCTGTGATCCCCTGTGGCCATTCCTCTGTATAACGAGTATATCGTTTTGGATACTGTTGTGGGGGGGGTGGGGGGAACTCACCAAGGGTAAGCCCTGGGGTACAGGTTTCTGGCACAGAGTCTGTCCCTGTTGCTCAGAAGGGGAGCGGGGAGAGGAGTAAAGCATTAGTCATTGGGGACTCCATAGTCAGGGGGACAGATAGGAGATTCTGTGGGAACGAGAGAGAATCGCGGTTGGCGTGTGGCTTCCCAGATGCTGGGGTCTGTGATGTTTTGGATCGTGTTTTTGGGATCTTTAAGGGGGAGAGGGGATCAACCCCAAGTCATGATCCCCATAGGCACCAAAGATATAGGTAGGAAAAGGGATGGGGATGTAAGGCAGAAATTCAGGGAGTTAGGGTGGAAGCTTAGAGCTAAAACAAAGAGTTATTATTTACCCGTGCCACGTGCTAGCAAGGCGAGGAATAGGGAGAGAGAGAGCAGTTGAACACATGGCTACAGGGATGGTGCAGGAGGGAGGGATTCAGATACCTGGATAACTGGGGCTCATCCTGGGGTAGGTGGGACCTCTGCAAATGGGATAATCTTCACCTGAACCAGAGGGGCACCAATATCCTGGGGGGGAATTTGCTAATGTTCTTCAGGAGGGTTGGAACTAATTCAGCAGGGGGATGGGAACCTGAATTGTAGCTCCAGTGTACAGAAGGTTGAGAGTAGTGAGGTCAATAAGGTTTCAAGGTCGCAGGAGTGTACCGGCAGGCAGGAAGGTGGTTTGAAGTGTGTTTACTTCAATGCCAGGAGCATCCGGAATAAGGTGGGTGAACTTGCAGCAAGGGTTGGCACCTGAGACTTCGATGTTGTGGCCATTTCAAAGACATGGATAGGGCAGGGACAGAAATCGTTGTTGCAGGTTCCGAGGTTTAAATGTTTTGGTAAGATCAGGGAAGGTGGTAAAAGAGGGAGAGGTGAGGCATTGTTAGTCAAGGGCAGTATTACGGGGGCAGAAAGGGCATTTGATGAGGACTCATCTATTGAGGTAGTATGGACTGAGGTTAGAAATAGGAAAGGAGGTCACCCTGTTGGGAGTTTTCTATAGGCCTCCGAAAAGTTCCACAGATGTAGAAGAAAGGATTGCAGAGATGACTCTGGATAAGAGTGAAAGTAACAAGGTAGTTGTTATGGGGGATTTTAACTTTACAAATATTGACTGGAAATGCTGTAGTTTGAGTACTTTAGATGGGTCAGTTTTTGTTAAATATGTGCAGGAGGGTTTCCTGACACAGTATGTAGATAGGCCAACAAGAGGCAAAGCCACATTGGATTTGGTACCAGCTAATGAACCAGGCCAGGTGTTAGATTTGGAGGTCGGTGAGCACTTTGGTGATAGTGACCACAATTCGGTTACGTTTACTTTAGCAATGGAGAGGGATAGGTATATACCGCAGGGCAAGAATTATAGCTGGGGGAAAGGAAATTATAATGCGATTAGGCAAGATTTAGGATGCATAGGATGTGGAAGGAAACTGCAGGGGATGGGCACAGTTGAAGTGTGGAGCTTGTTCAAGGAACAGCTACCGCGTGTCCTTGATAAGTACGTACCTGTCAGGCAGGGAGGAAGTGGTCGAGTGAGGGAAGTGTGGTTTACTAAAGAAGTTGAATCGCTTGTAAAGAGTAAGAAGGAGACTTATGTCAAGGTGAGACATGAAGGCTCAGTTAGGATACTTGAGAGTTAGAAATTAGCCGGGAAGGACCTAAAGAGAGAGTTAAGAAGAGCCAGGAGGGGACATGAGAAGTCTTTGGCAGGTAGGATCAAGGAAAACCCTAAAGCTTTCTATAGGTATGTCAGGAATAAAGAAATGGCGGAGGTTATAGTGGATGCCTTGGTGGTTATTTTCCAGACGTCGCTGGATTCCTGGGAAGTGCCGGAAGATTGGAAAACGGCTAATGTTACGCCGTTGTTTAAGAAGGGTGCCAGGCAAAAGGCGGGGAATTATAGGCCGGTTAGTTTAACGTCTGTGGTAGGTAAAATGTTAGAATCCGTCATTAAGGAGGAAATTGCGAGGCATCTTGAAGGGAATTACTTGATAGGACAGACGCAACACGGTTTCATTAAAGGGAAGTCGTGTCTGACAAATTTACTGGAGTTCTATGAGGATGTGTCTAGGGCGGTGGATAGAGGAGAGCCGGTGGATGTGGTCTTTCTGGATTTTCAGAAGGCGTTTGACAAAGTGCCTCACAAGAGGTTACTGCAGAAGGTCAGAGGACATGGAGTTGGGGGTAGGGTGTTAGCGTGGATAGAGGATTGGTTGTCAAATAGGAGGCAGAGAGTGGGGGTCAATGGGTGCTATTCGGATTGGCGGTTGGTGACTAGTGGGGTGCCCCAGGGGTTGGTGCTGGGGCCTCAGCTATTTACCATTTATATAGATGATCTGGAGGAGGGAACCGAGTGTAGGGTGTCGAAATTTGCTGATGACACCAAGATTGGGGGAAAGGCAAATTGTGCGGAGGGTGTGGAGAGTCTGCAGAAGGATCTAGATAGGCTGGGCGAATGGGCCAGGAAATGGCAAATGGAATTTAATGTTGGCAAGTGTGAGGTGGTCCACTTTGGTAGGAAGAATGGTAGGAAGGACTATTACTTACGTGGCGAAAAACTGCAGCAGGCGACAGTGCAGATGGACCTCGGGGTCCTTGTGCATGAGTCGCAAAAACCCAGCCTGCAGGTGCAGCAGGTGGTCAGGAAGGCGAATGGGATGCTGGCCTTCATAGCGAGGGGGATTGAATATAAAAGTAGGGAGGTCTTGCTGCAGCTGTATAGGGCATTGGTGAGGCCGCAGCTGGAGTACTGTGTGCAGTTTTGGGCGCCGCACCTGCGCAAGGATATTTTGGCCTTGGAGGGAGTGCAGAGGAGGTTTACTAGGCTGATACCGGAGTTGAGGGGGTTGAGCTATGAGGAGAGGCTGAATAAACTAGGCTTGTACTCGTTAGAGTTTAGAAGAATGAGGGGAGATCTCATTGAGACGTATAAGATGATGAATGGGATGGATAGGATAGAGGTGGAGAGACTCTTCCCACTCAAAAAAGACAGTAGGACTAGGGGGCACAGCCTCAAGATAAAGGGGGGGCGGTTCAGAACGGAGTTGAGGAGGAACTTCTTCACTCAAAGGGTGGTGAATCTCTGGAATTCTCTGCCCGTTGAAGTGGTGGAGGCTGCCTCGCTAAATATTTTTAAGAAGCGGGTTGATGGGTTTTTGATAAGAGAGGGGATTAAGGGTTATGGGGAGAGGGCGGGAAAGTGGAACTGAGCCACGACAGATCAGCCATGATCTTATTGAATGGCGGGGCAGGCTCGAAGGGCCAGATGGCCTACTCCTGCTCCTATTTCTTATGTTCTTATGTTCTTATTGAATAAAAGAATGACTAGGATAAGATTAGGGACAGTCAAGGGCAGTAGTGGGAAGTTGTGCGTGGAGTCTGAAAAGATAGGAGAGGCGCTAAATGAATATTTTTCATCAGTATTCACACAGGAAAAAGACAATGTTGTCGAGGAAAACACTGAGATACAGACTATTAGACTAGACAGGATTGAGGTTCATAAGGAGGGTGTGTTAGCAATTCTGGAAAGTGTGAAAATAGGTAAGTCCCCTGGGCTGGATGGGATTTATCCTAGGATTCTCTGGAAGGCCAGGGAGGAGATTGCAGAGCTTTTGGCTTTGATCTTTAGGTCGTCAGTGTCTACAGGAATCGTGCCAGAAGACTGGAGAATAGCAAATGCTGTCCCCTTGTTCAAGAAGGGGAATACAGACAACCCTGGTAATTATAGACCAGTGAGCCTTACTTCTGTTGTGGGCAAAGTTTTGGAAAGGATTATAAGAGATAGGATTTATAATCATCTAGAGAGAAATAAATTGATTAGGGATAGTCAACACGGTTTTGTGAAGGGTAGGCCATGCCTCATAATCCTTATTGAGTTCTTTGAGAAGGTGACCAAAGAGGTGGATAAGGGTAAAGCAGTTGATGTGGTGTATATGGATTTCAGTAAAGTGTTTGATAAGGTTCCCCATAGTAAGCTATTGCAGAAGATATGGGGTCTTGGGATTGAGAGTGATTTAGTGGTTTGGATCAGAAATTGGCGAGCTGATAGAAGACAGAGGGTGGTGGTTGATGGGAAATGTTCATTCTGGAGTTCAGTTACTAGTGGTGAACCACAGGGATCTGTTTTGGGGCCACTGCTGTTTGTCATTTTTATAAATGACCTGGATGAGGGCGTAGAAGGAAGGGTTAGTAAATTTTTGGGATGACACTAAAGTAGGAGGAGCTGTGGACAATGCGGAAGGATGTTGCAGGTTACAGAGGGACATAGATAAGCCTAAGAACTGGGCTGAGAGGTGGAAAATGGAGTTTAATGCGGAAAAGTGTGAGGTGATTCACTTTGGAAGGAGTAACAGGAATACAGAATACTGGGCTGATGGTAAGATACTTGGTAGTGTGGATGAGCAGAGAGATCTCGGGGTACATGTGCATACATCCCTGAAAGTTGGCACCCAGGTTGATAGAGTTGTTAAGAAGGCGTACGGTGTGTTAGCTTTTATTGGTAGAGGGATTGAGTTTTGGAGCCGTGAGATCATGTTGCAACTGTACAAAACTCTGGTGCGGCCGCACTTGGAGTATTGCGTACAGTTCTGGTCGCCGCATTATAAGAAAGATGTGGAGGCATTGGAAAGGGTGCAGAGGAGGTTTACCAGGATGTTGCCTGGTATGGTGGGAAGGTCTTATGAGGAAAGGCTGAGGGACTTGAGGTTGTTTTCATTAGAGAGAAGAAGGTTAAGAGGTGACCTAATAGAGGCATACAAGATGATCAGAGGATTAGATAGGGTGGACAGTGAGAGCTTTTTTCCTCGGATGAAGATGGCTAACACGAGGGGACATAGCTTTAAATTGAAGAGTGATAGATATAGGACAGATGTCAGAAGTAGGTTCTTTACTCAGAGAGTAGTAAGGGTGTGGAATGCCCTGCCTGTAACAGTTGTGGATTCGCCAACATTAAGAGCATTTAAATGCTCATTGGATAAATATATGGATGATATTGGAATAGTGTAGGTTAGATGGGTTTTAGATTGGTTTTACAGGTCGGTGCAACATTGAGGGCTGAAGGGCCTGTAGTGCGCTGTAATGTTCAATGTTCTAAAGTGTAAATTCACAGAGATGGGCCTTCCTAACCAGGTTTCCTGTATAGCCCCCAGCAATCTCTACACAACCTCCAGGGTCAGTGGGCCCAACCTTCTCAGCCAGTCCAAACCCCAAAATGAACATTTGAATGGCAGGCCATCAGTTTTTAAGGTATGGGTCCAGAGAGGTAGGAACTGCCTCTCACTCCCTGTCTCTGCATCCCCAGAGCCTGGGTGGGAAAGTCTGGGCCAGTCTCTTTCCAGCTCATCTGTGGAGATCATTCATGGACATGTTCATAGAATCCCTACAGTGCAGAAGGAGGCCATTCAGCCCATCTGCACCAACCACAACCCATTCATTTACCCAAGCTAGTCCCGCTGACATTAAGGGGCGATATAGCATGGTCAATCCATCTAACCCAAACGTCTTTGGACAGTGGGAGGAAATTGGAGCACCCAGAGGAAACCCACACAGACATGGGGAGAACATGTAAATTCCCAGGGCTGGAATGGAACCGGGGTCTCTGGTGCTGTGAGGCAGCAGAGTTCACCACTGTGTCACTAAGCTGCCTGTTATCAGAGTTATAGCTTGTTAACCAATGCTGACCAGGTAATTAGTTACTTGTCTTCCTCTCTGCACATTGATTACTGACCATTACCGCGTGTTGTGATCCCAGAATCAGAAATTAAACTGCCGGTCCCAGCTTCCGATGATGTTGTGTGTGTTGGTGATGTGGATGATTCCGTGTATCCTCCTGCAGGATAAAGTATTCCATGTCAGCGCTTGTCTGAATGTCCAGTAACTGTTTAACATCCTGCTGCCTCTTTGAATGCAGGGAAAAAAACAGAATCATAGACAGATACAGCACCACAGGAAGCCATTCAGTCCAACATGTCTATACTAGCCCTTTGAAACAATTATCCATTTCGTTCTCCTGATTGGTCTCTAGACGGTAAATGTTTCCATTTCAGGACAGTTATTATTGAATTTGCTTCCACCGCCCTATCAGGTAGCACTGTCTAAATCTCAACAACTCCCAACATTATCTCCCTCCCCTCATTTCCACTCTGTTTTTACAGCCAATTACTGACTTTGTCCAGTGGTTACTAATCAGTAAAGTTTATTTATTAATGTCACAAGTAGGCTTACATTAACACTGCAATGAAGTTACTGTGAAAACCCCTTAGTCGCCCACACTCTGGCGCCTGTTGGGGTTACACCGAGGGAGAACTTAGCACGGCCACTGCACCCTAACCGGCACGTCCAACCAGAGGAAACCCACGCAGACACGGGGAGGAAGTGCAGACTCCGCACAGACAGTGACCCGAGCCGGGAATCGAACCCAGGTCCCTGGCACTGTGAGGTAGTTGTGCTACTCACTGCGCCACCGTGCTGTCCTTAAAGGGGAGGTGACAGGATGGGGGAGGAGGCTCAGCTGGAATTCCATCACCTCCTCAGACAAAGGGGGACAAATATATTTTGGATGAAATTTAATGTAAACATCTTGTGGGTGGATAAATGTTCCCCTTTGATCAACTAAAATCAGAACTTTGAGTTCAGAGTGGGGAGCTATTTTCCCTGTTATGTCTATCTCAGCACAGACACTAGACTTTGCTGTACATTAATACAAACCACAATCAAACAAATCCACTCCGGGGAGGCTGGAGATTGAGAACTGAACAGAGGGTCCAGTCTGCAACACATGGTGAAGGTTTCAAATAATCAGAGATATCAATATTGGAATCCTCCAGATGTGTCAGCAATCCAGACACAAGCATTTCCCAGGAGCTGAACTCCAAAAGGATACACCAATGGAAGCTTTAGAAACACAGACATTAAATAAAACAGAAGGGAGACATGCAAACCCCGGATGAAACTGTGGTTAGGGTTCAGCTCGGGCTCTGTGTAAGGTTCCACACTTCAGGAATGATGAGGAAATCTTGGAGAGGACGGAGAGAGGATCTCATCCAGTAAATTTACTGGAAAAGTAGGAGAGATGACAGAGTTCTGAGAGAGCAGAGAGGGTGTGGGTTTCATATTGCACCCCTCACAGTGCAGCACTCCCTCAGTACTGACCCTCTGACAGTGCGGCACTCCCTCAGTACTGACCCTCTGACAGTGCGGCACTCCCTCAGTACTGACCCTCTGACAGTGCGGCACTCCCTCAGTACTGACCCTCTGACAGTGCGGCGCTCCCTCAGTACTGACCCTCTGACAGTGCGACGCTCCCTCAGCACTGACCCTCTGACAGTGCGGCGCTCCCTCAGTACTGACCCTCTGACAGTGCAGCACTCCCTCAGCACTGACCCTCTGACAGTGCGGCACTCCCTCAGTACTGACCCTCTGACAGTGCGGCGCTCCCTCAGCACTGACCCTCTGACAGTGCGGCGCTCCCTCAGCACTGACCCTCTGACAGTGCGGCACTCCCTCAGCACTGACCCTCTGACAGTGCGGCACTCCCTCAGCACTGACCCTCTGACAGTGCGGCACTCCCTCAGCACTGACCCTCTGACAGTGCGGCACTCCCTCAGTACTGACCCTCTGTCAGTGCGGCACTCCCTCAGCACTGACCCTCTGACAGTGCGGCACTCCCTCAGCACTGACCCTCTGACAGTGCGGCACTCCCTCAGTACTGACCCTCTGACAGTGCGGCACTCCCTCAGTACTGACCCTCTGACAGTGCGGCACTCCCTCAGCACTGACCCTCTGACAGTGCGGCACTCCCTCAGCACTGACCCTCTGACAGTGTGGCACTCCCTCAGCACTGACCCCCTGACAGTGCGGCACTCCCTCAACACTGACCCTCTGACAGTGCGGCACTCCCTCAGCACTGACCCTCTGACAGTGCGGCACTCCCTCAGTACTGACCCTCTGACAGTGCAGCGCTCCGTCAGTAATGCTCTAAAATATCAGTCTAGGTTTTGTTTCCGAGTTTATCAAGTGGGATTTGAACCTGTGACTCAGCACTGATGCTGTTTCCTAATCTCCCATCGCTGAGAAAGGCTCTGTGATTGGTGGCATCTTTATCCTCTCGCTCTGTATCGTAGACAAGGTTCCAATCAATGTGTGATTCACCTCCTAGCCGAATATCTGCAGATCTTACAGGGAAGCTGGATTCTTCAATTGGAACTAATTTGACAACTTGTTACTCTCCCAATCTGGGAACCAATATTCCCAGAAATTAGCCTCCCTGTTGGGATGATCCCATTCTCAATTCTCCACGTTTGCAGCAGCACAGAATATCTATTTGTGCTGGACAGAAAATGTCTGCAAAACTCTGGGACGTTTATTTCCCACGATAGGTGATGTCACAGCCACCCTGACACCGCCCAATGTCTGTACTCATTGGAGTACTCAATGGGGGGGATGTTATTGAAACTTACAGGATACTGCGAGGCCTGGATAGAGTGGACATGGAGAGGATGTTTCCACTAGTGGGAAAAACTAGAACCAGAGAGGGCACAACCTCAGGATAAAGGGATGATCCTTTAAAACAGAGATGGGGAGGAATTTCTTCAGCCAGAGAGTGGGGACTCTGTGGAACTCTTTGCCGCAGAAGGTTATGGAGGCCGGGTCACTGAGTGTCTTTAAGACAGAGATAGATCGGTTCCTGATTAATAAGGGGATTGGGGGAAAAGGCAGGAGAATGGGGATGAGATAAAGATCAGCCGTGATTGAATGGTGGAGAGACTTGATGGGCCGAGTGGCCTCATTCTGCTCCTATGTTTTATGATCTTATGGACAACTGGAAATGTCCATCGGATCGGAGCAAACAGCTACAGCTACAGCTGAATGTTTTGAATCTGGTTGTGAGAATACTGAGGGACACTGAGACTCCAGTTTAAATACTTGCCAAGGAGCAGATCCCTCACCGTGAAACCAGTCTCTCCAACATTCGCTGCCTTGTGGGTAACTCACTGTCCCGGGGTAAAGGTGGTCATCCCACCAGCTGATTATTATCTGGGGAAAAGCCTCAGCATAAAACACTGACAGAGCAGCCTCCAACCTCCCCTCCAAATCACTCCTCACGTTCCTGCTCCTCAAAGGGAACAGAAGAAAGAAATGGAAAATCTTTCTTACCGACTGACATGTGGAAGAAGTACAATAGTGAAAGGAGGGTCACGGCCCAGGGTTCCATCTTCCAGCCTCTTCACCCAGGGATCTCAAACACTGGCGATTTTCATTCTTATCCGGCAAAGTACAGCGGGCTGAGTGGGGGGAAAGGATTAAACCAACAGGGAATACTCCTTGTTATTTTGGAGCTTCCTCTGATACGTAGCAGCAGGAAATCTGCACAAACCAACTGGAACTCAGCCAAGAGGAAAATTTTATATAAATGGTTTACAGCCAATCGACAGGGATGGAGAGAACCAGCTCCCAATCCAGTGAAGCTCCGGCAGTCAGGATTCTCCTGTCACTGTCCCGCTCCGAGGGTCCCCCCTTTCACTTCACATCAACTGCCCCAAGTCCACAATAAACCCAAACACATCAGCTGTGCTGAATGAACAAAACTCACTCTCACGTCAATTGCCTTCTTGTCTGGAGCAATTAGTCCCTGCTTTTTGGAGTTATGCACCATGTCTGGGCCCTAATGAGATGGGAAATATCCAGGCTGGGCACTCTCCATCCAGAGAATTACAGGATGAGTGGATCTGGCTCCAATCACCGTCCCTGAGAACAACGTTGGACATTCATTTTCAAACCACACAGAGCTTTTCCAATAGACCAAATAAACTGAATCATCCTTTCCAGCTGAACAGAGAGATAACTTAATTACTGCATTTCATTCACCTCCAGAGATTTCAGCACATCACCCAAGTTCCAGTGCAGTGCTGAGGGAGTGCCGCACTGTCAGAGGGTCAGTGCTGAGGGAGTGCCGCACTGTCAGAGGGTCAGTGCTGAGGGAGTGCCACACTGTCAGAGGGTCAGTGCTGAGGGAGTGCCACACTGTCAGAGGGTCAGTGCTGAGGGAGTGCCGCACTGTCAGAGGGTCAGTGCTGAGGGAGTGCCGCACTGTCAGAGGGTCAGTGCTGAGGGAGTGCCACACTGTCAGAGGGTCAGTGCTGAGGGAGTGCCACACTGTCAGAGGGTCAGTGCTGAGGGAGTGCCGCAGTGTCAGAGGGTCAGTGCTGAGGGAGTGCCGCAGTGTCAGAGGGTCAGTGCTGAGGGAGTGCCGCACTGTCAGAGGGTCAGTGCTGAGGGAGTGCCGCACTGTCAGAGGGTCAGTGCTGAGGGAGTGTCCCACTGTCAGAGGGTCAGTGCTGAGGGAGTGCCGCACTGTCAGAGGGTCAGTGCTGAGGGAGTGCCGCACTGTCAGAGGGTCAGTGCTGAGGGAGTGCCGCACTGTCAGAGGGTCAGTGCTGAGGGAGTGCCACACTGTCAGAGGGTCAGTGCTGAGGGAGTGCCGCACTGTCAGAGGGTCAGTGCTGAGGGAGTGCCGCAGTGTCAGAGGGTCAGTGCTGAGGGAGTGCCGCACTGTCAGAGGGTCAGTGCTGAGGGAGCGCGGCACTGTCAGAGGGTCAGTGCTGAGGGAGCGCCGCACTGTCAGAGGGTCAGTGCTGAGGGAGCGCCGCACTGTCAGAGGGTCAGTGCTGAGGGAGCGCGGCACTGTCAGAGGGTCAGTGCTGAGGGAGCGCCGCACTGTCAGAGGGTCAGTGCTGAGGGAGTGCCGCACTGTCAGAGGGTCAGTGCTGAGGGAGTGCCGCACTGTCAGAGGGTCAGTGCTGAGGGAGTGCCGCACTGTCAGAGGGTCAGTGCTGAGGGAGTGTACAGTCCTGACATTAGTGCATTATGAGTTGTTCTGGATGTTTGTGATTGAGTGAAGTTTAATCCCAGAATGTTTTGACTCTAGGGGGAGACTGTTACCCACTGACACTGAGGCTTTGAGAATATTTGTGTCTGAATAAAGGAGGGATCTTTTGGCAAGTTTCACTTGTATTTATCGAGTTCCCTGGAAAATAAATCAGTTGTTTATTTAGTTAATCCAGTCAACGAAGGAATAATTAGTCATGGGAGTTCAGTGAGGGGAATCTAATCCACCACAAGGCTGGAGATTGTTGTGACAGACTGTTTGTGAATTCTGGGTTGGAGAGCAGGTTGAGGATTACAACCTGTAACTATTTTAAACTGGCAGCTTTCTGAACTCTGCACAAACAGGATGAGCTGTTCTTTCACAGGAGCAGGTCAGGGGTTACTGATGCTCACTCTGTTTTATGTACAACCAACTTCAATATTCCCACAGCTGCCGAGAACACCCCATCGTTCATCGTCTCTCCCACTGTGACTGGAAGACCCTTTTCCAAGCTTTCCGAAGTGAGTGTTTATGGCAGACACGCTGCATCTTCCCAATGGAGACATTCACAATCCACACTGCTCTGCAGATATTGAACTGGTCTCTTCAGCAATGAAGGTGATTCGCCATTTGACTAGAATTACCTGCCTGTAATCCATTAACTGAGCCAATCATAGAACATTACAGCACAGTACAGGCCCTTCGGCCCTCGATGTTGTGCCGAGCTATGTCCGAACCCAAGATTAAGCTATTCCCCTCCCTATCATTCTGGAGTGCTCCATGTGCCTATCCAATAACCGCTTGAAAGTTCCTAAAGTGTCCGACTCCACTATCACAGCGGGCAGTGTATTCCACACTCCAACCACTCTCTGAGTGAAGAATCTACCTCGGACATCCCCCCTATATCTCCCACCATGAACCTTATAATTATGCCCCTTAGTAACAGCTACATCCACCCGAGGAAATAGTCTCTGCATCGCTGTTGATTTTAGGGTGTTAGAACTCCCCACTCACCTGATGAAGGAACAGCGTTCCGAAAGCTGGTGGTGTTTACTGCCAAATAAACCTGTTGGACTTTAACCTGGGGTTGTGAGACTTCTCACTGGTTTTAGGATAGGCCAGTAATCTCTGTAGGAGGACATTGTCTGTGAGAGAAACTGCAAACAACGTCACAGGGAATGAGGCAGAGTTTCTCCTCGGGTCTCTCTCATTGGAAATCCGGTTTGTCTTTGGACTGAGTTACAAACCTCACCAACAACTTTTGTTTCCAATTTTCAGAGGAAACCCTTCCTGTTCCAAGTTTGCAAAACTGCAGTTAATTACTGTCAAGATGAATGAGTTGAGAAAATATAGAACATAGAACATGACAGCACAAACAGGCCCTTCGGCCCACAAGTTGCACTGATCATATCCCTACCTACCAGGCCTATCTATAACCCTCAATCCCATTAAATCCCATGTACTCATCCAGAAGTCTCTTAAAAGACCCCAGCGAGTTCGCCTCTACCACCACCGACAGCAGCCGATTCCACTCACTCACCACCCTCTGAGTGAAAAACTTACCCCTGACATCCCCTCTATACCTATTCGAAAAGAAGTTGAATTGGAGTCATTGTCCTGAATTTTTAGTGTATTGGGAGCTTGGGAACATATCCCAGTAATTCCAGCATCACCACTGCAACATTACACCCTAACCAGTGCTAATAGGCATACAGTGAACCCTGAACCCAGTGCGAACCCTGATCCCGATGTGAACACTAAATGCAGTGCAAGCCCTGAACACAGTGTGAACCCTGAACCCAGTATTAATCCTGAGTACAGTGTGAACCCTGACCCCAGAGCGAACCCTGGACCAGTGCAAACCCTGGGCCCACTGTGGACCCTGAACCCAGTGCGAACTCTGAACCCAGTGCAAACGTTGAACCCAGTGCGAATCCTGAACCCAGTTTTAAACCTGAATGCTGTGTGAACCGACCCCAGTGTGAACCCAGAACCCAGTGCAAACCCTGAACCCAGTATGAACCCAGAAACCAGTGTTAATCCTGACCCCAGTGTTAACCCTGAACGCCGTGTGAACCCTGACCCCAGAGCGAACCCAGACCCCAGTGCGAACCCTGACCCCAGTGCGAACCCTGACCCCAGTGCGAACCCTGAACCCAGTGCGAACCCTGAACCCAGTGCGAACCCTGAACCCAGTGCGAACCCTGAACCCAGTGCTAACTGTGAATATACCATAAGGGACAGTGAAATCTTGGCTCTCGGAGATTCACTGTCCAACACCAATTAATGATTTCTCTGACCCATGAGTCTAAAACAATCCTTGTTTTCACAGACCAACATTCTGTTCCAGTTGTATTGATATTTTCATCATTTCCTCCACATTTCAGTGTCCTGTTTAAGGAAGTGATATTTCCCAATCTCAAACCATCATCAGAAATAAGAATCAAACGATTTGTTTGCTGTTGAGTTTTCATGTTCAGTGATGGAAACTCTCAACTTGTTGACTTCCTTTCAGTTTTTACCACCCAGCCCCAGAGATTACACAAAAAAATCATTCATAAATACAAAGGGATTCTATTTCAGGAGGAGAGGGCTGTGTGACAGGTTCCTATTCATTTGTCTCTAAGTTACAGGAACATTCAGCCATTTAATAAATAGACAGTAAAGTGTTTCATATCCAATCATCGCCTCTCACCTCTTTCTCATCTGAATTGTGATATTGTGCAGGATTCTCTGGGCCAATCCCTGTGTGACCTGAAACAACTAAAATATAAAAAGAAGTTAAATGATTGATAATAATATTCATTAACTTACGAAAACATCAATTTGCTAACAATTGTTACTGATAGCTAATGGTACATTAAAAAGAATCAAGCGATAAAATTACAATTAATTATCTGAAAAGAGATGCTCATTCTGGCGAGACTCCACCCCGAATATGTCACCCCCACCCCACCCGCCTCCACCCCCCTCCTCCACCTCCTGCAACTGACCCCCTGGCATGTCCACCCTCCACACCGCTGTGTGAATTCAATAGCCCTCTCTCTCCAGGGGAACACAGGACTTGGGAGCAAAACCGGCCACACAGCCCCTCGAGCCCACCCCACCATTCAATAACATCGTAGCTGATCTGGTTGTAGTCTGAGTTACGCTCCCTGCCCACTGCCCCCTCCCTGCCCACTGCCCCCCACCCACCCCCCGTCTATCAAATCTCTATCTAACTCTGCCTTCAATCAATTTAATGACCCACTGGTTTCTGGGGAAGTGAATTCCACAGAACTAACGATCCTGTGAGAGTAAAAAACCTTCTCATCTGCATCTTAAAAGGGAGACCCTTCATTTATAAACTGCACCCTCCCCTGGGTTCCTGGACCAACCTGTTCAGCATTCCTTCATAATGTAAACCCTTGGTGCCGGGAACAAATCAGGTGGACATTCACTTAACTGTTCCTAATGCAATTAAATATTTTTTCAGATAGGGAGACCAGATGTGCTCTCACCAATGCCCTACACAGCTGCAGTAAATCTCCCAGTTACAATTAATATTCTCTTTGCCTCTCTAATCACCAGCAGTATTTACAGATTACTTGCTTCACCCCTATTACTCGATTGGATGATTCTTCATTTTATTCATAGAATCCTTGAATCCTCACAGTGCAGAAAGAGGCCATTTGGCCCATCAAGTCTGTGTCGGCTCATAGCCAGGCTTACCTAGTAACCCCACTTATTTAGCCCACTAATCCTCCCTAACCTATATATGTTTGGGCATTAAGGGGCAATTTAACATCGCCAATCCACCTCACCTGCACCTCTTTGGACTGTCAAACAGATAAAGAGTTACTAGAACCAGAGGGCACAACCTCAGGCTAAAGGGACAATCCTTTAAAACAGAGATGAGGAGGAATTTCTTCAGCCAGAGAGTGGGGAATCTGTGGAACTCTTTGCCGCAGAGGAGGCCAGGTCATTGAGTGTCTTTTAGACAGAGATGGATAGGTTCCTGATTAATAAGGAGATTGGGGGTTATGGGGAAAAGGCAGGAGAATGGGGAATGAGAAAAATATCAGCCATGATTGAATGGCGAAGCAGACTCAATGGGCCGAGTGGCCTAATTCCACTCCTATGTCTTATGGTCTTAATTTGCCGATCTCCAATATTTTTACAACTAAAATAATTTGATTTGATTTCTTATTGGCACATGTATTAACATACAGTGAAAAGTATTGTTTCTTGTGTGCTATACATACCATTCTTAGAGAAGGAAAGGAGAAAGTGTAGGATATCATGGTACAGCCATAGTGAGGGTGTAGAGAAAGATCAACATAATGTAAAGTAGGTCCATTCATAAGTCTGACAGCAGCAGGGAAGAAGCTGTTCTTGTGTTGGTTGGTACGGGACCTCAGACTTTTGTATCTTTTTCCCGATGGAAGAAGGTGAAATAGAGAATGTCCGGGGTGTGTGGGGTCCTTAATTATGCCGGCTGCTTTGCCGAGGCAGCGGGAAGTGTAGACAGAGTCAATGGATTTAATTCAATGAATTGAAATGCTCAGAGAAATTGGAAATGATGCCTGTGGCACAGAAGCGTTCTGGTACTACATCCGGGACTGGCTGCACGGTGGTTATATCATTGGACCAGCCTGGGGACTGATCTGAGAAACCAGAGCTCAAAACGTATTTCACCAACATGGAATTAAAATACTATTCACTAAATTAATCTGAAATTGTTTTTAAAAAGAAAGCTGATTTAGTGATGAGAGTGACCATGAAACTACCCTGACCTGGTTCGTTAGTATCCTTTAGGGAAGGAAATTTGCCATCCTCACCTGGCCTGACCTACACGGGTGAGATTTTGCAAGTTCAGGCAAGCTGTGGGGGTTACAGACAGTGTGACATGAACACAAGATCCCTGTTGAGACCGTCCTCATGTGTGCGGAACTTGGCTATCAGTCTCTGCTCAGCGACTCTGCGCTGTCGTGTGTCGTGAAGGCCGCCTTGGAGAACGCTTATCTGAAGATTTGGCCTCTGATCTTCGGGTAAGCGTTCTCCAAGGCGGCCTTCACGACACACAACAGCGCTGAGCAGAGACTGATAGCCAAGTTCCGCACACATGAGGACGGTCTCAACCAGGATCTTGGGTTCATGTCACACTATCTGTAACCCCCATGACTTGCCTGGGCTTGCAACATCTCATTATCTGTCCTGGCTGGAGACAATACACATCTCTGTAACCTGTGCTTAACCCTCTCTCCACTCACATTGTCTGTACCTTTAAGACTTGATTACCTGTAAAGACTCACATTCCAACCATTATTTTGTAAATTGAGTTTGTGTCTTTTATATGCCCAGTTTGTGAACAGAATTCCCACTCACCTGATGAAGGATCAGCACTCCGAAATCTAGAGGCTTTTGCTACCAAATAAACCTGTTGGATTTTAACCTGGTGTTGTGAGAATTCTCATGGTGTTTAACCCAGTCCAACACTGGCATCTCCTCATCATAACCACATGGGTGGCACAGTGGTTAGCACTGCTGTCTCACAGCACCAGGGATCTGGGTTCGATTCCAGCCTTGGGTCACTGTCTGTGTGGAGTTTGCATGTTCTCCCCATGTCTGCGTTAGTGTAAGCCTTACTTGTGACTAACAAATAAATTTTTAACTTTACGTGTGATCCCAGAGTCACAGCGGTGTGGTTGATTCTCAACTGCCCTCTGACATGGCCAAGTGAAAAGTCTGACAACACCAGGTTTAAGTCCAACCAGTTTATTTGATAGTAAACTCACAAGCTTTCGGGGTTACCCCAAAAGCTTGTGAGTTTACTATCAAATAAACCGGTTGGACTTAAACCTGGTGTTGTCAGACTTTTTACTGTGTTTACCCCCGTCCAACGCCGGCATCTCCACATCATGTCCAAGTGAGACACCCAGTTCAAGAGCAATTAGGGATGGGTAACAAACGTGACACCAAGAGAGAATTAAACAAGCTGCTGCTTTCCTAAAGGGGAAATCCAACCTGTCTGATCCTTCCCCCAATAACGGCAAGTTCTAAATTCTACCAATAGCCTTATGAGTTTTTATTCCACATTCTCCAGCGCTGTGCTGTGCTTTCTATACTGTAGACACCAGAACAATACTCAGTACTCGAAATGCAGCCAACCCACAACCTGTCCAATTACACTCCGAGAAATAAACCCAGAGTTTTGTTCACGTTTTAATTACTTTGCTTTAAATATTTGTTTCAGAGGGAGAGCTTGGCTGGAATGTTTTGTTGTCCTGTGTTGCTTGTCCTATTTACATCAAGTTTAAAACATGACCACAGTTTGAATCAGTGAGAAATCAGCCTAAATCTGCCGTCAATTATTTCTCAGGCAGAAGTTTTGAAAATCTATATAGATTTGTCACTGATTGAGAAGGTTAAAGTTAAACCTGGAACTGGGTGGTAATGTTCACACAGGCCACAGGGGGCAGCACGGCACTGACATTCCACAATTTCATTGGGGAATATTTCAGAGGATCAGTTGAAAGATAAAAACTAATTGGAAAGTCCTTCCAGAGAGCCAGCACAGATACAATGGGCAGAATGGACTCCTTTTGCAATGTAAAACACCATGACTGGAATTTTTTCCTCCAGCCAGCGTCTGCTCTCTGATTGGGCAGAACCCCAAATTTGGAGAGGGGCCAAGAATGAAAAACCGGCTGGGGGACACGGTTTGGGATCAGCATTTCCGTGTCAGGCTCTCAGGGGGGTGGGATTTCCCACTGGTCCACAGCAGGAACACTGTTCGCATGTCCCTCCAAGTCGCTCACCATCCTGACCTGGAAGTATCTCACTGTCCCCTTCACTGTCGGGGGGGTCAAAATCCTGGGACTCCCTCCCTAACAGCACTGTGGGAGTACCTACACCGCACGGACTGCAGCGCTTCAGGAAGGCAGCTCACCCCCCCCACCCCCACCACCTTCTCCAGGGCAATTAGAGATGGGCTATAAATGCTGGCCCAGCCCAGCACGCCTGTGTCCCTTAAATTAATCTTTAAAGATTGACTGCAGGCTCCTTTATAGAACCACAGAAAAGCTGCTTCACAGAAAGAGAACTTTCTTTAGAGGGAAGATTCCAGCCTGTGAGTAGCATAGGATGTGAAATGGTTGTCAGTAGCTGATGGACAAAACTCTGCTGGAGAAGCTTTTTCACTGCAGAACATTAAATATCTCAGAGTTCTTTACAACAGCATCCGTGTGTTTGTGACACAAAGTGTTAGTTAACTGAACAATTCTCTCTCTCTGGACTTCACTGACTGACTGCAACAAGTCTTCAATATCACAATTCCACTGGGGAATATTTCAGCGGATCAGTTGAAAGGACTTTGTTTTTATCCAGGAGTTTGTGTCAATGCCGTGGGAACGCTGCTTTGCAACGTTTGATCAGTGCAGCTGCCGTACCATCACCTGGAGATTTGCCCACTGTAAGCGAGTCTATAGCTTTGCTAAATTAACATAAAAACAAATTACTGCGACTGCTGGAATCTGAAACCAAAAGAGAAAATGCTGGAAAATCTCAGCGGGTCTGGCAGCATCTGTAAGGAGAGAAAAGAGCTGATGTTTCGAGTCCAGATGACCCTTTGTCAAAGCTAAAAGGCATAGAAAGATTTTCTGTGTAGTCTGAACCTCCCTTGGTGATGGTTTTCTCCCTAGAATACAACTCACGGCATTGCTCCACTCATTTCCCTGTTTACTGCAGTAATGTGGAGATGCTGGTGTTGGACTGGGGTGGGCACAATAAGAAATCTCACAACACCAGGTTAAAGTCCAACAGGTTTATTCGGAATCACGAGCTTGTGGAGTGCTACTCACTCCCCAGATGAAGGAGCAGCGCTCCGAAAGCTTATGATACCAAATAAACCTGTTGGACTTTAAGCTGATGTTGTGAGACTTCTTTCGGAGTTTATTGCAGTGGGTGATGATGAAATTGAAAAAGACAAAATTAATAAATTTGATGAAGTCCTTTATTTTGGCCAAATGGACAACACAAGGCAGTGGAGTTTAATTTGATGGTGGGGCCTCACACCAAGTGAGACATTCACTATTAAATTGTGTGATTTAATTTGATTTACATAAAGCAAGAAAAATATTTCTTGATTATGATTTAGTGATATTGTGAATTGAGTTAATCAAACGTAGCAAGGTTTCGAACTGTTGCACTTTAATTAAAGCTGTCTGTGGCTATTTAACCCCAGTCAGATTCATGGGAAACTCACTGTCCAAGTGTACATTGTGACATCTGTTGTATAATCTCCCGCACAGTGTGTTTATTGTGTGACCTCTCTGGCACCAGTCACTGTGTACACTGATACACAGACACAAGCCAAATGAGAGACCCACCATCACATTTCAAACCAGCGCCAACATTCAGAAACAAACCCCTTTAAAAAAAAACCTTTCCCAGGCTCATAAATAAAGTACAGGCACCAAACCAAACAACTGCTTGTTCTGTATCTGCCTGCCAACTCATTGTCAGATTGTGGAATGTTTTTGATGGTAATTAAAATGGATTGGAAAGTTACAGTCTCTTTATAATTTATATTCGAGCTTCAATCCCACACTTTGCAACACCGCTGCCAGTGTCACAGATCGAGTATTTTCCTGGTTTTGTGTTCACAAATGGAGCTGGCAGGGTGGCACGGTGATTGGCACTGCTGCCTCACAGCGCCAGGAACTCGGGTTCAATTCCGGCCACACAGAGAGACCCAGGGAGGGGAGCGGGACCGGGAGGGTGGAGGGGGAGTAACATGACCGGGTAGAGGTGGGGAGTGGGACTGGGAGGGTGGGGGGGGAGTAACATGACCGGGTAGAGGTGGGGAGTGGGACTGGGAGGGTGGGGGGGGAGTAACATGGCCGGGTAGAGGAGGGGAGTGGGATCGGGGGTGGGGTGGGGAGTGGGATCGGGGGGGGGGGGGGGGATGCGGGGAGGGGGGATGGGGAATTTGCATTCCTCCCAAATCAGCTTTATTTTGTGCAATGAAAAGAATGGTCAGTTCCTGTTAACAAATACAAACTTCCAAGGAATTAAAACTTGACCTTGAGTTTGACCTCACCAGTAGGGTTTTCTTCCTCCTCCTCGCAGAATCCCTACATTTGGCCCATCGACAGCAGGCCCTATCCCTGTAACCTCGTGTATTTACCCTGCTGAACCCCCCTGACACTAAGGAGCAATTCATCACGGCCAATCCGCCTAACCTGCACATCCTTACACTGTGAGAGGGAACCAGAGCATCCGGAGGAAACCCACGCAGACATGGGGAGAATGTGCAGACTCCACACAGACAGTCACGTATGAGGGTGTTGGTGACCATTAGATCGGCCTGTGATTATGCTTGGCAACGGACTGCCCTGGTTTACTGCTGTCACCGTGAGGATCTGCACCAGAGACAGTGCAGCCAATCACATCTTCCAAATCTCCTGGAACCGGTAGAGCACACCAAGATATGGAGATACCGGTGTTGGACTGGGGTAAATACAGTGAGAATTCTCACAACACCAGGTTAAAGTCCAACAGGTTTATTTGGTAGCAAAATCCACTAGCTTTTGGAGCGCTGCTCCTTCACCAGGTGAGTGGGAATTCTGTTCACAAACAGGGCAATATAAAGACACAAACTCAATTTACAAAATAATGGTTGGAATGTGAGTCTTTACAGGTAATCAAGTCTTAAAGGTACAGACAGTGTGAGTGGAGAGAGGGTTAAGCATAGGTTAAAGAGATGTGTATTGTCTCCAGATGGGACAGTTAGTGAGATTTTGCAAGCCCAGGCAAGTCGTGACAGTTACAGATAGTGTGACATGAACCCAAGATCCCTGTTGAAACCGTCCTCATGTGTGTGGAACGTGGCTATCAGTTTCTGCTCAGCAACTCTGTGCTGTCGTGTGTTGTGAAGGCCGCCTTGGAGAACGCTTACCCAAAGGTCAGAGGCTGAATGCCTGTGACCGCTGAAGTGTTCCCCAACAGGAAGGGAACAGTTTTGCCTGGTCATTGTCGAGCGATGTTAGTTTATCCGTTGTCGTAGCGTCTGCATGGTCTCCCCAATGTACCATGCCTTGGGACAGCCTTTTCCTGCAGTGTCTCTCCACTCACATTGTCTGTATCTTTGAGACTTGAGACTTTGACACACCTGTACAGACAGTGTATAATTCAGGCTAAAAAATGCAAATCAAATTTATATTAAAATTAAAATAACAGAGTGCCGGCGCATCCCAAAGTCCAGGACTGTGTATTGAAGGATGCATTAAAGCCTGGGGCAGCTACACAGAGTCACAGTGAGGAAATCACATCTAACATCCTTATAGCACGGACCAAGGGGCTGGAAACTGTGTGGAACCCCTCAGGGTATATCCCCGAAATAGGAAGAGAATTAAACCTCAGAACACAACATGCTACATGGAGTAAAAGTGAATTCTAATACACTTCCTCCAACTTTCAATAAGCAATGTTTCAGTAAGTACTTTAACTAATATTATGAATAAATATATTTTGGTAAAAACTAACCGAGTTTTATAATAGTTCACTCTGTTTCACTGAGCAACAACAGTTTGATGTTTGTGGATATGAATTTTCTGTGAATATATTTTCCGGATTTAGTTGTGGAATGTTATTTCCGATAAGGATTTTGGTGGACAGATGAGATCTGATTCACTATTGACATTTGTATTCCCGGCGACCCATCACTGACTATAAACCAATGTGTCTCTGTGTTGTCTGATTACACATCAGAGACATTTGGCAGATTTTCCCTCATCTCCGTCCTGGACGTAAACAGCAACACTGTGAAGGGATTGGTTAGCTCAGTTGGATGGACAGTGATGCAGAGCGATGCCAACAGCACAGGTTCAGTTCCCGTTCCCGCTGAGGTTATTTGTGAGGGCCCCGCCTTCCCAACCTTGCCCCTCGCCTGAGGTGCGGTGACCCTCAGGTTAAATCACCACCAGTCAGCTCTCTCCCCCCAACCCCCTCAGAGGGGAGAGCAGCCTATGGTCATCTGGAACTGTGGCCACTTTGCCTAATAAATCTCAGTAACCCAGTATGACAACTTCTCACTGTTTGATCTCTGCTGTTAAAGTGAGCTGACAATATTAATATGCAACAGGAAAACTGGCTGTGAAAATGGTTTTTCCAGTAAAAGTTTCCAAAGGAACAATTCAGATCTGGATCGCGAGTCACGGCTCAATTTTATCATAGATGTGGGCAGCACGGTGGCACAGTGGTTAGCACTGCTGCCTCACAGCGCCTGAGACCCAGGTTCGATTCTCAGTGTGGGTCACTGCCTGTGTGAAGTCTGCACATTCTCCCCATGTCTGCGTGGGTTTCTTCTGGGTGCTCCGGTTTCCTCCCACAGTCTGAAAGACATGCTGGTTAGGGTGCATTGACCCGAACAGGTGCCGGAGTGTGGGCGACTTGGGGAATTTCACAGTAACTTCACTGTTAATGTTAGCCTTATTTGTGACAAATAAATAAACTTTAACTTCAGGATAAAATTTGATGATTTTTCAGAATCCTCTCCACCATCGATTGAGGGTGTGGTAAATCTGGCCAACGGAAACAGGGTTTTAATCTTTCTACATTCATTACAAAAATTATAAAACCTATCCCGACCATTCCTTAATTTTTCTTAACTCAGCGGCACTCGGAGCCGGAGGCAGGAAAAGAGAGAAATGATTTTGCAGCCAGTGTGCTGATGGTAATAGTTGTTAATTAATATAATCGATTGGCTCAGAATCTCCAAGGAAAACGAGTGAAGTGAGAAAAATAAGGATAAAAGCAAATTACTGCGGATGCTGGAATCTGAAACCAAAAGAGAAAATGCTGGAAAATCTCAGCAGGTCTGGCAGTGTCTGTAAGGAGAGAAAAGAGCTGACGTTTCAAGTCCAGGTGACCCTTTGTCAAAGATAAAAGGCAGAGAAAGTGGGAGATATTTATACTGCGGAGGGAGGGAATGAAAGATGAGTCACAGTCACAAAAACCAGGGGAAAGGCTGCTAATGGCAGCCCATAGAGAGAATAAAGGGCATGAATGGCCAAACGGCAGAGAAGCTGTAAGCTGTGACAGTTGGAGATGTTGAGGGGGGAGGGGGAGGAAAAATGGGACAGAGGTAAAATGTAGAGAAGGGGAAGCGGGGGGAGAAAGTTGGGAACGATGTAGGGGGAAAGAGTTGCAGGGGAGAGAAAAATGAAGAAAGGCCATAAAGAAATAAAAGATAGAGAAATAAAAGATAGGAATAAAAGATAGAGAATAACATAAGAACATAAGAACATAAGAAATAGGAGCAGGAGTAGGCCATCTAGCCCTTCGAGCCTGCCCCGCCATTCAATAAGATCATGGCTGATCTGTTGTGGCTCAGTTCCACTTTCCCGCCCTCTCCCCATAACCCTTAATCCCCTCTCTTATCAAGAACCCATCAACCCGCTTCTTAAAAATATTTAGCGAGGCAGCCTCCACCACTTCAACGGGCAGAGAATTCCAGAGATTCACCACCCTTTGAGTGAAGAAGTTCCTCCTCAACTCCGTTCTAAACCGCCTCCCCTTTATCTTGAGGCTGTGCCCCCTAGTCCTACTGTCTTTTTTGAGCGGGAAGAGTCTCTCCACCTCTATCCTATCCATCCCATTCATCATCTTATACGTCTCAATGAGATCTCCCCTCATTCTTCTAAACTCTAACGAGTACAAGCCTAGTTTATTCAGCCTCTCCTCATAGCTCAATCCCCTCAACTCCGGTATCAGCCTAGTAAACCTCCTCTGCACTCCCTCCAAGGCCAAAATATCCTTGCGCAGGTGCGGCGCCCAAAACTGCACACAGTACTCCAGCTGCGGCCTCACCAATGCCCTATACAGCTGCAGCAAGACCTCCCTACTTTTATATTCAATCCCCCTCGCTATGAATATAACAAATTAAATAAAGTAAAATGAAAACAAAGTGGATGAGGCGGGGTAGAGCTAATCATCTGAAGTTGTTGAATTTGATGTTGAGACGGGAAGGCTGGAAAGTGCCGAGCCGGAAGATGAGATTCTGTTCCTCCAGTTTGTGTTGAGCTTCACTGGAACATTGCAGCAGGACAGGGACAGACACGTGGGAATGTAAAACATAAGGAAGAGAAATAAGGCTGTGTAGAAAGAAGTTTACTTCCCAGAGCTGGAGAAGCTTTTCCAGCTGTGGGAAGGGAAGCTGCAACATCAGACTCCTGGAGAGAGCAGGAACGTTGCACTTTGGAAAACAATTGCTGAAAACGCAATAACGCGATAGTAACCACGATTAAAGCAGGGTGGAATTAAAACAAATTGGTGCTGGAAAAAATTAAAGTTACAATCCAGCCAGGAGATAAAAAAATTAAAACAACAGCAGAAATAATACAAATTAAATTGGAAGGAAAAGGGATCAGAGAGAAGGGAAGTTACAATTTAAGAATGGCTAACTGTGAGAAAAGGTGGTGCTGTGGAACCTTTCACTGAGAATCTGGAATTCTGCAGTATCTATGAAGAGAGATTTCAATATTTCCTTGTGGAAAACAGATATTGGGTGAAATTAAAGTAACATCAGAGGTATCTGGGAGACTTGTCCTCCCTTCCACCCTGGACTATCACAGTAAGAAGTCTCACAACACCAGGTTAAAGTCCAACAGGTTTATTTGGAATCACGAGCTTTCGGAGCGCTGCTCCTTCATCAGGCGACTCACTTGATGAAGGGGCAGCGCTCCAAAACCTCGTGCTATCAAATAAACCTGTTGGATTTTAACCTGCTGTTGTGAGACTTCTTACTGTGATAGTCCAGGACTGGCATCTCCACATCATCCTGAACTGTAGCAAGCAGCACCCAGCTGATAAAGCTCCGTGAATTGGTTCAGTAACTCACAGTGTGACAAACTTTCCATTCTTTTCCCTTTGCTAACCACTTTAATATAAAACACCACCTTTTATCCAATGTTCTTTACAAAATTAAAACTCAATAAGATGTAATTAATGTTCATTCGCCAATCTGTCTCATCACTTTTACTTTATTTCCAACCTCAGAAACAGCTTCAATATTCCGAGAATATCTGAAAATATTCATCAAATCTCGCTGCTGTCTCAGTTTATTGGGAATGCAGAGATGTATCACATCCAGCGCTGTTCTCCTGTAGATATTAAATATTCTTTATTGCCTTCCCGACACAGTTCACTTATTGCCAGAACTGTTTATTATTTGTTCACGGGGTGAATGGCACTGAGACTGTCAGCATTTATTGCCCATCCCACATTGCCCTTGAGAAGGTGATGTTCCCAGACCAGTTATACAGAGGGGGGCTGTTTGGCCATTGTGTCTCTCAGCTCAATAAATGAACATTATGATTTATTGCCTTTTCCCCCATCCCTACACACTGTTTCTATTCAAATAATCATCTAATTCCCTCCTGGATGTCTTGATTGAACCTGCCTCTACCACACTTCCAGACAGAACATCCCAGACTCCAACCTCTTGCTGGGTGAAAAAGATTTACTCACATTTGCTTCTTTTTCAAATCTGTGCCCTCTGGTTCTTGATCCTTTCACAAGCAGAAATAATTTCTCCCCACCTATTCCGCCCAGCCCCCCCGTGATATTGAACATCTCAATCAAATCTCCTCTCAGCCTTCTGTTCTCCAAGGAGAACGATCCCAATCTCTCCTCATCACTGACGTTTCTCATCCCTGGGACCATTCTTGTAAACCTTTTCTGCGCCCTCTCCAATACACTAATATCCTTCCTATAGTGCGGCACTCAGAACTGCACACAATACTCCAGCTGAGGTCTAACTAGTGTTTTGTCTAAGTTCAGCATAATCTCCTTGCTCTTGTATTCTTGCACCTGTTAAGCCGCTCTCTTGAACCCTTGGTGAAGGTACATCCACAGTGCTGTTAGAGAGGTCTGTTTAGCCAAATAAACTGGATCTTTACTTTGCTTATGTCAAGAAATTATTTTCAATCCTCAATTTTTCCTCAGTTTGGGGCAAAAAAACCCTTCAAACTCTTGAGGAGAAAAGATGATCTGATGAAGCTCTGGGTCTCCAGATGGTGAAAACTGCAGTAAACATATTCATATCATTCCAGTGATCAGCACCAACCCAGAACAAACAATCTGATGAACACAACATCAAAAGTAAATGCATAAATACAGGAATAGTTAGACGTGGATTTCTTCGTTGGAGAACCAGCTGACAGATACACCAGCTCATTAACCACAAGGAAGTTTTAACTTTCATATCTTCAAAGGCGAGAGGAAATCTGAAATAAAGTGTCCCACTTTCAGGAAAATAGTCGAACAAGGTGAATGTAAAAGTTCACTCAGCCAAAAAAAAAAACAAGGCTCAGATAAGGAATGGAAGAGGTGCGTCCGATACTTTTCCCCAGCTGACAGCCAGTCATAATCTGAAGGACAGTCTGGGATAACATTGAAATATAACTCACGCCCGTCTGACTCACAGCCAGATACTCGGTATCTATTCACCAGCAAGTTAACAAAGTCAGGAACTTTTGCAATATCTAAAATGTAAATGAATTTGATCATAGAAAGTGATTGGAATATTTGTATCATTACAAAGCAATTGGTGCGATTTACTCACATTAATTTTTTTAAATTTCTATTCAATGCTACTGGGGTAATTGAGAAGAAGTATTTTGTGTTTTAATTGCACTATCAGAACTCATTTTGCTTTGATTTAAAGAACTATGGAACTCACAAGCAGTGTGTCATTGTGAGTGAGGACGATATCTTTATCAATGTATAAAAATGAAAGAAAGAGAGAAAGAGAGAGTACATGACAGGAGTGAGATCAGAGACTAAACTCCCAGTCAGTGCTGAGTTAGTCCATGTCAGATGCAGCTTTCTCTGGGGCTCTGGGACCTCAACAATCCCAGTTCACAGACTGGAGAATAAATCTGGTTTCACCATATCGAGTGGGCTCTCCTGGAGAGTGTGTGTGTGTGTTGGAAGTTCTCAGCAGGTCTGGCATCGCCTGTGGAGAGAGAAACAGAATTAACAATTCAGGCGAATGATAATCCTCTTTCAGAACTGTTCAGAGTTCTGATTAAATGTCAGCGATCTGAAACATTAACTCGCTTTCTCTTTCCACAGAGGCTGGCCTTTCTGAAGCAGTTAGATAGAGCACACGGGGTGAATGAGATCAAAGGATATGGGGGGAGGGCAGGGGTCAGGCTAACAGGTTGGATGATCAGCCATGATCATAATGAATGGGAACAGACTCAGAGGGCCGAATGGCCTCCTTCTGCTCCTATTTCCTATCCAGCATTTCCGTTTTGATTCCAGATTTCCAGCAACACCAGCATCAGGTTTCCGAATGATGAATGGACACTTGGACAAGATTACAGAGGGTTACAGTTACCATGGAAACCACACTCACTGTCCACCACACAGAGCGGACTGCCCCTAACACATGGGGCAGAGTCTCAGCGCGGTGCCTGAGAACGGCCTGTTTTGTTCATTTTAATTTCCAAACACTTTGGGAAATGATGGAGTCACACTTTGTGCACCTGTGTCTCAGATCTGGATTTTTAACCCTTTAAAACCTCAGTGAGGCATCACTGAGCATAATAACCTCCAGACATGAGGTTAACGCTCCAACCACCAGACTGGAACTGTTTAATAATATTAACACGCGGAATACCCTCTCAACATCCTATCAGGTAACAGCTCTGCATTATGAGAGAGAGAACATGCAGCGAGATAGGGAGACCCTGCTTAGTTGGTTCCTGCTGATCAGAGTAATCCTTCATAGAATCCCCACACAGTGCAGGGAGAGGCCATTTGGCCCATTGAGCCTTCACTGACCCTCTGACAGAGTATCTTACCTAGGCCTTCTTCCCCACCCTAACCCCATAACTCCACACATTTCCCATGGTTAATCCATCAAACCCACAATCTTTGGACTGTGGGATGAAACTGGAGCACCCGGAGGAAACCCACGCAGACACGGGGAGAATGTGCAGACTCCACACAGACAGTGACCCGAGCCAGGAATCGAACCCAGGTTCCTGCACTGTGAGGCAGCAGTGCTAACCACTCTGCGACCGTGCCATCCTGAGCTCGGTATCAGACAGAACCATAAAGATCAGATTAGGTTCCTGCATCGAGTCTACTCTTAGACATTGGAGAGTTCTTTGCCAGTCTCTGCGACATTGAGACTGAAAGAAGAATTTCTAAGATTGAAGGCACACAGTGTCTGAGAGAACTTGATTAACACGAGAGACCCCAGAGAAAGAATTTCTTTTATAACATGGAACTTTCTGCAATAGTGGAAAATCTAACCCTGGTGTACAGAAGCCCAAGTTTAATTAACGAATAATTAACAAATGAAGAATAAAGTGGAAAATGCTGGAAACACACAGCAGGTCAGGCAGCATCTGTGGAGAGAGAGAGAATTAATGGTTAGGCTGATGACCTTCACCAGCTCTCGAAGTATCTCCATTCACTGCTGGATCAAGGTGAACTTTAGCTGCTCTCTGCTGAGTGGAAGGAACTTACTCTCTCTTAACATTTCTAACACATCTATCATCAGTTTGCACGGCAAGATGTTTTCTAATCTATCACGCGGTGAAGTTTAACTGAGCTTGCCAATAAAACTTCCTAATTGATGGTAATACTCAGGAAAATGTCTTGTATTTTAATAACACAATAAAAGATCTCAAAGTAATTCATTGAAGCTTTTGAAAATCTGGCACCATGCTCAGTGCAACAATCAGATAACCAAAAGCTTGATCAAATAGTTCAAGGAGTTTCTTAAAGGGAGCGGGGAAAAGTTGGTGAGATTTAGAGAGGAGATTCCAGAGCCTGGGGCCATGGCAGAAATATAATATTTAAGAGAGAAGGGGCAGTAAGAAGTCTCTCAACACCAGGTTAAAGTCCAACAGGTTTATTTGGTAGCACGAGCTTTAGGAGCGCTGCCCCTTCATCAGGTGAGTGGACGATTGGGTTTCTGTTTGTGAGCCAAATCCTCCACTCACCTGATGAAGGGGCAGTGCTCCGAAAGCTCGTGCTACCAAATAAACCTGTTGGACTTTAACCTGGTGTTGTGAGACTCCTTACTGTGCCCACCCCAGTCCAACGCTGGCATCCCCACATCATGCACCCCCTCTCCCAAACCCAGGCAACCAGGACCTCTGCAAGTAAGGCCAGTGGCGGTGCTATTAAGATGCACAAGAATCTAGAATTGGAGGAGTTACAGTGGGAAGATTGCAGGAATGGGGAGATTTTTGGAGAAATGGAAGGGCCATTCATGAGAAACAGAGTTTTGTTTGATATTTGAAAATGGCAATGTGAAAATGATTGATATCAAAGTTATTTCTCTGTTTCTTCTGTGAAGCAATTCCTTTGTCAGAATGTGGAATATGGTTACAGTATCTGATCCTTTCACACAGGTTTACCAAAAGAATAATGAACCCCGTGGGCTCAAACTCCTTATTAACACATCATTACCCTGCTCTGTGGGTAATTTCCATGGGATAGGGTCAACTGCACAGACACAGTGATTTAATGGTTCACTCTAATCTATTGCTGAGTGATGGAATGATACTGCAACTCCTGACACAGTATGCATCACCGTGAAACTGTCATTTTAAAACGTTTAGCGTCCATTGCAAGAGTGATTCACCACAGCTCAAGCTAACACTCAGAGAGATACATCACTGCCCTCTGACTCTGTTACTCCACGTTAGCCTCACCTGATTAAGGCCAGCATTAAAACAAATCCGTGATATATTTCACCACGGAAGCAGGGAATTCTCCCAGTTCTGGTATGAATGCTGAGAGATTGTCTTGATGATCTGAGAGTGTTTAATCAGTGTAAGGTGTCAGTGAGAAGCAGAGAGTGTTTTTCCTGGTAAAGTGTCAGTGGTGGGGAGAAGTCAGGGTGGGGGGTGGGGGGGGGTGGGTGCAGCAGAGGGTGGTGTCAGGGTGTTCTGAAACTTGCTGATGACACTGATGTTATTGGGCAGGTAAGGAGCAGGAAGGGATTGCGGGGAGATTGATGGACAGAAAGTGAATTCTTCACTGAAAAGGAAGGATATTACAATCGGAAGGAGAGAATTTGATCATTGAAGGCTATGTTGGATTTCAGAAGAAGTTTACAAATTATCGTCCAGTTCTCTTGTCTCCTGAACCATTTATAACTTTATTTGTGAAATATTTAGTCAATTTGCAAAATTGAGCCTGATTGCCAACAATTTCCCTGAGTCGGTTTACACCAATCTCTGTCCTGATTTAGTTAACTTACAATCATAGAATCCCTGCAGTGCAGAAAGAGGTTATTCAGCCCATCGAATTTGACTATAATCCCACCCAAATCCTATCCCCATAACCCCATACATTTACCCTAGCTAATCCCTCTGACACTAAGGGGCAATTTAGCACGGGCCAATCCACCTAATCTGCACATCTTTGGATTCTCGAGTTTTCTGTGGAGCTAATTTACCCGCTTGAAACTGTACAAATCTTCCAAAAATGCACTTTTGATGCAACATTTCCATCAGGAACGAGAAAGAGAGAGACAGAGCTTATCTTTCACAGTGCCTCACTCTCTCACCTCTCTTCTAACATTATTGTACACAAGAGTCTCACTCATGGTAAAACCGGCCTCAGTTGGGTCGTTCTTTGGAACAAGTGGAGATGATGGCACAGTGTGGACAGAATTCCACCTACCCTGGCACTGATCAGTTTATGTTGCCAGTCTCCATAAAACGTGGTCTAGAAAATTGCTCCGAATGTGATCCAGCCGGTGATTCTGGACTGTTCCCTGGACTGGACAGCAGTGTATTTACTGGTGTAATTTCTGGAAATGTGTGTGATTTTAACAGCGGTTATATAAATGACCAGCAGGTAGTTTTGTGGAAGAGGCACGAATAATAAAGGAAGTTTACACCTGGCAACGTTTCCGTGTAAACCTCTGAATTTCCTCACCCACCTTCCCAAAAAACAGCCTCATTTGGAGAAGATTCAGGACGTTCTGGGATATCCTAAGGAATGATTTCCACCATCAATCAATACCCACTCCTGCTTTTGTATTCCAGGCAGCTGGTTTACACACAGCAAATTCCCACGGGTGTTGCAGCACCAGTTTCCCCATCCAGGATCCAACATGCTTTCAGAAAAACCCAACTCCAGTTATTCCTACAAAATTCAGGGGAAAACTCGGAGAGCAACACTTCTCCCGAACTGACTGTGAAATAGAGGCTCTGAGGGAGCAGACAGTCAGTGATTGGGAGAAATCATTGTACACAAATAGCAATAGGTGTCATTAAAACATCAACTGCCAATGTCACAATGTGTAAAACACTCAGGAGGTGACACAAATACAACAAGGTCAGCACACCAAGGGGATTGGTTCTGCTCCTGCTGTCATTTTACTCTGTGGTTAGCACTGCTGCCTCTCAGTGCCTGGGATCCGGGTTCGATTCTCAGCAGAGTTTGCACATTCTCCCCATGTCTGTGTGGGCGTCCCCCCACAGTTCAAAAGTCATGCTGGTTAGGGTGCATTGGCCATGCTAAACTCTCCCTCAGTGTACCCAAACAGGCACTGTAATGTGGTGACCAGAGGATTTTCACAGTAACTTCATTGCAGTGTTAATGTAAGCCTACTTGTGACACTAATAATTAACCTTTACTTTAGTATGCAGGTACAGCATATGGAATGTTGGTGTTTATTGCAAGGGGAATGGAATATAAAAGTAAGAATGTTTTGCTGCAAAGTTGTAAGCATGAAGTTTCTCAAAGCCAACTTGGTAATGAGATGTAGGGAAAAGGCAGGAGTCCACGTGCATTGGTAATAAGCGGATAAATAATGACCACATTTTTGGAAGTTCTAAGCAAGTTTTGTGTGTGCAAAATACTAACAACGAGGATCTTCATTGAAAAGCCAACCACGAGAAGCAGGACAAGTCCAGGAACGTGCCTTTGGTTAACTCGAGATCAATCCCAAAAAATGATGCCAGTGTCTTCACCTTCTGATATCTTGTCACGCCTCCTACACCAGAGAGAGAGAATAACGAGGATCCTACTATTACCCATCTTGCTCCTTTAAGCTGAACTGCAATTAGTAGACCCAAAAACAATGTTAAATCTAAATGTGGGCATATTGGGTCAAGGGAACATCTTGCAGTGAAACTCCTGAGTGATGAATGAATTAATCTGTATTCGGGTTGTTTTGTGATGTCTCTAGGTGCTTTAGCAATGAGCAACGTAAAGCTTGTTAGTGGCTGTATCTTGTTGTTGAGTCTTTTCCAATCAGTGTCCATGGATGTAAAGTTTTGAATTGCAGTCACACAGCAGAGGACAGAAGAGGTTGCTCAGTTTGCAGGAACGTGTAAGAGATTTGAAAGTTCTTCCACAACTTCTTCCACAAATTTGATTGAGTTTTTTGAAGGGGTAACCAAGAAGGTAGATGAGGGCAGTGCAGTTGGTGTTGTCTACATGGACTTTAGCCTTTGACAAGGTACCACAGGGTAGGTTGTTGCATAACATTAAATCTCATGGGATCCAGGGTGAGGTATCTAAATAAATCCAAAATTGATTTCTTGACAGAAGCCAATGGGTGGTTGTAGAGAGTTGTTTTTCAAACTGGAGGCCTGTGACCAGCGATGTGCCTCAGGGATCAGTGCTGAGTCCACTGTTATTTGTCATTTATATTAATGATTTGGATGAGAATATAGGGGGCATGGTTAGTAAGTTTGCAGATGACACCAAAGTTGGTGGCATAGTGGACAGTGAAGAAAGTTATCTCCAATTGCAATGGGATCTTGATCAATTGGGCCAGTGGGCTGATGAATGGCAGATGGAGTTTAATTTAGACAAATGCGACGTGATGCATTTTGGTAGATTGAACCAGGGCAGGATTTATTCAATTAATGATTGAAGAGAGTTACTGAACAAAGAGATCTAGGGGTACATGTTCATAGCTCCTTGAAAGTGGAGTCACAGGTGGACAGAGTGGTGAAGAAGGCATTCAGCATGCTTGGTTTCATTGGTCAGAACACTGAATACAGGAGTTGGGATGTCTTGTTAAAGTTGTACAAGACATTGGTAAAGCCGCTGTTGGAATACTGTGTGCAATTCTGGTCACCCTATTATAGAAAGGATATTATTAAACTGGAAAGAATGCTGAAAAGATTTACTAGGACGCTACCGGGACTTGATGGATTGAGTTATAAGGAGAGGCTGGATAGACTGGAGCTGAGGGATGATCTCTATAAAATAATGAGGACATAGATCAGCTAGATAGTCAATATTTCCCAAAGTTAGGGGAGTCTAAAACTAGAGGGCATAGGTTTAAGGTGAGAGGGGAGAGATACAAAAGTGTCCAGAGGGGCAATTTTTTCACACAGAGGGTGGTGAGTGTCTGGAACAAGCTGCCAGAGGTAGTAGTAGAGGCGGGTACAATTTTGTCTTTTAAAAAGCAATTAGATAGTTACATGGATATGATGGGTACAGAGGGATATGGGCCACATGTGGGCAACTGGGATTAGCTTAGAGGTTTTAAAAAAAAGGGTGGCGTGGACAAGTTGGGCTGAAGGACTGTTTCCGTGCTGTAAACCTCGATGACTCTATGAACTGATGCTTTTAAAAAATCAACTTCTATTGAATCAAAAGCCTGAATTTATTTGCATGTAACAAGGCATTGCATTGCAGTTTGCTGATTTATAGAATCTGTAATGTCACACAAACTATATCATTACATGTAGCATTCGCTGAATTCTACTGTGTTCCACACTCCATTCAGAAATCCTTATTTGTGATACACAGATAGAAATATATACTATATATATATTTCTTTGATCATCGTTAGGAGTTGCAGACTATATCAGACAAAACAACTAGAAAGTTTTTACAAACGCACACAGTAGGCCGTTCAGCCCTCCATATCTGTTCTGCCACCTGATGAGACCATTGCTGATCTGATTGCAGTTATTCCTCCTCTCTCCTGTCTCAGCAACCAGGACACCCACAAACCTGGCCATCAGCGGTGGAGCAATGGAGATGCATGTCAGAGGAACGGACTGGGAGGGTTGAAGCACTGCGGGAGATTACAGGGATATGGAAAAGGGGCAGGACATGATTGAGAAACAGACTTTTGTTTGAAAAGGAAATATTTGAAAATGGTAATCTGAAAAATGTGCTAATTGCATATTGGTCTTTATTGTAAAGCGATTAGATTACAAGGCTAAATAAATCTTGCTACAATTGTGCAGGTTTTAGTGAGATCACATCTGGAGTACTGTGAGCAGTTTCAATCTCCACATTTAAGAAAGGATAGATTTCATTCGAGGCGATACAGTGAAGATTTACTCGATTGGTCCCGGGATTGAGGGGGTTATTCCTGTAACGAGAGGCTGATTATATTCTCTGGAATTTAGAAGAATGAGAGGCAATCTCATTGAAGATGACAAGACTCAGAGGGGGTGCGACAGGGCGGGCACAGAGATTGTAAATGCTGGTCAGGGGGATCTAAACAGTGTCAGGATAAGGGACTGATCGTTAAGGATTGAGTTGAGGGGACATTTCTTCACTCAAAGAGTAGCAAATCTTTGGAATTCTCCACTTGAGGGTTGTAGGTGCTCCATTGATGTGGGTTTACCTACACCACACGTACTGCAGCAGTTCATGATGGCAACTCACTATCACCTTCTCAAGGGCAATGAGGGATGGGTAATAAATGCTGCCTAGTCAATGACACCCACTGTATCTTTTAACAAAGCTTTTAAGACTGGGATGGACAGGTTTTTAGTCTCTTAGGGATTTAAGGGATATGGGGAAAGGTGGAAGAATGGAGTTATAGCTCAAGGCCAGCCGTACTGAACAACAGAACAGGTTCGATGGGCCGAGTGGTTTACTCCAGCACCTATTTCTATATTCTGAGGTGGTAACGAGCAGGATAGATAAAGGAGAACCAGCAGATATAACATGCTTGGATTTTAAAAAAGCATTTGATAAGGTACCGCATAAAAGGCTGCTTAATAAGTCCATGGTGTTTGGGGTGATATATTGGCATGGATAGAGGGTGGCCAACTTACAGAAGACAGAGAGTTGGGATAAGAGGAGAATTTTCAGGGTGGCAACCTGTAACTAGTAGAGTGGGATCAGTGCTGGGGCCACAATTATTTACAATATATAGAATTGATTTGGACAAGGGAAGTGAATATACTGTTGCCAAGTTTACAGATGACACAAAATAGGTGGGAAGAATAAAGGAACTGAATATTATTTAAATGAAGAGACCGCAGAAAGCTGCAGATGAGGGATTAGGGGCCCTTGTGCATAAATCACAAAAAGTTGGCATGCAATTTGAGCAGGAATAGGAAATATCAGCCTTTATTTCAAAGGGCATGGAATATAAAAATAGAGAAGTCTTGCTAAAACTACAAAGCACTAGTTACACCACACCTGGAATACTGTGAACAGGTTTGATCCCCTTATCTAAGGAAAGATATTGGAGTCAATAGAGATGGTTCATTAGATTGATCCGGGGAATGGAGGGATAATCTCACTGAATGGCCGGCTTCTGTTCCTACAACAATGAATAAAAAACTCGCAGATGGTGCTCTAATGATTCTCTAATTATCCAGAAGCCAATCAGTGAAAATGCCACCAGGTTGGATCCTGGTCACCACTGAAGCCACGACAGTTTCCCGTTATCTCCTGTCTTACCTCATCGCTCAGTTTGATTTTATTTGTGTCTTTTTGTCACAGGTAGACACAAGTTCAAGTCTTTGCTGAGTCTGTTGCTTTCTGTGTAACAAAGGAACAATTTATATTGATTGTGGAATACATTGTGATTTACCCAGCCTCCAATACCACCTTATCTACCCATCGGCTGAAAGAGTCCAGTCTGTAAACTCACGCTGATATGTCTGATATGGAAGCAATGATCCAAGTACAAACACTGAACATTGTGGGTGTTTCAGGCCTGGCCCAAACTTACCCGAGGGGCCGTTACACAGTGACCATCCCTGAGTGAAGAGACCAGCTCCTCAAAGACAGCACGATGCAGTCCTGTTTGTGTTTAAATTCATCATTAACTTGAGTAACACATGTTACACCTTCACAGCAACAACTTGTCCTGTACTCCACTAAATCTGGAAAACCCTGGCCATAGAAAAGGTGTTTACATTCAGGGAAAACCTGAACTCGGGAATTTTAAATTTAAGACAGTCACTAATAAATCCAATAGGGAATTCAGGAAAAACTCCTATACCCAGGGAGTGGGGGAGAATGTGGGACTCGCTCCCATGGGGAGTGGGGGAGAATGTGGGACTCGCTCCCACTGGGAGTGGGGGAGAATGTGGGACTCGCTCCCACGGGGAGTGGGGAGAACGTGGGACTCGCTCCCACGGGGAGTGGGGGAGAATGTGGGACTCGCTCCCACGGGGAGTGGGGAGAATGTGGGACTCACTCCCACGGGGAGTGGTCATGGGTGAGTTGTACTGATAGGACCAGACGGATTGGCTGATGGGGTGAGACGAAGAGGGGAAGCTCGGGTACAGCAGAAACATGGAGCTGACAGGTCGAATGGCCTGTAATAGATTTCTCATCGCTGAAAACACAGTGACACACACAGTGCAGTCTCCAGCATCACCTCCCAATGCTTAATGATTTACTGGATCATCGTCAAAATTCACCTGGGAAGAACTATATGACTGGTTTCCATAGTGATTCTGACAGCAGCACTGCTCTTTAACACTCATGAAAGATAAATGATCAGCTAATGTAACCATGGCAACCAGTCATACTAAACTTACCAACCACATTATAAAAATGATCATTAAATCTGGTAATAAAATCATTAATGAGTGACACGGACACTGATAGTAATTAAGAAACACGTCATTAAAAATTCCCAATATTCCATCCACACACTGCCACGACCACAGAGATTTTCTTTGGGCTCTTGTCGTGACCTTAGATTCTCAAACCGATGACGTGATTTTGGAATAAAGTCCCACGGCTCCAATCATTTTCATCAAATATTGACACAACCAGCAGTGCTGGGAATATTCCAAACATATCTGTTATTTTAGAACAGATTTTGTGATTCAGGGAGATACAGTTATGTAAATACGTTATGAAAATGGGTATTTTTACAGACCTCAGCGTGTCCACAGTGTTCTGGAACGGCTGCTGATCTGATGTTGCAGCAACAGGCAGTTTGTTCACAGCGAGATTCTTCCGAACAGCAATCCTGGGTGACTGGATATTAGGTTTATTTAGTGATGTTGGTGGAGGAAAAAACAATGGTTAAAAATTCTGTTGGTTTTCACAGTGGCCGTGGGATCTTTAATCCCACTGGAAAAGGGGGGACAGGGACTCAGTTCAGCATCTCATCCACCCAGAGGACAAAACATCCAATGATGCAGTGCCCGCTCAACCCTTATAAGACCCAGTCCCACATTCTCCCCACTCCCCGTGGGAGCGAGTCCCACATTCTCCCCACTCCCTGTGGGAGCGAGTCCCACATTCTCCCCCACTCCCCGTGGGAGCGAGTCCCACATTCTCCCCACTCCCCGTGGGAGCGAGTCCCACATTCTCCCCCACTCCCCGTGGGAGCGAGTCCCACATTCTCCCCACTCCCCGTGGGAGCGAGTCCCACATTCTCCCCACTTCCTGTAAAGACTTTGTGACAGAATTAGGCTCAAAGTCAAACTGTCTGACTCGGGGTGTGAGTGTGTGGTAATGATTTGGTTATTCATATCCAAATACTCAAACTGAATGCAACTCAAGGTTCCCACGAGAGAGACAAACAAGATCCAAACTGACAGAATGAGGCGCCTTGTCCTGGGCTGGATCTTAGCTAAAAGACCAAAATGGATTTGAAAAATTGCATGAGATGATGCCATGGTTTAACCTCATTGGCTACCCTGATCACTGGCTCTACCCTACCTGGGAGATAGAATCCTACAGAGCAGATGGAGGCCATTCGAGTCAGCAACGACCACAATTCCATCCAGGTCCTATCTCCAGAACCCCATACACTTACCCCTGCTGGTCCCCCCTCTCAGTAATGGGCAATTTAGCATGGCCAATCCACCCAATCTGCACATCTTTGTAGTGTGGGAGAAAACCAGAGCACTCAGAGGAAACCCATGCAGACATGGGGAGAATGTACAAACTTCACACAGACAGTGACCCAAGCTGGGAATTAAAACAGATTCCTGGCGCTGTGAGGCAGCAGTGCTAACCTCCGTGCTCTCAGTGTACCAGTCTGATCATTGCCTCTCCCAGAATGTCTGATAAGGGCCTGTTTCCTTCCACAATGATAAACATGAGGCACGCAGAGGAGGCCATTCAGCCCGTGCTGATTGTGCTGACTCTTTTGAACAATCTACTGAATTAATAGCACACCCCCCTGGCTCTGTCCCCGTAGCCCTGCAAACATTCCATTCCCAACTTCTAAAAGTGTTTCTTCCACCATTTCAGACAGTGATTGATGGAGACATTACCCAGCCATCTTCATATCGATCACCAATTGTGGTGGACCACACATCATTCCCATTTTGACGTGGGCCAAACGCAGAGAAATGGAACTGGCTGGGTTTCGGAAACCTGGTTGGCAGGCCCGTTTCCGTATCTCCATGAGTCTAACTTGGAAATGAAGGATTAGTTACTGCACAGTAAAGACCATTCCAGGAGTACGCACACCAGTAAGTTCATGCATGTTTTATTGAAATAGTAATATAAAATACTTCCTCATTGTTACAAGTGCATGCTTAAACTGCTGACATTTCGGAGGTCAAATTACAAAGGCAAGGCATTCAAGGTTGTAGTGAATTACTTGGGCACATTTACAGTTGTTAAAAAAAAATCAATGAATTATCCATTATGGACCAGTTTTTAACCATATCATCAAACCCGTAACTGATAAGGTGAAAATACACTCAATGATTCATTGTGGCACGAAAGAAAAGTCAGACTCCACCCACTGTGACTAAAACAGCATCATGCATCTAGAGTTTTACATGTACCCACACATCGATTGTTTAATTTTCACAATGTTTGATAAACATGCTATTCTTCTACATGGTGCACTTATGTGTACTGAAAAATGTTCAAAGATTCCAATCCCCCTCTGAATAATCTCAAGAAGTTCTTTTTTTTTAAATTACAAAAATTCAAAAGGCATTAAGCAATTTCATACAGTGAATATAAAGTATGCAAGTTTACATTACATTTCCAGTATATGTCAGATTATTTAAGCGCATTACAGTCCCATACAGGGACAGTACAGCCATTAACTGGGGGGAAAAAAACATGCATAGGACAGTTTTACAGGCTACAGATGCTATTCACTGCATTTTATATGGTATGTCTTGTTCTTCATATAGTTAAAATAAATTTTAAAATATGAATGCGTCACTCATTAATATACAATTCCAGCAAGCCACAACCAACTCAACGCAAATGAAATAAGAAAAATGAATGATAAAAGTTATAAATAAATTTCCAGTTATTTTTTGGAAAAAGGGTATTCATTGCCAAGTGAGTAAGCTAGGTAAATACATAAACTGGTAGCATCCAAACACACTAAATCAACCTGAGGTAAGCAGAATTTATACAAAAACCAAATTTGATTTTTGGCATTTTGTTAATGATTTTGCAACTTTACAATTTCTTCTTTTTAAGACTTGCCTAATTTGTTTGATACTCTGCTGAAAGAGCATCAAAAATGTTAATAAATAGTCCACATTTCAAATCAGCTATTATTTAGTTTGTACAACCTCATATTTTCAATTTTTTTTAATATGTCAAACTTTTAGTTCTGTAATCGTAAATGGACAGTAGAAGATTAAAGAGCTATTAGACAGAGATCCCACATCCAGTATAGTAAAGGCCTTTTCAAAACAGATCTGAGAGTTTTCCTTGATGCAAAAGGAAAACATTTTGATTCATCTAATGTGTAATATTTAACCAGCATTTAACTTTTTGCTTATCTAGAAGCAAAGGCATATCCCATCTGAGGTAACTTAACTGTCAACAATCACAAAACAATTTCTATCACTCTGTTACTGTAATCTGTCATCCAACACCCTAGCTCCCAGAGCATGCAGCAGTAATCAGAGGCAAGAAAGTCAAACCGCTTAATGTGGCAACAATACAATCATGCCTTGGAACTGGAAACTGCGAAAGGATCACTGAATATTCCCTCTCTCAGTGCCGTTTGCCTCTGAGCAAAGCACCTTGTTGATGGAGTTAAGGCTGCCGTCACTCGGAATTCCATCGCGGCGAGGAGGCATCCTCTCGTTGATACGATCCAAACCCTTCGCTTCAGCAAAGCTGCTGATCTTATGCTGGGGTGAGAAACCTCGAATAGCTGGAGGAGGGCGAGGGAGGAGGGAGCGGGGGGAGGCAGGGCGAGGGAGGAGGGAGCGGGGGGAGGCAGGGCGAGGGAGGAGGGAGCGGGGGGAGGCAGGGCGAGGGAGGAGGGAGCGGGGGGAGGCAGGGCGAGGGAGGAGGGAGCGGGGGGAGGCAGAGGGTTGGAAGGTGTGTTGTGGGGCAAGGAAGAAAGAAGGGGAAAAATGTGAAACAACAATATTTTTGTTCCCAATTCCACCAACATACAAACTGAGTGTGGTTACTTGGTTAGCACATTGTGGCATGTGTATTTGAGATTAAAGAAATGCTGATCAACTTATTTGTAATAAACCATACTGAACGGATCCTCGGCAGCTTACAGGCAGTGATGGGGTTAATGATCCACCCTTTTTGTGAAGTTATTAAAATTGTAATTGTTGGTACAGATTTCTAGCTCAGAAATCAATGCTGTATATAATTCTGTACACCCAGAAACACTTCAAACCAGTTTTTAGCCCAATTCTGCTACATTTGACATGCGGGAAAGTTAGAAGAAAAGAGAATTTGTCATTGGTGTGATGGGTGCGATGTTCAGCTAAATCACACGAAGCTTTAAACGGAACATCGTGTGGACGCGCCCAACATGAAAAGTTCAGTATAAATGGAAAGATCTCCTGCACAGAATGGAGTTTATCGATGAAGGCAGAACTGCGGCACTGATAGAATAAGCATTGTTCTGTGTCTTTGTAACGAGACATGGCCATTCCGATCGGTCAGATCCATCCCAGTTCAGAGTTCCTGAACTGTACCAGAAAAATAATTCCTCTCCTGTACGCCTGGACCCAGTGCGGCCAGAGAATGAAACTCAGCGGGGAAAAAAAAGTCCAGCTTTTGCAAGAGTGCATAATTTCAAAAACATTTTTGGATAAATATTTAAGAGCAAGTTTGCTGGATCCTGGGGAAACCAGGACACAGGGGGTGGGATTTGTAGGATATTGGGAGGGGGAGCCACAGACCTGATGGGCCAAATGGTCATCTTTTGTGCTGCAGGGTTCAATGGAGCAGATCAGAACACATTGGGAATAACTGGGAAGAGAGTCAGGAAAGGCCATTTGTATTAATATCAGTAGACTGTTTGGCTGCTTGTCATTCCTGCGTTCCATTCAGGTGTAAGAATGGCAGTGATTTATAAGGTGCTGTTTGACGCACCTTGGCCGGTGACAGGCACAATTCACATTTCAACTGGATCAACTCGCTGCCCTGTCCCGTGACCCAGCAATAATTCACGGAATGGAGACAGAACCGGGGGAAAACAAGGTTTAAAAATCGGGAGCATAAGTATTAAAAATAATCGTGTCACAAAATATAAATATTCACATCACAGAAGCTGAGATAAGTCAGGGATAAAGAGAAGAACTGACAGAAAGAACTAAAACAGAACCTTAGGGCCCAAACTGGTTGTGGTGTCCAGGTGTTTAAGAATATACACAATCGAGTGACATCTTTAACCCTTTGAGGACTCGGACAATCTCTTTGCGTCAGAGCACTGGGGTGTGCGTGCTCACTCTGCTTTACACTCATAACCCTCAAAGCAATACTGTTTCCACTTCCCTCAAATCCCATGGGTCAGGTTTCGGTGAAGGATGGCTGATTTCCATCCAGATATTCACCAAGCGCAGGGGCAAAGAAGTCTATTTATGAGTCTGTTTCTGACGCAGGATGGAGGCTGTCACCCTTTCTGTACAAACCCGGGGCCTGTGCCAAACTCAACCCTTGGCCAAGGGCTGCTCCTGTGCAGAGTTCAGTCACTCAGAGACCGGATAGAATCAGGATTATTTGTGAGCAGCAGATTGAAATGTGGCCTCACTCAGGGAGTACCTGACCTCGCTTTGGAATTATCCCAGCAGCAGCAACAGTTCAGTGTAACCCTCCCAAGACATTCCATTGTAGAACTGTAGCACAATCCAGCACAGGATATAATTCAGCTTATTATGTCTGTGCTTTGGTACAACAATGTAGGAATGCCTTCGCTGTACATTAGAAAAATATGGGCTTAGAGTGAACAAGGAGTCAGCAAAGTGTATTCAGTACTCAAAAGGTTAAGAGGAAATGTCACAATATTTTACATCAGTGTGTGATTAAATTGGCACTTCACACAGGGTGTTTACCTGTAGCCCCTTAGCAATGTTCAATACAGCCACAATGATTGTTAACCATTTCATCTGTCAAATCAGAAACTGCAGCAAACAAACGGTTAATGTGCTTTTGATTATTACACTGGGACCCTTTTAATAATAAATAACAAAATGGTGTTTGTTCCAACAGTAAACTCCCTGTGGCCCCAAAGCCAACTCAAGGTGAAGGGACACTTTGGCAAAAACTAACATTTCCAGATTGTTTGGTGATGGAGATTCTGAACCTGGACCGAGAGCTCTTCAAACAGAAAGATGAAACACTTCATAAGTGGAAGCATTTCACCTTCAGCTTGTGTGGGACACATTCCACTCACTGTATCTGTAAAAGGGGAGATTAACATTTATATTTACAGACTTGAGTTGAATGATGGTTGCGTTGCAACAAGGAGTCATGTTTTTAATTCAGCGTGAACACGGAAGGTTTAGTGTAATTAAAGTACTTTGTAAGTAGGTCCCAATGCTGATCACTGAAAGGTTAGTAATTATTTATAGATCTCCCTGGTGACTGAGATGTCATTCATCACGTGTAGCACAATAATCTAACTTGCTGCTGTAGTTCCTGCTCAGACAACGGGAGAAGACTGTAGTTTACACAGAAACTAGTGAACAAAACACAGCAAAAGCCACAGAGTCACAGAAAATAAAAGAAAAAATGAAGTTCCACCACCGATGCGACTGTGGATCGGAGTTTGTTAAGAAGAAGGTTTCAAAACGGAGTGTAAATAGTGGTTAGGGAGCCACTATTTAATCAGCAGTCTGCTTTGCTCTTGCTCAAAGCATCTCAGGCCAATTTTAAAGCATCAAAATTGTTGTTAATTAGCTCTTCTGGACAGCACGACTCTGCGTAATATTACATTTCAGCCAGAAGACACGGGTGGGTTTTTGCAAGAACAAAGGACACAACTGCATGAATGGATAAATCCATTGAGAAGCAAGCCACACCTCAATAAGGTTAATATACGACACAGTGTTAAGGAGTGTTAGACAACTGCTGGTTAGCCCAACACCCGCACATGATATACAGAAATATATACACACACACACATTTATATATCAACCTAGCACAGCCCCTCACAACAGAAAGGGGACTGTCCAATATATTACCTTCATCAGCCTCAATAGCCTCAACAGTCGCTGAAGAAAAGAAAAGGGTTGCAAATCGGATGAGAAAGTTGAGCTCAGAATTGATATTCTTAACAACAATGAGTAGCAAAAAAATAGTAACTGCAGCGAGTCTAATACAAGCTTTAGTATTCTTATGTGGAGATGAGAAACTACAAACAACACATTCACAAAGAACAACACAGTCAGATTGTATGGAAGGAGGAAAAAGAAAAATTGATTGTGATCATTGAGCAGAAAAATCAGTGTGTTATTTCTGTCCAAGTGTGTATGCACCATGGATTACTGAATCGCAATTCATTGGTCACAGTATCTGATGGAAGATAAGTGCAAATCTCACAAGGTCAAGTGTTTAAGAAGAAAAAGTACATCAGGCCCAGACTGTGTCCCACCAACTCTCTCATTCCTGGAGCAAAGCTCACTAATTCCGTCAGAGCGGTTTGGATCTTTTCACCATTCTCTCGGAACAGGGAATGGTGACAATGCCAGCTGTTGAACACAACTGTTCTTGAAATGATAAACAAGAGACTGATTTAGCTTCACAGTAAGTATTAGATTTACACTGGCTGAATAAATAACACTGGCTTTACTGTGACGGCAGTGTCAATTCTCAGCCAGAGATTCAAGGTTTCCACCGTGTGTTACGATCAGAGGATAAACTGTGCTGTAGGGAACAGATCAGAACGGTTTGCTGTTTTAATGCTTACGTTCTGTTTGGGAGTTCTTGCCAAATGAGTTTTGGATGCACTCTACCTGGGAAAATATTCACCTTGGAGAGGACAACTCCTTTCCTGCAATTGTGACAAGCGCAATTGTTGGTTCAAATTCTTCAGATTAAATGAATTATTTCAAGAGGGAGTTGACCAACAATCAGTAACTCAGGCTGGCCGTAGATTCTACCAGTTCCAGTCATTCTCACTTTGGGAGCCCCTCATTATCTGTTACTTTCGTCTTCTTCTTGCAGAGCTCTTGCCATTTTGGTTTTGACATCCCACACACTCTGCTGTAACTGGAATCCACTTGGTTAGTTTCCAAAGATCCCCATTTTCAGTCTGGGACACGTACATCCTGTGTACTCGAACCTTCGCACTGCTAGCACACTCAGTGTCTCCTCGTTTCTTCAACTTTGGTGACCCTCTGAGCTTAACATGGTCCGAGAATGACCACTTTCTGCTTGTTGCTTTCCTTTTGGGATCAGCCTTACCGGAACATTCTCTCTCTCTCGGGAAACAGCAGTGAATGATGGGGTTAAAGGTCACCAGAATTTGGGTTTGGCAATTTTACTGTCAAACTTTGGAAAATGCAATCAATTCAGGTTGATAATCTTATATTGTTTTCCTGCCTCTGAGAGAAATCCATCCGCACAGTAAAAGCAATAACATTTTTGATGCATCCCTAAAGATCTGCAAATTTTCAAAAAAGTTTTCAGTGCGAATCGAAAGGCACGGGAACAGTTACTCACAAGCTGTTTTCAATCAAATCAAACCTGGCCAAGAGAGGACTGCACGGTCACACAGTGTATATCCACGGGCTGGTCACTTTGTAATATATCCCCATACCGTACAGCATCCCCAGTGGCATTGGTGACACAGTCTCACTCAGCCCTTGGTGGTTACGGAGGTTCAGTAGTAGTTGCCTACAGCACAGTTACAAAATGACAGTCGAGAATGGCAGTTCCGGTTAGACCACTGGACAGCTCTGGAGGTTCATGGCACTGCGGCTGGCTCTGCTACACAAGAGGGCAGGAAAGAGAGTGGCAGAGTGATAGTGATAGGGGATTGGATTGTAAGGGGAATAGACAGGCGTTTCTGTGGATGCAAATGAGACTCCAGGATGATATATTGCCTCCCTGGTGTAAAGGCCAAGAATAATAGTGGCAATAGTCGGAGATTTTAACTTTCCCAACATTGACCGGGACAGCCAATGTTGGGAATTAGAGGGTTGGATGGAGAGCAATTTGTTGAGTTTATTCAGGGGGAATTTCTCATTCAGTATGTGGATGGCCCGACTAGAGAGGGGACAAAAGATAGCTATGGAGAATGATAGGTCTGGCCCAAAAATTAAAACTCTAAATTGGGGAAGGCTAATTGTGATGATATTCAACAGGAACTTTCAAAAGGTGACTGGAAGAGTCTGTTGGCAAGCAAAGGGATGTCTGATAAACGGGAGGCTTTCAAAAACACGTTAACCTGGGTTCAGGATAAGCACATTCCTCAGAGTGAAGGGCAAAGCTGGCAGAAGTCGGGAACCCTGGATGACTCGGGATATTGAGGCCCTGGTCAAGAAGAAGAAAGAGACACATGACATGCACAGGGAGCTGGGATCAAGTGAATCCCTTGAAGAGTGTAGGGAGTGTAGTAGTAGGGGTTAAGAGAGAAATCAGGAAGGCAAAAAGGGGACATGAAATTGTTTTGGCAGATAAGGCAAAGGAGAATCCAAAGAGCTTCTACAAATATATAAAAGGGCAAAAGAGTAACTAGGAGGATAGTAGGGCCTCTTAAGGATCAACAAGGTCATCTATGCAAGGATCCACAAGAGATGGGTGAGATTCTAAATGAATATTTCTCGTCAGTATTTACTGTTGAGAAAGGTATGGATGTTAGGGAACTTGGGGAAATAAAGAATGATTTCTTAAGGAGAGTACATATTACAGAGAAGGCAGTTCTTAAGTCTTGAACTGTATCAAGGCAGATAAATCCCCAGGACCTGATGAAATGTAATTCAGAATGTCGTGAGAGACTAGGGAGGAAATTGCGGGTCCCCTAGCAGAGAAATTTGAATCACTGTGTTATTTGGCAGAATTGGCTCTCTCCCACGGTGAAGACAGAGGTACGTTACTGACCTCGGCAAACTTACCTTCATCCACTGAAAAGAGAGTGTTCCAATAATATACAAACAGTTGCTAGGAAACACATCCGCACTCCCAAAAAAAGGTCAACATCTCTGAGTCGATCCATTCTGCTGCTCATCAAGGCAAGTTCACCAATCCTAGCCCTTCAAATTCCTCCATGGCCTTTCCCTATCTCTTTAACCTCCTCCAGCCTCAACCCCAACTCCCTATCTCTGTAACCTCCTCCAGCCCCTACAATCCCCTCCCTATCTCTGTAACCTCCTCCAGCCTCAACCCCAACTCCCTATCTCTGGAACCTCCTCCAGCCCCTACACCCCCTCCCTACCTCTGGAACCTCCTCCAGCCCCTACACCCCCTCCCGATCTCTGGAACCTCCTCCAGCTCTGACAACCTACCCAGATCACTGTGCTTCAATTCTGGCCACTTGAGCATTCCAGCTTTTAATCACAACAACACCTTCAGCTGCATTGGCTCTAAGCTCTGGAATTCCCTCCCTAAACCCCTCCACCTCCCTCTCTCTGCTCCCCCACCCCTTTGGGAATATCAGATCCCAGACTGCTAACTAAGGGGCCCATGGTTTAAATATCGCTGTGATAAACTGACCATCTGTAGACTGTACTGGGAAAAGGTCACAAAGCCACCATATGGGGCTTTTCTCTTTGGACCGGAGGAGGATGAGAGGTCATGTGCAGAGTGGACATGCAGAGACTATTTCCTCGGGTGGATGTAGCTGTTACTAGGGGACATAACTATAATGTTCATGGTGGGAGATATAGGAGGGATGTCCGAGGTAGGTTCTTTACTCAGAGAGTGGTTGGGGTGTGGATTGCACTGCCTGCTGTGATAGTGGAGTCGGACACTTTAGGAACTTTCAAGCGGTTATTGGATAGGCACATGGAGCAAACCAGAATGATAGGGAGGGGAATAGCTTGATCTTGAGATTGGACATAGCTCGGCACAACATTGAGGGCTGAAGGGCCTGTACTGTGCTGTAATGTTCTATGTTCTATATTCATGTAAAAGCCAACTGGTTCCCCAACGTCCTGACGGGAAGGGAACCTGACGCTGCTTCCTGCGCTACAGGTGGTGAGAAGGAATCACCAGGCAATTGCCTTTCGATGCCCTCACAAGCTGTGAGCCAACAACATTCACAAAGCTCAAAACCATCCCGGACAAAGCAGCACACTTCATCAACACCCCGTCCGCAAACCGACACACAATATGAACCGCAGCAACTCACCGAGGTTTCTCAGGCAACGCCTTCCAAAACTACAACACGTACCACCTCAAAGGACAAGGGCAACAGGCCAATGAGAACACCCCCACCTGGAGGTTCCCCTCTAAGTCACTCACCATCCTGACTTGGAAATATATCACCGTTCCTTCACTGTCACTGGATCAAAACCGGAACCCCTTCCCTAACAGCACTGTGGGTGTACCTACACCTCATGGACTGCAGCGGTTCAGGAAGGCAGCTCATCACCACCTTCTCGAGGGAAACTAGGGGTGGGCAATGATTGCCAGTCTAGCCAGCAATGTCCACGTCCCAAGAATGAACAATCATCAAAAAATTCAGTTGCCACCTAACTGATTTCTATGCACTCTGAAAACAGCATTGGTCTGGGTAGGTTAGGGCTGGAATTCTCTGAGCTTGCCCACAGCCAGGATTATCCAGTCCCGCTGCTGTGACTGGAGATTTGGCTTAGCGCCCTATTCTCCATTCTTGCTGGCAGTGTGGTGTACCAGACTGGAGAATTCCGACCTGAACCGTATAGTGAGGTAGTGATACTGGTGGAATTCTCCTGCTGTTCACACCGGCAGGATTCTCTGTTCCCTGCCGCGAATTTCCCAGTGACACGGTGGGACCAGTGATCCCATGGACAGCGAACAGCATAGCACCTCCCATTGCTGAGAAACACACCAAAGGACAGCCATGGAATGGTGGCCGGGGTGTAATATCAGCGCAGTTACATCTCAGGGTGTAATATCAGCGCAGTTACATCTCAGGGTGTAATATCAGCGCAGTTACATCTCAGTGTGTAATATCAGCGCAGTTAAAACTCATCTCCTGGATTTGTTTCCATTTCCTTGCTGATCCTTGTAGGAAGTTTCCTCCCTGAACGGGATTAGAACATTGTGTTTTGCCTGGATTGTGTGCGACTGTCTCCAGGGACCATTCTACAGCTTTTCAATTCTTCACAGCCCGGAGAAATGCTATTGCTTCAGCAGCTGTTGTTTGGGTCTGTCTTTGGGTCTGTTCTCCTGCACGTCCAGTTTAGTTGGGATTGCAGTTTCCGGTTTGGGATATCAGTTGTGATTGGAGCTGTTCTCAATTACTGTCTTCTATCAGATGGCTGATTTCTCCCCAGCGTTTGAACTGATCTTACTGAAAGCCTGGATGTTAAACGTGCTCACAGAACCCTTTTTATCTGGAAATTTCCTTCAACAGGTTATGCAGCTAGGGACCCGAGTCCAATTCCCAGCTTGGGTCACTGTCTGTGTGGAGTCAGCATGTTCTCCCTGTGTCTGCAATGGGTTTCCTCCCACAGTCCAAAAGGCGTGCTGGTTAGGTACGTTGACCATGTTAAATTCTCCCTCGGTGTACCCGAACAGGCGAACAGGCGAGTGTGGCGAATAGAGGATTCTGACAGTAACTTCATTACAGATGCAAACCTACTTGTGACACTAATAAATAATCTGAAACTTATCCTGGCTTTCTATAATTTCTCAACGTAGTCTGACAATCGCAATGGAAACTATAAAATGCCAGTCTCTAATATGCAAAGGAATTATTTTATATTCCATCAAATACTGCAGATATTCGATTGAGGCAACTTCTGGGTACTTTACCTCACCAATTAAATGATCTTCTTTGTAGATGTTTTAAGATCTGATACTTTAAATGCTGAATATCGTTCTGTTTTGCTGCCAGGGTCTGCTTTTCAGCTTTAACTTAAATAAAGTGATAAGAAATGAGGTAATTAATTGAATAATAAAAGCAATACAAACTGAGGCAGTGAGAATCTTGAATGATACAACTACACAGCGTGTGGCTGGGAGCTGCCAGGGGCCAGTTCATCCTCGCTCCAGGAAGCTGGCTTCCTCAGTTCATGTTCAGTTTCAAGTAGAAACTCTTTCTTTTTTTGTATTTTAGTGGTGGTCCCATGTCAGTTTGCACAGGTGAATGATATTAGCATGTGTGAGTTAGCACCAACACACAGAACACTGACATACAAAGGTACATGGGTGAAGTGAATGAAACAGGTACCTGATTCATCTGGACAGAAGGGAGAGAGAAAGAGTACATCAGGAAGCAAATAGAATATCGGAAAGAGTGAAGCAGAAAGGAAGTTCACAGGCAGCACTGAACTGACAACCCCATTCCACACACACACACACGCGCACACGCACGCACACAAAGATATTGGAAGACAGTTTACTTCAGTTAATCAAATGTGACAATACAAGCCAACAATACCAGAGAAATCTCAAGTACTGAGCAACACCAACACTTTGCTGGGCGGTGACCAATTCCACTGGTGTCCAACGCTCACCCAATATTCATCATGTCAAATTTATACATTCAACATGCACATCATACAGAGTAAAGAGGGGGAACAGATACTGTGTTGTTAACAATCCTCCTCCTTCAGTAAAAGTACATTATGTGGACAATCCAAGAGCATCTACTAAAACTGATGCTCAGATGGCACTAAGCGTGTTTTAGTAACTTTAATAAGTAAATGGTTAATTGCTAAGTAGATAGATGTTAAGGTGTTCACTTATCTGTCACACCAAGGGCTGGCATTAGCTTTCACAGAAATATATAAACATATTAAACTCAATCTTCAGGGATTTCTCCAGTTCACGTTACAGGTTTTCAATCCAAACACACAACTGTAAATTAGCAGCAATATCAGAACCACTGTAATCAGAAACCTGCCTCATATTTACAGAGCAAACACAGACAGGTTTCTAAACCTCCCTTCCTTAATACCTCTGGGGAAAGGGATTGTACACATTCTTTTAAAATAAAGACATTGGTTAGACCTGCAGCCAAGTAAAGATTAATGAGAGGTCACATATTTACGTGTCCTGTCCTTGTTTTTAAAAAAAAGACCAACATTTTACAAATGAAAAGATGTTCTAGCTTTCCACCAAAACACGCAAAGGGGCTAGGGAAATATTAAGATACATTATACTGTAATATAGATATAATATCTGTAACAAGCTATTAATAAGGAATAGTCAAGTTACCCAAAATAAACTAAGCAGTTGAGATAAATCGAATAAATGGTGCCCCCATTTCAAACAGTTCTTTCACTAATTGATGTATTGAAGGAGAAAAGCGTGAGGGTGGCTGGAGAAAATCTTCCTTCTCGACAGATATTTTACTCTGCGTCATTTAAATATTTGATCTGGAAGGGATGAATTTTGATTTAATCATCAGCAGCTGATGGGAAGTGTGTTTTGGGTGAGAGGGGGTCAGGCTTCAGTCAGGAAGAACCACCAGGGAATTCAGTTGCAACAATTAACTTAAATCAGAATTTTGGGGCAACTGATGATCATAAAATCAGCACTCAAATATCACAGGCAACAGGAGCGCATGATTACAAGAGAGGTGAGAGGTTTAGAAAGATGTGGGTTCATCTCCAAACTGAAAATTCTTCATCCACAATTTTGGCCCAGAGCTTCTAACAATGAGGTAATATTATCCTTAAATATGTAATTATTTATAACAATAGAATCTCTAAAGTGCACAAGAAAGTCACCAAATCTCCCACAGAGAGCGCGTCCAGGGCAACCCCCCACGTCCTTGTAACCTCATACATTTATCATGGCCAATCCACCTAACCTACGCCTCTAGGGACACAGGTCTAATACAGATAGGAAATATACAGTAAATGGCAGAACCCTTAGCAGTATTGATAGGCAGAGGGATCTGGGTGTACAGGTACACAGGTCACTGAAAGTGGCAACACAGGTGGAGAAGGTAGTCAAGAAGGCATACGGCATGCTTGCCTTCATTGGCTGGGGCACTGAGGTTAAAAATTGACAAGTCATGTTGCAGCTTTATAGAACCTTAGTTAGGCCACACTTGCAATATTGTGTTCAATTCTGGTTGCCACACTACCAGAAGGATGTGGAGGCTTTGGAGAGGGGACAGAAAAGATTTACCAGGATGTTGCCCTGGTATGGAGGGCATTAGCTATGAGGAAAGGTTGGAGAAACTTGGTTTGTTCTCACTGGAGCGACGGAGGTTGAGAGGAGACCTGATAGAAGGCTACAAGATTATGAGGGGCATGGACAGAGTGGATAGTCAGAAGCTTTTTCCCAGGGTGGAACAGGCAATTACTAGGTGGCACAGGTTTAAGGTGCAAGGAGCAAGACTTAAAGGAGATGTATGAGGCCGATTTTTTTACACAGAGGGTGGCGGGTTGTTGGGACTCGTTGCCATGGGAGGTAGTGGAAGTGGATACGGTAGTGAGTTTTAAGGGACATCATGACAAATCCACGAATTGGATGGGAATAGAGGGATATGATCCCTGGAAGGGTAGGGGGCTTTAGTTCAGTCGGTCAGCACGGTCGGTGCAGGCTTGGAGGGCCGAAGGGCCTGTTCCTGTGCTGTAATTTTCTTTGTTCTTTGTTCAAGGGGCAATTTAACACGGCCAATCCACCCAACCAACAATGTCTTTTGGACTGTGGGAGGAAACCCATGCAGACATAGGGAGAACGTGCAGACTCTGCACAGTCACCTGAGACTGGAATCGAACCCGGGTCCCCGGCGTTGTGAGGCAGCAGCGCTCGCCAGTGTGTCACCTAATCCTGAAAATTAACATCTGCCCTATTATTAACAGGGCTACCAACACTTTGAGAAGAAATGTAATATAATTTTCATCAGCAAAGTATAAATGGCAGGTTGTGGACGGATGTTTGCACCAAGTTTATTCATGTCTTCCATGGCATTGCTTGATCAGGTTTATCTGAACTGTCCAAATACACAGGGTGGGAAATGAAAATTAGCCACATCACAATAAACAAGAAAAGCACACAATGCACTCACCAATTTGCAGGATAATGCCCTCATTACAGAATTATACCCAAATTATCTTGGATATTTTGTGGAAAGTGCATCTCTTCTGGCAATACTGACATGAGTGAAACAATGAAGGTTATTGACTGTCTGTTCACAGCAGTTTTACAGACTGAGATGAGCGAGGTGGGTTTGGAGCAGGGATGGAGTGTCGGAAGTTACACTGCTCAGCACAGCTCTCATCTCCACAACCTTCCCTGGCCATCGGAACGTTAACCGTCTCTGCCTGATACAAGTCAGGGAATGAGTCTGAGTGGTGAATGGCTGTTGTTCCCTGCATCCTCCCCCCTTCCCTGTGTTCATCTACACCCGAGAAACATTTCACTCTCTGCACACTCTGTAGAAATGATCGCAGAATTTGCACAGTGTACCACTGAGTGTACTAACTGTACAGATGATGACAATGATTTCCATGTCTGTAGTAACAGTGAACACACAAGTAGAACTTGCTGCTTGAGTTTAGCTCTTGGTCAGACGATATGAGAGAAATTTTTGATGCAAAGTTAAGATTCTTTTGGCCATTTAAACAGATGTTTGCCAAATACTGTTGCCAAGGCCCTTTGAAGGATCACTTCATTTCTGAAATAATTTAATTCTAACGGGGGTTGTGTTGTAACGGAGAGCCAGGAACTGGTACTAATTCACCTTGTGTCGGGCATTACCAGTGACAGATTGTGTCCAATCGGAAACCACTGGCTGTAAAATCATTGGCGACAGCAAAGTGTACTTTTCGACATGAGAACAATTGGGACAGAAATTAAACTTTGTGCTTACCGCTTTGGAGCGTTTGCTTTCCTCCAGCCAGCACCCCACTCGGAAGCATTCCTGTGGGAGTCAGGCCCTTTAGTGTCAGAACACTCTCACTCTCCTCTCTGGAAAAGGCCAACACAGGAATTACCGACTGCACACAAACCGCTGCAACGGGAAGAAAGTCAAACAGTCGCGTTCCAGCTGGGACTGCCTGGAATCCTCGGTCAATGGTACCTACCTCCACAATCCACATCTGGTGATCATAAACCCAACACAAAGGTGCGGGGAGATACCTCAGGCCAGAACTGAACCTTCACACCATTAACTTGTAAATGTGATCTGGACGTCAAATGAAATAATGAAGGTGGGCAGGTCGTAAACAATCTGAATATCGTTAAGAGGAGTTTAACGGGCAGGATGGGGGTGAACGAGGTTTCTGGAGCAGACTGGAGTTTGGGTCAAGACCAACTCTCCTTTGCAGCTCAATGATTTTTCTTGCAATGCTCCCGATTCCCCCTTTCCTGCTTTAATTATTCCACCTCCCTCACTTCCTCAGAATACTGACCAACACGTACAAGGTGGACTTCCCTCTGTCGCTTAGAAGATGCACAGGCCAATCTGGATGATGGCCATCGGCTCCCGGGAAGCAGCGTTCCCGGATTCCGGAACCCCTCTTGGATTATCAGGCTGAGAGCAGGGGCTTGTGGTGAGATATTCAGGAGCAAAGCCAAAGAAAGTCAACGTTCGCTAACGGCAGCGCTGGTCTTACCGGAGGACGGAAAACATCTTGGCCATCTTGCCGATTGCTCGGATCTTGTTTCTGATAACTTCTTTACGGGCAGCAGCTGACGCACCTGGCAAAACAGCACAGCAATATTAACGTCATAACCCCCTTCCTGCACTGACAGGCGAGAAGAACTCCAATCTCTGAACAATCCAGCGAGTTACACGGCATCAACATCCATCAGTCTGTGTTAGGAATCCTGCCCAAAACCAGCTCCAGGTTTCAAATTAAAAACATTAAATTCACACCAACCCTTCGAGCACACAAGATGCTTCAGATTCACAGAGCACGCCTAAACAACCCAGATATTTAAAACAACAATGTATTTAATAACGCTGCAAGCTGAAGCGAGAACTTTGTTTAATTTCCCCATCAGTGGAACATTTTGGAGAGAGGGGTGAGGACAAACTGATCACTTTGTGCCTGGTCACACTTTCCCCACTGGATTGCTCTGGGTTTGCACTCACACTCACTCTGTGGGTAAATCGATTTGTTTTGTGAGTGGAGAGGGTATGTGGGGGGAGTGTGGGGGGGGGGGGGGGGGGGGGGGGTGATCCAATGTTGTGTTTAGGAACACGGGAGATCAGTGTGGGACAATTAGCGAGGTCCCCAGTGCTTCCATTGTGACTAAAGCTGTATCTCCACACCAGCCCCCACCTCAGAATAATGGACAGCACACACTAGCCAGCGTCACTGGGATTGTCACATCCAGCTGGGAAATCACACTCGGAACACACTGCGTCTCTTCCAGTCCCCACTGAAAGTTTACGGACATAAGCAGCAGATTCTCACAACTGGAAACTTTTCGCCCAGGTCCTCTGACTAACTGGATCACTTTAGGTGAACATTGACTAGTTAGCTGGATTGATTTGGGAAACAGAATGGATTAGAGCATTAGTAAGCGTATTAGGAATTAGCAATACAATACAACACGGTGATTTGAGATTTGCGACAATCAATAATTGAATCAGCTGGAAACACTGCCACTGGATTAGGGTTAGGGAGAAGATTTGGAAAAGCATCGACATCTACCCGAATGAATAGTAACGGAATTAGAATTGAATAAAGTCCATCCCTCTCCAACATATATTCCAACCTTGTTCAGATATAGGATAGTTGGATCAGTTTGTTGGCCTCTTGCCTGTGAATCGGGAGACGGTAAATTCAAGCCTCCAGTTTAAATCCTCTGCATGTTTGGCTCATGCCTCAGTGAGACACTGATCGGCAGCATCTTCAAAACTGAGTTATTAAACTGAAACCGTGCCGACCTGTTCAGGGGGAGGTTATGGTCCAACTGAGAGATCATAGAACCCCTACAGTGTAGAAGGAGGCCATTCGGCCTATCGGGTCTGCACTGCCCACAATCCCACCCAGTCCCCTTTCCCCATCACCCCATAAATTTACCCCTAACTCCCAGTGTCAGAGATTATTCCTTTTCTCAAGATCAAAATCCCTGAACTGTGTTACTATTCATCACCATAACCCTGGCCGGGATTGGCAGAAACCAATGGGAAAGCTGACCCTGCCCTGGAATCCAATTCCTTAAACATTAACCAGAGTCAATATTTCTCAAATGCCTCGTGTCATGAATAAAGATATTTGCAGGGGCTGATGTTACAATCCCATTCAGACCAAGCTGCTGGCCTTTGTGAGGAGGGCTGACTGTCTCACTTTATACAGTACAGGCTGCTGAGGTTTGGGAACAGGGATTGGATCGATGATGCACAATACTTTACATGGAAAGGACTTTGCTTTCCAAATTATATCAACTGTTCAGTATAGAAATAGGCCATTCGGCCCAGCTGGAGTTCTTGCTCCACATGAGCTCCCTCCCACCTGACTCTATCTAAGCCAGTGTGTCCGTCTGTTCCTTTCCCCCTCCAGCTTCCCCTTAAATACATCCACACTTTTCACCTCCCCCACTCCCCGTGGGAGCGAGTCCCACATTCTCCCCACTCCCCGTGGGAGTGAGTCCCACATTCTCCCCACTCCCCGTGGGAGCGAGTCCCACATTCTCCCCACTCCCCGTGGGAGCGAGTCCCACATTCTCCCCACTCCCCGTGGGAGCGAGTCCCACATTCTCCCCACTCCCCGCGGGAGCGAGTCCCACATTCTCCCCACTCCCCGCGGGAGCGAGTCCCACATTCTCCCCACTCCCCGTGGGAGCGAGTCCCACATTCTCCCCACTCCCCGTGGGAATGAGCCCCACATTCTCCCCACTACCCGTGGGAGTGAGTCCCACATTCTCCCCACTCCCCGTGGGAGCGAGTCCCACATTCTCCCCACTCCCCGCGGGAGCGAGTCCCACATTCTCCCCACTCCCCGCGGGAGCGAGTCCCACATTCTCCCCACTCCCCGTGGGAGCGAGTCCCACATTCTCCCCACTCCCCGTGGGAGCGAGTCCCACATTCTCCCCACTCCCCGTGGGAATGAGCCCCACATTCTCCCCACTCCCCGTGGGAGCGAGTCCCACATTCTCCCCACTCCCCGTGGGAGCGAGTCCCACATTCTCCCCACTCCCCGTGGGAGCGAGTCCCACATTCTCCCCACTCCCCGTGGGAGCGAGTCCCACATTCTCCCCGCTCCCCGTGGGAGCGAGTCCCACATTCTCCCCGCTCCCCGTGGGAGCGAGTCCCACATTCTCCCCGCTCCCCGTGGGAGCGAGTCCCACATTCTCCCCACTCCCCGTGGGAGCGAGTCCCACATTCTCCCCACTCCCCGTGGGAGCGAGTCCCACATTCTCCCCGCTCCCCGTGGGAGCGAGTCCCACATCTGCCCTACTCTTTGGGTGAAGAAGTTCCTCTTGAATTTTCTAGTCAATTATTAGTATATTACATGCCTTAATTTCATAACCTGTAGTTCTAGAAATACATCTGTACGTCCAACCTAGTGAATCCCTTCATAATTTTGGAGACTTCCATCAGGTCATCCCTCAGATTTCTTTGTTCTGGAGAAAAGTTCCAAACCACCCAGTCTCTCTCCTGATAGCTCGAATCAGTCACTTCTGGTAGAATTATTGCTTCAAAAGCTTCAGGTGACAAGTTCCCAACACAGAGGCAGGTAGACTTTCAATCTCCTAACCCTTTTGTCTTTTTCCTCTGTGTTTGAAGATTATGTTTGTAGTTGCCACTTTCTCTCAATAGGCAGGGGAAGCGTATCAATTGGCAAAGCCTCTGTGGAGAGGGAGAATCTGTGCTGGAAAGCAGCCGCAGTAACAATATAAATGGCCATGGATCCCCAATATTACAGAAGACCAGATTACGGATCCTATTCCTTACTTCACCTGGAATCCACATCTGATTGTCGGGCAAAGGCAGAACTGGATCCGGGTGTGACCTGCCTGCAAATCACAGCAGCCCCCTTCCCCACTGACACACATTGTCAAGGCTCACACACAAATACCAGCTGTCAGAAATTTGCAATCTTCCAAGGCTTGGATCGTTCAGCCTGAAGTCAGACAGACTGCATTTAGTTTTTAAGACGTTTCTCTGACAAACACACAAGCTGACTGAAAACGTTTAGCTCTTTATTCCACACAGAGGCAGGGGAATGAATGCAACCCAGCAGCGAAAACACAAAGTTCAGCTTCTAGTTCCTACTCTGTGAAACTTCTGTCCAAGAGCTGAATTACTGAGATTAAATACAAAAAGGCCGCAAGCTCATTTAATAGAAGCCTAGTTAGTGAATACCAAAGCTCCAAGCTTCTGAGCACAAAACTAATCTGTCTTCAAAAGGTGTGCTTTTAAAATCTCCCTCAAATAGCACAGGTTAAAAAAACAAGCCAGCCCCTAGCAGCTTTGCCCTTCTTCAACAAGTCATTTGGTTTGTACCTTTCTTCTGGCCATAAGTGAGATGTTCTTCTCATAAGAAAATCCAGAAAATAAAGAGATAGAAAGATCAGTAGGAAGTTGTGGAGAATGGGAACAAACACAGGTACAAATATCTGACATAACCAATGGAAAAGTTTTAAAATCAAATTCTGTGGAAATAGAAGAGAAACAAATTAGATAAGGAAAAGAAAAGAAAAAAACCCAAAAATAACTGGTGGAATAAAGCAGCATTTTACTCCCGTTAGCACTCAAAGCTCATTCAATGTAATTTAGCAATGTAATTAAGGCAATGGCTCTCTGCTCTGTCTACTGATGCTATCCATTGTGTACATAGGCTGATTCCAGAGTTGAGTGGGTTGAACTATGAGGAGATGTTGAATAAACTAGGCTTGTACTCGTTAGAGTTTAGAAGAATGAGGGGAGATCTCATTGAGACGTATAAGATGTTGAATGGGATGGATAGGATAGAGGTGGAGAGGCTCTTCCCGCTCAGAAAGGACAGTAGGACTAGGGGGCACAGCCTCAGGATAAAGGGGGAGGCGGTTTAGAACGGAGTTGAGGAGGAACTTCTTCACTCAAAGGGTGGTGAATCTCTGGAATTCTCTGCCCGTTGAAGTGGTGGAGGCTGCCTCGCTAAATATTTTTAAGACGTGGGTTGATGGGTTTTTGATAAGCGAGGGGATTAAGGGTTATGGGGAGAGGGCGGGAATGTGGAACTGAGACATGACAGATCAGCCATGATTTTATTGAATGGCGGGGCAGGCTCGAAGGGCTAGATGGCTAACTCCTGCTCCTATTTCTTATGTTCTTATGCCGGAGAAACAGAATAGGATACAAGTGGAAGATTATATCTTTTTACAACAGTCACTTGACCTTTGAAAGGTCATTTACTAGAATGGTTCCACCAGAGATGAGGAAATTTGGTTATGGGGAGAGACTGGAGAAACGGGGTTGCTCTCCTTGGAGCCGAGAAGGTTAAGGGAAGATTTACTAAGAGTTGTTCAAAATCGCAAAGGGTTTTGATAGAGTAGAGAGAGAGGAACTGTTCCCAGTAGTGGGAGGGCTGGTAACCATAGGAACGGGGATGAGGCATTGAGTTCCTCGAGCTTCCTCCAATGAGATAATGGCTGATTTGCAGCATAAACTGACAGGCCCACCTTTACCCCAAACAGTTTAACACATCTGACTAACAAAAAATCTATTAATGCAAAGGTACAAATGAGGGACAGGGATGGGCCACCTGGCTCCTCCAGCCTGCTCCACCATTCAATAAGATGATGGTTGATTGGAATGTGACCTCAATCCCTCTGTCCTGACCCCGCCCTCTCCCCTCTGACTCCTCCGTTAGTAAAGGATCACAGATTTCAAATTAACAACTGATGAGGCGTCAGAAGTGGAGGTATATTTCCTCATTTTACTCTTCAAAGATTTAATCTGAATTTTTGCGAATGTGCCTCTGGTCCCAATGGAATAGTTTCTCTCTGTCCCCCCCATCGCTTCCCCTCAATAAGGTGTAAACTCAGATCAAAACACCCAGTAAACTATATCCCGGGACGAACAACCCCAGTTTTTCACATTTCCTGTTGTTTTAAACCAGAGACACAGGTTCTGGGCGACCGACAAAAGAACCAAAAAGGGCCCAAGGAGGAAGTTTTCTTTTTGAAAGCAACTTGAGTTTTGGTGGTCTGGAAGGTGCTGTCGGAAAGGGCGGTGGAACAAGATTCGAAAGGAATTTTCTCAAGGGGAGTTGGAGAAATACTTGGACACGCACGCAGGGGTCTGGGGAAAGGGCACGGAAATGGGAATGATTGGATAACTCTTTCAAAGAGGCAGCACAGCCACGCTGGGCAGAGGGTGCTGCAAGGTTCCATGAGTAGGTGTGTTTGTACAACGTACGGTCATCAGATCTCTCCCACCAATTGCTTCAGTTGTGTTTTATGGTCCTTTATGTGAGCAACTTTGAGTTAGGAAGTATGAAGAGAAGCACAGGAAGTGGTATATACTTACAGGAAGTATATTCGATATTTTCAGCTGCTGAAATGTCCCTAAAACAGGTTAGCTTGTCACTTTACAAAAATATTAACCTGCAACAACAACTACACTTTGATTGGTTAATTTTTTCGGCACTGCTCTATAACATGCAGGAACGTTGGGAATGGCCTCGGAGTCGCGGTTAGAAGGTCAGTGTAGGAAGATAAAAGAATTAAAATCATGAATGAACGATGCAAATGAACCATCAGGCATGGAGCCAGAATGGCCTTTGGGAACAAATGGGGAACAAGAGTGTTTTCAGCTTAGCCCTCAGGAGAGGTTTATCAGCAGAAGCAGTTTCTCTTTGCAGTCCAGCTGCTATGTCTTACCATCAAAGCCGTCATCTCCTTCAGTCATCAGTTCATCGTCAGAGCAGATGCTGAGTACATTCACCAACATTTCGGTCACTAGGAGGAGACAGGGATCAAAAAATCAGCAAACCATACCCCCTGTAATGCTTTGCAATCAAAGAACAGTTCACCCAATCAGGAGGGACACCTGGAACTCATGGCAATAGGAGCATTTAGCAGCTGTCATTCCGAGCTCACAGATCAATGTCTTCACATAACTAACCAACTGCTATCGATAGGTCCATACACTCAGAACCCTAAACACTTCCACTGGAATTCACAGTGGAAGCACCTCAAAGTATGGGCTAAAGGGACAAGCTCAGTGATTGGCTAAGGGTCCAGAACACCCAGAGTTAGAGACCACAGAAACTGGCCATGAGGAGAGAGCCAGACCGCGAGTGACTGGGGACAGAGTGAGAGGGTCAGAGTGAGAGGGTCAGAGTGAGAGGGTCAGAGTGAGAGGGTCAGAGTGAGAGGGTCAGAGTGAGAGGGTCAGAGTGAGAGGGTCAGAGTGAGAGGGTCAGAGTGAGAGGGTCAGAGTGAGAGGGTCAGAGTGAGAGGGTCAGAGTGAGAGGGTCAGAGTGTGGGTGATGTGATGCTGCCCTCCCTGTTGGGACTGTGTGAATGAAACATTGCAATAATATGGCTGATAAAGTGCAGTCTCAGTGAGAGTCAGCTCCAATCCAAACCACCACAGTTTCAACACATGGTCATCTGTTCTCCAAAGGATTTGCAAGTAATAACCATCTGTCATGTCTACTGTGTGGAAGTAATTGTGTTTGATCATTATTGCTGCCAATGTAATGGCTGCTTTCTCCCACCTCCCTGACAACACCACCAAAATCCCACCTCCCTGACAACGGCACGGTAACCCCACCTCCCTGACAACGCGAGGACGCTGTTGTCAATGTCTCACATTTGGAGCCCCCACTTTTTGTGGCCATCCTCAATGCCCCATAACTCCAGAAATCACTGGTTTGAACTGGAACAAAGTAAGTCATCTCTTTAGTCTTTGTGTGTGGATCTGAGGGAGTCCCTGTGCTATTGGAGATGGAGAGAGTTTGGCAGCACTCTGGATAATGTCTATGCTGTGGTGACATGTGCAATTTTTTTGGTAACTTCAGCTCAAACTGTTTTCTTGGCAATCTGATGCAAACACATTTGCTGCTATGTTTCTGCTCACAGTTGCTTTATATCCAACCTTTCCCACGAGTTTGTCATTGGCTTCTCCTCACGCAGCTCTGAACTCCACATTAATCTGTTCATTTACTAAGTTCACAGACACAGAAAAATGGGATTCCAGCAATTACATCTCAACTTGTTCCTCAAAGAAATTAAACCAATAAATTCTGCAACTTCAGCCTTCTGGGTTAGTTCCACTTGTGGATAATTTAATATTACGGTTATTTGTCAGATTGGAAACTGTGCAAAGCAAGCAGGGATTTAACTCTACATCCACAGTCCTGGATTCATCTGGGTTCTCTCTGTCTAACAACAACAACTTGTACTTGGTTCGCACCTTCAAAGTAACTAAAATGCCCCCCAGTGATTCACAGGAGCGATTATGGAACAAAACTTGACACAGTCATACAAGGAGACATCACGCAAACCAGCCTCCCATCCATTGACTCTGTCTACATTTCCCGCTGCCTCAGTAAAGCAGCCAACATAATTAAGGACCCCACACACCCCGGACATTCTCTCTTTCACCTTCTCCCATTGGAAAAAAGATACAAAAGTCTGAGGTCCATCAACCGACTCAAGAACAGCTTCTTCCCTGCTGCTGTCAGGCTTTTAAATGGACTTAACTTGCATTAAGTTGATCTTTCTCTACACCCTAGCTACGACTGTAACTCTACATTCTGCACCCTCTCCTTTCCTTCTCTATGAACGGTATGTTTTATCTGTGTAGTGCCCGAGAAACAATACTTTTCACGGTATGATAATACATTTGACTATAATAAATCAAATCAAGTCAGTTCAGGCGATCAAAACTTCAGACAAAGAGGAACACCCTAAAGGGGGAGAGAAATTCGGAGAGGTTCAGGGAGGGAATTACAGAAATTCGGGGCACAGCTGCCAAAATTAGATGAGTGCAGATTTTTTGGAGGGATCTCAGCCTGCAGGGATCACGGAAATGGGGAAAAGACAATCCTGAGCTTTTATATTCCTGGTGACTGAATTTTATAAAAGTAATATTCTGCATTTCATTATTTGTGCAGTTACAAAGGTAAGCTCTTAATTAACACCCAATGATACATGCTCTCTTCGTAATACTATTACTTGACTGGGTGAATATATTTATTAACTGGGGGAGGGTTACATTTCACAATGTGTCATTAATGTGCTCAGCATCTCACCATGGCTGTTCGGAGGCATGTTTATATATGGTCATCTGATCCATGTCATCATTTCAAAGCACCCCCTCGTTCCAGTCAGGGAGGGGTTGGGACAGGCTTTTGGAGGGTAAACAGGAAGGAACAAAGAGTTGGGTGATAAATAGGGAGGGGTTGGGTGGGGGGGGCGGTGCGAGGGGGTGATGCACACAGTGCACGACCCCCCCAGTCGATGAGCACTTCCATTTGTTCCTGTCCTAATAAGAACTCCTTAAAACGATGGCCTCTGCGCTCTGGCCACTGAGAACTGGAGCCCATAATTACCATTTAATTGGGACATTAATGGCCTCAGTAAGTGTGTGCGCCCCCCCCTCCACGTGATGGAAATCAGGTCTCGGTGGTGGGGGGCAAGGAGGTAGGCTGGGCACCTTTTGGAGTGGGATTGGAATCCAGCACCTTCGGGTTCAGGAGCCAGGGGACGACCCGCTGACCCCTGTAACATCGTCACAAACCTTTCTCCCCAACAAACGGCAAAGACCAGGTGAAGACGTCCATGAAATTGGGCAGCCAATAGGGATGAGGGGAGCAGTTGAACTGTCGAATATTCATGACGTTATTTTCATATTTCAATACTGCAGCTGGAAGACAATCAAAAACACAGCAAAATTAAGGTCAGTAATTTCCTGCCGTGGTCCAAATTCACACAAGATCTGTTCAATCATACTGAGCAATGGTTTTTTTTTCAGTTTATCTCCCCAAACATCTCACTGCGATCATTGACAGATTCAGCCCCAGGGTCCGGGATTCCTGATTACACCGGCTCAATGAGAATTCGAAACAACAGCCCCGCAACTTGTCAGTAACAACATCTCACATGGATTTCTAACAAGACCCTGATAACAGGAAGCTGGAAAACTCCTCACTCACACTCGCCCTTTATATCCCCTGTTTGTGATCAGAACTCCCCACTCACCTGACAAAGGGGCAAAGCCCCGAAAGCTAGTGACGTTTGCTACCAGATAAACCTGTTGGACTTTAACCTGGTGGTGTGAGACTCCTTACTGTGTTTACCCCAGTCCAACGCTGGCACCTCCACACACTGAAACCATGACAGATCTGATATAATCCTCAATTCCACTTTCCCACCTTATCCTCATGGCCCTCGATTCCCTCGCTGATTAAAAATCTTACCTGCCTCAGCCTTGAGCATATTGAATAGCCCACCCTCTACAACCCTCTGCGGGAAAGAGTTCCACTGATTCACTGCCAAGAGAGAAGAAATTCCTTCTCATATCTGTCTTAAATGGATGACCCTTTACTCTGACCTTCTGCCCTCTGGTCCACGACTCTTCCACAAGAGGAAACAACCTCTCAACATCGACCCTGCAAAACCCCCGAGATTCTGATCCATCTCAATAAGGTCACCTTTCATTCTTCACCAATGAGTACAGGCCCAGCCTACTTACCCTCTCTTCATAACAGCATCCCTCCCTACCTGGGATCAACCCAGTGAACCTTCTCGGGACTGCCTCCAATACCTTTCCTTAGATAAGGGGAGCTGAAAAGAATGGTGGGGTCCGCACTTCCAGGCAATGGTGGGGTCCGCGCTTCCAGGCAATCTACACTTCACGGGTATGAAATAATCAGACAACTTGTCCCTGGGAGGGTTTTAGAACACATGGATGCAGTGTAAACACTTGCAGTCTCCAATCAGAGCGCAACAGATCCTGGTGTTTGCGTGCACCCATTTGTAATCTTTTATTGAAAGTTCCTGATAATAAAAACTTAATTCCTTAAAGGATCTAAACATATCACTGCAGCCTACATGGAAGTAATCCCTCTCACCCGTAGATATGTTCATTAGAGCATACAGCAATCAGAAATTATTGTAAAGATTAGTGCTCCTGTAGATCACATTTAATCCTCTCCAGCCTGAACTAGATCCCAGAACCTCAGAGTGAAAGCTAAAGAACAGACACAATCTGCATTGGGATTGGCTAGGGGGTTTTCACAGTAACTTCACTGCAGCATTAATGTAAACCAAGTTGTGACTAATAATAAATAAAATAAAAACAATCTTTCACTAATGGAAATGACCTGATGTCTGCACAGACTCCAGATCTGCTGCCACTCCTGAAGAGTGAGGAAGTGCTTACGATGTAATCCACACTATAACACTTCATCACTGCCCTCAGGTGGAACAGGAAGCCATCAGGCAATGCAAACCTGGGCCAAACTTTTCACCCTCAATATCCCAACATAAATCAGAGATCGAAGACAGAATCACACAGCACCGAATGAGGCCATTCAGCCCACCAGGCCCATGCTATCACTGACTCGCAATCCAATTATTCCCCCCTCCTCCTGCTCTTTCTTCATGCTCCTGTAATTTCTGAATCTGCTTCCACTTCCCTCCCAGGAAGAACATTCCTGATCATAACTCACTCCCTGTGCAAACATTCTCATTTCCCTCCCCACATCCTTGACTGTGTCTCCCTGGTTACTGCCCCTCTGGTCAGTGGAAACAATCTCTAATGTACTTTTATCAAAACCCTTTGTGAATTAGCAGACCTTTATTAAAATGTAATGCCCTGAGGAGGGCCATCCCAGTTTCTTCCCATTCACTCCTGGAACAATTGGAGTGAATCTCCTCTGGCCCCTCTCCAAGGTCCTGAAATCCACTCAACCTGTTTGGCCGTGTTATAAACGCACCTTCCTTGGCCATCACTCAAATCCTGGAGTGGGGCTCGACACTAGAGCTTCTGGTTCAGAGGCAGGGATGTTACCCACTGAAATAGGAATAGTGAGCTGGATCTTGCTTTGTAAAAACCAGCTGCTGCCTTTACAGCAGCGACTGCACTCTGCAGGGTACCTCATTGTAAAGCACTTTGCGGTGTACAGAGAGTGAGGATACAAATATACATTCCTTTCTGATGCTCACATTTATTTTACACTCTGGGGCTTGTTGTTCTTTTCCTGAGGGGTGTCAGTCTGTCTCCCAATCCCACACACAGTAAGGCGACAGTGACCAGTGAGATATCTTAGTGTTGGAGGAGGACACTGGGGAGAGCTTTATCAGAGGGTCTATCTTTTACACAAGACTTTAAACTGAGGCCTTGTTTGCTCTCTCGGGTGAACGGAAAATATTTCATAGTGCTATTTCAAAGAACAGTGGAACTCACATCAAACTGTATCAGTAATTTTCTCTAAACTGGTACAAATATACAGTTAGAGACTGTGGAACAATTCCGAGTGTTTTTTAAAATTCATTTACGGGACACGGGCATCGCTGGTTGGCCAGCATTTATTGCCCATCCCTAGTTGCCCTTATTTAGAAGGCAGTTGAGAGTCAAGCACATTGCCGTGGGTCTGGAGTCACATATAGGCCAGACTATCTGGAACAAGCTGCCGGAGGTATTAGTCGAGTAGTACAATTGTCTTTTAAAAAGCGTTTAGACAGTTACATGGGTACGATGGGTACAGAGGGATATGGGCCAAACGTGGGCAGTTGGGATTAGCTTAGTGATTTAAAAAAGGGCAGCAAGGACAAAGGGCCTGTTTCCGTGCTGTAAACATCTATGATTCTATGACCAGGTAAGGACGGCAGATTTCCTTCCCTAAAGGACATTAGTGAACCAGATGGGTTTTTCTGACAATCAGCAATGGTTTCACGGTCACCAGTAGTTCCTTAATTCCTGATATATTTTATTGAATTCAAATTCCACCATCTGCCGTGGCAGGATTCGAACCCGAATCCCCAGAACTTTAGCTGGATTTCTGGATGAATGGAACTGTTACGAATGGAACAGTAAAGAGATGAAGTAGTGTTAAAGATCTAAATTCAAACTGTGATAGCTGTAATAACTGCAATCCCACAACACGGGGTGGACACAGCCATTACACACCAGGGGGCTCTCCCACATCATTGGCAAATGTTCCTCAGAACTCTCCAAATTATTGGAGTTGAAATATTGCTTTTATCAAAATAACAACTTTTTTTTGCGATGCAGAGTGGATTAAGGAGTAAAGAACCTCCTCCACATGTGCTATCTTTACCGCAACTCAATATTAAACTCAAACTTATCAATTTCAATAAAAACAGACTCAAATGAAATGCATCATGTCCAGCCTGAGATTTCCACAGCACATTGTGAGAGGAAAACTCTCCACAAGGTTCACATGGAGGGACTGGGAGAAGCTGGGACTGTTCTCCGCAGAGCAGAGAAGGTTCGGGGGGAGATTAAAAAGCGGTGGTTAAAATTGAGAGTAAATAAATAGGAACACTTTCCACTGGCAAGCGAGAGGGTCAGGAATACAAAGACACACAGATTTAAGTAACTGGCAAATGAACCAGCGAGGAAATAAGAATTATTCCATGCAGTAAGTTGTGATCGGGAATTCACTATCTGAGAGGGCAGATTTCAAAGGAAACTGAACAAATACCCGTTAAGGGTTAAAATTTTTCAGGATTATGGGGAAAGAATAAGGGGAGTGAAATTAATAGGTTAGTTCTTTCAAAAGGCAGCAGAGACTGAGCTGTAAGATTCTATGATTGCATCAATCAGTCAATGTAAATAATACACAACACTGCTTACTGACAGGGCGGTGTTCTTTATTTTAGTTACGGCTGATCTTCGTTACCCCGATGGCCAAACATTCAACTTTCAAAGAAAAATGTGGAATCTCCCAAAGATAAGAGGAACGAGCAGGAGAAGGCCGTTCGGCCCATCGAGCCTGCTCCACCCTTCAACACCAGGGTACCTGTCCTTCTGCCTGAACTCCACTTTCCTGCTTACCCGTTCTCCCTGCTTCCCGTCTCTGAGGCAACTCTGTGTTCAGACAAAGGCAGAAATCTCGGAGCCACTAATCCATCATCCCCAGCTCAGGTTAGAGATCCAGAGACCATGTCCACCCTTCTCAATGTTCCCAAGTTCCTACTCTGTGAAATTAATATTATTTTTATATTTATTTCATAAGGTGATTGTTAAATCCTGCTCCCATTAAGCTGCACTGGGATTGGAGTTTCTGAAAACTTAGTCAAGGATTCATCACCGTTGTAGAAAAGCAAAGAAGGCAGCTCACCGTCGCCTTCTCCAGGGCAATTGGGGACATGCAAGAAATATTAAAGTTCATTGATAAAGTTTATTTATTATTAGTCACAAATAAGGTTTACATTAACACTGCAATGAAGTTACTCTGAAATTCCCCTAGTAGCCACATTCTGGCATCTGTTTGGATCAGTGCACCTAACCTGCATGTCTTTCAGAATGTGGAAGGAAACTGGAGCACCCAGAGAAACCCACGCAGACATGGGGAGAATGTGCAGACTCCACACAGACAGTGACCCAAGCCGGGAGTCGAACCCGGGTCCCTGGAGCTGCGAGGCAGCAGTGTTAACCCACCGTACTGCCGAAATTAGTGACTTCTACAACCCGTGAAAGAAAGAGATCCTTGATATTATTCACTGCTTCTAATTTTCCCCTGGTTAATGTTTGGTGAATTCTTTACCCAACTCTCCACAGTAACAGATTTGGAAGGAGTGGTGGGGAGAAAACCTTCCATGTTAACGCTGCTCTTTTTTTTAAAATGTAAAGTATTTCAGTCAGCTCAGTGACGGGTTGTTTGAGGGTTTTTCTCACCACTTCAGTCCTCACCTGCTGAGAGTCTATTCACAACATTCCAGCCAATGTACACTCTGCACCTGTGGTGTGATTCTGAGCTGATTCAGGAAACGTGATGGTGGTTCTGCTCCAAGAGGACAGAATCGTTCCCTTCACTTCGCCACCCCACCCAGCGCTGACCTGTCCGTAACCCGAAGCAGCGAAAAGCATCGATAGTGTTCGCATTCAGACAGCTGGCAATAATTTTCTGGGGGAACCGCGCTGTCGGGTTGCCAACTTGTGAAATGCACATTAAACAGAAAGCTTGTGTGCTGTCTCAGAGAGGTGTGAAAGATCCTGTCACACCATCCCAAAGGAGACAATTCCTCACTGATGTGTCTCCACCGGCAGCAGAAAGAAGCAGATTATTCGGTCATTACCACGTTGTGATTTGTGGGATCTTGCTGTGCACAGGCTGACTGCTGTGTTTCTTACAGTGACTCCACCTCAGGGGTAGGTCATTGGCTGGAAGGTGCTTTCAGAAGTGCCCTGGCAAAAGGTTTGAGATAGTCTTTCTAACGATATAAACACGCCTTCGCTTTCTCGAGGCTTTGTCAGGGTTCTAATTGGAAAGATTTAATCTTTGCAAACACTCCTCCTGATACAACACCAGGGAATGCTGGAAATACCCAAAAAGGTCAGTCAGAGTCTGCGGAGAGAGGAGCGGAGTTAACGGGTAGGAGTATCCACCCCCGCCACTGCCCCACGCGGGGTCATTCCCGACACTGCCCCCCCCGCGGGGTCATTCCCGACACTGCCCCCCCCGCGGGGTCATTCTGGTCCCTGCTGCTGTCAATGGGTTTTCTCGTTGTTTGAACCCTCTGCCATCAGGGGAACCGAGAGATCCTGCCCGTGGGGAAGGCTGGAAATTTCAGCCCATGTTTTGGATCTGTGACCTTTTGTCAGAACTGACTGACCCAGGACATTGACTCCATCGCTCTCTCTCCAGTCACACTCTCTGACTTTGCGGAATATTTCACAACATCCTCGATTTTTATTTTGGATTTTCAGCATCTGGAGTATTCTGCATTAGTGAGCTGGCTCATGTCTCACAGCAGTGAACCCAACCAGAGATTAAATCCTCCTGGATTTCACAAACTTTCCATCTTTTTAAGGTAAATACTCCACAAGATTCACTGCCTTTCAAATTCATTCTACATTCTCTCACCAACTTTTACAGATGTACCATAGAAAGCATCCTTTCTGGTGTATCACAGCTTGGTCTGGGCTCCTGCTCTGCCCAAGACCGCAAGGAACTACAAAAGGTCGTGAACGTAGCCCAATCCATCACACAAACCAGCCTCCCATCCATTGACTCTGTCTACACTTCCCGCTGCCTCGGGGAAAGCAGCCAGCATAATTAAGGACCCCACACACCCTGGACATTCTCTCTTCCACCTTCTTCCATTGGGAAAACGATACAAAAGTCTGAGGTCACGTATCAACTGACTCAAGAACAGCTTCTTCCCCGCTGCTGTCAGACTTTTAAATGGACCCACCTCGCATTAAGCTGATCTTTCTCTCCACCCTCGCTGTGACTGTAACACTACATTCTGCACCCTCTCCTTTCCTTCTCTATGAACGGTTTGCTTTGCACGCAAGAAACAGTACTTTCCACAGTATGTTAACACATGGGACAATAATAAACCAAATCCAATCAGTCTGTGTGCGGAATCAATACAACATCCGACAGCAGATTTCCAGCTTTGTGACATTTCCCTAATCGATAGCCCTGACATTTTTTCCCCCACACTGAAATGATCGATGTGTCACTACTGGGGGAATAACAGTTCGTGCAACATTTCCACAGTCATTTTGATTCCGTTGCTATGGAAATTTATGGCATGTTGGTTAATGTTATTAACATTGAATAAACCCCACGAGAATGGGCAGTGACTCTGCAAACGTCGGTATTTGGAACCTTGAACTGCGAACAGAAGTAATATCCTTCCAGGCTGACCAATGCCAGGCTCTCGAGCACCCAGCGTTTTAAGCTCTCCACCACTGGTGACAGTTCCTTCAGCTGTCGGGGCTCTAAGCAGTAGAATCCCCTTTCTAAACCTCTCCATCTCTCTAAGATACGCGTAAACATTTACCGCTTCTGGAATATAACCATAAGAAAAAGAGGCAGGAGTTGCCCATGAGAATTCCTCCCTCCCTTCCACCTCCCCCCACTGCCAATCCCTCCCACCAACCTCCCCCGCACCGCACCCCCCTCCCCCCCACCCTGCCGCCAGGCCTTCCCACCAATCCTTCAGATCCAGGTGGATCTACGCTCTCATTTCCACGTTCCCAATGTTTCTCCACATTCCCCAATTCCCTCAATGTCAAAAAATCCATCAACCTCCACCCTGAATATTCCCAGTGACTGAGATCCACATCTCTCCAGGACAGAGGATTCCAAAAGATCTGCAACCTTCCGTGTGAAGATATTTCTCCTCATTCCCGAGCTCAGTGGTCCATCTCCTCCTGCTGGGATTGTGACTCCGTGCTCGAGACCCAGCAGTCAGGGAAAAGCAGCTTTTCAGTGTCTACCCTGGCTCTGGTTTCTCTAAAGCCCACTCCATCAAACCTCCCTCACAGAACAACCCTCTCACAGAATACAATCCCCCCAGTCCAAAAGGAGGCCATTCGGCCCATTAAGTCTGCATCAACAACAATCCCACACAGGTCCAATCCCCGTAACCCCAAATATTTACCCTACTAATCCCCCTGATACCAAGGGGCAATTCAGCACGGCCAATCCACCGCACATCTTTGGACTACGGGAGGAAACCTGAGCACCCAGAGGAAGCCCACGCAGACATGAGGAGAATGTGCAGAGTCGCGCAGAGTGACCCGAGCCGGGAATCGAACCTGGATCCCTGGTGCTGTGAGGCAGCAGTGCCACTCCGTCCCAGGATATCTGCCCAGGTGACTCAGTGCGAACACATGCTGATTCCATTCCTGCTTTAGTACATTCTATTGTGTTAAAGGCGCTATTTAAATGCAAGTTGCCGCTATGATTGAGTCCATCAGGACAATCTGTTCCCACTGGGGAAACCAAACCGCAACAAAAACTGATTTAATTACAAATAATGGTTAAATATTCCAAATAAAGTCGGAGATATGGACGAAATAATCATTCCTCTCACTATGATGCTGCCAGATGCTTTTGAGGTTGTCTCTAACAAAGTTGCCTGCAAGATCCCAGTGTTGTGGAATATTCTGAAATTAATGGAATTCTGGACTCGGGGTTAAACTGCACAGAGAGAGGCGCAATGGTGAAAGGAAGCTGTGATCATGTGAAACTGTTGTAGAGATTAGATTCTTGCATTGAAGAAACGCTCTCAGCACGGTGGGTTTGGTTCAAAATTAGAATCATCCTTATCAGGGCCTAAAGAACAATAAAATCCAGGCCGAGCTTTTGAGTGAAGCTGGAAGGAAGGAACCTGAGATATTGCCATGGAAATGGCAGAAAGAGGCAGCTGTAAATTGCAAAGGAATTCTTCTCCTGAACCGACACACAGTGGTAAATGTATCGATTATTTAAATGCCCCCATTTCCAGTCCCAGTGCTCCGTCTGTGAGAAAAGCTGCTCGCAACCAGCCAGCACCCAGGAGTGGAGGAACCAGCAAAGCTCCAGGTCACAGCGGACACCAGGTCAAGGTAGTGGAGATTGGAAGCTCATTCAGGAGTCTGGAGATCCTGGAACATGCACAGGATCGATCTGGAGACAGAAGCTGATGTAATCAGGGTGATTGAGAGTTGTAACCAGTCAGGGAGCGAGAAAAACAGCAGGTGGAAGATAAGAGAAAGATATAACTCCAGCACTGACACTCAGAGATTCACAACTCACTTCCATCAGTGCTAATCAGTGTCTGCTCCCTCGGAATGAGAATACAAGTCCCTGAATCACTTACACAAAACAGGTGGGAAACCTACTTACGATTGTAATAACAGCAATGCAGCATTGGGTGAAGTTAGTGTTAGGATGGAACATTCCGATACATCCCATTGCTTGCTATTGGTGTGTGGAGGGAACAAAGTCAAAAGTGATGGGAAGAAATTAGTTTTAGATTTTCGGGTTAAACTGGGCAGTGGTAATTAGAGTTGGGATCAGTAACAGAATGTCTGACATTGAGAAAGGTTTACTAAGAGAGTGCAAAGTGGTCTTTGACCAAGGAAGACCAATCAAAGCTGAAATTAAAATAAAGGACATTATAAGAGCCTCAGCTTACCAGCGGGAGGAGATGGACCACTTAGCTCTGGAATGAGGCGAAATCTCTTAACACGGAAGGTTGAACATAAGAACATAACATAAGAACATAAGAAATAGGAGCAGGAGTCGGCCATCTAGCCCTTCGAGCCTGCCCCGCCATTCAATAAGATCATGGCTGATCCGTCGTGGCTCAGTTCCACATTCCCGCCCTCTCCCCATAACCCTTAATCCCCTCTCTTATCAAAAACCCATCAACCCGCGTCTTAAAAATATTTAGCGAGGCAGCCTCCACCACTTCAACGGGCAGAGAATTCCAGAGATTCACCACCCTTTGAGTGAAGAAGTTCCTCCTCAACTCCGTTCTAAACCGCACCCCCCTTTATCTTGAGGCTGTGCCCCCTGGTCCTACTGTCTTTTTTGAGCGGGAAGAGTCTCTCCACCTCTATCCTATCCATCCCATTCATCGCCGATCTTTGGAATCCTTTCTCCTGGAGAGATGTGGATCTCAGTCATTGGGAATATTCAGGGTGGAGGTTGATGGATTTTTTGACATTGAGGGAATTGGGGAATGTGGAGAAACATTGAGAAAGTGGAAACGAGAGCGTAGATCCACCTGGATCTGAAGGATTGGTGGGACGGCCTGGGGTGGGTGGAGGAGGAGGGAGGGAGGGAGGAATTCTCATGGGGCAGCCTCTCAGCTTGACAATTCCAATACCCTCAGTTGCTCTCCCACATCCTCCATAAACCTGAGCTCATCCAAATGTCTGCTGCCTGCGTCCTAACTTGCGCTAAGTCCTACTTGCCCATCACCCCCATGCTAACTGGCCTATACTAGCTCCTGGGTAAATACTGTCTCCCTTTCTCTGTAACCTCCTCCAGCCCCACAACCGTGCAAAATATCTATACTCAAACTCCAACCTTGTCACCATTCATACTTTTAATCACGCTACCATTGGCTGCCTGGTTCCAAGCTCTGAAATTCAGCATCTAAATATCTCCATCCTTCCACCTGTTTTAAGACATTCCTTAAAATCTCCCTCGCTGGCCTGAGGTTTTGGTCACCAGCTCTAATAGGTCCTTATGCGGACAGCACGGTGGCACAGTGGTTAGCACTGCTGCCTCACAGTGCCAGAGACCCGGGTTTGAGTCACTGCCTGTGTGGTGTCTGCACATTCTCCCTGTGTCTGCATGGGTTTCCTCTGGGTGTTCCAGTTCCCTCCCACAGTCTGAAAGACGTGCTGGTTAGGGTGCATTGGCCATGCTAAATTCTCCCTCAGTGTAACCCAAACAGGTGTCAGAGTGGAGCAACTAGGGGGATTTTCACAGTAACTTCATTACAGTGTTAATGTAAGCCGACTTGTGACTAATAAATAAATAAAAACTTATGTGGCTCGATTTCATAATGAGGCTATGTAGATGCAAGTTATTGTTGTTACTGTAAATAGTTCAAATGGGTACAGACTGCTGCATCATCATATTCAGTTCAACTTCCCAGGTGCTAATGGGGAATGGCAATGAGAGAGGAAGTGAAGAGAACAGGAGCTGTCAGTGTGAGAACTGTCACCGAGAGAGACTAATGAATATCTCAAACTCACTGTCCCATCAAAGCTGCCAATCACAGCTCCTACAGCACAGAATCTCTGACTGATCAACACGATAGGTCCACAGCTGGGTGTACGAGCAAGTCCTTAAAAAATCCAAACCAAATTCTCTATCAAATTCTAACAGCATTTCGGCAAAGATACTCAGCAACAACCTTTATATATCGAGTTTGGGATCCACTGTCAGCAGACGGGCCTGTAATCTGTCAACTGTTTACAACTTGTAAGAATGACTGAGTCTTGTTTCTTTGCAAATCTCGTAGGTGAGAGGGGAAAAAATAACAAATATTTCCAAATGCTCAGCAAACTGTTAGATCACATTCAGCAACGTATAAAATATAAACCACATCAGCTGTAAACAGCCCATCCACTGTTACAGACTGATAATTAATCCTTTAACATTCTGCTCAAATTAGGCTTTCAGCGATAAAGAATCCACGGAATCAACTTCATTCAGAACGTTTATTAATGGCAATAACCTGCAATTGTATAATGCAGTACAATTAGCAGGGTAGATAAGGGTGACCCAGTGGATGTAGCGTATCTGGATTCTCAGGAGGCTTTCAATAAAGTACCACACGAGGTTGCTCCACAAGATTAGAACTCATGAGATTGGAGATTAGATATTAACATGGATTGAGCATTTAATTGAGCAGTTAAAAGAACAGAAACAGAAGGTAGGAATAAATGAACCATCCTCAGGACAGCAAGATGTAACCAGTGGAGTGTCACAAGGATCAACACTTGGGAGACTGAGTGTGATGTATCCATGCTGGCTGATAGTACAAAACTAGAATGGAAAATAAGCTGCGAGTAGGACACAAAGAGACTGCAAAGAGTACAGAACTATTCCGTGATTGGGCAAGAACAGAGTGTCATGTGGGGAAGTGTGAAATTATCTACTTGGAAATAAAGATGGAAAGCAGAATGTTTGTAAAAAAGTTAAGGGGCAAGTGAATGTTGGTGTTCAGAGGGATGTAAGTGCCCTATACACAAATCCCAGGAAGCTAAATGAGTGCAGCAAGCAATTAGCAAAGCAAATGGCATTGCTTTAAGAAGCAAAATTGGGAAGTTATGAAACTTTCTTTCCACGTATAAATAATTCACACTGTGATCGATGTAAACATTCATTCGAATTAAATGAAAAGTCATTTTTTTATTGTACAAAGTCCAAAAATGTGCAGGTTAGTTAATTTTCCCTGTGTGTCCAAAGACATGCAGGTTAGATGGATAAGGTTCTCTTTTCAGGTGATCAGTGAAATAACACAAGGGTGAACACTTTGGGAAGAATGGTAAAAATGTGGGGTTACGGGGATTAGTTGAGGAGAGATGGGCCTGGATAAGATGCTCTTTTGGAGGGCTGGTGCAGTCTCGATGGGCCAAACGGCCTAGTTCTGTACTGTAGGGATTCTACGGATCTGTGAGGAGGGGAGAAGGTCCACATTTGCCAGCAGTTAGAGAGACTGGTTTTCAATCACACAACTGCTAAAATATTCATGTTGTATTTCTGGTTTCAGCAGGTGAAATCCAGTCTAAAGTGCCTCTTGTTTTCTCTCGCTCTGTATAAATATATATTTATTCATCAGTGCTAGAAAACAAAGCAGATAAAACTAATGGCTCCACAAACACTCCACCCAACAGGTAATTTCTTCAGGGACTTTACTCAGATTTAATAACAAGGAGGACCATTTTTTAACTGGAGCCAAAAATGCAATATGGAAAAGCCTCAATGCTATTATTCAAACGACAATAATAATGAACAGAGTTTTATTTATATATATCGCTGCATTATTGTATTAAAATGTTACTGCACGTATTTGCAGTGAAATACAATACTGTTTATTTATTGTATTGACATTTTTATAATTAACACCAAAGCTATTGTTTCCAAGTCAATAACCAAATAAAATAGAAGATATTATGGTGCCAAAAAGTAACAAAAAAAAAACAGATCAATGCTGGGAACAGGAGATGGGGATATTCATGAGAAAAGATCCAGTCGCAAAGATCGATCGGAGAAACTGGAACCTTCTCCTTGTAGAAGACAAGGGTGAGAAGAGGGTCTGATCGAGATATTCAAATCAGGATGGGTCTGGATAAGGGAAAACTGCTTCCATTGTTAAAGGATGGAGAATGAGGGGACACAGGTGCACGGCAACAAGGAACCAATCACGACATGAGGGAAAATTCTGACAGATTCACACAGCGAGTGGTTAGGATCGGGAATACACTGTCTGAGAGCGTGGTGGAGACAGATTCACACAGCGAGTGGTTAGGACCGGGAATGCACTGTCTGAGAGTGTGGTGGAGACAGATTCACACAGCGAGTGGTTAGGATCTGGAATGTACTGTCTGAGAGTGTGGTGGAGACAGATTCACACAGCGAGTGGTTAGGATCTGGAATGTACTGTCTGAGAGTGTGGTGGAGACAGATTCACACAGCGAGTGGTTAGGATCTGGAACGCACTGTCTGAGAGTGTGGTGGAGACAGATTCACACAGCGAGTGGTTAGGATCTGGACCGTACTGTCTGACAGTGTGGTGGAGACAGATTCACACAGCGAGTGGTTAGGATCTGGAATGCACTGTCTGAGAGTGTGGTGGAGACAGATTCACACAGCGAGTGGTTAGGATCTGGAACGCACTGTCTGACAGTGTGGTGGAGACAGATTCACACAGCGAGTGGTTAGGATCTGGAATGCACTGTCTGAGAGTGAGGTGGAGACAGATTCACACAGTGAGTGGTTAGTTGATCCACGGTGGTCTCTCTGCTCCACACAAGCTTCCTGCTGGGCGCCTCTGCTTCTACCCGCCACCCTCCTCCAGGTACCACACTCTAACAGGGCATGGCGACCATGGACTTCCATTGGTTGGTCCGTGATTACACTGGGCTAAGTACAGCAGTGCTTTGATGTTGCCTTCTGCAGTGTGACTAACCAGGAAACTCTCGCAGTCTCACCGCCTGCCCGCAGGAAGGGTTTATAGGTTATATGGAGTGACGGTTTGGAGGGCTGAAGGGCCTGTTCCTGTGCTTTTTCTTTGTTCTTTACTATTTGGCCACATTATGGACACATGTCCCCTGGCTATCCAATCAGGAGCACGTGGACATGGTTAATGGTGCTACCCACTGTGTCACTCTCTCCCTGATCACAAACCCTTCTTCTCTGATGAGAACAAAGAAAATTCCAGCACAGGAACAGGCCCTTCGGCCCTCCAAGCCTGCACCGACCATGCTGCCCATCTGAACTAAAACCCCCTACCCTTCCCAGGACCACATCCCTCTATTCCCATCCTATTCATGTGTTTGTCAAGATGCCCCTTAGGAGTCACTATTGTATCCGCTTCCACTGCCTCCCCCGGCAACGAGTTCCAGGCACCCACACCCTCTGTGTAAAGAATCTGCCTCATACATGGTGCGGGATGTGTGAGGCAGATTGAAGGTTCGAACCTGTCCATTCTGATATCACTGCACCTCCTCAAATACACTTTTGTGCTTTTTATAACATTGAGAACAGAACTGCTCCCAGCGTGGACTAACCAAAGGTTGATACAAGGAACATCTCTGTATTTTGTGTTCGCTGGTAGTACTCCCCTTCCTCCCTAACAGCACTGTGGGTGTACCTACACAGTAAGAAGTCTCACAACACCAGGTTAAAGTCCAACAGGTTTATTCGGTAGTAAACACCACTAGCTTTCAGAGCGCTGTTCCTTCATCAGATGAGTGGAGAGTTCTGATCACAAACAGGGCATATAAAGGCACACACAGTTTACAGAATAATCACCTGACAAAGGAACAATGTTCCGAAAGCTAGTGGTGTTTACGACCAAATAAACATGTTGGACTTTATCCTGGTGTTATGAAACTTCTTGCTGTGTTTACCCCAGTCCAACGCCGTCATCTCCACCTCAGCTGTATCTTCACCACAGGGGCTGCAGCGATTCAAGAAGGCAGCTCATCACCACCTTCTCAGGGCAATTAGGGAGGGGCAATCCAGCGATGCCCACACACCGTCAAATGAATTTTAGAAAGTTCTTGTCTCTGAATCACAAGGTTGTGGGTTCAAGTCCCACCTCAGGACTTGAGTACAAAAACTAAGGCTGCCATTCCTGAGCAATGCTGAAGGTGCTGCTTTTGGGATGATGCATGTAACCAAGGCCCATCTACTCTCTGGTGACCATGGTGGGGATTTGAAGGAGATTGCTTCTTACTGTCTGAGCAATATTCATTCCATAAATAATGTCACAGGAACATGAATACATTGCAGTTTACACAAACTTGCTGCACTCAAATTGGCCATTGCATTTCCCAAAACAGAGTACATCGAAAAATTAAAGTGTTCCATTGGCCGGAAAACACAGATGTTCAGTGGCTTTGAAAGGTGCTATATAAATGCAAGTTTTTTTTCTCGTTCTATTCCTCTTAAAGCACGCTCCCGCACTCCCCCCTCACACTCCCCTCTTTCCTACCTCCCACCGCACTCCCCCACGCTCTCCCCCCTCCCCCCATTCTCTTCCCCCCCTCTCCCCCGTGCCCTCCCTCCCCACCACGCTTTCCCCAGTGCCCTCCCCCTCCCCCCCCCACCTCTCCCCGTCCTTCCCCCCTGCACTCTCCCCCCCCATTTCCATCCCATTATGTCCATAATTGAAATGGAAAATGAGGGGAATATTTTGCTTGACTCAAGTTTTAACGAAAGCCCATGAGACGGAAAGGCCAATGATTGCACAGTGTGGCCATTGCAGCTGGATCATTACTGAGTGGGTTAACACTGAAAACCAGAACTGGGAAGGAATCACACACAGACAGAGCCGACAGCAAGAAGAATATAATGAAAAAACAAAAAATTAAAAGCAATTGAGCAAGGGCAGGGATGATGTGAGTGGGAGTGATGACTAACAGAGTGTGGCTGGCCAGCACTGTTCACCATTCCTTCGGCAATAACAGCCATTTCCAGTCCGAACATCTCTCCACCCAACATCACAGTTAAAGAGCCTGCGACCAGACTCAAACTTCTCATCTTCTGATCAAATTTTCACTGTGAGGTTCCCCATGCTGACACTATAGTTAAGAAAGCCCCACCAACACCTCTATTTTCTCAGAAGACTAAGGAAATTTGGCATGTCCGCTACGACTCTCACCAACTTTTACAGATGCCCCATGGAAAGCATTCTTTCTGGTTGTATCACAGCTCGGTCTGGGCTCCTGCTCTGCCCAAGACCGCAAGGAACTACAAAAGGTTGTGAATGTAGCCCAATCCATTGACTCTGTCTACACTTCCCGCTGCCTCAGAAAAGCAGGCAGCATAATCAAGGACCCCACACACCCCGGACATTCTCTCTTCCACCTTCTTCCTTCGGGAAGAAGATACAAAAGTCTGAGGTCCCGTACCGACCGACTCAAGAACAGCTTCTTCCCTGCTGCTGTCAGACTTTTGAATAGTTCTACCTCGCATTAAGTTGATCTTTCTCTACACCCTCGCTGTGACTGTAACACTACATTCTGCACCCTCTCATTTCCTTCTCTATGAACAGTATGCTTTGTCTGTATAGTGCGCAAGAAACAATATTTTTCACTGTATGTTAATACGTGTGACAATAATAAATCAAATCAAATGAACAGAATGGAGTTTATTTCTCAATCCATCCCACACAGTGTAAAAACACACCCTCTCTCAAAGAGAAACCTTTCGACAGCCCAACCTGATTTCTCAAAATACTTCAATTGTTGTTTTGAAAAATAGCCCTTTGAATTAAAAATTTAAACGTTCCAAAAGGCTCTGTGTTAAAATTACATTTAAATGTAATTTAAAATCATTGCAAGTATTGATTCTGTGGAACTGATCCCAGATAACATTCCCTGCTCCAGGGTACCAGGGTCCAGTACCCACTGTTGCGATTGTGAATATGAGATCCTGATGGGAGTTCTGATTTTGTCTTTGTCGCGTTATCTCCATGTTATTGCTCTCCTGACCAACCTCCCATTCTGCATCCTCCACAAACTGGAACTCATCAAAACCTCTCTTGCTGCATCCTAATGTGTTCCAGTCTCAGTCACCCACTAAACCCTCTCTTTGCTGACTACCAGCCCAGAAAATGCTTCAATATTCACAATTCTCATCCTTATTTTCAAATCCCTCCATGACATCCTCCCCGCCCTACCTCCGTAACCTCCTGCAGCCCCCTACACCCCCTCCCCATCGCTGTAACCTCCTCCAGCCCCCTACACCCCCTCCCTATCTCTGTAACCCCCTCCAGCCCCCTACACCCCCTCCCTATCCCTGTAACCTCCTCCAGCCCCCTACACCCCCTCCCTATCTCTGTAACCTCCTCCAGCCCCCTACACCCCCTCCCCATCTCTGTAACCTCCTCCAGCCCCCTACACCCCCTCCCTATCCCTGTAACCTCCTCCAGCCCCCTACACCCCCTCCCTATCTCTGTAACCTCCTCCAGCCCCCTACACCCCCTCCCCATCTCTGTAACCCCCTCCAGCCCCCTACACCCCCTCCCTATCTCTGTAACCCCCTCCAGCCCCCTACACCCCCTCCCTATCCCTGTAACCTCCTCCAGCCCCCTACACCCCCTCCCTATCTCTGTAACCTCCTCCAGTCCGCTACACCCCCTCCCTATCCCTGTAACCTCCTCCAGCCCCTACACCCCCTCCCTATCTCTATAACCCCCTCCAGCCCCCTACACCCCCTCCCTATCTCTGTAACCTCCTCCAGCCCGCTACACCCCCTCCCTATCCCTGTAACCTCCTCCAGCCCCTACACCCCCTCCCTATCTCTATAACCCCCTCCAGCCCCCTACACCCCCTCCCTATCTCTGTAACCCCCTCCAGCCCCCTACACCCCCTCCCTCTCTGCTCTCCTCCTCTTGACTATTCCCAATTTAAAACACGTTACCATTGGTGGATATGTCTTGAGCTGCCGGAAATTCTCTCCCTAAGCCTCTCTAACTCTGACTCCCAACATTTAAAACATTCCCTGAAAGTTCCCTCCCAAACACTGAGTAACCCCAATTCCAGTGCCCGGGACTTACTACTCTGTCCAATAATCTGTCCTGTAAAGGGATCTTTTATTAATAAATCATCCAAGAAATAAATTAACGGGTTCTATTTAACAAACATAGTTGTTGATGATCCCTCTGCCTAAAAGAAGCCACTGGAATTAGTAACTGCGGCCGTAACCAGTCAGTAACTTTAACTATAATCACTAATTATATTTATAGATTTAAAATAGATAAATAATATATTTTTATTTTATGCAGTTACTTATTGCAGTTAAAAATCAGTAACTACAACCACTAACTTTAACTACAGTCAGTGACTATAATCCAGCAACTTGAACCACAATTAGTAACTTTAACTTTAACTCAGTAACTTTAACCGCAATCAGTAACTGTAACTAAGAGGGCAGCCCTTTAAGTCACAGGTTTATTGCTTTGCGGCTCATTAGCATTATCGCGTGTTATTGAAAATCAGGCCAGTTATCAGGGAAACACTGACTATTTCCTGGTGCATTTTCCTGCGGGATTTGCCAGGCCCGGAGCTGGGCTCCGGAATAACTTTGCCTTTTCATCTTTCCGGAAACGCTGACAGATAATCTGACCTTACAGTTCCAAGACCCACCGGGATCCTGGGGCAGGAACAAACAAACCTCACAATCCACACCCGCAATCCAAGCTGCCATTCAAAAAAAACATTCCAGCTTTCGGCAGGAAGGAAAACAAGTGTTCAGAATTCCGACTGGATACTTATCCCAGAGTAAAGGCAAATGTGTTAAATTCCAGAACTGATTACTGGCCTCAATCAAACCAGTCACCATTTTAAACACTGCAGTTGGTCCTGGAGTGTAGAAGAAACTCTCACTCACTCACACTCATTCCTCAGGGAAGAATGTTGAGGGCAAGGGGCTGAGAGACTTTTCAGCGAGAGAGAGAGCGAGAGGGCGCAGAAACAGTGTACACTGGACAAGCTGACCAAGTTGTTAAAGGAACAGTCCTGGGTTTGTCAGGGTGCCCGATCCCCCCGCTTCCCTGTCCGTGATCCAGACAAGCGCCCCGCAGAAATTTAACTCTGAGGGCAGTGACAGATTGCGTTAAGGCCAGGCTTCTGGCCCCTTGTCGGGAGGAGTCCCCCCCCCTTTAGAGGGTGATGGGCCAATTGGACTGGCCAGGAACTCAGATGGTGGCTCCTGCTGAGATTCCAGACAATTCCCAACACACAACAACCCGGAATAACAGGTAAACCCTTGGTTTGGGTGTGGCCTCACTCCCTATTCCAGTAAAACATCCCTATCCCTACACTCCAATCCTCTCGCTACGAAGGCCAACATACCATATACCTTCTTTACTGCCTGCTGTACCTGTGTGTTTACTCTCAGTAACTGATGCACAAGGACCCCAAGGTTGAGTATCTACCTCTCTCAATTTACACCCATTCAAATAAATGATCTGTCTTCCTCTTACTGCTACAAAGCGGATAATCTCACACTTATCCATATTATACTGCATTGCCCACACACACAGCCTGTCCAAATCTCACTGCAGAATCTCTGCATCCTCCCACATTTGGCCCATATCCCTCTATACCCATCTTACCCATGTAACTGTCTAAATGCTTTTTAAAAGATAAAATTGTACCCGCCTCTACTACTATCTCTGACAGCTTGTTCCAGACACTCACCATCCTCTGTGTAACCCTCTGGACACTTTTGTATCTCTCCCCTCTTACCTTAAACCTATGCCGTCTAGTCTTAGACTCCTCTACCTTTGGGAGAAGTTATTGACTATCTCGTTGATCTATACCCCTCATTATTTTATAGACCTCTATAAGGTCTCTCTATAAGGTTTCTCTCAGAAATTCTGGTACATTATTCGGCCTTCACAAAGTAAAACATGAATAAAGTACAAATTTAATTCCTCAGCTTTTTTTTATTCCTTGTTATGAATTCTCCTGTTTGACAGTAAGGGACCTACATTTGTTTTTGTCAATCTTTTTCTCTTTACAGATCTATAGAGACTTTTACATTCAGTTTTTATGTCCCCACCAGCTTACTTTCATATTCTATTTTTCCCTTTTTAATCAATCCCTGGATCCTCCTTTCCTGAATTTTAATCTGTTCCCAATCCTCAGGCCTGTTGCTTTTTCTTGCCAATTTGTATGCTTCTTCCTTGAATCTGATACTATTTCTAATTTCTCTTGTAAGCTATGGTTTGGTCACAATTCCCTTACCACTCTCGTGTCAAACAGAAATAAACAGCTTCTAGAGTTCATCTATTTGTTCTTTAAATGCTTACCATTCTCTGTCCACTGCCTTTCCTTTCAGTAATATTTCCCAGTCCATCATGGCCAATTCGTGCCTCAAACTATCATAGTTACCCTTACTGAGATTCAGGACCCTGGTCACAGAACCAACTTACATCACTATCCACCTTGACAAAGAATTCTACCACGTTACGGTCACTCATCCCCAAGGGTTCTCTCTCAACTGGATTGAATTCTTTCTCATTGCACAACACCCAGTCCAAGATGGCCAGCTCCCTTGTTGTTCCTCAGTGTATTGCTCCAGAAAGCCACCCCGTATACACTCCAGAAATTCCTCCTCTATTGTACTGTGACTAATCCAAATCTCCCAATCGATAGGCAGATTAAAGTTGCCCGTAATCACAGATGTCCCTTTAATTTCCTGTCTAATGCTTTTCCCAACATTACCGCTACAGTTTGGTGGTCTGTATACCACCGCCACCAAAGGTTCTTCCCCTTGTTGTTTCTTAACTCGACCCTTACAGATTCCATATCATCTATGCTAATATCTTTCCTCAATATCGTATCAATATATTCATAAAGTGAGTGGGGGCATGTGGGACTCGCTCCCACGGGGAGTGGGGAGAATGTGGGACTCGCTCCCACGGGGAGTGGGGAGAATGTGGGACTCGCTCCCACGGGGAGTGGGGAGAATGTGGGACTCACTCCCACGGGGAGTGGGGAGAATGTGGGACTCGCTCCCACGGGGAGTGGGGAGAATGTGGGACTCGCTCCCACGGGGAGTGGGGAGAATGTGGGACTCGCTCCCACGGGGAGTGGGGAGAATGTGGGACTCACTCCCACGGGGAGTGGGGAGAATGTGGGACTCGCTCCCACGGGGAGTGGGGAGAATGTGGGACTCGCTCCCACGGGGAGTGGGGAGAATGTGGGACTCGCTCCCACGGGGAGTGGGGAGAATGTGGGACTCGCTCCCACGGGGAGTGGGGAGAATGTGGGACTCGCTCCCACGGGGAGTGGGGAGAATGTGGGACTCGCTCCCGCGGGGAGTGGGGAGAATGTGGGACTCGCTCCCACGGGGAGTGGGGGAGAATGTGGGACTCGCTCCCACGGGGAGTGGGGAGAATGTGGGACTCGCTCCCGCGGGGAGTGGGGGAGAATGTGGGACTCGCTCCCACGGGGAGTGGGGAGAATGTGGGACTCGCTCCCGCGGGGAGTGGGGAGAATGTGGGACTCGCTCCCACGGGGAGTGGGGAGAATGTGGGACTCGCTCCCACGGGGAGTGGGGAGAATGTGGGACTCACTCCCACGGGGAGTGGGGAGAATGTGGGACTCGCTCCCACGGGGAATGGGGGGAGAATGTGGGACTCGCTCCCACGGGGAGTGGGGGAGAATGTGGGACTCGCTCCCACGGGGAGTGGGGAGAATGTGGGACTCGCTCCCACGGGGAGTGGGGGAGAATGTGGGACTCGCTCCCACGGGGAATGGGGGGAGAATGTGGGACTCGCTCCCACGGGGAGTGGGGAGAATGTGGGACTCGCTCCCACGGGGAGTGGGGAGAATGTGGGACTCGCTCCCACGGGGAGTGGGGAGAATGTGGGACTCGCTCCCACGGGGAGTGGGGGAGAATGTGGGACTCGCTCCCATGGGGAGTGGCTGAGGTGAATTGTGTTGATACATTAATAGCGGAAACTGAAGAATCTGTGAGGGAGGAAGGAATAGACGGATATCGTGATCGGGTGAGATGAAGGGTGGAATGGGAGGGGCGAATGTGGAGCATTAATACCAGCATGGGGGAGGTGGGCCAAATGTTTCTGTGACTGAAATTCAATGGAACTCAATGTAAATCCAGAAGCAGGAAGGTTAGAACTACTTAGAACATAAGAACATAAGAAATAGGAGCAGGAGTAGGCTGTCTAGCCCTTCGAGCCTGCCCCGCCATTCAATAAGATCATGGCTGATCTGTCGTGGCTCAGTTCCACATTCCCGCCCTCTCCCCATAACCCTTAATCCCCTCTCTTATCAAAAACCCATCAACCCGCTTCTTAAAAATATTTAGCGAGGCAGCCTCCACCACTTCAACGGGCAGAGAATTCCAGAGATTCACCACCCTTTGAGTGAAGAAGTTCCTCCTCAACTCCGTTCTAAACCGCCCCCCCCTTATCCTGAGGCTGTGCCCCCTGGTTCTGCGGGGACTAAACTGAAACCATTTTAAAAATTAGCTATTAAATTTCACTTTCTCATTAGTTGCCTGTGGATGTGTGTGTCTGAAGTGTTATAATACTTGATAGTTATCCAAAAACTATTTCCCTTCACCTGTCCTTTGTCAGCTGAAAGAGGAATCAGTCACAATAACCAGCACTAGCTGAACCTCCCATTACAGTATTTAATCCTTATTAATGTTTTATGATCAGATCAGGTTTCTACAATGAGCAGATATTGTTCCATTCACATCTTTGTCGTCAAAGCATTAACCCTTCACCTTATGAAATATTGAAATTGCTTTTTTAAATTATTCAGATTAAAAATACATTAGACAGATGACACCAACGCACGCACATTTCTGTAACGCCTCGCGTGCTCCGAGTGGGGAAAATCAGACGGTGAAATATGAACCAGCCCACAGGAGGCAGCTTCAGAGCAGGAAGTTTGGTCAAGGATGTAGGGAAGGATTTTACCACCTCGCTCGTCCCAAAACCGTAAAATCCTGCCCGAGGTCAGTGGACATTTCCGATGTCCGCTCCGATTCCGGGTCAGCGAGGCAGTAAAATTCCAGCCGTGGTGTCCGAGAGGAAGAGGCAGAGGGTTAAAGGGAGGGAATTCCGGATCCGAGGCACAGCTACCAGAGGGGAAGCGATTAAAATTGTGGATGCTCAGGAAGCCAGAACCGGATTAACTGTGGAAGTGTCGGGGGATTGTGGGGCTGCGGGCAATGATAGAAAGAGGGGGGCAGTGAGGCACACCCCCCCTCCACACACCCCCCCCCTTCCACACCCCCCTCCCTTCCACACACCACCCCCCTTCCACACACCACCCCCCCTTCCACACACCACCCCCCCTTCCACACACCCCCCCCCTTCCACCCCCCCCCCCTTCCACACACCACCCCCCCTTCCACACACCACCCCCCCTTCCACACACCACCCCCCCTTCCACACACCACCCCCCCTTCCACACACCACCCCCCCTTCCACACACCACCCCCCCTTCCACACACCACCCCCCCTTCCACACACCACCCCCCCTTCCACACACCACCCCCCCTTCCACACACCACCCCCCCTTCCACACACCACCCCCCCTTCCACACACCACCCCCCTTCCACACACCACCCCCCCTTCCACACACCACCCCCCCTTCCACACACCACCCCCCCTTCCACACACCACCCCCCCTTCCACACACCACCCCCCCTTCCACACACCACCCCCCCTTCCACACACCACCCCCCCTTCCACACACCACCCCCCCTTCCACACACCACCCCCCCTTCCACACACCACCCCCCCTTCCACACACCACCCCCCCTTCCACACACCACCCCCCCTTCCACACACCACCCCCCCTTCCACACACCACCCCCCCTTCCACACACCACCCCCCCTTCCACACACCACCCCCCCTTCCACACACCACCCCCCCTTCCACACACCACCCCCCCTTCCACACACCACCCCCCCTTCCACACACCACCCCCCCTTCCACACACCACCCCCCCTTCCACACACCACCCCCCCTTCCACACACCACCCCCCCTTCCACACACCACCCCCCCTTCCACACACCACCCCCCCTTCCACACACCACCCCCCCTTCCACACACCACCCCCCCTTCCACACACCACCCCCCCTTCCACACACCACCCCCCCTTCCACACACCACCCCCCCTTCCACACACCACCCCCCCTTCCACACACCACCCCCCCTTCCACACACCACCCCCCCTTCCACACACCACCCCCCCTTCCACACACCACCCCCCCTTCCACACACCACCCCCCCTTCCACACACCACCCCCCCTTCCACACACCACCCCCCCTTCCACACACCACCCCCCCTTCCACACACCACCCCCCCTTCCACACACCACCCCCCCTTCCACACACCACCCCCCCTTCCACACACCACCCCCCCTTCCACACACCACCCCCCTTCCACACACCACCCCCCCTTCCACACACCACCCCCCCTTCCACACACCACCCCCCCATCCACACACCACCCCCCCATCCACACACCACCCCCCCATCCACACACCACCCCCCCATCCACACACCACCCCCCCATCCACACACCACCCCCCCATCCACACACCACCCCCCCATCCACACACCACCCCCCCATCCACACACCACCCCCCCATCCACACACCACCCCCCCATCCACACACCACCCCCCCATCCACACACCACCCCCCCATCCACACACCACCCCCCCATCCACACACCGCCCCCCCTTCCACACACCGCCCTGAATTCCTCACTCTCATGGGTGAGCTCCCAAACCAGAAACTAAACTTGAAAGTTCCCTCACCTCATCCCGCGACTCGCTTTTTATAACCAGGGTGATGGTGAGCACATTGTCGCAGCGAGTCTGATCAGACACACACACGGGATAGAACACATGAAGCTTCTGGTACCAGGCTTTGGAAATCTCAAGGTGGCTGTCTAACAAAACAACTATAAACACGGAAAAAGAACATTTGGAATTGTAAATATCCCCTTCAAATACAACCAGAAGGAGACGATGCTTCTCTCAAACACTCAAAGATCAGGCCCTAGTCCGAGGTAGTCCCTCAGTTAATTTAGCAGCACGTTGATTCAGCAACTGTTAATAAACGTGATGTTCACTCACGTACCTTTGTTATTGTACACATCCAGATAGTTGGGAGCTGAAAAGATGGTGATTAGTGAAGGGAAGCCCGTTGTTTGACTCTTTCTGTACATTCGGTACCTGTGAATGTCCGGAAAAGATGGTTACACAAAGAACTGTGCATCGCTTACCATCAATTAACCAAATCTATCATTATTATTCTTTAAATTTTACCATTTACCCCCCCCCCCCACAGTAAACGCTTGTGGAATCTCCGGAATAAACTCATTGCTGAATTTCCTCTTTGTGTCTCTACATATACTGTCCGCGCAGTGTACGCACAGCGCCCGTGCAGTGTATAAGCAGTGTACGCACAGTGTCGCAGTGTACGCACAGCGCCCGTGCAGTGTATACGCAGTGTACGCACAGTGTCACAGTGTACGCACAGCGCCCGTGCAGTGTATAAGCAGTGTACGCACAGTGTCGCAGTGCCCGCATAATGAACGGGAAACCGGGTGTTTGAATAGAGAAGGGCAGTTATAACCACGGTCTTTATCGTAACACATTCAGGAATAACAATGTTATCTTCACATCCTTTATACTGAAATATTCCTGGGAGTCTCCAGGGATTTTGCCCCAGTCTCTGAGGAAGCCCATTCCACACATTGTCAATAATTCTCAATGTGAAGATATTTCTGGTCACAGGGTTTTACCAGTGTTAACCTGTACCCTAGTCTTACTATCACATATCAGTTTGGGCAATGGTTAGGGTCCATAAGTTCTCAGTCAGGGCTCCGAAAGTAGAAGTAACCATAGTGTGAGCTTCTAGAACATTCTGCTGGTTTGTGTGAGGGATGCTGACACTCTGAGTCCCGCCCAGGGAGAGGGAGTGGTTGATGCACATTCTGTGTTTCTCGGGGGAAACACCGACCCCCTGACCTATTCTCAGGGGATCGGGGAGGAACCATCCACCGCCCCCCAAGCCCCAGCCGGCTCCGGGTTTATCTCTTGCCCCTGAAAAGTCTGGAATATAAACGGTTAATGCAGTAAATACACAGCATCTGGAAAGGGCAACTGCCTCCCTAACAGCACTGTGGATGTACCTACACCACATAGACTGCAGATTTGTACAGTTCCCAGGGGAGGGGAGGGGAGGGGAGGGGAGGGGAGAGGGAGGTAACTTGCCTGGGCGCTGCCCTGGTACAGGTTGGCACTGCCCCCCCAGCCACAGGTTGGGGAGTTAAGTTCCCGCGCTGGTCACGGTTTCCTGATGTTGCCACAGCGACGGCGCAAACCACACCCCCAGGAATTCCACGCCCAGCCGTCCGGCCTGGAAACCCGGCTGTGCACCCGGAGAGACGTGGGCCGATTTTCAGTCAGAACTCCAGACAGACTGCGGTAGAATTCCGCACACCACTTCAGGTCTGTGCCCTTTCGTCAGAACCAAAACGCTGGCTGGGATTTCCTGGTTCCGATGAAAGCGTGTGGCACAGTGGGTCAGTGCCACTGCCTCCCAGCGCCAGGGTCCTGGGTTCGATTCCCGGCTCGGGTCACTGTCTGTGCGGAATCTGCACATTCTCCCCGTGTCTGCGTGGGTTTCCTCCGGGTGCTCCGGTTTCCTCCCACAGTCCAAAGATGTGCGGGTTAGGTGGATTGGCCGTTCTAAGAAATTGCCCCTTAGTGTCAGGGGGATTAGCAGGATGCATACGTGGGGTTACACTGGGATAGGGCCTGGACGGGATTGTTGTTGGTGCAGACTCAATGGCCTCCTCCTGCTCTGTAGGGATTCTACGAAGGAAATTTTGCTGGAATGCCGAATTTTCCATCCTCGTTCAGAACGGCTCCCCCCCCCCCCCACCACGGACCAGGCCGGAGAATCCCGCCCACGATCCCGGTTTCTCTCGCTGCAGCTGCTGATGGACCTGCCGAATATTTCCCGTATTTCCTGCTCAGATTTCAGGCAGTATTTCCCTTCTACCTTCCAGGGAGAGACCGGCTGAATTCGACAGACGGCCGACTGGCAGCTTTGAGACTCGCACTGAGTGAATTTAAAGGGATGGGGGTTGCTGGATTCACGATTACTCAACCCAACATCTCAACCTCTTCACCGGAACCAATCACTACAGAACCCAGTACTCACTAACTGATCGAACTAATTAAACCGAATTGGATCACTGGGGTTCTCGATATGAATTTCATTGCACGGAATTTAATGGCTCAATTAAACAGCAATAAGGATACAAATCCAGAATGAAACCAAACACTTACCCAGCATCCTGTGCCTCATGAGCTCTGATTACTGATAATAAATTGTTGTGTTGTAGGAATTCACAAACAGCAGGATAACTGGAAATAAAACAGGTCAAACTGATTAAAGTCATGTGAACAGCATTTTAAACAAAGTTTCTCACAATCACAGAACGAGACCAGTGGGAGAAAGTGACACTGATAGGGGGAGATAGAGCAGAAAGACCAGCACAGGGCAGTTGGGCCGAATGGCCTGCTGCTGTATATTTGATGGAATTCTATCTGACTGTCAAGTCTGATAACTACAAATATTATCAACTTATAAAGATTTGGATTAAAGATCTAATTCTTGGCTCCCTGGTGAGACACCAGCCCATCGGACAGGATGGTTTTATCCTTTGGGTTCCCCTCAAGGAGGATATTCCGTCTCCATCGCCCTCCATCTCCAACAGCACCTCGATTGTAAAACTCTCCTCCGTGTTTGTGAATCACTCTGGGGCCTCTCCATGTTCCTGCCTCCAATCTCTTCCAGCCACCCACCCCCCTTCTACCTCCCCCCTCCTCCCCCGCTCCCCCACCCCCCCACCCCCCCCCCCCCTCCCCAGCCTCTGGTCTCTCAGCCCTGCCCTTTGACCGAGCATTTTCTCCGACGCTATCCTTGCTGGTTTTCAGTCTGATAACACTCCCGGTTTTTCCCTGGTGACTGCACAATATAAACATAACCTTCCGATGGTGATTGCAGTGCAGGGTGGTCCCAGCAGGTGGGTAATCTATCTTCATCTTGCCTCTTTTCAGTGTGAAATACTGAATTTTCCAGCAAACGGCATCGTCATGTCCTCACACTGGGCTAGGAATGTGGGGGAGATGCTTTTTTTAATTCATTCGTGGGACACAGGTGTCGCTGGCTGGGCCAGTATTTATTTCCATTCCCTAGTTACCCTGGGAGGGCAGTTGGGTGTCAGTCTCATTGCTGTGGCTCTGGAGTCACATGTAGGCCAGGCCGGGTAAGGATGGCAGATTTCCTTCCCTAAAGGACATTAGTGAACCAGATGGGTTTTCCCGACAATGGATTGAGATAGATTCTCAATCCCAGACACTTCTTATTGAATTCAAATTCCACCAGCTGTCGTGGTGGGATTCGAACCCGGGTCCCCAGAACATTAGCTGAGTTTCTGGATTAATAATTTGCCCAGTAATTCTGCTTCAATCATCCTCTGATGAAGGTCCCACTGGAGAGTGAATTTAACTGGTGATTATTGTCTAACTGGAGGGAAAGAGGTGCTGCCTTGAATTAACACATGTTGGAAGGAATATCCAGGTCTTGGAGAGGAGATCGAATCAGATGTCCCAGGGAAATGGGCCGAGGAACCTGGGGAAGGGGCAGGGAGTGGAACGGATTGGAAAACGCTTTCGATGGTGAAGAGGGTCAATGTGAGCTGTGTTGTCGATGATGTGATAACATTGATTGGTTATCTTCAGTAAATTCACCTTTTTCTAAACCTTTGAGGTAGGACAAACTCTGATGGTTTCCATCCGCTGACCCCCATTATCGTGGGACCAAAACATATACACAGCGCTATTTAACCAACATGTTTCTATCCCGATCACCACTTCTGCCAATTTCCAAAGACTTGCAACGAAAGTGCATTATTTGATTAACACGACTGGCTCCACATCAACAACTGGTAACAACTTGCTAAACACGATATAAACCGCCTCCCCAGGGCTCCATTTGGGCTGTGTCCATTTATCTCTCACACTTAAATAAAACGCAGCCTGGAATCTGACCCACTAACAGCACACATTGTAGGATTAGACAAATACCCAGAAAAATCATAATAACATTCAGTTCACAGTCTCTGCAAATGTTAATGTGCTTCCGGTTTGTATTATCGACAACAGAGCAGAGACTGCAGGGGGTTCCCTGCTCAAAAAAAACCAGAACAGGAAGCAGATTCTACACCCCAGAGTTAAACTTTATTTATTGGTGTCATAAGTCAGCTTACATTAACATTGCAATGAAGTTACTGTGAAAATCCCCTAGTCACCACACTCCAGTGCCTCTTTGGGTACACTGAGGGAGAATTTAGCACGGCCAATGTACCCTAACCAGCACGTCTTTCAGACTGAGGGGGGAAACTGGAGCACCCGGAGGAAACTCCACACAGTGACCCAAACAGGAATTGGCCCCGGGTCCCTGGCACTATGAGACAGCAGTGCTAACCACTGTGCCACCCTATGTGGGGTTGGAGAAGGTGATGGAGATAGGAGTGGGTGGGGGGGGGACCATGGAGGGATTTGAACTGGAGGTGAAAACTTTAAAAGTAAGAAGGTTTCAGACTGGGAGTTAGTGTAGATGAGAAAAAGGGAGTGATAGCAAACTGTTTTTTATTCTGTTGTGGGTTGTGGGTGTAACTGATGAGGACAACATTTGTCGCACCATCCTAGGTGGCGGTGGGCTGCCTTCTTGAACCGCTGCAGTCCATGAGGTGTAGGCACACCCACAGTGCTGTTAGGGAGGGAGTTCCAGGATTTTGACCCAGTGACAGTGAAGGAACGGCCGGTATATTTCCAAGTCAGGATGTGTGGTGTGACAGGCAAACACATGCAGAAGTTTGGATGAAGTGAGGTTTACAGTGGCTGGGAGGTTCGCAGGGAGGACACTGGAATAGGTGACTCTGGAGGTAACTATGGCCTCAGTCTGGGCTCCAGATACAGACAGCCTGAGGCAGGGGGAGAGACCAGTGTTGTTACAGTGATCAGTGATATAAATGGGGGCAGAATCTTAGCTTAGGATCAAATAGGACAGCAAAGCCTCAAACCATATCCTGGAATTACAGACAACACAGAGAAGGCTATTCAGCCCATCCAGCCTATGCCAGCTCCCTACTGAGCAATCCTACAGCCTGGTCTATCCCCACAGCCTTGTAATCCCGTCTCACTCCATCCAATTTCCTTTCAAAATCACTCATCCTTTCGGATCCCACCACCCTGATGGGCAGCAAGTTCCAGAATATTCCCACTCGCTGTGCGAGAAAGTTCTTCCTCATTCTCCCCCCCCCACCCCCGCTGTATCTCCTACAGAGGAAGCAGACAAACAGGAACTGAGAATAGGGCCCAGCACGGTGTGTGGGGGGTGCACTTCCCCAACTCACTGCCCTCCTCTGCAGCGAAGGTAACACAGGCACCAGGCCAGGGTGAGGTCACTGAGTCACTCCACACCACCTTTCCCACAGAATTAACCAGCACCGTGTAAACCACCATCTCCTGAGACGGCAGTCCCAACCTGAAGTGGGATTTGAACACAGGACATTCTGCCTCAGGCTGAGAGTGTTCCCCACTGAACGGAGCTCACACTGCCGGGTATATTTGGCAAGTATTGTGCACATTCACTAACCAGAATCAACAGCATTCCTGCTGCTCGCAATCGAACAACGTCATTCTGTTCATTCAAACAGTGCGAGAGGAAAGTGCAACCTATCCCAGAATCCGCTTACTAAAATCGACAAAACAACCCGGCAGAAATAAAAACAATCAAATATTCAAAATCAATCTATCCGATCACACCTGCCAGCTTTCTCTGATAAATAATCTGAGTCACTCTGGAAATGAATGTAAACCTGTCACGCTGCATTTACAGCCTCCTGCCACTGGAGGTGCTGCACCGTCATGCTGGACAGGAGGTTAGGCTGCAACGTGACAAATTTACACAGGCCTGTTCTGATTAGGAACGCAAAGCCTTCATAGTAACCGGGGAAACATTCCTGTCAACACTCCCCAAAGGGAACTGGATGAATATTTGGAAAGGAAGTATTTGCCGGGAGATTGGAGGAGGGAGTGAATTTATTGGCTGGTTAATTCAAAGAATCAGCAATGTAGAGATGGGCTGAATGGCCTCAGTATTTTGTACAATTCTAAATTCAGCCAGTATAATAGAAATGTTTGATGAATATTAAAGTAAGACAGAATCTATAGCTTTCCTGATCTAATTATCTGCCTTTTGCTACAACCTGCTCCCCCGGGGTGAGAATAACTAGTTTAAATAATTTAAACCTCACAACACTGCCCTCCACCCCCGACAAATAACCCTTCCCAAAATCAAACCAAGCAGACAGTTGGAAGAATGGAAATGGAAACAGAATTGTTTTGTTTCCTGTATTTGACTTTTCCAATCTGTATTTTCCTACACTTTCTGTACTCGGGGCTATAGGATAACAGCTCTATTAACTGCTTCTTGTAGTAATAATGTAGGAATTCCATTTCCGCCTTGCTCACTCTGCACTGACGTTAGGTGAGGTGGTTCTGAACACCCCAGGTCACGCGAGGCAGAGAAAACGCTCCCACTAGTTTTCAAGCCATCAATCACTTCCCAAAAGCCTTGGTCAGAGCTTCCCTCTCTGGAGATAACATCAGAGTTTGATATCCCTTTCCAACACAAGGCAGGAATGTGCCTTCTGCAGGATTTCCTGCTAGCTGCAGATTGCTGTCTGTTGTTGGTGATAAGATTACACGTTCAGCTTTCCCCGCAGGTACTGGAGACTGTGCCCAGCCACAGCTACAACCTGTCTCAGCTTTGAGTCAAACAGTTTAGACATTCAGAAGATGTGGACTGGACGCTGGGATGTGGCAGGGGCAGCTTCCAGTGAGTCAGGGTTTGAGCTTTAACTCTCCAACACGGTGTATTTGTCATGGGAGGCACAGTGGCCCAGTGGTTAACACTGCTGCCTCACAGCACCAGGGGCCCGGGTTCAATTCCAGCCTTGGTGTCTGTGTGGAGTCTGCATGTTCTCCCCGTGTCTGCATGGGTTTCCTCCGGGTGCTCCGCTTTCCTCCCACAGTCCAAAGTTATGCAGGTGGTTAGTTTGATTGGCCATGGTAAATTGACCCTTAGGTAGGGAATTAGCAGGGTAAATACATGGATTACAGGGATAAAGGCCTGGGCGGGATTGTGGTTGGTGCAGACTCGATGGGCTGAATGGCCTCTTTCTGCATTGTAGGGATTCTATGAACATGGGGAGGTTCCAATGCTGCTGAAAGTAGCCCAGTACAGACTGCATCATCAGGCAATCCACACTGACCCACACCACACCCACACCTCCCCTTCAAAACACTCCTGACCTGTCCACTTCCTTGCTTCAATGTCAACAGAAATCCATTCCAAAGCTTCATGTTTAAAATTACTAAATTATAATAACAAAGACAACATGGTTTTGTGAAAGACCATAAGCCATAGGAGCAGAATGAGGCCACTCGGCCCATCGAGTCTGCTCCACCATTCAATCATGGCTGATATTTTTCTCATCCCCATTCTCCTGCCTTTTCCCCATAACCCCTGATCCCCTTATTAATCAGGAACCTATCTATCTCTGACTTAAAGACACTCAATGACCCGGCCTCCACAGCCTTCTGCGGCAAAGAGTTCCACACATTCCCCACTCTCTGGCTGAAGAAATTCCTCCTCATCTCTGTTTTAAAGGATCATCCCTTTACCCTGAGGTTGTGCCCTCTCTGGTTCTAGTTTTTCCTACTAGTGGAAACATCCTCTCCACGTCCACTCTATCCAGGACCTCGCAGTATCCTGTAAGTTTCAATAAGAACCCCTCCTCATCCTTCTAAACTCCAACGAGTACAGACCCAGAGTCCTCAACCGTTCCTCATACGACAAGCTCTTCATTCCAGGGATCATTCTTGTGAACCTCCTCTGGACCCTTTCCAAGGCCAGCACATCCTTCCTTAGAAATGGGATCCAAAACTGCTCACCGTACTCCAAATGGGGTCTGACCCAGAGCCTTATACAGCCTCAGAGGTACATCCCTGCTCTTGTATTCTGACCCTCTCACTAACATTGCCTTTGCAATTACCATCCCCCCCCACCCCCCCAACACTTGAATAAAACATGTCCAAATTCACAACCTCTCTGTTAAAGCAGAGAATCCCTGCAGTGCAGAAGCAGGCCATTCAGCCCGTCAAGTCTGTACTACCTAGGCCCTATTCCTGTAACCCCATGTGTTTGCTCCATTAATTCCTCTTCTCTGCTCAAAGGACAATACCAGTCTGCAGAATTCTCCAGCCGATCTACACGGCTGAAGCCCGTCTCCTCTGCGATTGGCTCTGCAAAGTCTGTAGATTCAGAAAGTGTCCACTGATCAAACAGGGGGCAGTAATTAATCAAATCTAGAAATGGCTGCAGACATATCAGCATGAACACAACAACATCGACCCCCCCCCCGCAATGACTCGATGACTAACGTGTCCGTGCTCTCTGCTCCATTAAGGAGCAATACATCTCAGGAGAAGAGGATGTTGTCTGTGGAGCAGATCTGAACACTGGGATTCTTCTCAGAGACAAGAACCGTAGCAGCTAAGTGAAGCTGAAATTCTCATTCTTTCTGCATTCCCAAATCGTGCTGTGAATTTTATGAAAGATGTTGAGTGTTGTGTGGTTGCGGGGTCTCTGTGCCATTCAGGCTGAGGGAACCATTGCCTCCACAATACACATTCACAGCCCAGTTACTGGGAACCCTGTGTCCGAGCTGATGTCTAACACAAGAGGGAAAAAGCTCAACTCTACTTCAAGAAGAAGCTGGATTATGTATCGTCCAATCCACAATTAGAGCAAAAGCATTTTTAACCCATCAAGGGGCAGGGTTCGACCCCCCCCACCACCCACCCCGTCAGATCACACGGCCTTCGGGGGTGGGGGGGGGTGACTCTATATCCAACAAATCATCACAATAGTGTGAGAGAAGCTAGGCTCTTCCTGCCTGTCACTCAATGGGACTAATTGGATCTCTCTCGCAAAATACTGGCAACAAAACGATGGGCTGAATGGCCTCAGCCTGTGCTGCATGCATCGTACACTGTTTATCAAATTAACTTCTACAAAATCACACAGAGGTTTACAAAATGGAAACAGGCCCTTCGGCCCAACTTGTCCATGCTGCCTCTTTTTTTTAAAATCGCTAAGCTAATCCCAATTGCCTGCATTTGGCCCATATCCCTCCATACCCATCGTACCCATGTAACTACCTAAATGCTTTTTAAAAGACAAAATTGTACCCGCCTCTACTACTGCCTCTGGCAGCTTGTCCCAGACACTCACCACCCTCTGTGTGAAAAACGTTGCCCCTCTGGACACTTTTATATCTCTCCCCTCTCACCGTAAACCTCTGTCCTCTAGTTTTAGACTCCCCTAGCTTTGGGAAAAGATATTGACTATCTCGCTGATCTGTGCCCCTCATTATTTTCTATAAGATCACCCCTCAGCTCCAGAGGAAAAAGTCCCAGTCTATCCTTATATCTCAAACCATCAAGTCCCAGTAAATCTTTTCTGCACTCTTTCTAGTTTTATAATATCTAAAATAGTGGGGTTTTTTTGTGTTAGTCCAGCTGGCAGGAACTAAAATATCGGAATGTTAAAATGATCAATGATTGTGATTGGGTTATCAATTTACTGAAGCAACTCAGCAGCGTTGGAACCAGCTGCAGGAATCGCGCTGGAACACAGAATCCTCCCTCCCGTCAGCTCGCTGCATCACTCACACCATCGATTCCTGTATTGTTATCTCTGAACAATAAGGAGAAGTCAATCTGTCTGAGCAGATATCAGCAGTGAATATTAACCAGCTCTGGGACAGGCTCAGATTCCTGAATTCTGGGAAGACACTGCGAACTGTCACTCCCTCTCCCCATGAGATAGATAAAACCAGGGAACTCCCCCCTGTATAACAGGCTATAATTACCCACAGGAACAGGAGGAGGCCATTCAGCCCTTTGAGAGCCAGTCCTGTCAGTCAGTTGGATCAGAGCTGACCCGGACTCGAGCTCCTGTTTAACCACCTTCGTTCTGTAGCTCACCCAGAACAATCCAATGGTCTTGGTTTTGACATTTTTAGCTGAACTCACAGCCACAACACCACTTTGGGGAGGAGGGGGTTCCAGAATTGCAGCTTCGCCCCCGAACAGCTGAGTTTCAATTTTCATTTTACATTCTTGTGTTTCGGATTTGCCTACCCTGCACTGGCCATCACATCGCATTTATATTGTAGACATTATTATCGATGCCTTTTGCTCTGAATGGGCTGTAAATGGCACTGGGTGCAGGTAGATTTCTGGCTGCCTTTTCCTGAAGAGGATTTTGTCCGTTCTCCATTTTAAAAGATTATTTTTGGTTTCTGACTGAAAGGTAGTGGTTGCAGTGCCATTCACTGCCAGCAGATGGTGATGGTCACCCACACACAGCTTCAGGGGACACTGACCAGTGATGACCCCAAGGATTTGGGTTCTCAAAGCTCTCCGGCACGGGCTCACTTTCCCTTTCAATAACCACAGTCGTTTACCATCTCACCGTCTGAACTATTTACCCAAATGTCCGGTGCCAGTTCCTATTTCCATTGGTAAGTGGAATGTAATGACCCCCCCCCCCCAAGGCCGGGTTTGGGAGGGACAGGAACCGAGTCAGACAGGACAGTGGAGGCTGGCCAGTGCATCAACCCCCCCACCCCCCCCTTCATTCCCCTCCCCTCTCTCCCACCCTCCCCACCCTCATTCCCCCATCTCTCCCTCCTCACTCCCTCCCCCACCCCCCTCACTCACCCCTCATTCCCCCCTCTCCCACCCCCTCCCCCCTCATTCCCCCCTCTCCCAGCACTAACTCAGAGGTGGGGGGGGGACACACTCATTGTGGGGATTATTGCAAGCAAACCTTTTATGAGCTGGAGACCCTGACTCAGAGACGCTCAAGGCCTGACTGAGGGACCTGGGATTAGGAATGTGGATCACTCAGTGTCACTGTCCCCCACCCCTGCTGCGAAGCCCCCTCTGACACAGCCTCCACCACCCCCCCACTCTCCACTGCCAGATATTAGCCATGGTCTGGAGTTCCGGTACGGCGGTTCCCCATACTGTACCACACAAAATGGGGTGACACAGGGGGTTAGCGCTGCTGCCTCACAGCGCCAGGGACCCGGGTTCCATTCCCGGCTCGGGTTACTGTTTGTGTGGAGTTTGCACATTCTCCCCATGTCTGCGTGAGTTTGCCCCGGGCGCTCTGATTTCATCCCACATTCGGAATTGCCCCTAGTGTCGGGGGATTAACAGGGTAAATATACAAGGTTATGGAGATAGGGCCTGGGTGGGATTGTGGTCGGTGTAGGCTCAATGGGCTGAAGGGTCTCTTTCTGCAGTGTAGGGTTTCTATTCTATGATAGACACTCACTGTCAGTGTGTGGATTGTGCAGAATGTACAGTGAAGAGGCAGCTTTCTATTGCTTTGATGTTCCGAGGCTCGTGTGACGCTGTCTCCTTTATCCTTTAACCAACGTCACACACAGCTTCCTGTCTGTGAGAGCTCGCTTGTGGGAGAGGGGCTGGGTGAGACTCTCCAACAGAGGGTCAGTACAGGCTCGATGGGCTGAACGGCCTCCACTGCACTGTAGGGATTACCTGATTCTAAATTGTGGAAGCTGCGGTGGGATTGGGAAGCCGGCTGTGTATCGGATCGGGAGTGTGAATGGAATCGGATGAAGAATCACTGACTCCACTCCAGGTACAGACTGGGCACGACCCCCTCCCCCCCTCCCCCCCCAATGTTCCTGATTGGAAATGAACCTTCCCGCTAGCCCAGATTGAATTGTTTATTGTAACTGTCACTCAAGAGTCTCCACAGTTGTTAACACGATGCTGGGTACCTTCATCTGCTCTAAGCCCAACACTCATCATCACACAGTCTGCTGGAAACCCCCACGCCCCCTCCCAGCTCCTCGCTCCCACCCAGCACCCAGACCCAGCTCCTCGCTCCCGCCTGGCACCCAGACCCAGCTCCTCGCTCCCGCCTGGCACCCAGACCCAGCTCCTCGCTCCCACCCGGCACCCAGACCCAGCTCCTCGCTCCCACCCAGCACCCAGACCCAGCTCCTCGCTCCCACCCAGCACCCAGACCCAGCTCCTCGCTCCCACCCAGCACCCAGACCCAGCTCCTCGCTCCCACCCAGCACCCAGACCCAGCTCCTCGCTCCCACCCAGCACCCAGACCCAGCTCCTCGCTCCCACCCAGCACCCAGACCCAGCTCCTCGCTCCCACCCAGCACCCAGGGTTGAAAGTCGTGAACATGCAGCTTAGACAGAAACATTGACCAACAGCGAGGGGCCGGGGGTGTCACGGGCTCGCAATCGGGTTGGGAATTGTGGGCTTTGATCAGACAGACAGGTTAAATTTTCTGCAGCAACCAATCTGCGGGTTGGAGAGGGAGCCAGACACCAGCCCCAGACTGGTTCAAAAATCCAGCTGCCCCATGTGAACTGTTTGTTAAAGACTTTTGGAGACACAGACAGACTTTCACAGCACAGAGAGGCCCTTCCACCCATCAGATCCACGTTGGCCATCAAGCACCTTCCTTTTTCTAATTCTATTTTCTAGCACTTGCTCTGCAGCCTCTGGCCAACATTTGGGACCACCGGCTATTTGTGTAACACACTGGCACTGTTAATGAGAGACTGTCTGCTTTTGGAGGATTTTACCCACATCCCTGTATTAAATCTCAACATCTTCCCCAGCGAAGGCTCTCATTAATTGGTTAACCACACTCAGTGTTCAACCAGCTTCTCTAACTCAGACTAAATACAGCCAGATCTTAAACAAGGGTCAGCACTCAGACATACAGACAGACCACTCTCACAATGCACATCACTCTGAAATCTGAAAGATACTTAACCACACACAGAGCTCAGATCCCTCAAACTGTGCATCAGGGTTCATTAAGCATCACCACTTTTAAAAAGCCTGTCCAGGTCACATCTTCTGATCCAAAGTACTCATTAACTGGCTGGAACTTTAAAGTACATTATATTTACAACGTCCTATTACTGAACTGCGGGAACAGGAAAAGGCTATTCGATAAGATCCATCTGAATTCCGGTTTCGGCGCTCTTCACACCCTGACAATTCCCAGATTCCCATTCCCGGGTGTGTCAGGAATTGCTGCCATCCCCGAACCCTCCAATAAAAGCAAAATTACTGTGGAGGCTGTAAATCTGAAATAAAAACAGAAAGTGCTGGAAATATTCCGTGGGTCTGGCAGCGTCGGTGGAGAGAGAAACTCAGTCAGCATTGAGTCAGTACATACACAACGCAAAACGTTAACTCTGCTTCTCTCTGGACCAGGTGAGGGACTATTTCCAGCATCTCCTGTTTTTATAACACAGATTTCACAAGCTCCCGTTTTGTAGGAGAAACTGCCCCAAGTAGTAAGTCAGTTTTAGTCGTCAACTACAACATTCATCTAACCCCTGAACATGCCAACAGCTGCTTTGTGTCTACAGAACTCAGTATAATAAGGAAAGCTTTCCGTCCTGCGCTCCCTAACCCTGTGTATGAACTGTTATGTTCAATTGTCACAACACTCCCAGAGTGTGGGATATACAGAGTGCAGTGACACTGATTATTACTCATTCTGAAGCACTGCTAATCAGAGTTTGACCAAAACTCTCCATTACGGTTGTGCCAATAAGGCAGCACAGCGATTAGCACTGCTGCCTCTCAGCGCCAGGGACCCGGGTTCGATTCCCGGCTTGGATCACTGTCTGTGTGGAGTTTGTACATTCTCCCCATGTCTGCATGGGTTTCCTCCGGGTGTTCCAGTTTCTCACAGTCCAAAGGTGTGCTAAATTCTCCCTTAGCATCAGGGAGATTAGCAGGGTAAATATGTGGAGTTATGGGGATAGGGCCTGGGTGGGATTGTGGTCGGTGCAGACTCGATGGGCTGAGTGGCCTCCTTCTGCACAGTAGGGATTTCTATGATCTTGTATTTGGTCTAAACAGTAACTTTTTTATACAAAAATTACAGAAACAGCTACAACTGTTCCTGTTTTTGCAAAATTGCAATTCTGTTCACAATTAATTAATAATGAAATGATCTTTCCAGCTCAGGCTCACTCCCCACTGGATAACAGCAATATTCAGAGTGAGCTCGAGACCAGGGACAGAGGAAGAGCTACGGTTCGGGTCCCTGCCTCACTGGGAGAGAGAGTTTGCATTCGCGAGGGTGCAGAGAATCTAATCAGGACTGGGGCATTCTACCTGCGGGGAGAGATTGGAGAGTCTGCCGTTGTTTTCTTTGGAACAGAGAAGATTCGGGGAGGGGAGACGGGGAGGTGTAACTGAGATTTATAAAATCATCAGGGATCAAGAGAGAAGGGAAAAATCAATTCCCAAACTCAAAGAGATCAATAAATGGGGGGGGGGGGGGGGGGGTTCAGGTGTGATTTCCTTTTGGTTGGAACCCGTTGCCTGAAAGGTTGATGGAGGTGGAAATTCTCCCCGTGTTTATCAGAAATAATTAGCTGTAAGCGACAGGACTACAGACCCAAGAACTCTTTCTCAGCTAATTCCCTCATTTATTGTCACGTGATCATACAGTAAAAAGTATTATTTCTTGCGCGCTATACAAACAAAGCATACCATTCATAGAGAAGGAAACAAGAGAATACAGAATGTAGTGTTACAGCCATAGCTAGGGTGGAGAGAACGTAGAACACTACAGCACAAACAGGCCCTTCGGCCCACAAGTTGCGCTGATCATATCCCTACCTACCAGGCCTATCTATAATCCTCAATCCCATTAAATCCCATATACTCATCAAAGATCAGCTGAATGCGAGGTAGGTCCATTCAAAAGTCTGACAGCAGCAGGGAAGAAGCTGTTCTTGACTCGGTCGGTACGGGACCTCAGACCTTTGTATTTTTTTAAATTCATTTGTGGCTAGCATTTATTGCCCATCCCTAGTTGCCCGAGGGCAGTTGAGATCTTGTATTAAAACATGAGACGTTGTCACATATACAATTAAAAAGCATTCAGAACAATCTTCTCCAAGCTCATTAGAATCCGACTGAGACAACGGAGATTTTTATTCCCTTTCACTGTTCCAGCAATGTTGTTTTCCACATCGGAGCTTGTCCTGAACAGTCACAGTGTGTAATTAACAAACTTTAAGCAATCTCACTTGTCTGTGCCTCATCGTCCAACACAGAGATTCAATAATCTGAGTGTTGCAGCCTTTACACTGACTGCAATCAACTCACCCTCTGACATCTCAGCAGCATCATGGGCTACAGAGGAGCTGAACGGTCCATTCCACCTGTGCTAGCTCCTTCACACAGCCCCACTTGCTCGCTCTTTCCTTTCAGAAATTCATCACAACCTGTCCCCTGCCATTCATTATTTTCGTGGCCTCTCTAATTGTCCCTTGTTGTAGAGAAATGGTTTGAAACTCCACCCAGGCAAAAGAAACTCTCTGAACCTTGATTCTTCAGCCAGTTCCTTAAGATCCGTGCTCGGGTGAGGGACCTCCGATTACTGAAAACTGTTCCTCTTGATTCACTCTGTCAAACCCTTCCTCATTTTCAACATTACATCTTCCGGAACCTTCTCCGCTCTGCGGAGAACAATCTCAGCTTCCGCAGTCTCTCCACATTGAAGGAAATCACTCATCTCTAGAACCATTCTAGTTAGAAAGGGACAGAGTGTAGGAGGGAGGCAGAAGGATGATGAGAGAGCAGGAAAGAGAGAGGGGGGGAGAGCTCATGTACAAGGAAACAAGGTGTGCATATGAGAGATAATATGATTGGGGGGAAAGGAGAGAGAGAGTGTGGGAAAGGGAAGACCTTGCATTGACAGACCATCCTTTAGGCCTCACAGCCAATGCTGGGAAAGGCAGCTTTATACCTACACCTAACAGGGTCTGACAAACAGAATCATTGATTTATCTGGTTTTGCTGCTATTGCTCAGGGGACAGATGTTGACCAGATCACTAGATGTGCTCTTGATTCTTCTTCAAGCATTCTGTCTAAACATTTGGGTGCATCAATGTTGGACTTACTCAGTACGACACCTGTACCCCCACCCATCACCTTCCAGGTCCAAGTGATGTTACTAACTCCACAATCACAACTGTCATCACTGAAACAACACTTCAGAGAAATATTCCAATCGGAGCGGGAGATCTGACGTTAATCCACTTGAAAATAAATTAGACTCAACAAGTTTGTTCAGAATAGTAAATCTTTAGAATTATTACGGGTGAAATGATCTGTTCTTCACAGCTCCTCTGTCCTTCTGTCAAGCCCCACTTTCAAAATACGATCAGGCCATTTCATTGTTCGAGCCTTTTCAGCAGTGTTGTACACTCAACGGTTCACAGGTGAGCTCTGATCAGACCTCTCTATATTTAAAATAATACAACTGATACAGCAGGAGGACATTCAACCCATCATGTGATGCCAGCTCTCTGAGCGTTATACACCTAACTCCACTCCTCCACCTCTTCCTCTGCAAGCTTTTCCTCTTCAGATGATTATCCAATTCCATTTGGAAAGCCACAATTGAATCTGTCTCCACCACACTCTCAGACAGTACATTCCAGATCCTAACCACCCGCTGTGTGAATCTGTCTCCACCACACTCTCAGACAGTGCATTCCAGATCCTAACCACTCACTGTGTGAATCTGTCTCCACCTCACTCTCAGACAGTACATTCCAGATCCTAACCACTCGCTGTGTGAATCTGTCTCCACCACACTCTCAGACAGTGCATTCCAGATCCTAACCACTCACTGTGTGAATCTGTCTCCACCACACTCTCAGACAGTACATTCCAGATCCTAACCACCCGCTGTGTGAATCTGTCTCCACCACACTCTCAGACAGTACATTCCAGATCCTAACCACCCGCTGTGTGAATCTGTCTCCACCACACTCTCAGACAGTGCATTCCAGATCCTAACCACTCACTGTGTGAATCTGTCTCCACCACACTCTCAGACAGTACATTCCAGATCCTAACCACCCGCTGTGTGAATCTGTCTCCACCACACTCTCAGACAGTGCATTCCAGATCCTAACCACTCACTGTGTGAATCTGTCTCCACCACACTCTCAGACAGTGCATTCCAGATCCTAACCACTCACTGTGTGAATCTGTCTCCACCACACTCTCAGACAGTGCATTCCAGATCCTAACTACTCACTGCAAAAAAATGTTTTTTCTCACGGCCCTGACTCTCACCTTTCCCCCACTGGGGGAGCAGCGTTTTTCTGTTTATCTGCTCAGGTGCATTACGATTTTGAACATCTCAATCAAATCTTCTCTCAATCTTCTGAAATGAAGTGTGTCCCTACAGGACACTTGACTGACCCTTTCGAATTTTTCAACTTAGTGTCCACGCCTCCCTGGCATAATGTTCAGACAAAATAAACCTGGATTTATAAGGCACTTTCACAGGATTGGAACAAACTAAACTGTCATCAATGCAGAGAGAGGTTGGTTCAGGAGGAAAGATGGTGAGGTTTATGGAGGTGAATTCAGAGTTTGGGCCCAGATTGGAGGCTTGGCCATTAGTGGAACAATAACAATCTGGAATGTGCCAGAGGCCAGAATCAGAGAACCAGAGCAATCCCAGAGAGTTACAGGAAATTATACAGAGAGGCCAGGGAATCACTTAAAAACAGGGTTGAGAAGTTTAAAACAGAGACACGGCTGGATTGGGAGCTGATGTGAAACAGTGAGCTCGGGGGTGATGAGTGAACAGGACGTGTTGTGGGGTGCGGGGTGGCAGAGGTTGGGATATGTACAGAGTCCCGGGATGTATCGAATTCTCGGAGCGGCAGATTAACTCTCAGCTCAAACTGGTCCTGGTCACAGTTCAGGTGAGCCACTGGTTGAAGAAGTTCAGTTGCTGCAGTTACCCCACAGTCGGGCTGTGGATATATCACCAAATGTTCTCCAATCAGTCCAGCCTGAACGACTGACAGTCTGCGCAATGTTCCGTTCGCTTTCCAACTGGAGAAATATCATTACTGAATATTACAGATTCACCCCAATACCCAGGAAATACATTCCATCAGTAAAAAGGATATTTATGCTGATTTATTTGTGTCCAGGTAGATTTTGTTTTTATTTAACAACTTAACGAATGTTTCTAGATGTTTTTTTGTTGATGATATTCGCAGGGAAAGTGAATTACAATCTCCACATATGCGTAATGCTCCACTCCGGGATTCACTGACCCACACTGCAATCCACATTCCAACATTTTAAAATTCTCATCTGTGTTTCTGGATTTCTCCATTACCCCCCCCCCCCCCAACTCCACAATCCTCCCAGATCTCCACACCTATCCAATCCCACCCCCTGCCTGGATTTTAATGGCATTAGCTGTGCCGTTACCTGTCTGCACCCTAAACATAAGAATATAAGAAATAGGAGCTCTGGAAATAAAGCTCTGGAATTCTCCCCATCGACCTCCCTGTCTCTCTCGCCACTTACAAAATATTCCTGAAAATCTCCCTCTTTGGCCAAGACATTTTGTCAGCACCCTGACCACCTCCTAGTGTGTCCCGTTGCTGTGAACCTGACAGCAGTGAGCAGCAGGAAGCTCCAGGAGGTTCTTACGCGGTTGGTGAGTGTGTTGATACTGTCCCCTCCTGTGGGCTGCTCAATAAACATTGTCTAATTTATCACCACAATCTGAAACATGTTCATTAAAGGCTGCTGCCATTGGACTAAGGCCACTACTGCAGACAGGCTGCCTCCAGGCCACTCGACCGGGTTCACCCACTGCCCCTTCTAACAATGACAGGGGTTCAGACGACTGCAGCCTCCCTCACATTGCTGTCAAAGTGAAAAGTAAAGCCAAATGATGAACAAGACAATTTACTCACTGCCAGAGGGTGCAAACTCCAGACTGAGCTTCAGATTCTGTACGTTCGTCCAAAGACCAAACTTTACAACAAAGCAGCAGAGTCTCTGACATCCCGAGGGACAGACACTCTGTCGGTTCAGGTCTATCCCGGTTTAAAGTGATTTTTCCCTGACCCACAAACAGCTGCTGTCTCTCAGGCTGAGTTTCTGCTGCGTTATGATTGGAACACAGCCAAACATCCCAGACTTTCAATAAATGAGACTCAACTCAAAAACAATAAAGGGGGGGGACAAAACTTAACAATCTGTGTCTCTAAAAGCCTGTGTGTGCGCCAGGGAGCCCAGAACCAAGGGACAGAAATATCAGATGGTCACTAATAAATCCAACAGGAGAAACTTCATTACACAAAGAGTGACCCTCTGACAGTGTGGCACTCCCTCAGCACTGACCCTCTGACAGTGCGGCACTCCCTCAGCACTGACCCTCTGACAGTGCGGCGCTCCCTCAGCACTGACCCTCTGACAGTGCGGCACTCCCTCAGCACTGACCCTCTGACAGTGCGGCACTCCCTCAGCACTGACCCTCTGACAGTGCGGCACTCCCTCAGTACTGACCCTCTGACAGTGCGGCACTCCCTCAGCACTGATCCTCTGACAGTGCGGCGCTCCCTCAGCACTGACCCTCTGACAGTGCGGCACTCCCTCAGTACTGACCCTCTGACAGTGCGGCACTCCCTCAGCACTGATCCTCTGACAGTGCGGCACTCCCTCAGCACTGACCCTCTGACAGTGCGGCGCTCCCTCAGCACTGACCCTCTGACAGTGCGGCGCTCCCTCAGCACTGACCCTCTGACAGTGCGGCGCTCCCTCAGCACTGACCCTCTGACAGTGCGGCACTCCCTCAGCACTGACCCTCTGACAGTGCGGCACTCCCTCAGCACTGACCCTCTGACAGTGCGGCACTCCCTCAGCACTGACCCTCTGACAGTGCGGCACTCCCTCAGCACTGACCCTCTGACAGTGCGGCACTCCCTCAGCACTGACCCTCTGACAGTGCGGCACTCCCTCAGCACTGACCCTCTGACAGTGCGGCGCTCCCTCAGCACTGACCCTCTGACAGTGCGGCACTCCCTCAGTACTGACCCTCTGACAGTGCGGCGCTCCCTCAGCACTGACCCTCTGACAGTGCGGCACTCCCTCAGCACTGACCCTCTGACAGTGCGGCACTCCCTCAGCACTGACCCTCTGACAGTGCGGCGCTCCCTCAGCACTGACCCTCTGACAGTGCGGCACTCCCTCAGTACTGACCCTCTGACAGTGCGGCACTCCCTCAGCACTGACCCTCTGACAGTGCGGCACTCCCTCAGTACGGTGCTGGAAGTATCAGCCTGGATTTTTGTGCTGAATTCCTGCACTGAGAATTTAACCCAGGACCTTCTAACTGGGAGGTGAGACAGTTTTACCCAAAGCAGCAGCACTGGCTTCTGACAGAATTTATGAGTGCGGAATAAAAGCGAATGCTTTTCTGAGCTGCTGTTGATATATAACGGTTAAGGGTTCATCTGTTATACCCTCAAACGTGACCAATAAAACTGTCACGCATCATAAAACTGGTTGCGTTGAAAGAATTATTTGTCTGTTCTGTAAACGTCTCTTAAACGTTTAACTGTTTACTGGATTCCTGACTATCACTGCTCAGCCTGTCTGGGGGAATCGGGAAGATTGTTCATACAGTTTTCACTCTGACTCTGGGATTTACCAAGTTTACTTTTCCAAAGATTTCTATAATGTATATTTTAAATGCTGTTCCTCTTAACCCTCGTGTTAAACCGGAATCACACCTTCCCTCAGCTCCTTATCCCAGCACATTCCTGGACAAGGTAAGAGAATGGAACTCAGGCGGTGTATTAGATCCTGTGACAATGTTCTGAAGTTGGGCAGAAGTTCTGAGTGACGGGTGAAGGGATGGGCACATTCAGTGAAGTCACTCACTGCACACCATCCCATAATTGTCTCCTTTGAAACTATCTACATTCTTAGATTTAGCAAATTAATATATATTTTGCACGGTCTGCAAAAACAAAAGAGCAAATCATAGAATTCCTACAGTGCAGGAGGCCATTCGGCCCATTGAGTCTGACCACAATCCCATGCTGGCCCTATTCCCATTACCCCACACATTTACCCTGCTAATCCCCCCGACACTAAGGGGCAATTTACCACGGCCAATCCACCGAACCCACACATCTTTGGGCCGTGGGAGGGAAATGGGAGCGAACCCCCGTTTCAGACTGTCGGCAGTTATTTGGGGAATGAATTTCGCACTGAGCCCACTGTGTACCCAGAGTGCACCATCATCACTAGAGTGTTTACTCAAAACAGGTCCAATCTGAGTGGAGAGAGGCTTTGCTTTGTGTTGCCATGACAACGCACACATCCCACAGTACTACTGAATTTATAATCTGGAAACATCTCACTGACGCACACTTGGGAAAAAAAGAAACATCCCTTTTATTATATAACAGCACGGCATCGTACACAGGCAATAAAAACCACTATCAGACCACGCTCAGTTAGGGAGGGAGGAAGAGAGAGAGAGAGAGGAGAGGGAGGGAGAGAGGAGAGGGAGGAAGAGAGAGAGGAGAGGGAGGAAGGGAGAGGAGGGAGAGAGAGGAGGGAGGGAGAGGAGGGAGGGAGAGGAGGGAGGGAGAGGAGGGAGGGAGAGGAGGGAGGGAGAGGAGGGAGGGAGAGGAGGGAGGGAGAGGAGGGAGGGAGAGGAGGGAGGGAGAGGAGGGAGGGAGAGGAGGGAGGGAGAGGAGGGAGGGAGAGGAGGGAGGGAGAGGAGGGAGGGAGAGGAGGGAGGGAGAGGAGGGAGGGAGAGGAGGGAGGGAGAGAGGGGAAGAGGGAGGGAGGAAGGGAGGGAGGGAGAGGAAGAGAGGAGAGGAGAGACGATGACAAGGGTAAAGGATGGGGCTGGGGGAAAGTGGATGGATACAGACATGGCCCTCTCTCCCTAACAGCCAGGACACAGACTCTGCTCCCTCTCAAGGGAGTTTGGCCAATCCACATAACAATTAACCTCTGGAAAAGCGAGGGCTGCCGGTCGATCAATGAACGGCAGCCTTGCAGTAAGATATATTCCCAGGCAAGGCTGGAGGTTGGTCAGTGTAACACCCCCACCGCACCCCCAGAACTGCCCGGACATTGTCCAATGGCATACTGGGCAAGGAACTACTGGAGAATGATTGTGGTGGAGAAATCCCCAGGATTAAAGACAAGCCACAGCTCGAGAGACTGCAACAAATGAATCAATCCAACACCCAGTGATCTATTAAACATCCTGTACGGCTCGGTTGCAGAAGGTGAGGAAATAATGACAAAGGATCACAAACGGTTCCAGAGCCAATCACTTACACAGATCCCTAACTAACGGCAATGTCAGAGAATCATTAACTATAGGAGCTGACCAATTGGCCCATCATGTCCATGCTAGCTCCCTGAAAGGGTTGAAACTGGCATGTCAGCATTGACTCTCACCATCTTTTACAGATGCCCCATAGAAAGCATTCTTTCTGGTTGTATCACTGCTTGGTTTGGGCTCCTGCTCTGCCCAAGACTATAAGGAACTACAAAAAGATTGTGAATGTAGCCCAGTCCATCACACAAACCAACCTCCCATCTACTGATCTGTCTATACTTCCCGCTCCTCAGAAGCGCCAGCATAATTAAGGACCACACACACCCTCCAAATTCTCTTTTCCACCTTCCGTCAGGAAAAAGTCTGAGGTCACGTACCAATCAACTCAAGAACAGCTTCTTCCCTGCTGCTGTCAGACTTTTGAATGGACCTACCTCGCATTAAGCTGATCTTTCTCTACACCCTTGCTGTGACTGTAACACTACATTCTGCATGCTCTCATTTCTTTCTCTATGAACGGTATGCTTTGTCTGTATAGCGCACAAGAAACAATACTTTTCACTGTATGTTAATACATGTGACAATAATAAATCAAATCAAAATCAAAAAGGGTTATCCAATTAATTGAATTCTGCCCTTTCACCACCACTTTGCAGATGTCTCCATTTTGACTAACACGCCAATTTATTTCCAAAGGTTATCGGCTAGGAAGCAGGGACGTGTGATTGGATGAAAGAAAGGAGGGGGATGGGCAAGGGAAAGGTGCCAAAAGGAGATGGAGTGTGTTCAGAATATCCGAAAGTGGCTCATGGCTACTGATACAAAGTGGTGCTACACGGTCTGTAGTGCATTTGGAGACATAACACTCAGGGCACTTTGGTAAAAACAAAGTGAACCTTATTTGTGTGGTGTGCTGACTCTCACCTCTGCTTCTCCTCTCTCTTTCCTGATCTATATCTCACTATGTCAACCGCACATGTGTACAAACTGGGTCCAATTTGTGAGAAAGGTTCTATGGTGATCCAAAGAGCAAATGCATAATACTCTCTCCCCCCTGAATCTGAACATCCCCAAAACAGGTTCAACCTGCATCAGCCAATCAGTCACCATGACAAATTCAGAGAGAATGGAGAACGGTTTGCGGGAATCGCTGGGGTTTTGTCTTTACAATGTCGTCAGTGGTGGCTGGTTTAACTGGCACTGACCTAGGAATTAGAGGTTGTGTCTGGGCCTGAAGGTTAGGTGTTGGTGTCCTCAACAATGTCTGCCGGAGTCGGGAGGTTACAGCAAAATTCCGGGGTACAAATGCTTTAGTCGGAGTAGAGAAGAAGGTAGAAGGGGGGGTGGGGTAGCATTGCTAGTCAAGGACTGTATCACAGTGTCGGAGAGAAAGTTTGATGAGGACTTGTCAGTTGAGGTAGTATGGGCGGAGATTAGAAATAGGAGAGGAGAGGTCACCCTGTTGGGAGTCTTTTATAGACCTCCTAAAAGTTCTAGAGAGGTTGAGGAAAGGATTGCGGAGACAATCCTGGTTAGGAGTGAAAGTAATAGGGTAATTGTTATGGGGGACTTTAACTTTACGAATATTGATTGGAGTTGCTATAGTTCTAGCTCGCTTGAGGGGTCAGTGTTTGTACAAAGCGTGCAGGAAGGTTTTTTGTCTCAGTATGTAGACAGGCCAACTAGAGGTGAGGCTATATTGGATTTGGTGCTGGGAAATGAGCCAGACCAGGTGCTAGACTTGGAAGTTGGTGTGCATTTTGGTGATAGTGACCATAATTCGGTTACGTTCACCTTAGTGATGGGAAGAGATAGGCGTGAACCTCGGGTCAGCAATTTTAGCTGGGGTAAGGGCGATTATGAGGCTATCAGGAGTGAATTAGGAAGCATGGATTGGATTAGGGGATTGCAGGGACTGGGAACATCTGAAATGTGGAATTTTTTCAAGGAGCAGCTACTGCGAGTCCTTGATAGGTATGTCCCTGTCAGGCATGGTGGATTTGGTAGGGCTAGGGAACCGTGGTGCACTAAAAGGGTTGAGTCGATGGTTAAAAAGAAAAAGGAGGCTTATGTTCGGATGAGATTGGAGGGCTCAGATAGTGCACTAGAAAGCTTTAGATTGGCTAGGAGGGAGTTGAAGAGTGAGTTGAGAAGGGCTAAAAGAGGACATGAGAAGACTTTGGCTGATAGGATTAAGGAGAATCCTAAGGCGTTCTATAAGTATGTCAAGAACAGAAGGTTGGTCAGGGCAAGATTAGGGCCAGTTACAGACAGCAGGGGGAAGTTGTGTGTGGAACCGGAGGAGATTGGAGAAGTATTGAACCAATATTTCTCTTCGGTGTTCACGCAGGGGGACATGAATATAGCTGAGGAGGACATTGGGTCGCAGGGGTGTAAAATAGAAAGTATTACGGTTGATAAAGAGGATGTGCTGGAAATTCTTGAGGGGCTGAAAATAGATAAGTCCCCTGGTCCGGATGGGATCTACCCTAGGATTCTCTGGGAGGCTAGAGAGGTGATTGCAGAGCCTCTGGCTCAGATCTTCAGGTCGTCATTGGTCTCTGGTGTAGTCCCGGAGGATTGGAGGATAGCGAATGTTGTCCCATTGTTTAAGAAGGGGAACAGAGACTTTGCCGGGAATTATAGACCGGTGAGTCTTACTTCTGTTGTGGGCAAGGTTTTAGAAAAAATTATTAGGGATAGGATTTATAGTTATTTGGAGTGTAATGAATTGATTAGAAATAGTCAGCATGGTTTTGTAGCAGGTAGGTCGTGCCTTACTAACCTTATTGAGTTTTTTGAGAAGGTGACCAAAGAGGTGGATGGGGGTAAGGCAGTTGACGTGGTATACATGGATTTTAGTAAGGCGTTCGATAAGGTTCACCATGGTAGGCTTCTGCAGAAAATGCAGATGTATGGGATTGTGGGTAATCTAGGAAGTTGGATCAGGAATTGGCTATCAGATAGGAGACAGAGGGTGGTGGTGGATGGTAAATATTCATCATGGAGTGCAGTTACGAGTGGTGTGCCTCAGGGATCTGTTTTGGGGCCACTGTTGTTTGTAATTTTTATTAATGATCTGGATGAGGGTATAGTTGGGTGGATTAGTAAATTTGCTGATGACACCAAAGTTGGAGGTGTGGTAGATTGTGAGGAAGGGTGTCATAGTCTGCAGGGAGACTTAGATAGGTTGCAGAGCTGGGCCGAGAGGTGGCGGATGGAATTTAATGCGGAGAAGTGTGAGGTAATTCACTTTGGTAGGAGCAACAGATGTGTCGAGTATAGGGCTAACGGGAGGACTTTGAATAGTGTGGATGAACAGAGGGATCTAGGTGTGTGTGTACATAGATCCCTGAAAGTTGGGAATCAAGTAGATAAGGTTGTCAAGAAGGCGTACGGTGTCTTGGCGTTTATTGGTAGGGGGATTGAATTTAGGAGTCGCAGTGTAATGTTGCAACTGTACACTACTCTAGTGCGGCCGCACTTGGAGTACTGTGTGCAGTTCTGGTCCCCGCATTACAAGAAGGATGTGGAGGCGTTGGAGAGGGTGCAGAGGAGGTTTACTAGGATGTTGCCTGGTATGGTGGGGAGGTCCTATGAGGAGAGACTGAGGGATCTAGGGTTGTTTTCGTTGGGAAGAAGGCGGCTAAGAGGGGATCTTATTGAAACATATAAGATGATTAGGGGTTTAGATAGGGTGGATAGTGATAGCCTTTTTCCTCGGATGGAGAAAGCTAGCACGAGGGGGCATGACTTTAAATTAAGGGGGGGTAGCTACAGGACGGATGTCAGGGGTAGGTTCTTTACCCAGCGGGTGGTGAGGGATTGGAATGCCCTGCCTGCTGCAGTTGTAGATGCGTCTAGTTTGGGGGCGTTTAAGAGATCTCTGGATAGGTTTATGGACGAAAAGGGATTGGTATAGGCTAGTGGGTCATTGTTTTTGTAACTGGTCGGCGCAACATCGTGGGCCGAAGGGCCTGTTCTGCGCTGTAATGTTCTATGTTCTATGTTCTAAAATCCTGATTTGATGAATCTGAACCTGAATTTTTAACAGCCTTCACATTTGGCAGATTTGTTCTTACAGCCAACAGCTTGCTTGCATGTCTCCACCAGAGAGAATTACCTGCCTCTGTCCTCTTTACAATTTCTAATCATTCCAAGTTTTGTATCATCTGCAGAGTTTGAAATATATCAAGATCATTAGTATATATCTGGAAAATCAAGGGTTCCAGTATAGACTGTCGGGGATTTCCACTACAAACCTTCCTCCGCTTGAGAACTATCCATCAGCCTTGACTTTCTGCTTCTGATCATCCAGCCACTTCTGTATCTATGCCAATGACTATCCCTTTTATTCCATGAACTATAACTTTTCTCACAAGTCTGTTGTGTGGCACTGTATCGAATGTCTTCTGCAAGTCCATGTACACCACATCAACAGTATTACCCTCATCGATCCCTCTGTTACCTCCTCAGAAAACTCCAGCAGGTCAGTTAAACATGATTTCCTCTCTAGAAATCCATTCTGCCTCTTCCCAATCAAGCCCCTCTCTGGAGTGAGATTTGACCTGTTGACTGTGAAAGTTGTACGCACTGAACCAAGGCTGCTGCTCTGCCAGTAGGTAATCTGTATGAAGATTTTTTTAAAAACTCAATGCTCTTTTTTTCATGTGTGGAGTACAAGATTAAGCTTTAAATTAATTCAGCGCAGTGTCCAAAGCTCTGATCAATGGTTAGCTCCTTTCATTTAGACAATGACAACTTGGATATTGCATTGCCAAGTCAGAGTTAGCGGCAGTATAGAAACTTGCCTTTTTAATATATATTCAGCACAGATTAAATTATTGAATAGCTGTTATTAAGATTAGCCTCCCAGCCAGCAGCATGTGTGTTGAAATGTTTTATTACAAAGATTGGGATAATCATCATCTTTTCCCAATGAGTTCTGCATTTTTAAAAGGTTAGTTACAGATGTGAACAGCAGCAATGTCTGTGATAACAGAAACATTTGTTCCCCCAATCAGAGGTACTATGAACTCTCAATGTTCCACTGTCAGTGACTATACAACACCAGGAAAGGGGGTTGGGGAAGAAATCAGAGAGGGTAACCGGTAAGATACAAATAATCTCGGAATGATGGTGCCCCAGTCACCATGCTCACACCTCACAACACACACCATCCAAAACACCCGCGTCCTCTCACCCCAATCACCCCCTCCTCACTGACCAACACTTGGTCAAGAATCGGTTGAAAATATTTATCCTTATTCAAATCCCTCCATGGCCTCGCCCCTCCCTATCTCTGTAACCTCCTCCAGCCCCTACACCTCCTCCCTATTTCTGTAACATCCTCTCGCCCCTATCTCTATAATCTCCTTCCTATCTCTATCTTCCTTTCTCCAGCCCAAAACCACCTCCCTATCTCTGTAACCTCCTCCAGCCCCTACACCCCCTCCCTATCTCTGTAACCTCCTCCAGTCCCTACACCCCCTCCCTATCTCTGTAACCTCCTCCAGCCTCGAAACCCCCTCCCCATCTCTGTAACCTCCTCCAGTCCCTACACCCGCTCCCTATCTCTGGAACCTCCTCCAGCCCCTACATCCCTCCCTATCTCTGGAACCTCCTCCAGCCCCTACACCCCTCCCTATCTCTGGAACCTCCTCCAGCCCCTACACCCCTCCCTATCTCTGGAACCTCCTCCAGCCCCTACATCCCTCCCTATCTCTGGAACCTCCTCCAGCCCCTACACCCCTCCCTATCTCTGGAACCTCCTCCAGCCCCTACACCCCTCCCTATCTCTGGAACCTCCTCCAGCCCCCTACGCCCCTCCCTATCTCATTCAATTCTGGCCATTTGAACATTCCTGAATTTTAACTGCCCCTCCATCAGTGACCACGCCTCCAGCTGCCTGGGCCCCAAACTCTGAAATCCCCCCACCCTCCAAACCTCTCCACTTCTCTCCCCGTTTTTCCTCTTTGGAGACACTCCTTCCATCCTCTAGCTTTGGTCTCCTGACTTATTACTTCCCTCTGAGTTTCCGTGTCATACTTTGTTTGATAATTGCTCTCGTGAAACCACCTGGGAGGTTTGATAACCTGAAGGTGCTATATAAATGCAAATTGTAGCTACTGAAGTGATAAACAACTTCTGAGTGAGCTGGTGAACGCTCTGAAATCCGAGTGATTGGTGAGAGGGCAAGAATCCACCCTGATCAATATCAGTGACCTTTCAGAGAGGGGATTACTCAACACTGACTTTTAACATTAATCCAGGGTGGTTTGGGAACACTCACCAGATACATAAAGCGGCAAAAGGCTGCGAGCTCCCTCGTTATCCTCATGGTATTAGTTGGGTAAAGAGGGAGAAGGTAGCAAAAGGGTCTAGCTTAAACATTCAAAACAGAAGCTTCTGGAATTTAGGTTATGTCATTTTGATTGCAGGCAGAAAAAGTGGACAGAAGATCTCGCGACTCCAACCTCTGTTCTGGAATCGTTGGACAGACTGTGTAATAATCCCGGGATTTAGGAATGGCAGAGGTTACAAAAAGATCTTCATCACTGCCGGGTCGATAATGGGCTCAACGCTCCCTCAGGAATGGGAATACGGAATTTATATTCCGATATATTTGATGGGAAGTTGTGTTGGTTCCTCCTGTGGGACAGGAACGCTCTCAAACACACCAACATCTAAGGAGCTGTCACGTTCCTTACGGATTAAAATATTCCATGCAGGATCAGTCCATAAACCTCACGCTGCACAACGGGCCCTGAGGTTTATTTTAAAAAGGAAACCCTTCGGAACATCGGCCCGGGGTCAGGGCGTCGGCAACCGGACTGCAAATCGGGGAGGTGGTGCTGGAGGGAGGGGGCAGGGTCGGTGAGAGGCAGGGTGGGGGTGAGAGTGAGAGGTGGAGATGGGGCCCCAGAGGGAGCGAGGGAGGGAGGGAGTGAGTGTGAGTGAACAAGCATGAGCGAATGAGTGAGGCATGGAGGGAGGGAGGGAGGGGGAGGCATGGAGGGAGGGAGGGAGGGGGAGGCATGCAGGGAGGGAAGGAGGGAGGGGGAGGCATGCAGGGAGGGAAGGAGGGGGGAGGAGGAGGAGGAGGAGGAGGGAGGGAGGGGAGGCATGGAGGGAGGGGAGGCATGGAGGGAGGGGGGGACATGGAGGAATGGAGGGAGGGGGGGACATGGAGGAAGGGAGGGAGGGAGGAGACATGGAGGGAGGGAGGGAGGTACACTACACTGAAGATGGAAATGAAAAGCCAGCCGGTGATAGGAAGGAGTTGGTTGAAGATCAGTGGATTTGGAGACTGCTGAGGAAATGTGATTCCAGTGTAGCCCGTTCCTTTCCAATGACAGATTCTGTGGCTGGGCCATTTATCAACCAACTCAATAAAGTTACACGTCAAATTGTAAATGGAACTTGGTCAGCCCAGTAACCTCAAGCTAAAGCCTTCGTTCTTGACAAATGTAAATGTTATTTCCTTGCTGAACATATTGGATTGGCTCCACAACCCGACAGAATTAATTATTCAATACTCACCCAGTAATCACATCACTGAAGAAAAAAAATTACTTTCAACTTACTAAACTAATGAAACTTTTATTATTCCCAACTGCGACGTGACACGTTAACTTTTCCAATATCATTTCTCTGACTGCTTCAGAGAATAACACTCAGTTTATTCAGACTCTCAGCAGCAGGGAGGAGATGAGACAGTGCAAATATCACACACTGCAAAAAGGGAAAACGAAGCCCTCTATTAATATCAACACACTGACTGGTCACACATTGGGAAATCCTTCTTCAATCTCCCTTTGCTCATTTACACAGGAGTATCCCAAACACAATCTGTGCAGCAGGCAGCACTGCCCTTTCTGAATCCGTTCCTGTAAATTCTAACACAACTCCGGCAACCCAAAATCCAGTCTGATACACCAGTGCAGTCCTGAGGGAGCGCCGCACTGTCAGAGGGTCAGTGCTGAGGGAGCGCCGCACTGTCAGAGGGTCAGTGCTGAGGGAGCGCCGCACTGTCAGAGGGTCAGTGCTGAGGGAGTGCCGCACTGTCAGAGGGTCAGTACTGAGGGAGTGCCGCACTGTCAGAGGGTCAGTACTGAGGGAGTGCCGCACTGTCAGAGGGTCAGTACTGAGGGAGTGCCGCACTGTCAGAGGGTCAGTACTGAGGGAGCGCCGCACTGTCAGAGGGTCAGTGCTGAGGGAGTGCCGCACTGTCAGAGGGTCAGTGCCGAGGGAGCGCCGCACTGTCAGAGGGTCAGTGCTGAGGGAGTGCCGCACTGTCAGAGGATCAGTGCCGAGGGAGCGCCGCACTGTCAGAGGGTCAGTGCCGAGGGAGCGCCGCACTGTCAGAGGGTCAGTGCTGAGGGAGTGCCGCACTGTCAGAGGGTCAGTGCCAAGAGAGTCCCACACTGTCAGAGGGTCAGTGACGAGGGAGCGCCGCACTGTCAGAGGGTCAGTGCCAAGAGAGTGCCACACTGTCAGAGGGTCAGTGCCGAGGAAGTGCCGCGTTGTCAGAGGGTCAGTGCTGAGGGAGCGCCGCACTGTCAGAGGGTCAGTGCTGAGGGAGTGCCGCACTGTCAGAGGGTCAGTGCTGAGGGAGTGCCGCACTGTCAGAGGGTCAGTGCCGAGGGAGCGCCGCACTGTCAGAGGGTCAGTGCTGAGGGAGTGCCGCTCTGTCAGAGGGTCAGTGCTGAGGGAGTGCCGCACTGTCAGAGGGTCAGTGCTGAGGGAGTGTTTCACGTGGGGAAAATAACCGATGAAGCTACTTTGGAAGGGAAAGTATTTCTCGCTGGTTTTAGAGGTGAAATTTACCCTCAACCAATATCATTAGAATCAGTATATTTGGTCAGTCTGAGTGTGTTATATATGGGATCTTGCTTTGTCTAAATAAACTGTCGCCTTTCTTCTATTAGTCACCTTTCTTCCAAAGTTCAGGATTGGCTGGAATTGGTAGTTCCTGATACGTTGAGGTTACAAAAGGTGCTGCAATAATCCAAATCTATCTTCCTTCATAATGTTTTATTTGCAGTCTCTCTTTGTGCCCAGTGTAGTTGTAGAGAGCAGGTTATCCAATCCCTCTCACCGTACTCATGGGGATTTACTGTAAATCTGGAGGAGATCCAGAGGATGATCCAGAGCCAATTTCTAACCCGCAAGGTGATCTTTCGTGATTCTCTGAGCACAGATCCAGCAAGCCATCAGAAACTCAGCAATTCTGATCCAAACCTTTCAACACAAGCAAGCCCCTCAAATCAGAGACTCGATACAGCAATGAAGGAGGCCATGCTGCCCCTTTGGTTCCTGTGGCAATCACCTGAAATATACAACATGACCCTTCCACTAATAGGAACTGTTTCTCTCGATCGCTGAGTAACCATTCTGAACCCTCGCCGTATCGACATGATCGCAATACAAACAACACTGAGAAACTTACCCTAGCTGCTGCAAGCACACAAACATACAGGGCACGGTGGCACAGCGGTGAGCACTGCTACCTCTCAGCGTCAGGGACCCCGGTTCGATTCCCGGCTTGGGTCACTGTCTGTGTAGAGTCTGCATGTTCTCCCCGTGTCTATGTGGGTTTCCACCGGGTGCTGCAGTTTTCTCCCACACTCTGAAATGTGTGGGGGTCAGGTTAATTGGCCGTGGTAAATTGCCCCTTAGTATCTGGGGTACTGGAAGGGTAAATGCATGGGGTTATGGGAATAGGGCCTGGGTGGGATTGTGGTCAATGCAGACTCAATGGGCCAAATAGCCTCCTTCTGCACTGTAGGATTCTATGATTCTCCCTGTGTCTGCGTGGGTTTCCTCCGGGTGCTCCGGTTTCCTCCCACAGTCCAAAGATGTGCAGGTTAGGTGGATTGGCCATGCTAAATTGCCCCTTGGTGTCAGGGGGACTAGCTAGGGTAAATGCATGGGGTTCTGGGGATAGGGCCTGGGTGGGATTGTGGTCAGTGCAGACTCGATGGGTGGAATGGCCTGTAGGATTTTATACTGACACAAGACAGACTGTACTCCGTTCAACCCTTCAAACCTGCTCCCTCATTCAATAAGACCTTGGCTGATCTGAATGTGGCCTCAGCTCCACTTTTCCCCGTACCCTTTGCTCTCTTGTCAATTGTGAATTGAAGCCCCTCCTGTCAAGCCCACTTTAGGATTGTGGACCATCGATTGCAGAGTTTGATACTGTTACCAGTCTGAGGAGGCAGCAAGTGTGAGAACTTGGGAAAGAGTTCGCTTTTCAGAAAAACAGCGGCAGAGTACTGACCCCCAGTGCAGGGCGAATCTCTCAGAATGTCTACTGTGTAATATCACAGCATTCCTTAGGATTCTGATCCTAAGTGTTCCGGGCAGTCAGCAGTTTAATTTGCTGAAGGTTCCTTAGTCTAACTGTGACCAAGTACATGGGCCATAACCACGTTACAATAATTCCACCATTGGCTCCCTGGAGATGGTGTGAATGAGACTGTGACAGTTAGTGATCGCGAAGGTGCTCTGATGCGGTAAGTTAATGTGCCCTCGCTGGCATCAATCACACACAGATTGAATTACACAGACACTCTGCTCCAACAACCGTACTCATCAACTTTCCCCAGTCAGTCCCAACACGTTTTTGGCAGAGTTTACAACTGGTGAAACTTTGTGACAAAGTTCCAGGCTAAACCATTCTTTCATTCTCGGGGCAAAGATTTACTTTCTGCATTTTGTTTTAAAAACATGCCTCACAGTCACTAAAGTAGGTGTATGGGTTGGATGTACGTTAGTCATTAACAGCACTACCTTTCTCTCTCAAACAAGTGCCGACATTTTCAGCATTCCGTCGACACTGATTATGTTCAATCCTCGTTAGCCTCACGTTCTAAATTAGATCCAATGCACAGAATACAAACACCCAGATCTCAACTTAATCATCTCCTCCACAAGAGAATAACAGACCCAGCCTGGATGTAGCAGGATTCACATCGGGAACAACCCTGTCCCCTGGCACTAATGTCAGCAACAACCTGAATTTATATAGCGCCTTTAATAAACTATCACAGGGGCTTCTCAAGGAACGTGATCCAAGCAAATGAGTGATCCACAGGAAGAGATATTTGGTCAGGTAAGCAGTTACTTGGCCAATGAGGTGAATTAAAGGAGGAAAACGGGATCGAGGCATGGAGGGAGTTCCAGAATTTGAGTCTTTGAGAACTGAAGGCAATGTTGGGGGTCATCAAAATCAAGAACAGACCAGAAGCCTGATTGGAGAAGCACAGAGACAGATGGCAGGGTATTAGAGGAGGTCACCGAGATAGGGAGGAGTGAGGCACTGGGGTATCTGAAAACCAGGAGGGGTATTTTAAAATTCAGACACTGCGTAACCTCTAAGCAATGTCAGTTAAAAAGCATACGGGTGATGGCTGAATGAAAGTTTGTGTGAGTTATGACACAGGCAAAACGTTGGAAGATAAGTTTGCTTATCTTTGTGGCAAGGTTCCATCTTGCAAGCTGATGGTTTGCGCCACGCTGGTCAGTTCTGTGTTAATCATTGCCTGGTGAGGCTCAGGGAGCTCAGTCTGGCCTGACAGTCTCTGCCGCACTCACTGTAGGGGAAAGCTGAGAGCTGGGAAGCTGAATCATTCATTCTCTCTCTTTCCTGCGTTCACTTATTCACCAATTTACCCTTTTTGTTTCTGAAAATGCAACTTGATCACCTAGCAAACTTGAGGAGCACCCCCTCCCGCCCCACCCTTAGAGAATGAAACTGGGGCTGCACCCTCTCACACCTGCAGGTTTACAGCAGGGAAACAGGCCCTTCGGCCCAACTTGTCCATGCTGTCCCTTTTTTTTAAACCCCTAAGCTAATCTAATTGCCCACATTTGGCACATATCCCTCTGTACCCATCATATCCATGTAACTGTCTAAATGCTTTTTAAAAGACAAAATTGTACCCCCCTCTACTACTATCTCTGGCAGCTTGTTCCAGACACTCACCACCCTCTGTGTGAAAAAATTGCCCCTCTGGACACTTTTGTATCTCTCCCCTCTCACCTTAAACCAACGCCCTCTAGTTTTAGACTCCCCTACCTTTGGGAAAAGATATTGACTATCTACCTTGTCTACGCCCCTCATTATTTTATTGATCCCTATAAGGTCACCCCTCAGCCTCCTACGCTCCAGAGAAAAAGTTCCAGTCTTTTCAGCCTCTGCTTATACCTCAATCCATCAAGTCCCAGTAGCATCCTAGTAAATCTTTTCTGCACTTTTTCGAGTTACATAATATCTTTCTATAATAGGGTGACCAGAACTGTACACAGTATTCCAAGTGTGGCCTTACCAATGTCTTGTACAACTTCAACAAGACATTCCAACTCCTGTATTCAATGTTCTGACCGATGAAACCAAGCATGCCGAATGCCTTCTTCACCACTCTGTCCATCTATGACTCCAATTTCAAGGAGCTATGAACATGTACCCCTAGATCTCTTTTTTCTGTAACTCTCCCCAACGCCCTACCATTAACTGAGTAAGTCCTGCCCTGGTTCAATCAACCAAAATGCATTTCTCTAAATTAAACTCCATCTGCCATTTGTCAGCCCACTGGCCCAATTGATCAAGATCCCATTGCAATTGGAGATAAATTTCTTCACTGTCCACTATGCCACCAATCTTGGTGCCGTCTGCAATACGTGGAACATGGATCCTCGAGGCCACAGGGGTTAGCGGCAGCTGGGGGGGGGGTGGGGGCAACCCCTTTTTATAATTCTTTGTAAAATAAATATAAACCAATTGAAAGCCCAATGAGGGGGAGTCACTTTTAACATGTGATTAAAGCCACCTAATTAATCAAAACCCTCCACCAGTTTATTCTTAACCTCAACAATACAATTAACACTGCCTTCTGCTCCTTCCAAGGCCAACAAATCCTTTCTGGAGCCCAGTGCCGAGACACAGCACAGTATTCCGGGTGGAGGAAAAGGTCGTGTGTAGCATAACATTCATAGAACATTCCAGCGCAGTTCAGGCCCTTCGGCCCTCGATGTTGCACCGACCAGTGCAACAATCTAATGACCCTCTAACCTAAACTATTCCAATGTTATCCATATGCCAGTCCACTGACCATCTCTACGCCCTTAAAGTTGGCGAGTCCACAACTGCTGCAGGCAGGGCATTCCACACCCTTACTACCCTCTGAGTAAAGAACCTACCTCTGACATCCGTCCTATAATTACCACCTCTTAATTTAAAGCTACGTCCCCTCGTGTTAGCCATCACCATCCGAGGAAAAAGGAAGAAGGCTCTCACTGTCAACAACAAGCAGCTGGGAGGACAGAGAATGGAAACAAGCCTCTTACCTGTAGAAATACGAACAGCCTCTGACCGTGTTGTGAGTGAAGTGTTCCTGAGACTTTTCATTTCCAAAGTCTTCCAGTGGGTCTGACCACAACAGGTCACACATGGGTCCGTAAGCAGGGGGTTCTTTGAATCGATCTAACTATGAGGGAAAAAGAAATACAAATTAAAAACATCAAACAAAACAACACTGAGAAATGACGGCTGCAGTTGTAGAGGCCATTATATTAACCCACTGCAACATTCAAACCTTCTCAAATTATCAGTGACTTTAAAATGAAATGCGTTAGAATAACAGGCTCAGAGAGAAAGCACACCAAATATCCTGCCCATTCACCAAAACAAATCACTCAAACCAGCCTCCCATCCATTGACACTGTCTACACTTCCCTCTGCCGCGGGGAAAAGCAGCCGGTATAATTAAAGACCCCCCACACCCCGGACATTCTCTCTTCCACCTTCCCCCATTGGGAAAAAGATACAAAAGTCTGAGGTCCCGTACCGACCGACTCAAGAACAGCTTCTTCCCTGCTGCTGTCAGACTTTTGAATGGACCTACCTCGCATTAAGCTGATCTTTCTCTACACCCTCGCCGTGACTGTAACACTACATTCTGCACCCTCTCCTTTCCTTCTCTATGAATGGTATGCTTTGCCCGTATAGTGCGCAAGAAACAATACTTTTCATTGTATGCTAACACATGTGACAATAATAAATCAAATCAAACATCACACCACATCAACCAGTGAGAGGCACCCACTGCGGAAAGTGAGCACAGAAAATATTTCCAAACTTTTAATCGAGGCACTAAAGTTTCCTTTAAACTAATCAAATTATTTGTACAGCAGCACTTCCTTCATCAGTGCAAGTGCACAGAATCCCGGCCAGTACATTACATAATGCATTCCAATCGATCTGTACAATACATCAAGAACTCAACAGGAAATGGGATCGCTGCACTCCAAATTCCAGCCTCTCATCAGTAACCATGCCTTGAGCTGTCTGGACCCCAAGCTCTGCAATTCTCTCTTATTTACCCTAACTCACACGGTAAAATCCACTCCTGTCACCAGACTGTTGGCCATTGCCTTGGTGATGCTTCTGTGACTGTCTGATGAACCCCCCCTCCCCGCCCCCCCTGCAAAATGCCTCTGTAAAAGATGCTATATAAATGCAATCCATTATAAGATTAGGCATCTGGCCTGGTCGAAGGAACCTCACTGTCTTGAATATCTTCCCCCCAGGGTTTTGGGGAGATTCCCCCCTCCAGTAAAAGCAAATAAACACAATTCAATCAGTTCTGAGGAATGATCAGTAACCCCGAAGTGTTAACTGTTTCCCTCCCTATAGATCCTGAATGTCTCCAACAATTTCTCTTTCTATTTTAGATTTCCGGCACTTTTTTTTCAACTTTGAAAACTTTATTTATTCGTGTCACAAGTAGGCTTACATTAACAATGCCATGAAGTTACCGTGAAAATCCCCTAGTCGCCCACACTCCTGTTTGGGTTACACTGAGGGGGAATTTAGCATGGGTCAATGCACTCTAACCAGCACGTCTTTCAGACTGTGGGAAGAAACCGGAGCACCTGGAGGAAACCCACGCAGACACGGGGAGAACGTGCAAACTCCACACAGACAGTGGCCCGAGCTGGGAATTGAACCTGGCTCCCTGGTGCTGCGAGACAGCAGTGCTAATGTGCCGCCCATTTTGTTATTAGTTCAGATTTCCAGCGTCTGCAGTATTTTGCTTTTAAATAACTTCCAATAATTTTCACAATAATCAAATCCTTATTTAGAGGAATTCCATTCAAATTTGCATCGAATATTTCGCTCTCTCAAAACATCAGGTGGAGACAATGCAACTAAAGTTTGTGTTGTTACCCTCAGTGGGCAATGCTCACAGTTCCAGGTCAGAACATTGTTATCTTCATTCCCATTCCAGAGAGGAAACGGGCAGCACGGTGGCACAGTGGTTAGCACCGCTATCTCACAGCGCCAGGGACCTGGGTTCGATTCCCGGCTCGGGTCACTGTCTGTGCAGAGCCTGCACATTCTCCCCGTGTCTGCGTGGGTTTCCTCCGGGTGCTCCGGTTTCCTCCCACACTCCACAGATGCGCGGGTTTGGTTGGTTGACCTCGCTAATTTGCCCCTTAGTGTCAGGGGGATTAGCAGGGTAAATTTGTGGGGTTACGGGGATAGGGCCTGGGTGGGATTGTTGTTGGTGCAGGCCTTGATGGGCTGAATGGCCTCCCTCTGCACTGCAGGGATTCTTTGTCTTGCTGATATTTTCTGTTTTTTGCCGCAGAATCCAGCGTCTGCATTATTTTACCTTTACTGAAACGAATCATCTGCTCATTCTCGCACTGCTGTGTGTGGGATCTTGCTGTGTGAAAAGTACTCAAGCAGCTGTGAACGCAGACATTCTGAGATTGTGAAAGGCGCTACAGAAATGTAAGTCTGTCTTTCTACAGCAGAAACACTGGCAGCTCTCAGCAAAGTCAGAGATTTGGCAAAGCTCCAAATGCTGTGGGCTGGTTTTTCGATTGAAGAGCGGGGAATGGAACACGATGATTGCGCTGGTGTAGCAGCCGATACGATTTAACCCCAATTACAGACAATTACTCCTGTTTGCGGGGGAGATACCAATCACCATGACTGACCCCTGACCTGTCCTGGGAGGCAACTGACCTCTGTGCGGGGGGGCAGGGGGGGGGGGTTAAAATCCCTCTGCAGAAACCGAGAGCAGTGCGATTGGACAGTTCACGCACACAAGCTTAAGAAACAGGTGACCTGGTCACAATCTTACTGCTGTTTGTGGGATCGTGCTGTGCAGAAATGGGCTTGCTGCATTCCCTGCATCAACACGGTGTGCAAAGCACCTTGGGATGTTATGAAGAAAGATTATTGTAAAAACTGAAACTGTTTCCTGGTATTGACAGGGTCAGCTTTGACACAAAGTCAGGGTTGCTTACTTCTGCTTCTGAATCTTTACACCGACTCAAAGATATAATTTTGACTTTCCAAAACCCCATGACCACCTCCATCTACAAAGAGGAGGGCAGCAGACACATGGGGAGCACTACCTGCAAGTTTACCTCCAAGTCACTCACCATCCTGAGTCAGAAATATATCATCGTTCCATCCTTGTTGCTGGGTCAAAATCTTGGAACCCTCTCCCTAACAGCACTGTGGATCTACCTACACTTCAGCGGTTCAAGAAGGCAGCTCTTCACCACCTTCTCAAGGGTAATGAATGCTGGCCTAGCTAGTGACAGCCACATCCCATAACGAGTAAATGATGTACAGCAACCTCAAATCAACCCTCCAAAACCAAGACTATATACAATTATGGTATAAAATACAAGATGGCCATCCTGAATATGCAACGATCAAATCATCATTTCCCCAAATGGACCTCCAGCCGGTCTCCCTTTGAGACGGAGAGAGCGCTGGCTGGTGGTGAGGGTCAGCACAGCTCAGACGGGGGGCAAGGTTGAGACGGCGGGTACCTCAGCTGGTACAGGAACTGAACCCACACTGCTGGTGTCACTCTGCATCACTAACCAGCCACTCAGCTAACTGAGCGACACTAACTCCATGTGAATATACAGGAACATGGGAACAGGAAAAGCCCGTTACAGTAGATGAGAGGTCACATGACACCAGGTTATAGTCTAACAGGTTTATTTGAAATCATTAGTGTTACCTTCACCTGATGAAGGGGTAGAGCTCCAAAAGCTTCTAATTATAAATAACCCTGATGTTGTGGGACCTCTCACCTTGTCCACCCCAGTCCAACTCCGGCACCTCCACATCATAACTATTCAGTTACATTACGGCTGATCTGTAGTCTCAGCTCCATCGACCCTCCTTGGATCCCGAATCCTCAGTATCTTCCCCAGCAAGTTTCTAAATGTCGGTTTTGACATTTCCAATTGAGCCACAAGCTGAACAGAATCCAGATTTCCACTCTGACTTTCTGAGGCTTCACCCACAATGGCCTGGTTTCAATCTGAAGGTTCCACCCTCTTATTCTGGATCCCGACCCCCAGCACCAGCAGAAGAAAGTCTCCCTCTATCCGCTCAACATCAGCCATGTACAGAGAGCTGTGACACCGAGTATGCTGCTCTGGGAATTTTCACTATATTGTCTGTTTTAGCTCAATGCAACAAGCTCACTTGACATCTCCTTCCAAACTCGCAAATTCCTCTCTGATGTCTGATGATGGCCATTAACTCTTTAACCTTTTTAAAAGCCACTTCTCAACGCTTTCACACAGCTGCTAGTATCTCGATAGAAACTGCAAGCCCCAAGCTCCCTTACTTCCAGGTCTAAGTGCCTCTGGACGTCTGATCCCGTGTTCCAGCAAAGCAAGTGGAACATTACAGAGGAGCTTTCCGGAGCAGCTCATGAATGAAACAACGGATGCTCCAACAGAAACAAGCCTGGTGTTAACCCTCCTGGTCCAAAGTGTCAGGAATGTGCTTTCCTTTCAGCGGAATTCACAGCCACAGTCCGGATGAAATGAAGATTTTAAACAGGAATCAGCGAGCAGCGCAGGAAAACTGGCAGCTTTGTAAAGTAATTCAATAGTCACAAATCCCAGCAGCCCTGACCAGTCTGAGGTACACTTACTGACTGCGCACACACCAAACACTCCACTCTGTTCCTGTTAGAGTGGAGGATACAGTTAGTGCAAGTACACATTGCATCTTTAATTAAACTCAAACTTGGTGCATTAGATAATTCAGCTTCTCTTTAAGCGATGCAATCATGAGAGCCCACAATATTTTAGTGTGGAAATATCAGGTGCAGGAAGAAATGACTTGGGTAAGTTACCAATGCAGTCAACTTGCTGCAGACATTAAATAATTCATACTCTCTGTCGCATTAAAGAACTTCAATAAATCTTCAAGTAAAGCAAACTCATAAATATTGATAGTTTTGCAGATTGAAAGTCTGACAAAGACTTATTACCATCCAGCAAATAAGAAAATCAGATCAACAGGCACAGCAGAAGGAACCTACATTTACTTTTTCAGTGAGCTAACTCTATGTACAGAATATCACACAAATGAAGAAGTTGAGTTGGGATAAAGGGATGGGGAGATCCTTGTGGTTTGAACTGGAACCCATCACCGGGAATGTTGTGGTTTTCATTGCTCCTGTCCTCTCTGACACAGCTGTTCATTTACGGGAAACAATTATCAATATTATTTAGAATAACTACTTTAGCTGCAAAGTTTTCTTGACTTAACAGATCTTCCAGCAAGTGTAAAAATGTGGAAGTGCAATGTTTCTTTACAGATTCCTTACTTAGGAAAGTTGTAAAAGTGTTTGGAAGCAGTTTAGAGAAGATTTACCAGAATAATACCAGGAACGGGTGGGTTGTTTTATGGGGAAAGTTGGGCACATTGAGATTGTATCCACTGACGTCTAAGAGGCGACTTGATAGAAAAGTAAAGTTTATTTATTAGTCACAAATAGGCTCACATTAACACTGCAATGAAGTTACTGTGAAAATTGGAGGTTGGAGTAGGAAATTGCAGGGGCTGGGAACATCTGAAATGTGGAGCTTATTCAAGGAGCAGCTACTGCGAGTCCTTGATAAATATGTACCTGTCAGGCAGGGAGGAAGTGGTCGAACGAGGGAACCGTGGTGTACTAAGGAAGTTGAATCTCTGGTGAAGAGGAAGAAGGAGGCTTATGTAAAGATGAGACGTGAAGGCTCAGTTAGGGCACTGGAGAGTTATAAATTAGCCAAGAAGGAGCTAAAGAGAGAGTTAAGAAGAGCTAGAAGAGGACATGAGAAGACTTTGACGGATAGGATCAAGGAAAATCCTAAAGCTTTCTACAGGTATGTCAAGAATAAAAGATTGGTTAGGGCAAGATTAGGGCCAGGCAGAGACAGCAGTGGGAAGTTGTGCGTGGAGCCTGAAGAGATAGGAGTGGCACTGAATGAGTATTTTTTGTCAGTATTCACGCAGGAGAAAGTCAGCGTAGTCAAGGAGAATACTGTGATACAGGGTTGTAGACTAGATGGGATTGAAGTGCATAAGGAGGAGGTGTTAGTAATTCTTGAGGGTATGAAAATAGATAAGTCCCCTGGGCCGGATGGGATTTACCCTAGGATTCTCTGGGAGGCTAGGGAGGAGACTGCAGAGCCTTTGGTTTTGATCTTCATGTCATCATTGGCTACAGGTATAGTGCCGGAAGACTGGAGGAGAGCAAATGTTGTCCCCTTGTTCAAGAAGGGGAGTAGAGACCATCCTGGGAATTACAGACCGGTGAGCCTTACTTCTGTTGTGGGCAAAGTTTTGGAACGAATTATAAGGGATGGGATTTATAATCATCTAGAGAGAAATAAGTTCATTAGGGATAGTCAACACGGTTTTGTGAAGGGTAGGTCATGTCTCACAAACCTTATCAAGTTTTTTGAAAAGGTGACCAAAGAGGTGGATAAGGGTAAGGCAGTTGACGTGGTGTATATGGATTTTAGCAAAGCGTTTGATAAGGGTCCCCATGGTAGGCAGATGCATGGGATTGAGGGTGATTTAGCAGTTTGGATCAGGAATTGGCGAGCTGATAGAAGACAGAGGGTGGTGGTTGATGGGAAATATTCAACCTGGAGTTCAGTTACAAGTGGTGTATCTCAAGGATCTGTTTTGGGGCCCCTGCTGTTTGTCATTTTTATAAATGACCTAGATGAGGGTGTAGAAGGATGGATTAGTAAATTTGCTGATGACCCCAAAGTCAGAGGAGTTGTAGACAGTGAGGATGGATGTTACAGTTTGCAGAGGGACATAGATAAGCTGCAGAGCTGGGCCGAGAGGTGGCAAATGGAGTTTAATATGGAAAAGTGTGAGGTGATTCACTTTGGTAAGAGTAACAGGAGTACAGAATATAGGGCTAACAGAAGGACTGTTAGTAGTGTTGACGAGCAGAGAGGTCTCGGGGTACGTGTGCATAGCTCCCTGAAAGTTGGCACCCAGGTTGATAAGGTTGTTAAGAAGGCGTATGGTGTGTTAGCTTTTATTGGTAGAGGGATTGAATCTCAGAGCCGTGAGGTCATGTTACAACTGTACAAAACTCTGGTGCGGCCGCACTTGGAGTATTGCGTACAGTTCTGGTCGCTGCATTATAAGAAAGATGTGGAGGCATTGGAAAGGGTGCAGAGGAGGTTTACCAGGATGTTGCCTGGTATGCTGGGACAGTCTTATGAGGAAAGGCTGGGGGACTTGAGGTTATTTTCGTTAGAGAGAAGAAGGTTACGAGGTGACTTAATTGAGGCATACAAGATGATGAGAGGATTAGATAGGGTGGACAGTGAGAGCCTTTTACCTCGGATGGTGATGGCTAACACAAGGGGACATAGCTTTAAATTAAGGGGTGGTAATTATAGGACGGATGTCAGAGGTAGGCTCTTTACTCAGAGGGTAGTAAGGTCGTGGAATGCCCTGTCTGCAGCACTTGTGGACTCGCCAACTTTAAGGGCGTTCAAATGGTCAGTGGATAGGCATATGGATAACACTGGAATAGTTTAGGTTCGAGGGGCATTAGATTGGTTCCACTGGTCGGTGCAACATCGAGGGCCGAAGGGCCTGTACTGCGCTGTAATGTTCTATGTTCAAATCCCCTAGTTGCCGCACTCCGGAACTGTTCGGGTAGACTGAGGGAGAATTTAGCACGACCAATGCACCTAACCAGCTCGTCCTTCAGACTGTGGAGGAAACCGGGGCACATGCAGGAAACCCACGCAGACATGGGGAGAACATGCAGACTCCACGCAGTGACCCAAGCCGGGAATCAAACCCAGGTCCCTGGTTCTGTGAGGCAGCAGCGCGAACCACTGTGCCACTGTGAAACACAGAGCCAGAAGAGTATTGTCAGGATGGATATGGAGAGGATGTTTCCTCTGTGGGAGGATCTAAAACAAGGGGTGACTGTTTAAGAATAAGGCGTCTCGTCTTTAAACAGAGAGGAGGAGAAATGCTTTTTCCCAGAGGGTTGGGAATCTTTAAGATTCTGCTTCCACTGCCTTTTGGGGCAGAGAGGCTTTGAATATTTTTAAGGCAGAGTGAGATAAATTCCTGATAAACAAGGGGGTGAAAGGTTATTGGGATAGGTGGGAGTGCAGGATTGTGGTTACAATCAGATCGAATGAATGGGCCGAGTGGCCTCCTCCTGCTCTGAATTCCTATGATTGGTTCAAGGTAGCATCTTGTCATCACCTTCGCAAAGGGAAATTAGGGATTGGCAATAAATACCCACATTCTATAAATGAATAAAACCACTTTTAAAATCTTTTCTGTCATTCCCTCTGAGTGTTGCCAATGGACAAGTTGCTGGTACAAAGACTCACTTTCACCGTATCGCCAGTGTCCGTATTTTTAATCCTCTGATGCTGTGAAATGTTTGACACGATTGGAGTTGTTTCCAGTTTGATTTTTTAAACACCATTCCAGGCACCCAGCAAACTGCGATTTCCAGTTTTTTTAGACCAAACTTCCAGCTTTATTTTTAAAAACGGTAATTGTTTTAAGTTGGACTTTTGACCCAGCAGCCCACATCAACTTGTGCAGTTATCCTACTCGAGAGAGAGAAGTAGTGAGTGCTACCTCTCCCGAGTGCGGCTGCGATACCGCAATGAAGATTACAAATACAAACCTACATCCTACTCAGCTACTGATGTACTGCACCCATTTGGCATCAACACCAAAAACAGTTGGAAAAAAAATAAGCAGTGCGACAAAGCTTTCAGATTTTTATCATCGTTATCTCACCCGTTCTCAGCTTCTCATCAGTTACTGATGACAAAGAACCTCCCAAAACCTCTGCCTCACCCTTGCTCTGTTAGATCCTCCTCCGTACCTCTGTCACCTCTCTCAGCCGCCCCTCCTAGTCTCACTTCCTTTGGTTCGGTGACAGTTTCTCTCTGGTTGTACGTCCGTGAAGCATTTTGTGACATTTCCCTGTGCTATAGACACTATATAAATGCAAGTTGTTGTTGTTTTGTGACTGTTTTAGCTTGACAGTATTCCTGGATTGAATACTCACCTTTCATCTTCTCGTGCTCTCTCTGCATCTGTTTCGCTTCTAACTACAGCTGCTAGAATGTGAAAGCAGAGCGGTCTCGCGTCTCAGAATCGACCAGAATATTGTAGACTCAGACAGGAACCGTACAACACTCGCTGTCCAACACTCCTCCGCACAGATCGTGCCAGATTTTCCTCTACTATTCCACTTGTTTATTCCAGGGGAGATGGTGGCACATTGGCAATGTAACAGATTGGTAATCTGGAAGCTGGGGCTAATGCTCTGGGGACATAGGTTCAAATCCCACCATGGCCACACCTGGTACGATTCAAATTCAATGAATAAATCTGGAATATAAAGCTGCTCTCAGTAATGATGACCATGAGTTATCAGCGATCGTTGGAAAATCCCATCTGGGTCACTACTGTGTTTTAGGGAGGGAAATCTGCCATCCTTACCCAGTCTGGCCTACATGCGAGTCCAGAGCCACAGCGATGTGGCTGATTCTCAACCTCCCCATGGAATGGCTGAGTGAGACACTCAGTAATTAGGGGTGGGTAATAAATGTTCGTCGTGCCAAGAAAATTCCACTTCCCCACTTGCAAATCATTCCTTCCCAGTGGGACAAATACCTCAATTCCATTCTCTCCCCAATCCCTCCCCCTGACACCTCTCCCAAATATCCATGAGAAGTGCAAACCAGGTCCCTATTGACGGTTGCCAGGCTGTAATCAGGACTGAGAATCCTTGTTACTGTTTTACCTCCCAAAGCCAGGCACGAGGGAACTCATAATGAACCCAAACTCTATCCCACCGCAATCCCCACACTGTCCAGCTGTGATCCACTGAGGGAGGCTGTTCGGGGTCAAGGGTCTTTGTGTGATTGAGCAAGGCGGATTCTCATCCTGCAGATCTTTGGCCACACGGTCAGTGGGATCGGGAATGAGGGATTTGCTTTCTTTCCTGCTCTGCCTCATCATTAAGACGTTGGGATTCAGTGCGAGGCAGCTGGATGGAGAAGTTGTTGCCATTTTGAACGACTGGAAACAAGTCCCCCCCACTTAGGGACCTTATTGAAACATATAAGATGATTAGAGGTTTAGATAGGGTGGACTGTGATAGCCTTTTTCCTCGGATGGAGAAAGCTAGCACGAGGGGGCATGGCTTTAAATTAAGGGGTGGTAGTTATAGGACGGATGTCAGGGGTAGGTTCTTTACCCAGAGGGTGGTGAGGGATTGGAATGCCCTGCCTGCTGCAGTTGTAAATGCGCCTAGTTTGGGGGCGTTTAAGAGATCCGTGGATAGGTTTATGGACGAAAAGGGATTGGTTTAGGTTAGAGGGTCATTGTTTTTTTTAAACTGGTCGGCGCAACATCGTGGGCCGAAGGGCCTGTTCTGTGCTGTAATGTTCTATGTTCACTCACCAATGTCAGCTGCAAGGAGAGTTTCAGAGCATCTTTGAAGCGTTTTCTTTCTCCTCCCCAGAATGCTGACCATTTGAGAAAACAGGGCCTGGCAGGGGAGACACCGGTCAGCACCCAGACCCAGTGTCCAGTCCATCACTGCTGAATTTACAGGAGTTTTATCTGGATTTCTGAGGAGCTGATTTCAAGGACATTCGGGTTTTGTTCAAAGATCCTCCCATTGAATCCAGAGAATGTGAGGGGATTGGTGGTGGGATTTCTCCAACACTCTCACGTGTGGCTGATGTGGTTGAATCTTAAAATTCCCTCCAGAACACATGCAGCTCAAGGGGCAATTAGGGAGCGGCAATAAAAGCTGGTCCAGCTGGCAACACCCACATCTTCTAAATGAATAAAAATAAGATCCACAATCCAGGTCTCAGTGAAGTGCTGGGGCAGCAGCGCGCACTCTGGACACTCAGATGTTTGTTGATTTGCGAAGGTCTTTGTTGTCAAACGCTCGCTGCCACAGTGTGGAGGACTGAACCGGCTCAGCTGATCCCTGTCAGATCTCCTCGGCATTGGTGGCCTTTTGAGAGAGGTGGCTGCCAGGGTTTGGGAAATGCTCACCACAGTCTCTCCTTCAACACACACGGGAGCTGGAATATCCGGCTGACCCGGTCTGGGTGGACAGGCGGATTTTGTTTTGGCAACAGCTGTAACCCAGTCCAGGACTGTAATGGGAGGAGGAGGAGGAGGAGGAGGAGGAGGACAGCCCCTCGTTACCCTTGGGTCAGCCTCAGTGTAAAGCAGCATATCCGTCTGACACAGCAACGGCTCAACAAGTCGCACTCTCACTCTGAGTCAGAGGGTCATGAGTTCAAGTCTCACTCCAGGGACCTGAACACAAAGTCTGGGCTGACAATAGCGATGTTTAACAGGCCTCTTGACAGAATGAATAGGCCGGGAGTGGAGGGATGCGGATCACGTAGAGGCAAAAGGTCTTTAAATGAGGGGCTTGGTGAGCCGAAGGGCCTGTTTCTCTGACGCCCTGTTCCTTGGCACTTCCCTGGGGGAATACAGCACTGTTGGAGATGCCGTCCTTCAGAGGGAGTCCTTCTCGATTGGAATGTAAAAGACCCCATGGTCACGATTTGAAGGTGGGGGAATCCAAGCTGGAGTTGTGGTTGGTACAGATCCTTCAATCAACATCACCAGAGCAGACAATCTGGACATTAACACGTGGCTGTTTATGGGATCTTGCTGTGTGAAAATATGCTGCTGCGCTTTCTACACGACAACAGTGACTAGACTTAAACATTGCTTCACTAACTGCCAAGGGCTTGAGGATATTCTGAGGTTGTGAAAGGCGCTACAGAAATGTAAGTCTGTCTTTCTAAAGCAGAAACACTGGCAGCTCTCAGCAAAGTCAGAGATTTGGCAAAGCTCCAAATGCTGTGGGCTGGTTTTTCGATTGAAGAGCGGGGAATGGAACACGATGATTGCGCTGGTGTAGCAGCCGATACGATTTAACCCCAATTACAGACAATTGCTCCTGTTTGCGGGGGGAGATACCAATCACCATGACTGACCCCTGACCTGTCCTGGGAGGCAACTGACCTCTGTGCGGGGGGGGGGTTAAAATCCCTCTGCAGAAACCGAGAGCAATGCGATTGGACAGTTCACAAGCACAAGCTTTAAACACTCGCAGACTCTGACTTCACAGAATCACACAGTGCAGAGGAGGTCCTCGCGCCCACTGAGTGTACACCGACACACGAGAAACGCCTGAACTCTAACCTAATCCCACTTCCCTGCACTTGGCCCACAGCCAGTACAGTGATGTGCCAAGGACACATCCAGATTCTTCACAAACAGCTGGATTAGCACTCCTGCTGGCAGCAAAGAGTTAATGTTTAATATATAAAGAGTTATCGCTTACTACAAACAACTTGAGTGCCAAGATTAACAAATTTATTCACAGCGACAGCGACACTTACTTTCTTAATGTCATCTAAGGTGTTAACCTCAGGAGAGAGTCCCCCATGCACACACAGGAACTGCTGGTTCATCAAAGCTGCCAAAGGCAGACAGTCAAACGCGTCCATACATGCATCGTATATCCTTTCCGAATATTTAATTTTACCTGTTGGAGAGATACAGACGTCACATTAACAATTAAACTTTGCAAACTACAGCCGCACCAAACCTCAATTCCAACACAGCCACACAAACACATCTGTGCCAGATCCTTAGAGGTTTCAATATCATTCCGCTGCCCCGTTTCTCAGCCCACAGCACTGCGACTTTCTCTGCTTCTAGTGGTCCAGCCATTCGCTGCTGAACATGGCAAAAGCCACAGCACCATAGAAAGGTTACAGCACAGAAGGAGGCCATTCAGCCCATGGTACCCAGGCCAGCCCGAGGACACCCAGATGCCTTTCTAATCCCACCTCCCTGTAGCTTACAGCACTTAAGGTGCAAGGCCAGATACTTTTTAAAAACAGTTTAGGGTCTCTGCCTCCCCGACCAACTTGGGCAGTGAGCTCCAGACACCCACCACTCTCTGCATAAAAAAGTTCTTCTTCACACCCCCTCTACACTGACTGCCACTTATCTTTCTCTATCCCCTGGTTTTAGAATTCTCCAAGGGTAACAATTTTATCCTGTCCACTCTATCTCTTCCCCTCATAATTTTGTCCACCTCTATCCAATCACCCCTCGGCCTTCTTTGTTCCAAGGCAAATAACCCCAGCCTATCCAATCTCTGCGTGTAGCTACACTTTTAGCCCTGGCAACATTCTTGTAAACTTCCTCTGCACCCTCTCCACAGCAATTACAGCCTTCCTGTAATGTGGTGACCAGAACTGCACACAATACTCCAGTTGTGGCCTCACCAGTGTTTTATACAATTCTAACATCATATCCTTACTTTTGTATTCTATTCCTCTGCCAGTGAAGGGGAGCTTTCCATTTGCCTTCTTCACAACCCTGTCTGAATGACAGCTTGTGGTGAAACATTGTCACGCCCCCCGCCCCCGATGACGGACGTGGTTATCTTCAGCTTGAAGGTTGAAGATTGACGCTAATGATGTAGTCAGAGTACTGACCCTCAAACTCACCGGCCCTCCCCCCTCAACACAACCAATACTGACCGCCATGGAGAGCCAGACACTCTCCACACACCTGGTCTCCGTATCAGAAACAAATGTACAGGAAATGGAGAAAGTGCTGGAAAGATTGACAAGGATAGTACCAGAACGAAGAGGCAACAACTTTGAGGAATGGTTGAACAAGCTGGGATTCTGTTCTCCAAGAAAGAGAAGAACTGAGGGGGACCTGATCAAAGTGTTTTAAATAATGAGTGCGTTTGATGGGGTACACGCAGCGACGGTGGGGTACACGCAGCGACGGTGGGGTACACGCAGCGACGGCAGGGTACACGCAGCGACGGTGGGGTACACGCAGCGACGGTGGGGTACACGCAGCGACGGCAGGGTACACGCAGCGACGGCGGGGTACACGCAGCGACGGCGGGGTACACGCAGCGACGGCGGGGTACACGCAGCGACGGCGGGGTACACGCAGCGACGGCGGGGTACACGCAGCGACGGCGGGGTACACGCAGCGACGGCGGGGTACACGCAGCGACGGTGGGGTACACGCAGCGACGGTGGGGTACACGCAGCGAAGAAGTTTCTACTTGCGAGAAAGACTAAAACTCAAGTCTATAAATATCTCAGTCTCAAATAAATCCAATAGGAGCGTCAAGAGATGGCTGTTCATCCCGAGTGTGGCGAGAATGTGGAACTCACTCCCACTGGGAGCAGCTCAGGAAAATTACAGATGCAGTTTTAACAGGAAGCTGGAAAAATGCAGTAGGGGGAAAGGAATAGAAAGATAATATTAAAGCAGTGAGGGGAAGGGGGACAGGAAGAGGCTCTGGTGAAGCATGAATATTATATAAACTAGCCCAAAATCTACACTAAATTACATGGTCAAAAACCTTTCAAAGCTCTGATGTGGAGTTGCCAGCATTGGACTGGGGTGGGCACAGTAATTAGTCTCACAGAACCAGGTTTAAAGTCCAACAGGTTTATCTGGTAGCACGAGCTTTTGGAGCATCGCCCATTCGTCAGGTGAGTGCCTGATGAAGGAGCAGTGCTCAGAAAGCTTGTGCGACCAAATAAACCTGTTGGGCTTTACCCTGGTGTTGTGAGATTTCTTACTGTTTCAAAGCCCAATACAGAAGCTGTGATGCTGGATTATTCCAATGGACATACTCCAATTTCAGAAGCTAAATTCCATTCTGATTATTTAAAGGTTTCAGTAAATAGAGACTTTCAAGCTTAAATGGACAAGTGATACCTTTCCCCCCGCTCACCACACCCTCATTCAGAACGCAGGTCACTGACAGGCTCGTGGCATTTTCAAAAGGCAATGAAGAAGGTCAGAGCCTGAGTCACTCCACATCAGGACCTGCCCGAGATCGCCTCGCTGCTCGAGGCAAAATTCTCACTGCTTTATTCCAGATTGCAAACACTTCCTTAGAAAATGGTGTAAAGTGCAAGTCGGTAAAGAGATAAATGAGAATAAATGCTGGGAAGTGAAAGTAATTAAAGGTAGCACGCAAGCCAGTTGTTATTTCACTTTACTCTTATGTGTAAGGACAAAGGTAGCAATTAACAGCTGGTGATTAATACTAATGGACAACAACATATATTTATATAACACCTCGAACATTACAAAACACTGCAAGGTGCTGCCCAGGCCCGTCAGAATAAATCTGACATCTAGCCACTGGAGACTAGGGCAGGTGGTCAGAGGTTTGGTCAGAGAGGTAGATTTTGGCCCTTTAAGATTTTAGAGAAGGAGACAGAGGCCAAGAGATGGAAGGACAGTGATCCTGAGTTTAGACAGCTTCAGCCTGCAACGACAGAGCAATTTAAACCAGTGATTCATGAAGTCTCGGAGTGGAGCAGTGATCTGAGGGTGAGGAGACTGGAAGAGGTCACACGGGTTTGGGAAGAGCGAGGCCTTGGAGAGATTTGAAAACAGGAATGAGAATATTAAATTCACGACTTGTGAGAGGCCAGACACAAATCCAGGTCAGCGAGTACAAACAGTTCACGGAGAAGGAAATTTCCAAATGATTCGGGTGCCGGGGAGATTGGAGCTGCACAGAGCAGCTGAAAGGCATCAAACTGAATCACACTGCAGGTTATATCAGTATCAGCACACGCACACATAAGAACATAAGAAATAGGAGCAGGAGTAGGCCATCTCTGCCCGTTGAAGTGGTGGAGGCTGCCTCGCTAAATATTTTTAAGACGCGGGTTGATGGGTTTTTGATAAGAGAGGGGATTAAGGGTTATGGGGAGAGGGCGGGAATGTGGAACTGAGCCACGACAGATCAGCCATGATCTTATTGAATGGCGGGGCAGGCTCGAAGGGCTAGTTGGCCTACTCCTGCTCCTATTTCTTGTGTTCTTATGTTCTTATCTAGCCCTTCGAGCCTGCCACGCCATTCAATAAGATCATGGCTGGTCTGAAGTGGATCAGTTCCACTTTCCCGCTTTCTCCCCATAATTCCCCTTGTCTATCAGAAACCTATCTACCCATGACTTAAATATATTCAGCGAGGCAGCCTCCACCACTTCAACGGGCAGAGAATTCCAGAGATTCACCACCCTTTGAGTGAAGAAGTTCCTCCTCAACTCCGATCTAAACTGCCTCCCCCCACCTTATCTTAAGGCTGTGCACATAGGGAGACTTTCCAAATAGCAAAGAATAAAAAGAGTGAAGGTCCAAAAGAGACTTTGGGAGGGTGCTTGTACATTAATCACTAAAACACCATGGACAGGGATAGAAAATAATCAACAAGGCTAATGGAATGTTGACCCTTACATCTTGAGGAATAGAAGCCACTTTTCAGCTATAAAGCCTGGGTTAGACCACACCTGGAGTTACTGTCAGCAGTTCTGGGCCTCACACCTTGGGAAGGTTTGGGGAAACCTTGCTGAATGCACAGGTTGGGAACTCGGATTCCCAAAGACCCTCAGACTCCTCACACTCACGTTGTCAGGAAGTGGCCACACATACACAGTGCCACCTGCTTCATGTTGTTCAGGTCCAAGGCTGCTCCTGCACAGAAGAGGAACAGAAAGACATTCCAAGCCAACGGGTGGGACACGGGAGGGGGACAGGGAGAAGTCCCAAACTCCCAGGTCAGGGGCAAAGATAGGATAAAAATGGATCCCATTGACTTAATAGAAAGGATCAGAGAAAGTGGTTCCGAGTGAGTTCCAGGAAGCAGAGGCCAATTGGGCACAAGGAAAGCCTTGAAGATCCAAAAACGTGGCTGAAGGTTGGTGACCTGCGGGCCCCTCGGAGCAGTGGCCAAAGATCTGAGATTGTGCTTGGAAGAGGACACTTGAGTGTACTCGGAAATCCAGGGTGGGAAGGAATCTCAAAAGGTGAGACTGAAACCCTGCAAGGTGAGTCGTTGCTGAAACCATCCAAGTGGGAACGACCTTTACAGAGAATTCCAAGGCAAGATCTCCAAACTGGAGACTGAAAACCCTCGTGAGAAAGATGATGTTTCGGTGAGATTGGTTGGTTAGCGATGTGACAAACATCTGGGTGGGTTGTTCAGAAATCCATGGAATCAGGTTTGGCCGCATCTATCATTTATCACAAAGTGTGGGGTGCCTGAATCACAGATCACTTGTTAATTCATTTGTAACTCATTCTTACCCTGAATGTTAGGGTATGAGAGATCGATATTAGAAATTAGTTTATCTTTCTGAACTTGCATAATAAAGGCTATTTTTGTTTGTTCCAAACCGGTGGAATCCTGTGGCTTTATTCACTTTGTAAGTGTCTTCAATTTCAGACTTTGCCTACTTTAAACAAAATACGATTGGAACCTAACTCAATCTCCCCCCACATTCTGGGGATGGGCCAGGGATCATAACAAAGGATATATTAGCCTTGGGGTGAGTGCGGTGTGGCTCTCCCAGAATGCTAGGCAAGAAAGAAGGAAACTATTTCCTCGAGCTGGGAAGTCCAGGACTGAGCACATAGCATAAAAATTAGAGTCAGATTCTCCAAAGTGAAATTAAAGAATACTTTCTTCAAAGTGACTGAATGGTATAACGTCCTGCCTCTATTAATAAGTCTCAATGTCCCAGACACTTTGCTAACCACTCTCTCACTATGTTCTGCCAATTTCAAAAATCAAAACATGCATCCTCAGTCCCTGGGTCCGTGAACATGTTGTAGAATTGTGCCATTAAGTCTGTATTGCCTCCATAGCCCTTCCAAAATATGTCAGCTCACATTTCTCTGTATCAAATTCCAGCTGCCACTTGTCTGCCCATTCCAGTCTATACCCTGCTTCAGTTAATTAGCACTATCCTCACTCTGCCATGGGGTTTAACAAGACTGATCACCATTAAACAAACAAAGAACAAAGAAAATTCCAGCACAGGAACAGGCCCTTCGCCCTCCAAGCCTGCACCGACCATGCTGCCCGACTGAACTAAAACCCCCCTACCCTTCCGGGGATCATATCCCTCTATTCCCATCCTATTCATGGATTTGTCCAGACGCCCCTTAAAACTCACTATCGTATCCGCTTCCACTCCCTCCCCCGGCAGCGAGTTCCAGGCACCCACCCCCCTCTGTGTAAAATATCTGCCTCGTACATCTCCTTTAAACCTTGCCCCTCGCACCTTAAACCTGTGCCCCCCCAGTAACTGACTCTCTCACCCTGGGATAAAGCTCCTGACTGGCCACTCTGTCCATGCCTCTCATAATCTTGTAGATTTCTATCAGGATACATTACAATACATTCGTTTCTTCCGGGGCCAGAAGTCAAACACGGGCAGAGAAAAGTGTGGAAAGGAAACAGGATAAAAGCAAATTACTGCAGCTGCTGGAATCCAAAACCCAAACAGAAAATGCTGGAAAATCTCAGCAGGTCTGGCAGCATCTGTAAGGAGAGAAAAGAGCTGACGTTTTGAGTCCAGATGGCCCTTTGTCAAGAATCCTTACAGATGCTGCCAGACCCGCTGAGATCTTCCAGCATTTTCTCTTTTGGAATGAGAATGAGAATCTGTCACGTTCATTCTCCATCCCTTCTCATTGCTTATTTGCAGCAAGTTTTAACTGGAACTTTATTCACCAATCAAAACACAGCCCTTTGTGAGGCTATGAAAGGTTAATGATGTTAACCGGAGACACTGCTGCTTATGGTGGAGATATTTTGGATAATTTTGGGGATGATGCATTTGCCTAATTATTAAAAGTTATTTTAATCCATGAATCGTGAACATTGATGGTGAGGAGGGGCTGAAGGATGTGTTTCAAAGCTTTGACAAAGGGTCACCTGGACTCAAAACATCAGCTCTTTTCTCTCCTTACAGATGCTGCCAGACCCGCTGAGATTTTCCAGCCTTTTCTCTTTTAGTCTCAGATTCCAGCAGCCGCAGTAATTTGCTTTTATTTCCCACTCTGTTGTCTAATTTTGTTGAAGACAAGCCATTGGCTTTCGGTCTAATGCATTCTGATGTTTTAACCTCCTCCAACCTATAACCTTCCCCCATCTCAGCTTATCTCCAATTCTGGCCTCAAGTTCCAAACCCTGTGGAATCTTGTGACTTTATTCATTTTGTAAGTGTCCTAAACCTCAAACTTTGTCTACTTTAAACAAGATTACCGTGTTTAAGATGATCCATGTTGTGTGTGGGGTTGGGTAACAAGCTACATTACAGACACCATTACAACCTGGCAGCAAACCAACGTAGATCTTACTGCCATGATTGATGCCCAGAATGTTTTATAGAATACAAAGCTGGGTTTGAACTCTCACTGCTCAGGTGAAATTTGGAAGGTGAATGAGACCGTAGCTGTCAGCAAGTTTCAATTGAGTATTTGGAGATAGCCTAACGTGGGAGGAAGTCGAGCAAACAACGCACTATTGTGGATATTCTCCAGACCTACAACATGGAAACAGGATGGCACAGTGATTAGCACTGCTGTCTCACAGCGCCAGGGTCCCAGGTTCGATTGCTGGCTTGGGTCATTGTCTGTGCGGGATTTGCACATTTCCCTCATATTCCTGCGAGTTTCCTCCGGGTGCTCCAGTCCCACCCCCCAGGTCCAAAGATGTGCTGGTCTGGCGCAATGATCATACTAAGCTCTCCTTCAGAGTCCTGGGATGCGTAGGTTAGAGGGATTGGCAGGGTTACGGGGATAGGGTGATTGGATTTGATTGGCTTCTGGATTAGGAATAAAGTACCAGAAGTACAAACAAAATGTGTGTGGGGAGGATGGGGGGGGGAAGGGGAAAGGGGTTGTGGAGGAGAGATTGGAAACCTGGTTTCCTCCGGGTGCTGCAGTTTCCTCCTACGGTCTAGGGATGTGCTGGTTGGGTGCACTGGACATGCTAGGTTGACCCTTAGTGTACGGGATGTGTTTGTTAGAGGAATTAGCGGCGTAAATATGTGAGGTTACGGGGATAGCGTCTGGGTGGGATTGTTGTTGGTGCAGACCTGATGGGCCGAATGGCCTCCTTGTGCACTGTCGGGATTCTATGAATCGATAGCGAGATGCCACAGAGTCCCATTCTGACTGATGAGGAAGGTCATTATCAGGAACCTTCCCACAAGGGGAGAATCTTGGAATGTGGGAGCAATCTGTTGGAACTAAAAGCGATGCTGACACTCCTCCAATGCCAACCTTCATCTCAGACAGGTCACAAAGTGCTTCACGCTCACGGGGAGGGAGTTCTTCCCGGTGTCAGCAATCTGACAGAGCTTTTCCTCATTTCTCTGCCGCAATCGGCTCGCGTAGCTTCACACCTCTGTCAGCTGTGCTCAAACGCAGACATACTGTCTCAGATGTAACAGACTGAAGCAGAGACACACAGAAATCTGGCTGTCGTGGTTTTAAAATGAAACGCGTCACGTAACCTCCAAAAATGAAGCAAGGCTTTAGAAGAGGTTTTTGTGGGGACAGTATCAGCCTTTTAGTATGTTGTGTGTGCACGGTGTTAGCATGTCACAGAAACATACTGAACATACAGTCCAGTGTATTACGTAAAAGTTATCCACCTGCTTCCACATTCCCCAGAGTTTTGCAAATCCTTCCCCTTTATGTATTTACCCAATTCCCATTTGAAAACTGATCGAATCTGTTTGCACTGCTCTTTCAGGCAATCTGTTCCTCATCACAATAACCTGCGTGTAAAACAACCAAAATTCTCACCTCTCCCTCTGCATTTTTCATCAAAATGCCTGAAATCTGTGTCCGCTGATTGGTAAAACTGCAAACAGCTTTTCCTTACTAATTAAAAACCCTCATTTCTGAGCAACTCACATTAACTCTACCCTGATCCTTCTCTGCTTTGAGGAGAACAATCCCAGGTTCTCCGGTCTCTCCACATTCACTGGGAGCCCCTCATCCCTGGAATCATTTTGGGTAAATCTCCTCTGCATTCTCTCCAAGGCCGTGACATCTTCTCTGAACTGTGGTGCCCAGAATTGCAGCTGGGGTCCAGCCACTGATTTGTAAAGGTTTAAATGACCAACACTGATGCTGATATTAATCTTGGGTCAGTGCAGAAACATTCTGAGCTCAACAGAAAGCAGACGTGATTCATACTTACATTCCTGTTTAAAAGTGAAATATTCCGTCAAATGCCGACATTCATGGTTTCCACGAAGTAAAAACAACGTTTTTGGATACAAGATTTTCAAGGCCCAGAGATACAACACACACTGCAAGGTAAGAGAGGTACGGTAAGCAAATCACACACAACATTCTCAAACAGAAGTGAAGAACAAACCGGAAAGTCTCATTGCACACCAGCATGGATAACTTTCACTCTATCTAATGCTTTAGGACACAGCTGGAAAACCTGTTGGAGTGACACAGTCTCACCAAATTGGATATAAAAATATCAAGTCTCTGGGCGTTAGCAGCAAGATAACCCCATCACCGCTTTGACCAAATCTTTGCCCAGTTTTTGGTAACATCTCCACACGTGACACTCTTTGTGCAATAATACCTCCTATTGAAGCACCTCAGGATGTTTCACCGTGTCAATGTCACAACATCAGTGCAAAAGGTTTGGGTTTTTCAATGTCATTGTGTCTCAGTGTGACTGTTTCAATTACAATTCAGACACTTCCCCATCTCCCGTTGTTTGCATCAACCAGTTTTTCAAATCATTAACTTTTCACTCAGTTCAATTGACTGCCCTGACTCATAACTCCATCAGAAAACTGCAGGGGCAGGAAACAAACACATTCCCTCTCTCTCTGGTTACAGCAGCACAGTGGGTTAGCGCTGCTGTCTCACAGTGCCAGGTTCGATTCCCAGGGGCACGGTGACACAGTGGGTTAGCACTGCTGCCTCACAGCGCCAGGGACCCGGGTTCGATTCCCCGGCAGCACGGTGACACAGTGGGTTAGCACTGCTGCCTCACAGCGCCAGGGACCCGGGTTCGATTCCCGGGGGGGCACGGTGACACAGTGGGTTAGCACTGCTGCCTCACAGCGCCAGGGACCCGGGTTCGATTCCCCGGCAGCACGGTGACACAGTGGGTTAGCGCTGCTGCCTCACAGCGCCAGGGACCCGGGTTCGATTCCCCGGCAGCACGGTGACACAGTGGGTTAGCACTGCTGCCTCACAGCGCCAGGGACCCGGGATCGATTCCCCGGCAGCACGGTGACACAGTGGGTTAGCGCTGCTGCCTCACAGCACCAGGGACCCGGGTTCGATTCCCCGGCAGCACGGTGACACAGTGGGTTAGCGCTGCTGCCTCACAGCACCAGGGACCCAGGTTCAATCCCAGCAGCATGGTAGCACAGTGGGTTAGCGCTGCTGCCTCACAGCGCCAGGGACCCGGGTTTGACTCGCAGCTTGGGTCACTGTCTGTGTGGAGTCTGCACGTTCTTCCTGTATCTGCGTGGGCTTCCTCAGGGTGCTCCGGTTTCCTCCCACAGTCTGAAAGATGTGCCGGTTAGGGTGCACTGGCCGTGCTAAATTCTCCTTCAGTGTAACCCAAACAGGCGCCAGAGTGTGGTGGTTAGGGGATTTTCACAGTAACTTCATTGCAGTGTTAATGTAAGCCTCCTTGTGACACTAATAAATAAACTTGGAGTATTTCCAGGACTGATTTATCATGGAGGGCCTGTAACACAAACTATTGATTTCATCTGATTTCAGTTTAGTTTAATGGATATTGATTGCAGACGGAGGCACTGAAATTGCTGATCTGAATGAAGGTGATGAGGAACTCTCCTATTAATCACACCTTGGGATAGCACTGTGTAACTGACTGGGATTGATCTCGTACACACATATAACTATCGCCCACGCACTGCCCTCCACTACAGAAATAACCCTGCAACTAATCCAGCCAGGTCTCTATAAAGATTAATCTGTAATGTAAGGATCACATGACCTGGGGAGCCAATCAGGGAGCAGGATGGGGGGGGGGGATCACCCTGGTAAATGTGGGCTTCCATACCCAACAATTGTGGGAGCTGACTGCAGCCACGAGGCTGTGAGCCTCTGTACAGTTCAACCTGTAAATAAAGAGGTTGTGTTTTCACTGAACTGGTGAATGAGCATCTTTCCAAGTTCTGGTCCAGAGTTTTCCTTTTCGCTCCAGTTCACGGAGACACTTTGTAAATAGACTCTGTAGACTGTTCTAGTGCACCGTTTAAACAGACTCCAGGTATTGACAGGGTGGACGTGGAGAGAATGTTTCCTCTTTTGGGAGAATCTAGAACTCGGGAATCACTGTTTGAAACTAAAGGGGTTGTCCATTTAAGCTGGAGATGAGGAGAAATCTCTCCCTCAGAGGGTGGCGAGTGTTTGGAACTCTTGTCCTGAAACGGAGGTGGAAACAGAGACTTTGAACATAATTAGGATAGAACCAGGTATGACTTTTGATTAACAAGGGGGTGGGCACAGTGGTTAGCACTGCTGCCTTACAGCTCCAGGTACCTGGGTTCGATTCCCAGCTTGGGTCACTGTCTGTGTGGAGTTTGCACATCCTCACGTCTGCAAGGGATTCCTTCGGGTGCTCCAGTTTCCTCCACAGTCTGAAAGATGTGTGGGTTAGGTTGATTGGCCAAGCTAAAAATTACCCCTTGCTGCCCTGAGATGCATAGGTCAGAGGGATTAGCGGGTAAATATGTAGGGATATGGGGGTTGGGCCTGGGTGGGATTGTGTGGTTGGTGCAGACTCGATGGGCTGAAGGGCCACTTTCTGTGCTGTAGGGTTTCTATGATTCTTTGAAAGGTTATCGGAGGAAGGCAGGAGTGTGAGGTGGAGGTTACAATCAGGTCAGCAGTGAAATTATTGAATGTGCAGCAGGCTCGAGGGGCCAAGTGGACTCCTCCTGCTCCTAATTTATAAGTTTGTGTTTGCTGATAGGTAGATTCTATAAGAACACAAGAACATAAGAAATAGGAGCAGGAGTAGGCCATCTAGCCCTTCGAGCCTGCCCCGCCATTCAGTAAGATCATGGCTGATCTGAAGTGAATCAGTTCCACTTTCCCGCTTTCTCCCCATAACCCTTAATTCCCTTGTCTATCAGAAATCTATCTACCCGCATCTTAAAAATATTTAGTGAGGCAGCCTCCACCACTTCAACAGGCAGAGAATTCCAGAGATTCACCACCCTTTGAGTGAAGAAGTTCCTCCTCAACTCTGTTCTAAACCGCACCCCCCCCCAACTTATCTTGAGGCTGTGCCCTCTAGTCCTGCTGCCCTTTCTGAGCGGGAAGAATCTCTCTACCTCTACCCTATCCATCCCTTTCATTATCTTACACGTCTCTATAAGATCCCCCCTCATCCTTCTAAACTCCAACGAGTACAGACCCGTGTGGAGAACACGTGGAGATGTCGGTGTTGGACTGGGGTGGGCACAGTAAGAAATCTCACTACACCAGGTTAAAGTCCAACAGGTTTACATGGCAACACAAGCTTTCGGAGCGCTGCCCCTTCATCAGGCGAGCGAGCTGCACTCTGAAAGCTTGTGATACCAAATAAACCTGTTGGACTCTAAGCTGGTGTTGAGAGACTTTTTACTGTGGATAAAAGACACTGTTGGTAACATGCTGAATAAACAGATCCCGTTTGCTACAAGACCAATCACATGTAATCAAACATACTGGTTGACAGACGTACGAAGAGACAATCTGGGTGATTTATAGAGTTAATTCGATTTGGTGTGATTACTCTCAGTATCTGTATTCTGCATGGGTATCACACAGCAAGATGCAACATCCCCGATTGCGATGCTTTCACAGTGTGACATATTTAATAGCAATAAACAGTGTAGCCGTGGTGGATGCAATGGTTTTAATGATATAAATACACAGAGATATTCAATGAGCAGGTTTTAATAGCATTTCACATTTCCTGAAGATATCATAGACTCCTCCTGACCCTACCCTTCACTATTTTAATTAGACAGAAAAGGACGCCTCAGAGTGGTTTGTGAGCTGGCTGTGCTCCAGAGTCCCAGGCTAGAAAGAATTAATGAGCCTGACTAGGTGAGAATTGCTTGAATGAGCAAGCAGCCATTAAACCCGGGGCTTCAGTGAACTCCATTTCGAATGCGCATATTAATTTTGGTTCCCACACAGTCTCGAGCCAAGCCTGATCTGTCAGTCACGTCATTAACAAAGGTTCGGATTGAAATCACAAACTGGAACACAAACTGTGTTAATTGTCTGCATTCCCTTGGTTTTTGAGATCCCTGGTAAAACATGGTGGGAATGTAGTTAGCCCTGCTGCCGCACAGCGCCAGGGACCCGGAGTCAATCCCAGCCTCCGGTCACCATCTACATGGAGTTCGCACATTCTCCTCGTGTCCTCCCGGTGCTCCGGTTTCCTCCCACAGTCCAAAAGATGCGCAAGTTAGGCTGATTGGCCGCGCTAAATTGTCCCTAAGTATCAGAGGGATTCACAGGGTAAATACATGGGGTTATGGGGAGAGGACATGGGTGGGGATTGTTGTCGGTGTAGGTTTGATTGGCTGAGTGGCCTCTTTCTGCACTGCATGGATTCTATGATTCTGCTCCCCCACCCCACCCCCCAGCTCCCGGTATATCCAAGTATTCCCTCCCCCCAAATCATCACCCCATTTAAATCAACAACCCCAAATGTAAATCAGAGGGATCCCCACTCCTTCTCTGTAAATTATGAAATGAAGGGGTACAATCCCTTGGGGACCGGGTGTAGTGTGTCAAAATTCACAGATGACACTAAGATGGGTGGAAGAGTAAAGTGTGCAGAGAATGCTGAAATTCTGCAAAGGGATACAGATAGTCTGAGTGAGTGGGCGAGGGTCTGGCAGATGGAGTACAATGTTGGTAAATGTAAGGTCATCCATTTTGGTAGCAATAACAGCAAAATGGACTATTATTTAAATGGTAAAAAATTGCAGCGTGCTGCTGTGCAGAGGGATCTGGGTGTCCTTGTGCAGGAATCTCAAGGAGTTGGTTTGTAGGTGCAGCAGGTAATTAAGAAGGCAAATGGAATTTTGTCCGTCATTGCTAGAGGGATGGAGTTTAAAAACAGCCAGGTTATGTTGCACTGTATAAGGTGCTGGTGAGGCCACACCTGGAGTACTGTGTACAGTTTTGGTCTCCCTACTTGAGAAAGGATATACTGGCACTGGAGGGGGTGCAGAGGAGATTCACTAGGTTGATTCTGGAGTTGAGAGGGTTGGTTTATGAGGAGAGACTGAGTAAACTGGGGCCATACTCATTGGAATTCAGAAGAATGAGGGGAGATCTTATAGAAACATATCAGATTCTGAAGGGAATAGATAAGATAGAAGCAGGGAAGTTGTTTCCACTGGTGGCTGAAAATAGAACTAGGGGGCATAGCCTCAAAATAAGGGGGAACAAATCGAGTTGAGGAGGAACTTCTTCACACAAAGGGTTGTGAATCTGTGGAATTCCCTGCCCAGTGAAGCAGTTGAGGATACCTCATTGAATGTTTTTAAGGCAAGGATAGATAACTTTTTGAAGAGTAAAGGAATTAAGGGTTATGGTGAGCAGACGGGTAAGTGGAGCTGAGTCCATGAAAAGATCAGCAATGGTCTTATTGAATAGCGGAGCAGGCTCAAGGGGCCAGACAGCCTACTCCTGCTCCTAGTTCTTACGTTCTTAATCCTATTGTTATTGTCTATTTGTGTTTGAGTACATGCAAGGTGATGAATTTTGGTGAACTGATCCAGGGCAGGACTTATTCAGTTAATGGTAGGACAGAGTTATAGAAGAAAGAGATCTCGGGGTACAGGTTCATAGCTCCTTGAAAGTGGAGTCATAGGTGGACAGAGTGGTGAAGAAGGCATTCAGCATGCTGGGTTTCATCAGTCAGTACATTGAATACAGGAGTTGGGATGTCTTGCTGAAGTTGTACAAGACATTGGTAAGGCCACACTTGGAATACTGTGTGCAATTCTGGTCACCCTATTATAGAAAGGATATTATTAAACTAGAAAGAGTGCAGAAAAGATTTACTAGGATGCTCCCAGGACTTGATGGATTGAGTTATAAGGAGAGGCTGGATAGACTGGGACTTTTTCTCTGGAGCGTAGGAGGCTGAGGGGTGATCTTATAGAGGTCTATAAAATAATGAGGGGCATAGATCAGCTAAATAGTCAATATCTTTTCTCAAAGGTAGGGGAGTCTAAAACTAGAGGGCATAGGTTTAAGGTGAGAGGGGAGAGATACAAAAGTGTCCAGGGGGGCAATGTGAAAAATTGTTCCTTTTTTCACACAGGGAGCGGTGAGTGTCTGGAATAAGCTGCCAGAGGTAGTAGTAGAGGTGGGTACAACTTTGCCTTTTAAGAAGCAGTTAGACAGTTATACGGGTAAGATGGATAGAGGGATGAGGGCTAAGTGCAGGCAATTGAGATTAACTTAGTGATTTTAAAAAGGGCGGTGTGGACAAGTTGGGCCAAAGGGCCTGTTTCCATGCTGTAAACCTCTATGACTTGTACTTTCAGTGAGATTACTGGTTGGAAGTTTCCACAGGGCCCATTAGTGTGCATTAGCATCATGAGAAAGAGGATGCTTAATGCAGAATGCTTCAAGTATCAACTGCTTATTTTAATTAAGCACCCCAGTGTCAGGTTTAATAATCTTTGAAGACAGTTACTATCCACTTGCCAGTATTGTCATCCAGTGCTGCATAAACAAGACTTTTTTAAAAATATTAAGAGCAATTTAAAAAAAGCGCTTGTAAAACTGTAATATTTTATAAAATTTAGCAGCCAGAAGACCCCTGAAGATTCAGGATTGAAATTTAATGATATTGGATACTGTGCACGGAGCATCTAACCAGCAACTGCTTAAATCTTAACTGTTGTGATAATCAACGGCAAAGTGCTTCAGAATCAACTCATTGTTCAAACACAAAGAGACTTTCACACTTCAAGACATCCCAAAATACTTCACTGAGTTCAGAGAGCCGGTGCAGATATGATGGGCCGAATGGCCTCCCTCTGCACTGTAACAATTCTGTGAAGCGTGTTCTAAGACAGGGACGGAGGCGAGCTATCAGCCTTGTCCCCTCCATACCCATCTCCCTCCACCCAGAATACAACCCCTCACACTCACTCAAGGCTGACCACATCGTCAACAAGAAAGGGGCAGCTCGTCAATACTGGCAGCTCTTTGAAACCCGGCCACTGGCAGGAAACATGGCAGCCAATGTGTGCACAGCAAGATCCCACAAACAGCAACGAGATCATCTGTTCTTAGTGATGTTAACTGAGTGCGAGAATATTGAGCCCGTACTGTTACTCTGAAGAGGAGCAGAGGATTTATCCTGGACAATATTTATCCCTCGGTTGATTTAACCATTATTAATTTGCTTCTGGTGGGATCTTGCTGTGTGCAAATTGGCTGCCGCGTTTCCTGCTTTATAACACTGAGAACACTTCTAAAAGGACTTTGCAATGGGATTTGGGAGGAGCTGAGGTTTGAGAGATGCTGTTTATTGAGGTAAACACAGAGAAGACAGGAGAACGGCAAGGTGACAGGAAACAGAAACTACCACAATCTAAACACTGGCTCTAATATAGAAAAACATCCTCATAGAGGTACGAGGAAAATGAACTTGGAGAAAAGAGGGAGATGTTAGAAGAGATAAGCAAAGCTTAGGTAAAGTGGTGACATTTCAGAGAAATGTCTTCATGGGAGAGGGGGAAGGGGGAGGGGGAGGGGGAGGGGGAAGGCGGGACGTTGGGAGGAGGGGGAAGGGGGAGGGGGGACATCGGGGGAGGGGGAAGGGGGAGGGGAGAGGGGGAAGGTCGGGGGATTGCTGAGTGTGAGAGTGAGTGTAAGGCTGCACTGGTGGAAAGGGAGGGTGGGGGCAGGTGTCAGAGGTCACTAATCAGAGAAAGAACTTGGAGCCGCTATCGGTCGTGCTGTGGGGTGGGGGGAGGGGGGGAGGTGGGGGGGTGGTGATGAAAAAGCAGAGCAAATAATTCCACTGGAAAAGGACAATCATTGCTCACTTTTGCACACTGGCATTGTTTTAGAATACAAATTACTCAAACCCGATGAACAATAACTTATATCAGGGCTGTAACATCACAAAACATCTCTCTGTATTGCACAGGAGTGATTATCAAGGCAAATTTATCAGCAAGCCACAGCAGGAAATTAAAGGACAGGTGACTAGATTCTTGACCAAAGAGGTGAATTTTAAGGAGCTCTTTCACGGCGGAAGGAAAGGCAGAGAGGTTTTGGGGGTGGGGGAGGAGGAGACCTGGCCTTCGGGCCCCCACACCTCTGTAACTACCTTTTGTCCAGCTGAAGACAAGGCCACCCAGTGGAGACGTGATTACAATCGAGGATGTGCCTGAGACCAGATTGAAAGGACTACAGATATTCCAAAGGGTCGTGGGACTTGAGGAGATTTCGGATACAGGGAGGGTTTTGGAAATAAGGATGAGAAGTTTGGGATCCAAGTATTACCCAGAAGGGGTGTCACTGTAGGTCTGTGAGCACCCAGGGTGCTGGGAGAATGGAATATGGTGTGAGTTCAGATCCAGAGAGGATTGGTTGAATTTGAGTTTACGGAGGGTGTAAGACTGGAGGCTACCCAGAGGAAGATGGGAATTCTCACGTCGGGAGCTAACGAGAGCATGGGTGAAACCTCAGCAGATAAACAGGGAGGGAGCTGGTAGATTATCAGCCTCAACTCCTCCTGCATCTCCTCCCCCCCCGCACACCGCACAATACAATCCCTCAGACTCACCTCAATGCTGAAATAACCTCTGTCCACATAGTCTCCGAGGAAGAGGTAACGTGTCGATGCTGGAGATCCACCAACTTCAAACAGTTTCATCAGATCAAAGAACTGGCCGTGGATATCACCACAAACTGAAAGAGACCAATAGAAAGATTCATGTGTGTGTGTGCTCCTCACGCTAAACCAAACCATCTCCCTGCTCCGTAATACACAAAACTCAGATCAAATTATTTCAGAATGTGATAAGTAATTGAATCAGAAAAATCAAAACAATTCTCATCTTTTTCCAAGGCTCTGTGACGTTGGCAGCTGACAGGATCTCCAGGGTATTCCACCCCATAGGATAGATGGCAGCTATACTTCCCACAAATTGTTCTAGAGTAGTGATCTTTTAGACGAGCCTGAGCTCCTTTCTGTGTAAGATAATGGTCAGAATCTGACAGTAATTACAAGCTATATTTCCAAATGTCTCCAAACCTGCAGCAATGGCTTTTTATTTTGATTTATTATTGTCACATGGATTAACATAGTGCAAAAGTATTGTTTCTTGCGCACTATACAAAGCATACCATTCATAGTGAAGGAAAGGAGAGAGAGTGCAGAATGCAGTGTAACGGTCATAGCCAGGGTGCAGAGAAGGATCAACTTAATGCAAGGTAGGTCCATTCAAAAGTCTGACAGCAGCAGGGAAGAAGCTGTTCTTGAGTCGGTCGGTACGGGACCTCAGACTTTTGTATCTTTCTTCAACTTCAACACCTCAACAAGTACCTGATTGGCTGTAAATGCCTTAGGATGCTCTGAAGTCCAATAGAAACAGGAGTCAGTCTTTTGTTTGTTGTGGATTCGGGTCTTACGCCTCTGTAGCAGTTTTTCAGAAATACACGGTGACCGATATAGTCAGGGCCGATTCGTAATCAGCCTCACACAAACTGCTCACATCTGCCAGTAACTGTGGCCTCCAGAAAGGAACCAGGTTTTTTAAAAATAGAAGCCAAAGAATGAGAAATGACAAAGTTTGTCGTTATTTAAAATCTGAAAGCGCCTCAGACGCAGTGTAAAGCACTGCGTGCATGCAATTTTCATCAGGCCCAGGTGCAGTGTGGTGAATAGCATTCTGATGACACAGGGATATTTTGATATATGTTTAAGATGGAGTTGCTTTAAGAGGCAGTGCTTTGTTACAAGAGTTGGTTTGTCTGGTAAACATGCAGCAGATGCTGAGAATGCAGGATAATAACTGAGTTTAGCTCAGAATAGGTTTCTTTGTAGAGTTAAAGGGTATTTTGTTTGTTTAAGTTCTGGGATTTTAGATTAAAGTTGCAGAGCTCTGAGAGTATTGATTTGGCTGATTAACAGGCTCAGAATCATGTGCTTACTGGGAGGAGCTAAGCTTGCAGGCAAGAAAGGGATTCAGTTTTATTTTTAAAATTAAGCAGTTGCTGTCTGAACCTGCTGGAAGAAACAGGTGTCACTCTGCCTCCCTTTCTCTCCACAGGTATTCTGATAGCTCTAGAACTAGTATCCTAAGTCAAAGCAAGTAAGCCTGTGTTTTGCTAACTAATTTTAAAGAGGGGCTTAAGTCTATAAGAGGAATATTGCTTGAATTGGAACTCAGGGCAATAGGTTAACAGTTAAGGATTGTATAGTGTCATATTTATATATTGTTTAATTGTTAAATGTTAAGCTAATTCATTTGTTTTAATTAAACCGTGCTGTTAAATAAAGTTTGTTTTGATAAACGTTCCCTGGTTTGTCAGTAAAATCACACCTGCAGTGAACATCCTATCCCCACACTAATGCAAAATAGGAAATTGTTGGGGTTGAGTTTGATTTTGTGATATCCCTTGGGGTTTCTGATCTGGTCCCTAACAGCATTCCTACAGCTGAACCAGAGCTCTGGGTTCAAGTCCCACTTCAGGACTTGTTGGCCAAGGAAGGTGTGTTCATAACCCGGCCAAACGGGTAGATTTTCCATCTGTAAATCCTCCCAATGCACAGGTGGTAAGAGTGAGAGAGCTTCATGGTTGGCCAATGCAGAAGGCAAAGGTAACTCACAGCAGAACATTACGGAGTATAATCACAGACCAATCCAATGGAAATCCATGATCACCAACTTGGTGTTAGTGTGTCGTACCTGAAGGAGGACCAGGTAGAACTTCATCTTGGGCACAGACACCGCATTGGTCACTCGGTAGTTCAGTTTTCTGCTGAACCTTTTTGAGTATTCAGGGATTTTAAATCTTCCATCGACCAAGCAACTGGGAAACGGAATGAACCAAACCATTTTTATTCCTTCACGTGGGATGTGGGTGTTGCTGGCTGGGCAGGAATTTACTATCCACCCTTAACTGCTCTTAAACTGAGTGAGTCGCTCGACCATTTCAGAGGGTATTTAAAAGCTACCCACATTGCTGTGGCTCTGTAGTTACATGTAGGTCAGACAGGTAAGGATGGCAGATTTCCTTCTCTAAAAGATATCAGTGAACCAGATGGGGTTTTCCGACAATGATCACTAGTTTTATATTCCATATTTAATAATCGATTGAAAATTCCACCAGCTGCCATGGTGGGATTTGAGGCCATGTCTCCAGAACGTTACAGTAAAAAGTCTCCCAACATCAGGTTAAAGTCCAACAGGTTTATTTGCTCACATGAGGACAGCCTCAAACTGGATCTTGGGTTCATGTCACACTATCTGTAACCCCCACAACTTGCCTGGGTTTGCAAAATGTCACTAGGTGTCCTGTCTGGAGACAATACACATCTCTTTAACCTGTGCTTAACCCCCTCTCCACTCACATTGTCTGTACCTGTAAAGACTTCATTACCTGTTAAGGCTCACATTCCAGCTATTATCTTGTAATTGATTCTGCGTCTGTATATGCCCTGTTTGTGAACCCAAGTCTTCACTCACCTGTTGAAGGAGCAGCACTCCAAAAGCTCGTGATTCCAAATAAACCTGTTGGACTTTAACCTGGTGTTGTCAGACTTCTTACCCTGCCCACCCCAGCCCAAAGCCAGGATCTCCACATCCAGAATGTTAGCCTGGGCCTCTGGATGACTGTCCCAGTAACCCTACCACCACACTGCTCTCTCCCCATCATTTTCTTTCCTGAAATTATTTAGGAAGTGGCAGTTTCATTAACTCAGCTGCCAATGGATTCAATATTAGAAATACGGAGTTTTGACAAGAATGTTCAGTTCTCCGACTGCAAGTAAGCTGATTAAAATTCACTGGACATGACTTCTAATAAAACCCCGACAGAACTATTTAGCTTGTGTGGGAGGGGGAGGTGGTGGGAAGGAGGGGGGACTGACAGTAACTAGCAAGCATGGTTTAAAATTTAAACCAGACTTGACTCTGGTCAAAACATCGCCATGAGGAATGAGCTGTCATTTATTTTGTGTAACTCTAACAGATGCAACATGTTCCTCCCGTCCTCTTGTGTATTAATACAGGGAGCTTCCAGTAAAATCAAATGCACCACACTGCCAACCCTTAAACTGGTAATCAACGTAATTCTCACCACACTGAGGATTAAACCAGGTCAGCTTCAATTCAATTCGTTTGCCTATTCCCACTATAACTGACACCTTCCAGGAAATCTGAAACACGAAACCTGTCAGACAATGAATTGTAATAACCTTTATTAACCAATTCATACAACTGAAAGCATAAGGCAACCCTTGTCTCTTACCCAGAAAAATCACAGCTCTGACTTACATCAAATGTTAACTTTACAGCATTGGTATAGCCAATGTCGCCTCACTACAGGAAGGATGTGGAGGCTATTGAGAGGGTGCAGAGGAGATTTACAAGGATGTTGCCTGGATTGGGAGACATGCCTTATGAAGATAGGGTTGAGGGAGCTGGGTCTCTTCTCCCTGGAGAGACGAAGGTTGAGAGGCGACCTGATAGAGGTTTATAAAATGTTGAGAGGAATAGATAGGGTGGATTCTCAGAGGCTATTTCCCAGGGCTGAAATGGTTGCTACGAGAGGACACAGGTTTAAGATGCTGGGGAGCAGGTACAGAGGAGATGTTAGGGGTAAGTTTTTCACTCAGAGGGTGGTGAGTGAGTGGAATCGGCTGCCGTCAGTGGTGGTAGAGGCGAACTCACTGGGGTCTTTTAAAAGACTTCTGGATGAGTATATGGGATCTAATGGCATTGGAAATTACAGATAGTTCTATGGATTGGTAGGTATAGATATGATCGGCACAACTTGTGGGCCAAAGGGCCTGTTTGTGCTGTAGTGTTCTATGTTCTAAAATTTATCTTCTTATCAGCTTAGAGATATCAGAAAATGCCAAATTGCAAATTTTCAACATGAAAACAGATACAGATTCTTCCATTTCTGAATGCATTCGATTCAGAACTGCCCCGCACAGTTACACTGGTCCCAGAGCCAGGGGAAGAGCTCTCACCCTCCATGACGCTGTAGATCCAGTTTGGTCTTTACTTAAACCTGGCAACTTTCAGGGTTATTCCTGGTCTCAGTGATAAATTTCATTATTGCTGTCTCACAGCGACAGGGACCTAGATTCAATTCCTGGCTTGGGTCACTGTCTGTGTGGAGTCTGCACGTTCTCCCCATGTCTGCGTGGGTTTCCTCCGGGTGCTCCTGTTTCCTCCCACAGTCCAAAATGGTTAGGGTGCATTGGCCGTGCTAAATTCTCCCTCAGTGTACTCGAACAGGCGCCAGAGTGTGGCGACTAGGGGAATGTCACAGTAACTTCATTGCAGTGTTAACATAAACCTACTTGTGACACTAACAAATAAACTAAAAATCTCCAGATTACCAGATGTTGCTGCATTTATTTGCTGCTCCCTGCACCTCTCACATCTGTCCAAACAAACACTAAATAAGTTATTCGCTGGTTGCTTGGAGATACTGTCAGAGAAAAATTAAGCAATGCAATTTGTTCTTTCCTTTCACACAGTCTGAGTAACTTCATTACAGCAACTGCAGAATCGATGAAAACAGGAATGTGGAAACTTAGAAGGTTTGACAGTAGATATTGACAAACTGCTTCTCCAGCAGGAGGGTGAGTAACCAGAGGCAATAGGTTTAAAATCAGCAACAATAAAACAAGGTGAGTTCTTGTGATCTGGAATGCGCTGCCTGAAAGGGCAGTGGAAGCAAATTATAGTAAATTTAAAAAGGAAATTAGACAAATGCTGGAAAAGGAAAAAATTCCAGGCAGGACAGGGTGACACGACGATGGAGATGGTAGAGGATTCTCCATCAGTCAGCCAAGAGAACAGTCTGCTGGAAGAGGCAGAGATTTGTAATCTGTATTCCTCACTCTGCTGGGGAAATTATCCCCACTGTTACTGGGAGAAGGTGCTCTAGTTTAGTTCATGTGTTCTTGCTGTATTTCACAGAGATTCTTTCTAATATAGACTCCGTAGACTGATTGGTGTAATGTGCTGATTAAGCAGTGTGTGGGCAAACAGGCTCATCCCCTGTGCCTTCAACACGCTCACTAACAAACTGGTGTCAACAGACATTCACAGCTCTGGAAACATCCTAATTAGAGAAAGCTGGGATGGCAATGCTGCAGTTTAGAGTAACTACAATGACAGGACAGGGCATCCCCCTCTGCAATCTGTGCCCAGTGGAGGCTCTGATGTCTCCTGATGGGGAAGAGATTTCTCCCAGGATATTCTCACCTGCTGACACATTGTATTTCCGCAGGCCGATGTTAAAAAGGAATTCTCAAGTCTGGAAATAAAACCATAATCACTCAAAGAAACAAACCTTCTGTCAGTCCCATTAGCAGAATCCAAAAAACCTTCAGCCCCCGTGTCCACATCAACACTTTCCTCTAATTTCCTTCAAACTATCATTTTCGGAGAACCTTAATAGCACTTCACACAAATTTCCAGTTGTCAGTGGAGAGGAATTATGCATAGGCTGAGAGCCATGTAGAGTTGAGCAAAGCATGAGGCAGCAGCCACCTACACACACAGCAACACAGTCACATCAGGCAACTGAACCCATTTGATCTTTCCATCAAAAGTCGTGAAACTGATCTTAAAAGTCAACAAGATAAGGAATTTACATCATATCACTGCTCCAATAACGCTGAAATCTGCAGCAGGTACACAGGTCACAAACACTGCATAATACATGAGAATCCAATTTACTAACACTGTCCTTATAACACATCCACCAGCATTGATTCCATTCCCAATTATAAATATAGTAAACAGAATTTAATAACCTAACTGCACTTGGAAAAGCTTCATCTACAATATCGCAGCTAACCTGAAATTTAAATTCTGTGAGAAGGGTAAAAGGTGATGCAAGGTTGAAGTATTTACTGAACTTCAATATTGAGGAAAATCGCAGGAACATTTAAATATCTCAATCCAAAGCATTGTAATCCACAGCACTGCTCAACACCAAACAAAATCTAAACTGTGCAAATTAACCTCTTCATGTAAAATAGGAGCAAGCAGATGGTTCAACTTCCAGGGAGACCAAAACCAGCCACTAACATTGTCAGAATTTAATCCATTCAAAAATCCAGGGACGTGGGGAGAGTGCGGGACTCGCTCCCACGGGGAGTGGGGAGAATGTGGGACTCGCTCCCACGGGGAGTGGGGAGAATGTGGGACTCGCTCCCACGGGGAGTGGGGAGAATGTGGGACTCGCTCCCACAGGGAGTGGGGAGAATGTGGGACTCACTCCCACGGGGAGTGGGGGAGAATGTGGGACTCGCTCCCGCGGGGAGTGGGGGAGAATGTGGGACTCGCTCCCACGGGGAGTGGGGAGAATGTGGGACTCACTCCCACGGGGAGTGGGGGAGAATGTGGGACTCGCTCCCACGGGGAGTGGGGAGAATGTGGGACTCGCTCCCACGGGGAGTGGGGAGAATGTGGAACTCGCTCCCACGGGGAGCGGGGAGAATGTGGGACTCGCTCCCACGGGGAGCGGGGAGAATGTGGGACTCGCTCCCACGGGGAGCGGGGAGAATGTGGGACTCGCTCCCACGGGGAGTGGTTGAGGTGAATTCAGCTGATACATTTAAAGGGAAGTTGGATGAACACATGAGGGGGAATGGGACAGAAGGAGATGTTGATAGGGTGATGTGAAGAGGGAATGGGAGGAAGCTTGTGTGGCACCAACCAGTTGGGCCGAATGGCCTGTTTCTATGCTGGAAATTCTACAGAATTCTGTGCAATCATATTCTTCCTGTATCAACGCACAACTGTTTAGAGAACAAACACCCAAAAAAAATCAAATTAAATAGACCCAACTTCCATTTTAATCCCATCTGTATAAACCATTTTGCTATTTAATTCAGAAAGAGTGAATCTAATGAAACACAAGTAGATGCAGCAGGGGATGAAGAAATCCATAGTCAATGGGCTGGATTTAATAACAAACAGAATTCTCACAATCCTGTAACAAACTGCATGGCCAACAAGTTCGTTTTCAATTATCCATGAGACATGACTCTCCCCTAATGAACTAGACACATCCTACCCAGTAACACCTTCTTCAAACACTACAAGCTATTCAGTGAAAGCAACACTTGTCGCCAGGAATAAGCCCTGCCTGACCATAAAGCAGCAATGTTCATGTTACTGCCTTCCTGGCTGCTAGATTACAATGTTAGCTGACTCCTCGCTCTGGTTTCTATTCCAAACATCAATCATGATTACAGCTGTCCACACACTGTGAGGCAGCAAGTACAGCAGCAATATCCTGGACATAGTGTTACCAGCGGGACAACCTTAATGTTAAACTCAGCACTTTGGGTCCCATTTCTCTGCACTGCCCAGTGCACCCCATCCCCGGCTGACATTAGATACGTGTGAGTGTGGAAGAGAAACCTGTACAGGCAGACACAAAACAAAGTCATTGAGAAATGGACTGAGAGTTCAGGAATCTCCATGAATGTACATACTTGTAGACGGTAACAGTTCAGAGATGTGCAAACGTGGGAGCGAGTCCCACATTCTCCCCACTCCCCGTGGGAGCGAGTCCCACATTCTCCCCACTCCCCGCGGGAGCGAGTCCCACATTCTCCCCACTCCCCGTGGAAGCGAGTCCCACATTCTCCCCACTCCCCGTGGGAGCGAGTCCCACATTCTCCCCACTCCCCATGGGAGCGAGTCCCACATTCTCCCCACTCCCCGTGGGAGCGAGTCCCACATTCTCCCCACTCCCCGTGGGAGCGAGTCCCACATTCTCCCCCATTCCCCGTGGGAGCGAGTCCCACGTTCTCCCCACTCCCCGTGGATTCCCTATTGGATTTAATTCTGATATAGATGGCCCCTTGTTCAGGTTTCGATCTGGACACACAGATATCAGATCATTGGCAAAGGTACCAGAGACTACGCAGAAACTTCTCTTAAAAACACAGCAACCTGTTGCTATTTGGAAAGGGCATTGGCCGTAGTTTCAGTCAAATCTTTCTGAAGAATAAATATTCAGGAGAGTTCGAGGACAATTGGGAAGAGGAGATTGGGAAGGATTGGACTGCTATTTCAGAGAGCGTGCACTGACAGAATGGACCGAATGGCCTCCCCCTGTTCTGTATCATTCCGGTAGTGAGGGTGCTGCAGTGGGACCAACAGGAGGTTGCTTCGTTCGAGGAAATAATATCCAATTGAAAAGTAATTACAAAATGTTTTACATCACAGGAAGTTGAGAGTGTAGATTAATATTAATGAGGATCTGGGTCACACTGCATCTAACACCATTGGATGAAACATTAAACTCTGTCTACTGTTTCACACTTAACCCCCACATCAGCAAGTGTGGCCTTTCCTTTTCGATGATTGAAATTAAAGTGTGTGGACCCAGTGATTCCAACCCCTTTACAATCCACAGCCCTTTCCCATGTTTGGGCAGTGTGTACAGTCAGAGATTGTAAAATGTCTGACAACACCAGGTTTCAGTCCAACCGATTTATTTGATAGTAAATTCACTAGCTTTCGGGTTAGCCCCTTCGTCAGGTGAATGGAGAGTTCTGGCCTCGGACAGAGCATATAAAGCACAGACAGTTTACAGATTACTGATTAGAATGCGAATCTTTACACCTAACCTGCTGTTCAAGTCTTAAAGTGGCTAACAACTGTACAGGGCACTGGTGAGGCCGCAGCTGGAGTACTGTGTGCAGTTTTGGGCGCCGTACTTACGCAAGGATATTTTGGCCTTGGAGGGAGTGCAGAGGAGGTTTACTAGGCTGATACCGGAGTTGAGGGGGTTGAGCTATGAGGAGAGGCTGAATAAACTAGGCTTGTACTCGTTAGAGTTTAGAAGAATGAGGGGAGATCTCATTGAGACGTATAAGATGATGAAGGGGATGGATAGGATAGAGGTGGAGAGACTCTTCCTGCTCAGGAAGGACAGTAGGACTAGGGGGCACAGCCTCAAGATAAAGGGGGGGCGGTTTAGAACGGAGTTGAGGAGGAACTTCTTCACTCAAAGGGTGGTGAATCTCTGGAATTCTCTGCCCGATGAAGTGGTGGAGGCTGCCTCGCTAAATATATTTAAGACACGGGTAGATAGGTTTTTGATAGGCAAGGGGATTAAGGGTTATGGGGAGAAGGCGGGAAAGTGGAACTGAGACACGACAGATCAGCCATGATCTTATTGAATGGCGGGGCAGGCTCGAAGGGCTAGATGGCCTACTCCTGCTCCTATTTCTTATGTTCTTATGTAACAATGTGAGTGAGCATTAAGCCCAGGTTAAAGAGATGTATATTGTCTCCAGACAGTACAGTAAGTGAGGTTTTGCAAACCCAGGCAAGTCACGGGAGTTACAGGTAGTGCGACATGAAGCCAAGATCCCTTGGGTTCTTGAAGTCACAGATTCCCACTGGTGATGGTGAAGAGAATTACATTCATAACCAACTGAAGATCATCACTTGGCCTCGCAGTATGGTTTACTCACACCTGCTGGAAGCTACATTCATTCGTAGTCAGGGCCCTGGCCTCCACAGACAAGAGTAACATGTCCAGTCACGGTGGCGATTTTTCAGTTCAGTAAAAGCACAGGGACAATCACTGCCTGGTGCATTCTTCACCGTAATGACTTAGCCAGAATTGGCTCGCTGACCAATTAACCCTTCCCTCATGCACTATAAATTATTGCCCTCTTTGCAATTTGGCATTCTTGTATCTGTCCTGACGAGTTCAAGCCAGAAAGCTTCAACAGCATGTCTCTTTTTCTCAGCAATACTCAAGCTCTGTACTAAAAACTATGTGAAGGAAATCTTAACAATGCACTCAGAAAAGCATAGCATGATTAGAACAAGCCAACAAGTCGGGGGCGAGGTATAACATGGATGTTACAGGGAGGTTTTTCACACAGAGAGTAGTGGGGGTATGGAATGCTCTGCCAAGTAAGGTGGTGGAGGCAGGCACGCTGGAGTTGTTTAAGAGTAACTTAGACAGGCACATGAGTGGGTTGGAGATGGAGGGATATAGGAGACTGTGTTAAATAAAGTTCAGTAGCCTTGAAACATCCCTGGTAATGTATAAGGATGTGGAATGATACTAACGTTTTTCTCTTTTAATCCACAGTTGCTTTGGTCCGCCTTGTTGTCCAACGAGGGGCGTACACGCGATGGGTTGTACAAGGGCTGCTCTTGGTTGTTTCGAGAATAGCCTAGTACTTCACGTCGTTAGTGTACGCTTAAACTGGACCAGATGCTGGGCAACACGACAGCTCAGTGACTATCGCTGATTGCTGTGCAGACACATGGATTTGGGCCAGTGTCTGCGGGAGTTTGCGCATTCTCCCCGTGCTTGCGTGGGTTTCCTCTGGGTGCTCCGGTTTCCTCCCACACCCCAAAGACGTGCTCTTAGGATGACTGGTAGTAATAAATTGTCCCTAAATTAGTTTTCCCTCAATGTGGAATGCCATAAGCATAGACAAGGATCATGGGCGGAGGGGGGATTCAATGTTAAGATGGCAGCACGGGCTCGTTGGGCCGAAGGGCCTGTTTCCCGGGCTGTTTTGTTCTTTGTTCAATTTGGTTTTATGAAAGGGGAATCCTACTTTGACAAATTCATTGAGAGAATTTTGAGGAAACCATTGGTAAGGCAGATAAAGGGAAACAAGTAGATGTAGTGTGCTTAGATTCCCAAGTACTTTCAGTAAGGTTAGACTAGAATCCTTACAGTGCAGAAGGAGGCCATTCAGCCCATCAAGCCTGCACTGACAACAATCTCACCCAGGCTCTATCCTTGTAACTCCACATATTTACCCTTCTAATCCCTCTGACACTAAGCAGCAATTTAGCATGGATAATATACCTAGCCTGCACATCGTTGGACTGTGGGAGGAAACCGGAGCACCCGGAGGAAACCCACACAGACACAGGGAGAATGTGCAAAAAGTCCACGCAGACAGTGACCAAAGCCTGCAATCGAACCTGGGTCCCTGGTGCTGTGAGGCAGCAGTGCTAACCACTGTGCCACCCACAAACTGCCCCACAAACAATTAATACACAAGATAAGAGCTCGTGGAATTGGGGGTGAGATACTAATGTGGATCGAGGATTGATTCACCCACAGTCAGGATAAATGGGGATTTCCAAATCGCTAGTAAAATACTGGGGCCTCACGTCCTTCCAGTGTATGTTAGTGACTTAGACACAGAGCTGTGTATCTAAATTTGCTGGTGATACAAAGCTCGGAGGGAACGTAAGTTGTGAGGAAAACTTAAAAAAACACCTGCAAAGAGATACAGGGAGGCTGTGAGTGGACAAGGTGACTTATGGAGCTTGACATGGGGAACTGGGGGGTTTGGTCATTGGAATAGAGAAGCAGAATATTTATTTTAAATGCGTGAAACTTGTTTATATCAAGACAGACTCGAACGTACTTTTATGAGGAGCACAAGCAGGTGCAGCAAGCAATTAGCAAAGCAAACGACATGTTGGCCTTTATCGACAGTGCGTGAGCAGATTAGATTACAGGAATAAAGAAATCTTGCTACAATTGCACAGGATTTGAGTAAGGCCTGATCTGGAAATACTGTGTGCAATTCTGCTCTTCATAATTAAGGAAGGAGAGACTAGCATTACACACACACACACACAGAGAGAAGTGAACCTTCAGAATTCTCCACCCCAAACACTGAGCGTGTTCAAGACAGAAATCGATAAGATCCCTGGATACTGACATCATGTCGTCTACATGGATTTTAGTAAAACATTTGATAAGGTCCCTCAGGGCAGGCTGGTGCAAAAGGTTAGATCACGTGGGATGAGCGGTCAATGAGCTGGATGGATTCGGAACGGGCTTGGCCATTGAAAGAGAGGGTAGCTGAGGAAGGGTGTTTTTCTGGATGGAGGTTTGGAGCTAGTGGTGTTCCGCAGGGATCAGTGCTGGGAACTCTGCTGTTTGTAATATGTATAAATGACTTGGAAGAAAATGTAGTTGGTCTGATTAGCAAGTTTGTGGATGAGGCTATGATTGGTGGAGATGCCGGCAGTGATGTAGATTGTAAGAGAATTCAGCAGGATATAGACAGGCTGGAAAATTGGGCGGAGAAATGACAGATGGAATTTAATCCAGATAAATGCGCGGCGATGCAGTTTGGTAGACCCAATTCAAGTGGGAGCTACAAAATAAATGACAGAACCATCAGGAGTATGGACACACAGGGAGATTTGGGAGTACAGACCCACAGATCCTTAAAAGTGGCAGCTCAGGTGGAAAAGGTGGTGAAGAAGGCATAGGGCATGCTTGTCTTCATTGGACGGGGCATCGAGTATAAAAGTTGGCAAATTATGTTATAGTTGTATAAAACGTTGGTTAGGCCACATTTGGAATACCGTGTCCAATTCTGATCACCACATTATCAGAAGGACATAGAGAGTGTAGAAAAGATTTACCCAGGGTATTGCCTGGTGTGGAGGGTATTAGCTATGAGGAAAGATTGAATGAGCTGGGTTTGTTCTCCCTGGAAAGATGGAGGCTGAGGGGGGCGACCTGATAGAAGTTTATAAAGTTATGAGGGGTGTGGATAGGGTGAACAGTTGGAAGCTTTTTCCCAGGGGCAGAAATGACAATTACAAGGGCGCACAAGTTCAAGGTGAGGGGGAAAGGTTCAGTGGAGATGTGCAAGGGAAGTTTTTTTTTTACACAGAGGGTGGTGGGGCCTGGAATGCACTGCCAAGTGAGGTGGTTTAAGTCTCACAACACCAGGTTAAAGTCCAACAGATTTATTTGGCTTGCATCTCCACGTCAAGACTTATCTTGATAGGCATGAGAATAGAGGGATGGTTTAGATAGGTCAATGTGGTTGGCGCAGGCTTGGAGGGCCGAAGGGCCTGTTTCTGTTCTGTACAGTTCTTTGTATCGAGGAATACCGGGATAGAGGAGAAGGATGTGGAGGTCGAGGATCAGCCACAATCGGAATAACAGGACCGTCTCCTCCTGCCAGGTTCCTCTGAGGCTAAAATTCACTCGATTGGTCCCTGGGATGAGGGGGTTGTCCAATGAAGTCAGGCTGAGCAAATTAGGTTCAGGTTCTCTGGTTTTTAGAAGGTGAACTCACTGAAACGTGTGGGTTAGGAAGGGGTTTGACAGAGTGGATACTGAGACCGTTTCCTTGGCTGTGGAATCTAGGGGTAGGGTGTCAGGATAAAGGACGATATTTAAAATTAAGGTAAGGAGAATTCTTCACTCTGAGGGTTTATGAACCTTTGGAATTTGTAACTTCACAGAATTGTAGGTGCTCCCTCGACGAATGTGTTTAAGCTGACAGAGACAGGCTTTAGGCTTCTCAGGGAATGAAAGAACATGTGGAGTGGGCAGGAGAATGGAGTTAAAGCCCAAGATCAACTATGATCATACTGAATGGCGAACAGACTCGATGGGCCGAATGGTCCGCTCCTATCTGTTACATTCCCTGAGTTTTGCACAGAGAGAGAATGTTAGTCAGATTTCTGACCTCGATGGGACTTGAACCCACAACATTCTGACCCAGAGGTGAGGGAGGTGCCTCTGATTGAACCCCGCTGTTCCAGAGTCCCAAGCTGTTTCTTTACCATTTCACTGTCGTCCAGTTCACAAACAGCAGCCCAGGCAAAAACTGTATGAAAACATGTAATTACATCATTCAAGTCAAACAGAGGGAGCTGAAACATTAATCTAGTCCTCTAGTTTACTGTAATAAATTACATTGCCAAGTTCAGTTTTGGGATTGTGTCGAAGGAGCAAGTGCATCAGTACCATGAATAATAAAAACTGCTGCAAATTCCCTGGTAATATTAAATCTTGGAGAGTTACCAATACTGCAGCTGACAGGCAGAGGAACATTTCACATCACAACACAGTGAGAGGCACCAAATATGGAAACAGCAACACCAGTTCACCCAGGACAACGTTCTGTGTGTTACAGGTTCCGCTAATCCATAGTAACCCACATGATATTCAGCATTTCAAAAGGAACATACAGCCTACAGTTACTGAGTGAGGCATCACGTGTGACGCACCCCAAAAAAAGACTCGCAATTACAGAACACCCATCACAATCTCAAAACATTCAAACATTTTCCACAGCCAATCGGTTGGGGGCAGCACGCTGGCACAGTGGGTTAGCGCTGCTGCCTCACAACACCAGGGACCCGGGTTCGAATCCCGGCTTGGATCACCGTCTGTGCGGAGTCTGCACGTTCTCCCTGTGTCTGCGTGGGTTTCCTCCGGGTGCTCCGGTTTCCTCCCACAGTCCAAAGATGTGTGGGTTAGGTTGATTGGCCATGCTAAAAATTGCCCCTTAGTGTCCTGAAATGCACAGGTTAGAGGGATTAGTGGGTAAAATATGTTAGGGATATGGGGTTAGTTCCTGGGTGGGATTGTGGTTGGTGCAGACTCGATGGGCCAAATGGCCTCTTTCTGCACTGTAGGAATTTTATGATTCTATACATATTCTCTCAATTGCCTCTCTCCCACCCCCTCCAGCTCCACAAACCAGATCTCTGCATTCCTGCGGTATATCCCTGATTTTAACTGTTCCACTATCGGCCGCTGTGCCTTCAGCCAGCTGGAACTGGAGAGAAATTCCTTCTCTCCGAGTCTCAATCATCTTCAAGATGCTCCTTATCTCAGTGACCAAGCTTTTGCTTCATCTGTCTGAATATATCCACATCCAACTCATTTTACTTGGCAACATTCCTAGAAACGTGTCACCCCATTAAAGGTGTGAATATAAATGCAAGGCTTTGAAAGTTGCCTGTGTAACACAAAATGATAATCCACTCAGAACCCCTACAGTGTAGGAGGTGGCCATCTGGCCCATCGAGTCTGTGCTGACTCTGCGACACAGCACCTTTACCCAAGCCCAGCCCCCATTTCCCCACATATTCACCCTACCAATCAACCTAATCTACACATCTTTGGACTGTGGGAGGAAACCGGAGCACCCGGAGGAAACCCACGTAGACACGAGGAGAATGTACAAACTCCACATAAACAGTGACCCAAGGTTGGAACTGAACCCAGGCCCCTGGTGCTGTGAGGCAGCAGTGCTAACCCACTGTGCCATCCAATGAATAGGAGAAATAAAAAGGTGGGATCACTGTTGAGAGTTGGATGTGGAGTGTGCTATAATTCATTTAATGATGTTGCATTAATAATTAATACTAATCCAATAGATATAATTGAAGCAGCCAGTTAGTAATAAACACTGATCATTCAGACAAGTGAATCTACAAGAGAATCCATCGACAAGCGGCCTTGTGACGTGGACTCAGAGGAAGGACAGAGGGGCGCTGGAGAAGATTTGTAAGGATGTCACCGGCTCTGTCTGGATCTCACTCTCATGGGAGACGGAAATCGGCAGAGTCTCTTCCTCTGGAGTTAAGGGTGACCTGACTGAGGTCTTTAAAATGATGATGGGGTTTGCTTGGGGAGGCATAGAGAAGATGCTTCCACTCATGGGGTAAATGGGAGGTCACTCTCTCTTCAGGTATCAAGGCCTAGGTGGCCATGTTTCTCTGTTAATCTTATTCCAGAGATCGGTATCATTGTCACCAAAACCAAGCATCTTAACATCAGATAATCACTAATAAATACATCAGGGAATTCAGGAGAAACCACTTTATCCAGAGAGTGAGGCATCCTCAACACGACCCCACAAGGCTGTGTTCTCAGCCCCCTATGATACCCCTTACACACCTATCACCGTGTAGCCAAATTCCCCTCCAATCTGATTTTCAAGTTTGCTGATGACACACCATAATGGGTCAGATCTCAAATAATGACAGGACAGAGTACAGGAATGAGATCGAGAATCTGGTGAACTGGTGCGGCGACAATCATCTCTCCCTCAATGTCAACAAAATGAAGGAGATTGTCATCGACTTCAGGAAGTGTAAAGGAGAACGTGCCTGTCTACATCAACGGGGACAAAGTAGAAATGATCGAGAGCTTCAAGTTTTTAGATGTCCAGATCACCAACAACCTGTCCTGGTCCCCCCACATGCCGACACTATAGTTAAGAAAGCCCCACCAATGCTTCTGATTTCTCAGGGGACAAAGGAAATTTGGCATGTCAGTTATGGCTCTCACCGACTTTTACAGGAGGCAGAGAGTGGGGGTCAACGGGTGCTATTCGGATTGGCGGATGGTGACTAGTGGAGTGCCCCAGGGGTCGGTGCTGGGGCCTCAGCTTTTTACCATTTATATAGATGATCTGGAGGAGGGAACCGAGTGTAGGGTGTCGAAATTTGCTGATGACACCAAGATTGGGGGAACGGCAAATTGTGCGGAGGGTGTGGAGAGTCTACAGAAGGATCTAGATAGGCTGGGCGAATGGGCCAGGAAATGGCAAATGGAATTTAATGTTGGCAAGTGTGAGGTGGTCCACTTTGGTAGGAAGAATGGTAGGAAGGACTATTACTTACGGGGCGAAAAACTGCAGCAGGCGACGGTGCAGAGGGACCTCGGGGTCCTTGTGCATGAGTCGCAAAAACCCAGCTTGCAGGTGCAGCAGGTGGTCAGGAAGGCGAATGGGATGCTGGTCTTCATAGCGAGGGGGATTGAATATAAAAGTAGGGAGGTCTTGCTGCAGCTGTATAGGGCATTGGTGAGGCCGCAGCTGGAGTACTGTGTGCAGTTTTGGGCGCCGCACCTGCGCAAAGATATTTTGGCCTTGGAGGGAGTGCAGAGGAGGTTTACTAGGCTGATACCGGAGTTGAGGGGGTTGAGCTATGAGGAGAGGCTGAATAAACTGGGCTTGTACTCGTTAGAGTTTAGAAGAATGAGGGGAGATCTCATTGAGACATATAAGATGATGAATGGGATGGATAGGATAGAGGTGGAAAGTCTCTTCCCGCTCAAAAAAGACAGTAGGACTAGGGGGCACAGCCTCAAGATAAAAGGGGGGCGGTTTAGAACGGAGTTGAGGAGGAACTTCTTCAGTCAAAGGGTGGTGAATCTCTGGAATTCTCTGCCCGTTGAAGTGGTGGAGGCTGCCTCGCTGAATATTTTTAAGACGCGGGTTGATGGGTTTTTGATAGGAGAGGGGATTAAGGGTTATGGGGAGAGGGCGGGAAAGTGGAACTGAGCAGCGACAGATCAGCCATGATCTTATTGAATGGCGGGGCAGGCTCGAAGGGCTGGATGGCCTACTCCTGCTCCTATTTCTTATGTTCTTATGTTCATAGAAAGCATTCTTTCTGGTTGTATCACAGCTTAGTATGCCTCTTAGTTTGTCCAAGACCACAAGGAACTACAAAAGGTTGTGAATGTAGCCCAATCCATCAGGCAAACCAGCCTCCCATCCATTGACTCTGTCTACACTTCCCGCTGCCTCGGAAAAGCAGGCAGCATAATTAAGGACCCCACATACCCTGGACATTCTCTCTTCCACCTTCTTCTGTTGGGAAAAAGATACAAAAGTCTGAGGTCCCGTACCAACCGACTCAAGGACAGCTTCTTCCCTGCTGCTGTCAGACTTTTGAATGGACCTACCTTGCATTAAGTTGATCTTTCTCTACACCCTCGCTATGACTGTAACACTACATTCTGCATTCTCTCATTTCCTTCTCTATGAACGGTATGTTTTGTCTGCATAATGCACAAGAGACAATATTTTTCACTGTATGTTAATACATGACAATAATAAATTAAATCAAAGAATGCGGGACTTGCTTCCACAGGGAATGGGGAGAATGCGGGACTTGCTCCCACGGGGAGTGGTTGAGATAAACATGATTGACACATTTACTGGGAATCTGGATAAACACAGAGGAGAGAGGAGAATGAGGGACTTGCTGCTGATACTGGGAAATGTAGAGACAGGGACTCAGGGGAAAGATAAGCACACAGCAATTCAGTAGGGTGGGTGTTCCCTGCTGTAAATGCTGTAATGGTGACTAGTGGAGTGCCCCAGGGTTCGGTGCTGGAGCATCAGCTTTTTACCATTTATATAGATGATCTGGAGGAGGGAACCGAGTGTAGGGTGTCGAAATTTGCTGATGACACCAAAATTGGTGGAAAGGCAAATTGTGCGGAGGGTGTGGAGAGTCTACAGAAGGATCTAGATAGGCTGGGCGAATGGGCCAGGAACTGGCAAATGGAATTTAATGTTGGTAAGTGCGAGGTGGTCCACTTTGGTAGGAATAATGGTAGGAAGGATTATTACTTACGTGGAGAAAAACTGCAGCAGGCGACGGTGCAGAGGGACCTCGGGGTCCTTGTGCATGAGTCGCAAAAACCCAGCCTGCAGGTGCAGCAGGTGGTCAGGAAAGCGAATGGGATGCTGGCCTTCATAGCGAGGGGGATTGAATATAAAAGTAGGGAGGTCTTGCTGCGGCTGTATAGGGCATTGGTGAGGCCGCAGCTGGAGTACTGTGTGCAGTTTTGGGCGCCGTACTTACGCAAGGATATTTTGGCCTTGGAGGGGGTGCAGAGGAGGTTTACTAGGCTGATACCGGAGTTGAGGGGGTTGAGCTATGAGGAGAGGCTGAATAAATTAGGCTTGTACTCGTTAGAGTTTAGAAGAATGAGGGGAGATCTCATTGAGACGTATAAGATGATGAATGGGATGGATAGGATAGAGGTGGAGAGACTCTTCCCGCTCAGAAAGGATAGTAGGACTAGGGGGCACAGCCTCAAGATAAAGGGGGGGGCGGTTTAGAACGGAGTTGAGGAGGAACTTCTTCACTCAAAGGGTGGTGAATCTCTGCCCGTTGAAGTGGTGGAGGCTACCTCGCTAAATATTTTTAAGACGCGGGTTGATGGGTTTTTGATAAGAGAGGGGATTAAGGGTTATGGGGAGAGGGCGGGAATGTGGAACTGAGCCACGACAGATCAGCCATGATCTTATTGAATGGTGGGGCAGGCTCGAAGGTCTAGATGGCCTACTCCTGCTCCTATTTCTTATGTTCTTATGTAAATTCAACACAAGTTGACCTAAAATGCACATCGTGGTCTCAGGCGAGGTTTGGTGTTGCAGAATGGTTATCTATGCTCAGAAGGTAACAAGATCCAAAAAACCCTTTTTATTAAAGAATGCATCACGGGATCCTGGGTGAGTTGTGTGCACGATATTGAGGGATTCTAAATTCTCTTGTCCATTCGCCCAGCACCCCAGACCTCACTGACCTTCACGGACTCACAGTCCGACAAAGTTCAACTTTAAAAATCTTACCCTTATTTTCAAATCTTCCGTCAACTCTCCCTCCCTATCCCTGTGACCTCCTGCAAGATTTCTGCACTCCTCCAGTTTTGGTGTCTGGTGCATCCTGATTTTGATGGCCATAGCTTCAAGCTCTCTGGAACCTCCCTCCCTCAACCACAATCTCTCTCTCCCTTCCTTTAAGATGCTCCTTAAAACACAAAGCTTTGACCATTGATTCATTTTGGTAGGACAAACTTGAATGCGGATTACAGGGTCAACGGCAGGGTTCTGAGGAATGTGGAGAGAGATCTTGGGGTTCATATCCACAGATCTCTGAAGGTTGCCACTCAAATGGATGGAGCCATGAAGAAGGCTTATAGTGTGTTAGCGTTTATTAACAGGGGGATTGAGTTTAAGAGCCTGGGGTTACGCTGCAACTATACAGGACGTTGGTGAGACCACATTTGGAATATTGTGTGCAGTTCTGGTCACCTCACTATAAGAAGGATGTGGAAGCATTGGAGAGAGTGCAGAGGAGATTTACCAGGATGCTGCCTGGTTTGGAGGGTAGGTCTTACGAGGAAAGGTTGAGGGTGCTGGGGCTTTTCTCTTTTGAGCGGAGGAGGATGAGAGGTGACTTAATAGAGGTTTATAAGATGATGAGAGGGATTGATAGAGTGGACGTGCAGAGACTATTTCCTCAGGTGGATGTAGCTGTTACTAGGAGGCATAACTATAATGTTCATGGTGGGAGATATAGGAGGGATGTCCGAGGTAGGTTCTTCACTCAGAGAGTGGTTGGGGTGTGGAATGCACTGCCTGCTGTGATAGTGGAGTCGGACACTTTAGGAACTTTCAAGCGGTTATTGGATAGGCACATGGAGCACTCCAGAATGATAGGGAGTGGGATAGCTTGATCTTGGATTTGAACGTAACTCGGCACAACATTGAGGGCCGAAGGGCCTGTACTGTGCTGTACTGTTCTATGTTCAAGCATTTGAATAACTTGCCCCACTATCTACCCAAATGGTTAGGAGTCACGTCGTGTTTGACTGAGTTCCTGAAGCTACGTTAATGGTGCTCGAGCTATTGCTGTCTAATCACAGATAATTTCCAGCCTTCTACCCAACCTCCTCATCAATCGATTGATGAATGGAGGCTTGGATCAGCAAAATCCAAGCATGTTTTGTCATTTCTCCGAATAGTCGAGGCATTTTAACTAGAAACGCGGACAGTTGGCAACGAACAGTAGCTTTTAAGCTGATTGGATGGATGGGGAAAGTTATCAACCAAGCTAACCTGGTATTGACAAGTTCAAATTTGTTCGCCCTATTTTACAGCAAGTTTCCAACTCACTGCAGATATCAACCCACTCTCTGCACAGTGATCAGAAATGGAGAGATTTATGCAAACCCAGGACTGAGCTGAGTTAATGGCCTTTAAGAGCAAAACATTCTTTTAAAGTTTATTTTATTGGGGAATGAATCTAAATACACAGTGAAACTGGCCTTCCTGCAATTACTTTATTTTAGAAAGTAAAGTCAGACATTTCAGACTGAAGCAGTGAAGTGGACTCCGAAAACCCAAGTATTCAGCACACAATGAAATTGCAGCACGGTCTACAGCTCTCAGCAAAGAGGACGCAGTGTATTCTGCTAAATCTAAGCTTAGGAAGTAAAAATTGTTTTTAATAATTAGCAAATTCAATTGGATAATGAAATTCAAAATGTGTTCTGTGTTAAGCATCTTCTTCAACTGAAAAGCTTCTGCCCCCCAACAGGATAACTCACACTGGCTCTGTAACACCAAAAAAGGCCATTAATCCCAACTCACGTTCATCAGGGATCAATCGAGTGAAGGGTTATTGTACACTCTCTAATTATATCCTGCCTCAGTTAAGGAGAGGATTGGCCATGCTAAATTGCCCCTTAGTGTCAGGGAATTATCAGTGTAAATATTGGGTTTTGGGTGGGATTGTGGTCGGTGCAGACTTGATGGGCCAAATGGCCTCCTGTTGGGATTCTATGAGAGTGGGACAGTACACAGTACTCCAGGTGTGGATCGGGAACGTCTGACTGGCTGAGACTCCGAATTGGATTTTGATTGAATTGAATTGGATAGAAACAAAAGAAAAACCTGTCTGTTGACAGACAGAAACAAACACACGCCCACCTTAATACTCTACACTTGAGGAAATTCAAGCCTAGGCAAGAGAAGATGTCTTCAAATTTAACCCTTCTAGCCTCTGAAGTGAATAGTGGGATTACATAAATCATTCATGGATTATTTATTACACAACCCACAGGGAGATACATTAACAGAACTGGAAATTTCTACAGCATCTTATCTCATCTGCAAACTGTCCCAAAGTTCTTCAGAAAGGTGAATTATATCTTCAAATGTAGTCCATTTATATCAGCAAATCGAGCTACTGAGTTACATAGAACAGAAAAATAAGGAGCAATACATTAGTTTGATCAGGACAATATCCTCTTGAATATTCTCACTGCATCTTTGACACGGCAAATAGACAAGTTCAATGAACTTCCTCATTTCCAAAGTGGTTGACAGCCTCACTTCCAATCTCTGCAACTTCCAGCCCAACAACCTCCCGAAATCTCCGCGTGCCTCTGAGTTCTGGATCCTTCCATCACTCTGATTTTAATTGCTCCAGCATTGGTGGCTGTCAGCTGCCTGAACCCTAAACTATGAAAGTTCCACCTTGGACCTCCCAAAATCCTCCTTAAGCCAACTTTGCTCCTGACCTAACTACTTGGCTCATTGAGAAATGGTTAGCACTGCAGCCTCACAGCGCCAGGGATCTGGGTTCGATTCTCAGCTTGGGTCACTGTCTGTGCAGAGCCTGCATGTTCTCCCCGTGTCTGCATGGGTTTCCTCCAGTTTCCTCTCTCAGTCTGAAAGACGTGCGGGTTAGGGAGAACTGGCTGCGCTAAATTCTCCCTCAGTATATCTGAACAGGTGCTGGGGTGTGGAGACTAGGAGATTTTCACGGTAACTTCATTGCAGTGTTAATGTAAGCCAACTTGTGACACTAACAAATAAACATTAAAACTTTATATGTTGGTTTATGCTGCTGTGACATGCTTCAGATGTTTTGTTGTTTGGGCAGTCTGTTGTTAATGCTGGTTTCCTTGAAGGATTGTCCCTCCAACACTGACTCAGTGTCACACTGAACAGTCCAGGGGTGTGTCACGTCTCACAATCTTCTGCCTTAGCCCAGCGCGGTACCAACCTGGTACTAATTCAACTCAAGGTAAATGTAAACTTACGGAGCTCTGGATGCAGCGCCAGGTTATAAATTCACCATAATGGTTTTAATTCTGTAAAGCAGGTGACTGCAGCTGAAAAAAAGATGTGTAAAATTCCAATTTCTTTTTTGTTAATCAGAGCCAGGGTCTGAGCCATGATTCTCTGTCTGGAATGAGACGAGAGAGAGGGACACTCAGCTTAATAATTCATCTCGACGAAAGGCCAGTCAGAGTTGCCAAATGCAGCTAATGGAAGCAACATGTGTAGAGATGATCCTGTCACGGATATGAAATAAAGCTGAGCTTTACGGACTATCCCTCTGACTTTTCCACCTCTCAGAGGGTTCGTTACTTCTGTGTCCTTTATAAAGAGTAACGATCCTTCCCTTGTTGTGATTGGTGGGATTTACACACTGTCACATGTGGAGCAATGGACATGAATGCAGGATCTCAGAGCGGGCTCTCCCCAGGTCACGACGGGAGCAGGAGGACTGTACACCATCTCAATATTTCGAATATTACTCCAATGAGGATGTCAGGCCTGAGGGAAAACTTTCCCGGCACAAGTCTCCAGTTTCAAAAGAGGTGAAACAAAAATTGGTTCCAGTTATTTACACCTCAAACATCACTAAACAATTCTCACTGAGCTGAAAAATATATTCCACAAACTAAAACAATTTCCTTGGATCCGTTAACATTTCTGCAGTTTGCAAATTAGTTTCCATTCGAACTGAAGGCTCCTTGGTATAAGTCCCTGCATTTATACAGTGGGGCTTTTAACTAAAACATACCCCAAAGACACTTTACAGCAGCCATGATCAAAGTGAGTCTAGATGGTCATCGGCACGATGGCCACAGAGCAGGAACCTGGTGAAGGAGGTCAGTTTTGAAAAGGCAGAGAGTGGGAGACAGAATTTGAGAGATTTAGGGAGGTTATTTCAGTGACCCAGAAGGGTCACCTATGTTGAAGTGATCCAAATCAGGAATGGACAAAAGATCAGGACTGGGGGGAACTCAGATATCAGAGGGTTGCAGGAGCTGGAGGAGGTTCCAGGGACAGGGAGAGGCAGGGCCACGCAGGAATTTGAAGAAAAATCTTAGAAAATTAGAAGCACCAAGGGACCTGAGAGTCATTGTTCAAGATTCTCTTAAGGTTAATGTGCAGCTGCAGCTGGCAGTTAGGAAAGCAAATGCAATTTTAGCATTCGCTCGAGGGTTAGAATACAAGAGCAGGGATGTACTTCTGAGGCTGTATAAGGCTCTGGGTCAGACCCCATTTGGAGTATTGAGAGTAGTTTTGGGTCCCATATCTAAGGAAGGATGTGCTGGCCTTGGAAAGGGCCCAGAGGAGATTCATAAGTATAATCTCTGGAATGAAGAGCTTGTTGTATGAGGAACGGTTGAGGACTCTGGGTCTGTACTCACTGGAGTTCAGAAGGATGAGGGAGGATCTTATTGAAACTTACAGGATACTGCGAGGCCTGGATAGAGTGGATCTGGAGGAGATGTTTCCATTAGTAGGAAAAACTAGAACCAGAGAGTACAACCTCAGGCTAAAGGGATGATCCTTTAAAACAGATCCTTTAAAACACTCTCTTTAGCCAGAGAGTGGGGAATCTGGAACTTTTTGTGGCAGAAGGCTGTGGAGGTCAGTTCATTGAGTTATTTAAGACAAAGATAGATAGGTTCCTGATCAATAAGAGGATCAGTGGTTATGGGGAAAAGGCAGGAGAATGGGGATGAGAAAAATATCAGCCATGATTGAATGGCAGAGCAGTCTCAATGGGCCGAGTGGCCTCATTCTGCTTCTACATCTTACGTCTTATGAAGAGGATGAACATTTTGAACAGCAGAGTTAAAGTCAGTTTCAGGGTCAATAGCAGGTTTTTCAGGTTCGCGAAGGAATTAGCACTGGAATTCTCAATGGTACAGCCTCACCAAACCTCATCAAATTTCATCTCACAGTTCGATCCAAAATGACAGAGTGACACATCCCCTCTATGCACAAATTGTCTAAAAGATGAAGCAGAGGTTCAATAATTGGGAAGATTTATAGAAGCAGCCTTAGAGCAGATTTCACATCCAATTTCTCTTCTCTTCAGCAAATCAGCACTGTTGCAGTTTTTATCCTTCGTCTGGTTCAAATACAAGCTCAGAGAATCCATCAGGATCTCAGAACCAACCACAACTACTGGAGAGCGCAAGTATCCCTAAAGTGCAGGAGGCAACCAATTGGCCCATCGAGTTTCCACCAACTACAATTCCACTCAGGTGCTATCTCTTAACCCCACGTAATTACCCCAGCCACACTAAAAGGCAATTTACCATAGACAATCCACCTAACCTGCACACCTTTGGCCTGTGGGAGGAAATCGGAGCACCCGGAGGAAACCCATGCAGACACGGGGAGAATGTGCAGACTCTGCACAGTCACCCAAGGCTGGAATTGAACCCAGGTCCCTGGCGCTGTGAGGGAGCAGTGTTAACCCACTGTGTCACCGTGCACCCATTAATTATCTTCAGGTATGAATATGAATGGCAGATAACTTCAATATTCAACAAGGAAAAAGACAACTTGTGTTTACAGCACAGCTTCTGTACATCACAAAAGATTTTACAGCTAAGGAGACACTTTTCAAACGCAGACGCTTTCCTAATAGAGGAAACACGGCAGCCAACTCAGCACAGCAAGATCCCACATACAACAATGTGACACTGCGCAGTTAACCTGTTTTTACAGACTGATATTGGTCGAGAGATAGGCCAAGAAAGAAGGGAGGAACTCTCCTGTTCCTCTCCGACACAGTGACACGAGATCTTTCCTGTTTCCCTGAGGAGGAATGGTGGGGGGGCCTCAGTTCAGTATCTCTTCTCAAGGAAGGCACCTCGGATAATGCAGCACTCCTTTGTGTAAATTGTGACCCTTACACACATTACAGAAATATCCACTCCTGCTGCTTATCCTGCACACCGAGCTTTACTTTTTATCACATCCAGCACCACAACCTTCCATCAATTTCTCCCACGTGTAACTATTCCCAAAACGTATCCCTGCTATTCACTTAACTGCTGCCTGTGGGATGAGCTTCACATTCTGAGCAGTTAAAGAAGTTTCTCCTGAATTTCTGATGGAGTTTATTAGTGACTGTCTTACATCGACGGCCTCTAGGTTTCAAGCACCCAGTTTGGTTTATTCACCGACTGTTTGCCATCACTTTCTGTCCCTTTGATGTCTGGTTGGGTTTCAGTGAGCTGCTCAGATGGACCTCAATCTTCAGCAAGCGAAACAGACTGAAAAGCGATCAGCTTCACTGCATTGGCAGGAGTTTTATATCTGACTCAGAAGGTTATAGGTTCAAGGGGTCCTTAAAATCATGAAGTTATTAAAAGCTGGTCTGGCTGAAAAGACCAGCTGTGCACAAACTACAAGTGGCAAGCACTTCTCGAGTATTAAAAAGGCTCTGTGACAAGACGCGAAAGCATCATGATTTGGCTCATATCCTTTCTCCATCCTCCCAAACCGCCCCCGCTCCCCCCGCACTGAATCTCTGCATCAGCAGATTAACCACAGCCCAAAACACCCTTCACCTGCCGAGCTCAGGGAAACACATCGATCAAATTTACTTCAGAGACTGTGAAAGATCACACTTCAACATTTAATCATTAAATAACTTCAGTCACAGTTATAATAAATAACTTGCTGGGAATCTGGATCACGTACACAAGACAGCGATCAGAAAAATACAACTGTCCAAATTAACAGCCAAATAAGGAGCCAATCACAGAAACAGAAAGACAAGGTGGTGTGAGCGAGAGAGAGACAATTGTATAAATTCTCCATCGTGGACTTTCCTTCCAAATCACCCTTTTACCATCTTTCATTCGCACAATCAACTCCTTCAGCTAGAAAGCAATTGGATTTAAAACTCTCCACAGACGCAGGGAGTGGATTGAGAATTCCCCCAGGATTTCTCCGGCAATCCCAGAAACTTGCTGCCTGAACGATCTGTTAGAGAAAACTCCTGCAAGAAAAGGACAGCTGGGAATTTATACAGATCCTTTAACAGCCACCACAGGCTCTTCCAGAGCACTCTGCAGCCTGTGACGTACGTCTGAGGTATAATCCCTGTTGTCATGTGAGAAAGGCAGCAACCCAGTGTACACAGCAAGATCCCATGAGCAGCAATGAGATAATGAGGAGATCAGCTGCTGCTGCTCAGAATCTGTTCTGAGAGTCATATTTGACTCAAAGCATTAACTCTGTTTCTCTCCCCACTGACGCTGCCAGACAGCAGATATCAACACTGCCAGATACAGCCAGCTGGGTCTGAAAGGACATCACTGCTGAGCTGGGTGTGCAGTAGCTGAGGAGCGCACCAACAGAAGGAAAAATCCTGCTTCCCCTCATCCACACTAACCTACCTGCCACAGATACATCTGTCCATGACAGTATCAGTAAGAGTGACCACTGCACAGTCCTCAGGGAGACAAACCCCACCTTCACATTGAGAATAACCTCTATCACGTTGTGTGGCACTATCACCGTGCTAAATGGGACAGACTTCAAACCAATCCGGCAACTCAAGACTGGGATCCATGAGGCACTGTGGGTCACCAACAGCAGTGGGGCTGTACTCCAGCCCAATCTGTAACGGCCCAGCATACCCCCCACTCAACCATTACCATCAAACCAGGGGATTAACCCGGGATCAACGGTGAGTGCAGGAGGGCATGTCAGGAGCAGCAACAGGCAGACTGAAAAATGAGGTGTCAACCTGGTGAAGCCACAACACTGGAACACTTACACCCAAACAACATAAACAGCAAGTGATGGGCAGAGTTAAACGATCCACGGATCAGATCGAAGCCCTGCAGTCCCACCACATCCAATCGTGGATGGTGGTGAGCAATTAAACAACTCACTGGAGGAGGAGACTCCACAAATATCTCCATCCTCAGGGATGGAGGGGCCCAACATAGCTGTGCAAAAGATAAGGCTGAAGAATTTGCAGCAATCTTCAGCCAAAGGTGCCGAGTGGATGATCTATCCCAGCATCGTCTGGAGGTCCCAGCATCTCAGATTTCAGTCTTCACTTGATTCGATTTACTCCGTGTGATATCAAGAAAAGCTGAATGCACTGGATACTGCGAAGGCAATATTCCAGCAATAATCCTAAAGATTTGTGTTTCAGAACTTGCTATGGCCCTAGCCAAGAAATTACAGCACATCTACAACACTGGCTTCTACCTGATAATGTGGGTAATTGCCCAGGTATGCCTTGTACCCAAAAATCAGAACAAATCTAACCTGGACAGCCCATCAGTCTATTCTCGATCATCAATAAAGTGATAGAAAGGATCATCAAGCGGCACTTACTGAGCAATAAGCTGCTCATGGAAGCTCAGCTTGGTTTCTGTTAGGGCCACTCAGCTCCTGACCTTATTACAGCCTTAGTTCAAATATGGAACAAAAGAGCTGACTGTCAGAGGTGAGGTGAGATGAGAGTGACCGCCCTTGGCATTAAGGCAACATTTGAAAGTGTGGCATCAAGGCAGCAAAACTGGAGTCTGGAAATCAGTGTGCTAGGTATGATTGCTAGTTACAGTCATACCTGGCACAAAGGAAGATGATTGGAAGGTCAATAATCTCAGCTCCAGGACATCACTGTAGGTGTTACTCAGGGTAGAGTCCTAGGCCCAATCATCTTCAGCTGCTTCATCAATGAACATCCTTCCAACAGTGCGGCACTCCCTCAGCACTGACCCTCTGACAGTGCGGCACTCCCTCAGCACTGACCCTCTGACAGTGCGACACTCCCTCAGCACTGACCCTCTGACAGTGCGGCACTCCCTCAGCACTGACCCTCTGACAGTGCGGCACTCCCTCAGCACTGACCCTCTGACAGTGCGGCACTCCCTCAGCACTGACCCTCTGACAGTGCGGCACTCCCTCAGCACTGACCCTCTGACAGTGCGGCACTCCCTCAGCACTGACCCTCTGACAGTGCGGTGCTCCCTCAGCACTGACCCTCTGACTGTGTGGCACTCCTTCGGCAGTGACCCTCTGACTGTGCTGCACTCCCTCAGCACTGACCCTCTGACAGTGCGGCACTCCCTCAGCACTGACCCTCTGACAGTGCGGCGCTCCCTCAGCACTGACCCTCTGACAGTGCGGTGCTCCCTCAGCACTGACCCTCTGACAGTGCGGTGCTCCCTCAGCACTGACCCTCTGACTGTGTGGCACTCCCTCAGCACTGACCCTCTGACAGTGCGGCACTCCCGCAGCACTGACCCTCTGACAGTGCGGCACTCCCTCAGCACTGACCCTCTGACTGTGCCGCAGTCTCTCAGTACTGCTCCGAGTGTCACTCTGTTTTGTGTTGAATTCTCTGGGGTTGGAACCCCAAACTACCCAACTCAGAAGTGAGAGGGGTACATGATTCACTCAGGAAACATAAGAACATGTTCTTCTGAGAGAGCTGCATTTATATATTGCTTAGTTTGACCAGTGGACGTCTGTCTCAAAGCCATTTTCAGCCATTTGGCCTCTATTGCAATGTGGTCAGGATTGTCTCAAACTCTTATCGGTATTTCATTCAAAAACCTCAATGGTGATTTCCAATCATGTTGAAAAGTAGAAACTGCCTCAACAGCCAGTTGTCGGCTCCCATTCTCAGATCCTGGTGAGGAAGAGCGAAAGGGTTTAGAGTTATAGAGATTTAGAGTGTGGAACAGGCCCTTCGGCCCAACTTGTCCATGCCGCCCAGTTATTACCATTAAGCTAATCCCAATTGCCTGTATTTGGCCCATATCCCTCTATGTCCGTCTTACCCATGTAACTATCCAAATGCTTTTCAAAAGACAAAATTGTACCTGCCTCTACTATTAGCTCTGGCAGCTCGTTCCAGATGGTCACCACCCTGTGAAAAAATTACCCCTCTGGACCCTTTTGTATCTTTCCCCTCTCACCTTCAACCTCTAGTTTTACACTCCCCTACCTTTGAGAAAGGATGTTGATAATATTGACTATCTAGCTGATCCATGACCCTGATTATTTTATAGACCTGTATAAGATCACCTCTAAGCCTGCTGTGCACCAGGGGAAGTAGTCCCAGTTTAAAATATTGAGCTTTGGAAAGGATAGTCACAAAGCAGAGGGAAATGAGGTCTCTCACACACTCGCGCACACCCAGACAGACACAGACAGACACAGACACAGACAGACAGACACAGACACAGACACGGCTCCAAAACACAAAGTTAGCAAAGACCAATATAGCCAAATAATTACAGTGAATTACATCTTGATTAATTACTGTAAACAAATGTTGATGACATGGGGATGCAGGAGCTGATTGCTGAGACTTCTGGGCCACACGTTAAAGGTTAAATTAATGATCCCATTAACTAACAGACAGCAACAGATCTTGGTGTTTGTGTTCGGACTTAATCACCAGTGACCCGACCGCCAACTCTCAGGACCCAAGGTTAAAAAATGCAGTGAGAATTAACTAATAAATCGGAACAGTGACCAAGAGAAACCTTCAGCAGCCAAGTCATCATCAGGCTGTGGGTTGGATGTTTATCATTACTGCATGGATGGGAAATTTTCAGACTGGAGGCCGGTTATCAGAGTGTACCACAGGGATCAGTGCTGGGTCCTCTGCTATTTGTGATTTTTATCAATGACTTGAAAGAGGGGGCTGAAGGGTGGGTTAGTAAGTTTGCTGATGACATCAAGATTGGTGGAGTAGTGGATGAGGTGGAGGGCTCTTGCAGGCTGCAAAGAGACATTGATAGGATGCAGAGCTGGGCCAAAAAGTGGCAGATGGAGTTTAACCCTGATAAGTGCGAGGTGATTCGTTTTGGTAGGACAAACTTGAATGCAGATTACAGGGTCAACGGCAGGGTTCTGAGGAATGTGGAGGAACAGAGAGATCTTGGGGTTCATATCCACAGGTCTCTGAAGGTTGCCAGTCAAGTGGATAGAGCCGTGAAGAAGGCTTATAGTGTGTTAGTATTTATTACCAGGGGATTTGAGTTTAAGAGCCGTGGGGTTATGCTGCAACTATACCGGACCTCAGTGAGACCACATTTGGAATATTGTGTGCCGTTCTGGTCACCTCACTATAAGGAGGATGTGGAAGCATTGGAGAGAGTGCAGAGGAGATTTACCAGGATGCTGCCTGGTTTGGAGGGTAGGTCTTATGACCTTGGGTCCTGAGAGTTGGCGGTCGGGTCACTGGTGATTAAGTCCAAACACAAACGCCAAGATCTGTTGCTGTCTGTTAGTTAATGGGATCATTAATTTAACCTTTAACGTATGGCCCAGAAGTCTCCAAAGGTTGAGGGAGTTGGGGCTTTTCTCTTTAGAGCGGAGGAGGATGAGAAGCAGCTTAATAGAGGTTTATAAGATGATGAGAGGGATTGATAGAGTGGACATGCAGAGACTATTTCCTCAGGTGGATGTAGCTGTTACTAAGGGGCATAATTATAAGGTTCATGGTGGGAGATATAGGAGGGATGTCCGAGGTAGATTCTTTACTCAGAGAGTGGTTGGGGTGTGGAATGCACTGCCTGCTGGGATAGTGGAGTCGGACACTTTAGGAACATTCGAGCGGTTATTGGATAGGCACATGGAGCACACCAGAATGACAGGGAGTGGGATAGCTTGATCTTGGGTTCAGACATAGGTCAGCACAACATCGAGGGCCGAACGGCCTGTACTGTGCTGTAATGTTCTATGAATGCCAGCATTTACTGTCCAGGAGAAAGTGGTGATGAGCTGCCTTCCTGAACCGCTGCAATCCCTGTGGTGTAGGTACACTCACAGTGCTGTTAGGGAGAGAGTTCCAGGATTTTGACCCAGCGACAGTGAAGGAACGGCTGATATATTTCCAAGTCAGGATGGTGAGTGGTTTGGAGGGGAACCTCCAAGTGTTGGTGTTCCCAGGTATCTGCTGCCCGGGTCCTTCTAGATGTTAGAGGTTGCGTGGGGTTGGGAGGCGCTGCCTAAAGAACCTTAGTGAGATGCTGCAGTGCATCTTGTAACTGGTAGACACGTCTGCTACTGAGTGTCGGGGGAGAGGGAGTGAGTGTTTAAGGTGGTAAGGGATTACGTACAGCACACAGGGAAAGGACTGGAGTTACTTTAACCACGAAGCTTAATGTACTCTGGAATTTCCCACTGTGCAATCAGCACCAACAACACCTGGTCAGTCAGTGACATGGAGCAGGGGAGGGATTAGAACTGGAATCAGGACAGTGGACAGTCTATTTAAACTGGCATTGTGATACACCTAACAGTCTGTGTCAAAAAAAATGTTACTGCAAACGATAACGAACAGAACTGGGAATGAAAGCGGCAGCGGAATCTGCAGATAAAACTCTGATTAACGCCCCTGCAAAACACAATCAGGATAGTTATATGAATATTCATGAGCTTGTAATCGATTCTCAGTCACTTGTGGCTATGCAATCTGCAGTGTGACTAAAGGCAGCCTGTTTCTCCAGTTTGGTTTGGTCAGGGTTTGTGGGCTCACTGTTTGCAGTATTTCTCTAAGACTTTGCGAGGGTCAGAGATGATGATGATTTGGTTCCTGTCAATTCACTTGTTTTAATGTGACAGAGAAGTGGTCACTTTTACCATCCTGGTGCTTTTTAATTTCACAACTAACCAAACGGCCCACATGTGGCACAGTGGTTAGCATTGCTGCCTAACAGTGCCAGGGACCCAGGTTCAATTCCAGCCTTGGCTCACTGTCTGCATGTTCTCCCCATGTCTGCGTGGGTCTCCTCTGGGTGCTCCGGTTTCCTTCCACACTCCAAAGATGTGCAGGTTAAATGGATTAGCTGTGGGAAATGTGGGGGTTACGGGGATAGGGCCTGATTAAGATACTCTGTCAAAGAGTCGGTACAGACTCGAAGGGCCAAATGATTTTGGTTAGGCTGCGTTTGGAGTATTGTGTACAATTCTGGTCACCGTACAAAGGGAAAGATGTTGATGCATTGGAGAGGGTGCAGAAGAGATTTACCAGGGTGTTGCCTGGTTTGGAGGATGTGGACTATGAAGAAAGACTGAACAAATTTGGATTGCTTTCATTGGAGTGTCAGAGGATGAGGGAGGATTGTGACAGGCTTGGATAGAGTGGATAGTCAGACTTTTTCCCAGGATCGAAGGGTCAATTACTCAGGGGCATCGGTTGAGAATGAGGGGGGAAAGTTTTTCTCACACAGGGTGGGGAATGCCTGCCAGAAGAGGCGGTGGAAGCAGGCTCTATAACAACATTCAAGAGGCATTTGGACTGATACATGAACAGGCAGGGGATAGAGGGATATGGACCATATTAGATTCGAGAGGCCTCTGTGTCGGCACAGACTCGGTGGGCCGAAGGGCCTGTTCCTGTGGGGTTCTTTGTTCAAAGCACTGGCTTTGTGATCACACAAAGCTTACACTCCAGGGGCTTCGTTTATAAGTGTTAAAAGCAGAATCACATGCAGCTTCCCCCCGGTTCCCGAGCTCCTCGATCCCCCCCAGATCCCGAGCTCCTCGATTCCCCCCAGATCCCGAGCTCCTCGATTCCCCCCGGTTCCCGAGCTCCTCGATTCCCCCCGACGCCCGAGCTCCTCGATTCCCCCCCAGATCCCGAGCTCCTCGATTCCCCCCCAGATCCCGAGCTCCTCGATTCCCCCCCAGATCCCGAGCTCCTCGATTCCCCCCCGGATCCCGAGCTCCTCGATTCCCCCCCGGATCCCGAGCTCCTCGATTCCCCCCCGGATCCCGAGCTCCTCGATTCCCCCCCGGATCCCGAGCTCCTCGATTCCCCCCCGGATCCCGAGCTCCTCGATTCCCCCCCGGATCCCGAGCTCCTCGATTCCCCCCCGGATCCCGAGCTCCTCGATTCCCCCCCGGATCCCGAGCTCCTCGATTCCCCCCCGGATCCCGAGCTCCTCGATTCCCCCCCGGATCCCGAGCTCCTCGATTCCCCCCGGTTCCCGAGCTCCTCGATTCCCCCCAGTTCCCGAGCTCCTCGATTCCCCCCCAGATCCCGAGCTCCTCGATTCCCCCCGGTTCCCGAGCTCCTCGGTTCCCCCGGTTCCCGAGCTCCTCGATTCCCCCCCCGGTTCCCGAGCTCCTCGATTCCCCTGATGTAGACTATCAGTGTTGTCGATGTAACCAGGCATTTCTCTGCACAACAGCAACTTCAAACAGCACTCGGGGACACTGGGAGATGGTGTATAGACCAGCTTGTCCATCCTTTCACTGTTACTGATGCTACCCGGGGACTGGCTGAATGAAACGCTTCCTTTTCAGAGAAACCCAACAGAATATTTTCTTTTCTCTTCTCACATCACAGCAGGTGACACAGGCACACAACACACACCAAGAACAGGCTGATTAGCAAAGTCACGTCCTGATCAGCCTGGAACCACCAGTATTCCAGCTTCTATCCAGTGTACACCAATATCACAATCCTTTAGACGGTATTGCTCATTTCTAAACACTCACACATCCTGCAAAAGCCAGAGACAGAACTGTACGTCCGCAGAACATAGAACATAGAACACTACAGCACAAACAGGCCCTTCGGCCCACGAGTTGCGCCGATCACATCAACACCTATCTATAACCCCCAATCCCATAAAGATAGACCCAGATTGCACCACTGACACAGTGTAGGAAAATTCTCTACCCCGCAACCAACATCTCCACATTAACATCAAACATCTCCTGTCACACTGCATGTTTGGGAGGGGAATCAATCCAAACATAGATTACAGGTGGAGGCCATTCAGCCCATCATGTCTGGGCTGGCTCTTTGTGGAGCAATCCAATTAGTCTCGTCTTTCCTGCAACTGGTTTTCCTTTTCTAGTGTTTCTCCAATTCCATTTTGAAAGTTATTATTGAATCTGCCTCACGCTCTCTTTCAGCCAACGCCTCCCAGATCACAGCTCTCTAATTAATACTTTCATCTTCACCACCTCCTCCCTTTGGTTCTTTTTCCACTTATCCTAAAGCTGTTCCCTCCAGTCAGTGACCTGATCCTGGAAACACAGAGAATCCATCAAACTCTTCAAAATTTCAAACGTCTCTTATCAAATCTCTGATTTGTGACATACTCACTTTGGTAATTTCACTCTGACCTTCGTTCAGGCTGCCTCACGCCACAGGGATAATGGGATAACTCTGGATAGTTCTGCTGGGAAGGAGTTGTTTCTGGAGGACTAAGGTTGTGAATTGCAGAAAGGCAGCTTAGCAAATCAGCACAGAGGAATCACAGAATCCCTACAGTGCAGAAGGAGGCCATTCAGTCCATCGAGTCTCCGGAGACCACAACCCCATCCAGGCCCTATTCCCACAGCTCAACAACATTTCCCCTAGCTAGTCCCCCCCCCCCCCCGACACTAAGGGTCAATTTAGCACGGCCAATCAACCTAACCCGCACATCTTTGGGCTGTGTGGGAGCAAACCGGAGCCCCCGGAGGAAACCCACGCAGACACAGGGAGCAAGTGCAACTCCACACAGCCGGAACGGAACCTGGGTTCCTGGTGCTGTGAGGCAGTGCTTGCTGGTCACCGTGCCACCCCAACCCAGACTGCCTTCTCCAGTTTTACCGCAGTTCACTGGATTTGCTCAGATGGGCAAACTGGGTTCCTGAGCGGACTGCAGATTTCCTGCTCAGAGTGACAATTACCAAAATATGGAATGGGACAATTCAGTGCACTCTGACCTGCACGCAGAACTTTATCAGAATTTACAAACATCCCACTCTGTTCATTTTCTCCCCGAGAATCACAATCTTTAGGAAGGAGAGGGTGCAGAGGAGATTTACCAGAACGGGGCCAAGAATGGGAGACTTCAATCAATGTGGAGAGGCTGGAGAAGCTGGGGTTGTTCTCCTTGGAGCAGAGGAAATTCAGGGGAGATTTAATAGAGACTTTCAAAATTGTAAGGGTTTTGTTCTGGGGAGGTGTTGTGAAATTAGTGTAAGTAAAATATAAAACTATTGTAAAAATGCTAATAGCAGAAAGCATTGTCTGTTTAGAAAAAGGTATTTTTCTCTGTGTTGAAGAGATGCAGGTGTGCAGTACACAGTGAACACAGAGTGAAATATTACATCATGAGGTTAGGCAGGAGAGTCATAGAGTCAGAGGTTTACAGCATAGAAATAGGCCTTCGGCCCAACTTGGCAATGCCCACCCATCATTAATAATTAAGCTGGCCAGCTAGTCAGTCATGTTGCTAAGACAACAGAACATGTTTTTGAATTTTAACCAGTCAATTTGAAAGAGGCATTTGAATAGTAGCAGCCGATCAGGTTTGAATTTGATGTTTTGATAACCTGTAAACCAATCCTATTCTGGGGATTTTTGGTATGTCATCAGGGTTATAAAACCAGCTCCCGATAAACAGAAGACCTCCTGCCAGCACCTGCCATAGTTCACAGCTAGAGAGAGTGACAGAGAGAGACACAGCCAGCAACTGTCTCTAACAGTGTAACAGCCACATTTATGTCTTAAAAGAAAGCCTCATCTCAATCGTAAAGGTATCAACTGAAGATAATGAAAACAGAAGAATCAGCAAAGGTGGCAGAAGATTCTAGAAGATGACACATCTGGTTGCATTTTATTTTTAATAAAGATAAATTCTATTTTTCTGGTTAGTAAGTGGGAATTGGGTTTCTCTATCCCATTAGAACAGTGTTTTATTCAGTTTATTAATAGTTTAGTTAACCTGTTCACTGTTATTTTGATAAATAGTTACTTGTTTTTCAGAGAGAGTTTCAGGGAGTTATTTTGATTTAACCACTAAAAGTTGTTGAAAGGCAGATAATCCCCCTTCTCACACTCACTTTAACAGATTATGAAGGGAAGTAATTCCCTTTGAGTGTTAGTTTTCCAACAGGAGATTAACCTCCCCTTTGTAACAGGAGAAACTGCTTCCAATGGTCAGAGACCAGAGACAGATCTAAGGTAATTAGGAAAAGAGTCTCAGAATCCCAACAGTGCAAAAGGAGGCCATTCAGCCCATCGAGTCTGCACCAACTCTGCATCTTACCCAAGCTCATACACTCTGATTGGCTGAGTCACTCCATGCAGACGGCACCGGTTTGAACTAGTTTGACTCTTCGTGAACCCAATTATTTCACAAATGTAATTTAAAATGACCAGTCAAACTTGTCACCTGGCTCATGTACCCTTGCCCGAAGTAACACACATGGGTGGCACGGTGGCACAGTGGTTAGCACTGCTGCCTCTCAGCACCAGGGACCCGGGATCGATTCCCCAGCAGCACGGTAGTACAGTGGTTAGCACTGCTGCTTCACAGCGCCAGGGACCCGGGTTTGATTCCCAGCTCAGGTCACTGTCTGTGTGGAGTCTGCACATTCTCCCCGTGTCTGCGTGGGTTTGCTCCAGGCGCTCCAGTTTCCTCCCACAGTCCAGAGATGTGTGGGTTAGGTGGATTGGCCGTGCTAAATTGCTCCTTAGTGTCAGGGGGACTAGCCAGGGTAAATGCATGGAGTTACAAGAATAGGGCCTAGGTGGAATTGCAGTCAGTGCAGACTCAATGGGCCAAATGGCACTGTAGGGATTCTATGGTTCTACATTCATAAACAGGAACTCCATCCTGGCAAACAAAAGGAATATATCCAAGCCTTGCATCTCGTTTTGAAATTATCCAGGGACTTGGGGAGCCTTTAATTCCCTATTGCTTCTCCATGGCAACACCTTGGCTAATCAGCATCACTTTGTCAAACGATTAGCACCTTTTCCTCCTGGGAAATTGTTGTCATTGTTTGAAATCTGGTATTCCTGCATTTGTCCTGATGAAAATGGGAGATGACAATCTTGGGCAACACGTTTCTTGTTTTCACCCCCTTTCCTCTGCTCTCGCTTTCTCTGTCATCACAAGAGTGGCTTCATTTCAAAAGCATGACGTGGAGATGCTGGGGTGGGCACAGTAAGAAATCTCACAACACCAGGTTAAAGTCCAACAGGTTTATTTGGAATCACGAGCTTTCGGAGCGCTGCCTCCTCATCAGGTGAGTCAGGAAAAAGATAGAAATATCCAAGGACACGTACCAACCGAAGAACAGATTCTTCCCTGCTGCACTCGGGGGTGGTGCCCTGAAAGCTCGTGATTCCAGATAAACCTGCTGAACTTTAACCCGGTGTTGTGAGACTTCTCACCGCTTCAAAAGCGTGTCACTGGTTGCAAAACACTTTGGGGGATGAGGGTCCAAAAAGGTGCTATAGAAATGCAAGTCTTTCTTGACATTTGGGCCTGCTGGGGTTGGTTGGCTCAGGGTCTGAATTCCAGTGGGGACTCTGGGGATAACACTGAAATCAGCTTCTTCTTGGGTGAAACAGACAGAAGCTGCAGAACGGAGCGGAGGACCAGCTGCCAACTCAATCCCAGATTCAGATTGGAAATTTAAAAAGGTTCATTTTTTATTAGTCACAGGTAAGGCTGACATTAACACTGCAATGAAGTTACTATGAAATTCTCCTAGTCGCCACACTCCGGCGCCTGTTCGGATACACTGAGGGACAATTTAGCATGACCAATGTTCCTGACCAGCACGTCTTTCAGACTGCGGGAGGAAACCCCCAGAGGAAACCCACGCAGACACGGGGAGAATGTGCAAACTCCGCACAGTGACTCAAGGCCGGAATTGAACCTGGGTCCCTGGCGCTGTGGGGCCGCAGTGCTAACCACTGTGCTGCCCCATTGAAGGGATCACACCGAACAGGAATCAGAGATCCTTATTCTAACTCTTTCCTTCCTCAGATTTAGGTCCAAGCCCCCAAACTTACCGGAATCCCAGAGGAAGGCACAGCAACAGCACACTAACCAGCCCCTCAGTAAAGACTACACACAACTCTCATTAAGGCTGTTTACCACATTGCTAGCTGATGACTCGTTTGCTTAATTTGCCAACACTAAGTTGCACGTAACAGCTATTTAAACTAAAATAAACAGCAAATCATCAACTCAATCACAGAATGCATCAGTCACTGAGTCAGCAGTGATGCCGTTACGCTGCTCTGTTTAACATGCTTGCAGCAATTACTGGAGTCAGCCAGAGGGAACTCCGATCGCAGCGATTTCATTAATTACTACCCGTCAATAACTGAGCAAACGTGCAGGCCTACTGCGCCTCCAAAGACCCAACGCTCTGCGTAAGCGAGTTGCCTTGTGAAATATAGTCACCGTTACAATGTGGGAAAATTCACAGCCAGTGTGTGCACAGCAAGATCCCACAACCTGCGACGGGGCAAACGGTCACCTGCTTGGGCCAGGCTGGACGTGAAGCAGAGTGAACAGTCTGAAGCTGAGGTGATTGAAATGGATAAGCAGAGGCTGTAAAGCTGGCCTCTGAGCAAACATTCAAATTCCATATCCAAGCAAGACTAATTAACTCGATCGTTCTTATTCTCCATTCACAACCTGGCTGCACTCCCTCAGCTTTAACAGGGTTGAGTTTCAGCCCTTTTTGTTTTTAATCATTCTCCCCTCACTCACCCCCTGCTATTCAAAGCAGTTCTTTCAATCACCTCCACCTGACTCCCTGGGACACTCCATGGAAATCGCTCCTGTTTTCTCCCCAACTTTCTCATCCCCAAGTTTGAATGGTTACCCCGCACAGTAAGAGTCCATTCAGCCCCTCAGGCTCTGCCATTGGTTTACTCCAAGAAATGCCTTTGACTATTTTTCAAAAATTCATTCTCCTCATCCCTCTCTCAAACAGAAAGCAATTCACCATAGAAAGCATTCTGTCTGGTTGTATCACAGCTTAGTCTGGGCTCCTGCTCTGCCCAAGACCGCAAAAAACTACAAGGGGTTGTGAATGTAGCCCAATCACACAAACCAACCTCCCATCCACTGACTCTGTCTACACTTCCTGCTGCCTCAGCAAAGCAGCCAGCATAATTAAGGACCCCACACACCCCGGACATTCTCTCTTCCACCTTCTTCCGTCGGGGAAAAGATACAAAAGTCTGAGGTCACGTAACAACCGACTCAAGAACAGCTTCTTCCCCACTGCTGTCAGACTTTTGAATGGACCTACCTTACATTAAGTTGATCTTTCACTACACCCTAGCTATGACTGTAACACTACATTCTGTACTCTCTCCTTTCCTTCTCCCTCATGTACTCTATGAACAGTATGTTTTGTCTGTATAGCGTACGAGAAACAATACTTTTCACTGTATGTTAATACATGTGATGACAATAAATCAAATCAAATAATTTTTAAACTACATTCCCTAGATCTAAATTTTCCTCACCCATTAATCCACCTAACCTGCACATCTTTTAACACTAAGGGGCAATTTAACATGGCCAATCCATCTAACCTGCACAGCTTTGGACTGGGAGGGGAAACCAGAGCACCCGGAGGAAACCCATTCAGACACGGGAAGAACGTGCAGACTCTACACAGTGACGCGAGGCCAGAATCAGTCCCAGGTCCCTGGCGCCGTGAGGCAGCAGCACTAACCATTGTGCCACCGTGCTGCCCCCAATCTCGTACTTCCCCCATTTATGTGTCTTCCTTAGGAAATAAGAGGAGATTGTTCAAAATCAGGAGGAGTCTGGACAGAGGAGATGAGGATCAAAAACCAGAGCACAGGGGTGGAAGGCGATTGGCCAAAGAATCAATGGCGACTTAAGGAAAACAGATTTTCACACAACAAGTAGTTTGTGAATCTGGAATGTTCCAAGAGTGTAGTGGAGACAGATTCGCACAGCGAGTGGTTAGGATCTGGAATGTACTGTCTGAGAGTGTGGTGGAGACAGATTCACACAGTGAGTGGTTAGGATCTGGAATGTACTGTCTGAGAGTGTGGTGGAGACAGATTCACACAGCGAGTGGTTAGGATCTGGAATGTACTGTCTGAGAGTGTGGTGGAGGGAGCCAATGGAGGCTTAATTATCAAACGGGAGTTGGATAGTTATTTTAAGAGAAAAGAGTTGTGGGCTCGCGGGGAGAAGGTGAGGGAGTGGGAAAGGCTGAGTTACACTTGCAGCGAGCTGGCATGGACATGACTGGATGAGTGGCCTCCTCCTGCACTATAATGACTCCATGATATGTTCCCAAAACAGCCCTGCTCATTTGCATAAATGAACCCATCCATTACTACACCTCTCACTCTGTCAGAGACACAAACTGGCTTGATTGCAAGTCCAAACACTGTGGAAAGAAATTAAATCATTCACAAGGTGTACCACACAACAGACCCACACACAATCCACACGATTCTGCCATCTGGTATTTGAAGAATTTAAATACCTGGATTATAAAAATTAAAATCCTCCACCTCCCCCACAGGCTGATAACTTTCCCTGGAGAGAAATATGAACCATCCTGGGAAGTGTTTCTCCGGCACTCGAGTGGAGCTTCCCGGGATATTTTACACAGGCAGCCCTTGACATTACCATGTTTGAATTCAGGCAAATGGCACTTACAACATTTATAAACTGTTACTGTTTCGTATTTATAAGATCGCTTTCAATCATATATCACCACGCCAGCTCACTCGTACGTACGTTCCGATGGTCTGCACTGCCCAACTCTTGAAGCACCTTCATCAGCTCAGAAATTGTGCTTAATTCAGTTAAATTCTGTTCCTGCAACTGTCACGATTTGAATGGATTTATAAACTTGTTTTATTTTTAAAATGTGCTCAGAGCCGCAGAAGTTCATGATTAAACAACAAACTGACACTGATTGAATGGCTTAATTACATCCCCCACACTAACTCAGGAAGTTGTGCTGAGGCGTGCAGCCATCAACAGTCACCTCAGTGACTCAACAGGGTAAGAGTGGAGAACACACAACAGCTCTGAGCAAGAGGCTCACCGGGGGTGGCGGGGAGGGGGGTGGGGAGTGTGTGTGTGTGTGTGTGTGTGTGTGTGTGTGTGTGTGTGTGTGTGTGTGTGGGGGGGAGACACTCACCGACAGGGTGGGGGGGGGGACTCGTCGGGGGTTGGGAAAGCTGGTCGCGGAACGTAACTCTGATTTATACGTTGAACCTTAAGGGAAAATAGGATTCTCTTAAAATTCTTTTAAAGAATGTGTGAAGTGAAGCACTCTTGAGTTTGATTAAAATTCGAGTAAGAGGAGAAGGAAAATCAACAAAATAAATCTAAATCTCAGCTACCAAAGCACTGATGTGAACTGTTCAGTCTGGAAACCGATTCAGTGGCAACTTGCAAAAACTTGGATAAATATCTGAAGGTGAAAAGCCAGCAGCTCGTTTCCATCGCTAAGTGACTGGAACGAGATGGGAGACCACCTTTCTGATATCAGAGTGACTTGTTGGACCTGAAAGGAGGTAATGCATTGCCGTGGGTCTGGAGTTGGATATAGGTAAGGACAGCAGGTTCCTCTCCCTGAAGGAACCCGATAGACCTTAACAACAACACAACTGGCTAATGGTTACTGTCACCAAAATCAGCCTATCCACCAGGTTTACTCAACCAGCGGAATTTCAATTTCACCGTTACCATGGTGAAACCTGAACGAGTGTCATTACAGATCAGTCATTCAACTCACTGTATCCCACACAAATGGTGTAAACTAACTGGGAAAAGGATAGGGGAGGATGGAGCTCATTAGACAGATCTTCCAAAGAGCCAGCACAGGTACAACACAGCAAACAGCCTCCAGTGTAACAGTGACTGAATTTCCAAAGTAATGAATCAGACATAAGCGGGGATGCCCTCAGGAGATGATACTGCGCAACATAAATACAAGTTCCTTCTGTAATTACAGCCTTATAACCAGATCAATAAAACAAATCCATCTACAATAGCAAGAAAAGCAAAATACCACACATGTTGGAAATCTGAAATCAAAGCAGAAAATGCTGGAGAATCTCAGCAGGTCTGACAGCGTCTGTGGAGCGAGAAACAGAGTTAACCCTTCAGGTCAACGACTGCTCACCAGAACTGGGAGAGATTGGAAATGTAGGAGATTTAATCCAAGTGAAACCGGGGCAGGATGGAGAAGGGCAGAATAGGAGGGAAAACAGGAAGCATTCCTGTAACTAATGACAGGAGAGTGTTAATAAACTTGCAGAATGGGTAAATAATTGGGAAATGAAGTTAAACACAGTTCAGTGAGGCGGTACACTTTGGTTAAAGTAGAGAATCCCAAAGATTCACCATCTTCTGAGAGTGGAAATTCCTCCCGTCAGTGTGAAAGGTTCAGCCCCTGAGATCCAGAATATCCAGCTGGAGAAACAGCCTCTTCACCTCCCCATCACCGTCCACCCTCGTCAGATTCACCATGAATGCTCTCTTTCTTCCAAACTCCAGGGAACATCAGCCCATTCTCTCCATGGCTCTAAGTAGGAGGATCCTCTCTTCCCAAGTATCAGTCTAGTGATCCTTTGGTACACTCTCTTCCATAACCAAATATATTCTTTCTTAGATAAGGAGGCCAAAACTGCACATAATACTCCAGGCATGGTCTCACCAAGACCCTGGACAAATGGAGCAAGACTCCAACCTCATTGTGACAAAAGCTGACAAACCATCTTCTCTCTGGATAATTTGAATTCCTGCTCTGTCGACATATACACCAGGTTTTCTACCTGGACAGTGTCAAACTCTCCAGCTGCTGCTCACATCTGGCCCAGTTCTCCATTCTGTTGACAAAGAGGTTAATTCAAAATAAATCTACATTGTTGACTCGAACAATCCATGTTGAACCATCGGAACACCCAGGCTTATTCAATCCCTCGAGCCAATTCCCACAACTAATCTGGACCTGAATTTCATTTATCCATTGCTGCACGTCTCACATTCTCTTCCGCAATATCTATCACTCTTCATCGTGAACTCTCAATCGGTCCAACAATTTCTGAAGGTTCAAACTTCCTCTAATTGGTGGGAAAAGAAACACTTCTCAACTTCAGGCCTGGTTTGGCTTTTAATTTGAAGATTGTGTTGCCTGGTTCTGGATTTCTCCACCAGAGACAATAATTTATTTGTATCTAGCCTACCGATTCCCTTAATTATTCTTTCAAGATCTCAGGCAGATCCCTCCACCCCATTGGATCTTCCACACTTGATCAAATTTATGGAACTGCTCCACATTTCCAATCCTTGCATCTCTGCAATGAATCTGCATTGTGTCCTCGCCAAAACTCGGCAGCTTTCCTGAGGTTGTGTTGGAAATGGAGTTATTCTCCAGATGAGGTCTGACCAAAGCATTGCCTAACTGATCCAAGTACAGTCCAAAAAACCTTCACACCAGCACTGTGGGTGCACCTCGATCTCAGATTGCAGCGGCTCACCGCCACCTTCTCAAGGGCAATTAGGGATAGGCAAAGAAATGACGGCTGACTCAGCAACACCCCCATCCCACCAATGAATGAAGTCCCCAAATTCAGCCAAAATCCACAGAGCGAGGTCTCAGTAACAGTAAAAAAAAAATCAATGACCAGAATCAGAACCCCCACAGTGTGGAAAGAGGCCATTCAGCCCATCAAGTCTGCACCAACAACAATCCCACCCAAGCCCTATCCCTGTAACCCCATGTATTTACACTGCTAGTCCTCCTGACACTCAGGGACAAGTTAGCACAGCCAATCAACCTAACCCGCACATTATCGGATGAGTCAGTGTGTAGGGCCAAGGGTAGAAGGATCCTGTGTTCACCTTTGGACAGGATCTTCTACCACCCAGGGTCTGGATGTAACAGCCCCACTGAAAGCTGGCACCACCAACACTGCAGCACTCTGTTAGTACCACACAGCACTGCCAGCCTGGGCTTGTGCCCAAGTCTTTGAATGGCCAAGAGATCCCCCACCCCGGGGAGGGAGGGGGTGTTGACAATGAACAGACTGTTACAGGAATCAGTGACACACAGCAATAAAAATCATCCTGAATGCCAGTGTCCATTAGAATGAGATCAAAACAAATGTTCATTGCTTTGGCAGCCACTCAGGGCAGTTAGATTCACGGTGGAACGGCTTGGGAAATGTTTCCTGGAAGATAATTATCCTGAACCGGCATCGGTACCCAAATTAGAACAACTCCCTCCGAATGAGTCCTGCTCACTTCAAAAACTATTCAGAGTCTGAACGATTCAAACAACTAAAACCCCCCCCAACTGACCACACGGGAGGGACGTTCGACCAGCAACTGGACAATGACCGCAACAGACACCAGCATCTCGTTAACGTGTAAATCCTAAACCATTGTTCCTGGAAGGTGGAATACCGTCTGAAATCAGGACCTCAAACCCTGCTGCATTGTGAAATGAATGATTCTGTGTTTTATTTCACACAGTGTCCTTGTAGATCGGAGGAGGTCAGGTAACAGATTGGAAAGCACACTCCAAGCCCCTGCTTATGACATTACACCACCCTGCGTGTCCACCATCTGTTAAAAACTCTCGCCTGGGCAGCATGCAGATTTCCATCCTTCAGAATAAACAAAAATAAAGCAGAAGCAAAGAGATTCCAGCCCGGCATTCAAATACCTCGATTATTATCTCCCCAGATCTTTCAATAAAAGAATATGAGATACAACATGCCCAGAAAAGGAATCAACATCTGTCCAAAGGCACATAAGAAGTATTAAAAATGTCCCACTTTGGTTATAGTGCACTCAGCCTGAAGGAAATTACATCAACATTTAAAAGTTCTTCCAAGCAGAATCTTGTAATAAAGTTTTGGAATTATAATATTCAGAAAAGTGAATCAGATGGAATTTTTGCGTTGAGAATGTTTCCCTGAATATCAAATAAAATCTCCTCACAATTGGTCAGCTCGGGCTGGGGCTTTAAGGCGGTGAAGATTTTCTCTCCCAATTGGCCAAGGAGCTGGTGGGGACCCCGCGGCGCCCCCTTTTTGGGAAGTCCCACCTCATGAACAGCCAATCAGGCTCTTAACTAGGCAGCCAAGGCCCTCCCCCAGGATCAAATCCCGCCCACAGAGAGCCAACAGCCAATCAGAGGCCAGTAGCTTTGTATTGCTGGGCAGTGCCATCAGGGAGGCAATGGTTGCTGCCAGTGGTGCACCCATCCTGGCCAAGGGTCACCAGGCGACAGCTCAGTGCTGATTGGAGAGGGGGGGATGGGGGAGTGTGGGTCACAGTGGGGTGGGAGTCATGGGGGGGGGGGGGGAGATTGGGGAGTGTGGGTCAAGGTGGGTTGGGGGTGACAATGGCAGGGGAGGGCGGGGGGAGTCGGGTTCGCCACAGCAACAGGAGGATGGCTCTCAGCAATCAGGGATTGCTTTGTAAACTGCCCGTGTGGTGAATCCTGTCACTGGGTTAGACCAGCGGCTGCAGGATGAGATACCTAAATGAACGGAATGGACTTTAATGTCCACTTTGTTTGATCCATTCCTGAGACATGGGCATCACTGGCTGGGCCAGCATTTATTGCCCATTCCTAGTTACCCTTGGAGGGCAGTTAAGAGTTAATCACATTGCTGAGGCTCTGGATCACATGTCAGCCAGACCAGGGAAGGATTTCCTTCCCTAAAGTTTAGTTTAGTTCCCTAAAGGTTAGTTTAACGTCTGTTGTAGGTAAAATGTTAGAATCCGTCATTAAGGAGGAAATTGCGAGGCATCTTGAAGGGAATTGCTTGATAGGGCAGACGCAACACGGTTTCATTAAAGGGAAGTCGTGTCTGACAAATTTACTGGAGTTCTATGAGGATGTGTCTAGGGCGGTGGATAGAGGAGAGCCGGTGGATGTGGTTTTTCTGGATTTTCAGAAGGTGTTTGACAAGGTACCTCACAAGAGGTTACTGCAGAAGGTCAGAGGACATGGAGTTGGGGGTAGGGTGTTAGCGTGGATAGAGGACTGGTTGTCAAATAGGAGGCAGAGAGTGGGGGTCAATGGGTGCTATTCGGATTGGCGGTTGGTGACTAGTGGGGTGCCCCAGGGGTCGGTGCTGGGGCCTCAGCTATTTACCATTTATATAGATGATCTGGAGGAGGGAACCGAGTGTAGGGTGTCGAAATTTGCTGATGACACCAAGATTGGGGGAAAGGCAAATTGTGCGGAGGGTGTGGAGAGTCTGCAGAAGGATCTGGATAGGCTGGGCGAATGGGCCAGGAAATGGCAAATGGAATTTAATGTTGGCAAGTGTGAGGTGGTCCACTTTGGTAGGAAGAATGGTAGGAAGGACTATTACTTACGTGGCGAAAAACTGCAGCAGGCGACGGTGCAGAGGGACCTCGGGGTCCTTGTGCATGAGTCGCAAAAACCCAGCCTGCAGGTGCAGCAGGTGGTCAGGAAGGCGAATGGGATGCTGGCCTTCATAGCGAGGGGGATTGAATATAAAAGTAGGGAGGACTTGCTGCAGCTGTATAGGGCATTGGTGAGGCCGCAGCTGGAGTACTGTGTGCAGTTTTGGGCGCCGCACCTGCGCAAGGATATTTTGGCCTTGGAGGGAGTGCAGAGGAGGTTTACTAGGCTGATACCGGAGTTGAGGGGGTTGAGCTATGAGGAGAGGCTGAATAAACTAGGCTTGTACTCGTTAGAGTTTAGAAGAATGAGGGGAGATCTCATTGAGACGTATAAGATGATGAATGGGATGGATAGGATAGAGGTGGAAAGACTCTTCCCGCTCAAAAAAGACAGTAGGACTAGGGGGCACAGCCTCAAGATAAAGGGGAGGCGGTTTAGAACGGAGTTGAGGAGGAACTTCTTCACTCAAAGGGTGGTGAATCTCTGGAATTCTCTGCCCGTTGAAGTGGTGGAGGCTGCCTCGCTAAATATTTTTAAGACGCGGGTTGATGGGTTTTTGATAAGAGAGGGGATTAAGGGTTATGGGGAGAGGGCGGGAAAGTGGAACTGAGCCACGATAGATCAGCCATGATCTTATTGAATGGCGGGGCAGGCTCGAAGGGCTAGATGGCCTACTCCTGCTCCTATTTCTTATGTTCTTATGTTCTTAAAGGACATTAGTGAACCTGATGGGTTTTTCCGACAATCGACAATGGTTTCATGGTCACCAGTAGATTCTTAATTCCAGATTTATTTTTAAAGGAGCCTCAAATGTAGCAGTTTGGGGATTGGTGTCCACAGGCCTCCCCCAATCCCGGGTTTAATCAGGACCCCCCCTCCCCCCAATCCTGGGTTTAATCAGGACCCCCCCCCCAATCCCGGGTTTAATCAGGACCCCCCCCCAATCCCGGGTTTAATCAGGACACCCCCCATCCCGGGTTTAATCAGGGCCCCCCCCATTCCGGGTTTAATCAGGATTGAAACAAGACAGTAGGGTTTCCGCCTGAACCCTCCCAGCCAATTCAAATCCCCTCATCCTCACCTGCAATCCAGCCCGATATTGTTAAATAAGTGAATTCACAGCCTCAGGGTTAACTCAGTGAGTGGGAGTTCAGAACTTCCCACTTACCTGACGAAGGGACAGCGCTCCGAAAGCTAGTGGCTTGGTGCTACCAAATAAACCTGTTGGACTTTAACCTGGTGTTGAGAGACTTCTCACTGTGTTTACCCCAGTCCAACACCGGCATCACCACATCTTTAAGACAACACAGCAGAAGAGGATTACCTGGCTTGGTGGACCAATGGGGACTGACAGCGAGTGATCACTCCAGAGGTGGAGCTGCTCTCTCAGGTACAGCACATCTGGAAGTTGTGTAGTGAGTACTGGAGGAGCCTGGGCCACTGCCCTCTGACCCAACTCTCACTTATCAATAACCACCTTCTGTCTCCAATGAAACTCTAATGTCTCACTGTCTGCAGTGTTGCTACCAAACCCTCCCTGCCTCTAAGAGTAAATTCACCTTATTTATCCTCTCAAAACCATTCACGATCCTGAGCACATCTCGACCAATCTGCCTCTCAACCTCCTCCGCTCTGAGGAGGACAGGGCCGAGTGATTTCAGATTGAATGATCTGGCACCCAGCCACTCTGACCAGCTGGTTCACCAACTCCAGGAAAGAGAACCTCTGACCTTTGCCTGGTCCAACCCCCAGCTCGAGGCCTAGGGTTGAAAAGCAGAGAATTTACGTCAAACTTGCAAAGAGCTTTGGGTTAGGCCTGACCAGGAATACTGCAAACAGTTCCTGTGGCAACAAAGAGTATAAAAGGTGAGAAGGAGAGAGGGAAAGATTCCCAAGTTGATTCTGGGCCACAGGGAATGGGTAAGTTAAATCACACAGCTACATTGAGGAGAAACTCGATCCAGATAAACCCATGAGGGAGAGAGGAACAGAGGGACAGGGCGAGAGGAGGCTGACGTACAGCATTAAGACCAGCACTGGGCAGGTGGGTGGAATGGCCTGTTTCAGTGCTGGAAACGTGATGTAATTCTCCTTGGTGAATGTGGTCCATCTCTCGTATAGAGAGCAGGGTTTTCTGCAGAGCTGCTATCACAAGTAGCAGCATCTTTGATCTTTTACAGGAAACACTGCATCTTCAGCAGTGTTACACAGAAACATAGAACAGTACAGGCCCTTCAGCCCTCAATGTCGTGCCGAGCTACGTCCAAACCCAAGATCAAGCTGTCCCACTCCCAATCATTCCAGTTAACGGAATAGATTTGAGAGACTCATGCCGGAGTTAGTAAGGGTTAAGGATAAACCAAAGCTGAACTTTTCCTTCCTGTCTCCTGACTTTTTGGATCAGTTTTAATGGGATTGGGTAAAATACTCTTAAAGCTTTGACTCACCAAAGCTGTAAATTCTACAATAAATTCTTGCATCACTCCTCCCTCAGTAAATCATGTGCTATCCTCCTGAAATTGGTTCAGATTCGTGGATTTGAGTGTTCCGATAAACATCAACCAAAACCTCACTTAAATTCTCTACAATTCCCCTGACGATGGATAAGCTGCATCTCACCTAACGTACCGGGCAGCTACACTTGCCATTGAGAGTTGAGAGGCAGGAACATAGGATTTCAGATAGAGGGGTAGGCCATTCAGCCCTCGTGAGACTGCTACATCATTCACTAAGTTCTGGTTGTAATTCCAACTGGCGTGATGTCACAGAGGGCGGTATTTCAGAAACTCACTCCTCCATTTTCTAGATCAAGTCCATCCCTCACTCAGCATGGCTACTGAGTACAGACATGCCTCACACAAGATGGCCACCAAGCAGGAACTGGTGACCTTCAACATGGGAGCACATCCATGTCAATCTGGGAGATGAAGTTCAGCTATAAAGCCTTAGACAATATAAGTAGATCACTGAGCAATAGCGAAGGGGAGAATATCTTAGGATGAAAGCGAGGAGGACCTTGGATTTGTGTGTAGATTACTCGCTGCGTGCCCTGTGGTGTATGACCTGGAATGGACAATAAACTCGCTTTGAAACTGAAATGAATACCTGTCTCGGTCATTTCCCATTTCAATGACTCGGCCATCCCTGTTGGAAAGCTGCCTTTTGTTTATATCTGGGTCAGTGGTCTAACTGTCCAGGTGAAAGTGAGGATAGACCTGATATTGGACTCTGGGATTGTGTGTCAGGCTCACACAGTACAGAGGCCCTTCAGCCCATCACACCTCCAGCAACAAATGCCATTTCATCCAAGGTTACAGGCCAGGTGTTGGAAAGTGGGATTAGTGTAGATTTAGTGAGATTTGATCAGTGGAGACTCGATGGGCTGAAGGGCCTCACCTCCCTCTGATAAAGCCATGCTGACTATCCCTGATCAAACCTCATCTCTCCAAGAGGAGTTCATGTTCTCTTTCACAAATTTCTCCAATAGTTTCCCTGCTGCTGATGTGAGACGCACCAGTCTGGAATTCCCTGGTTTATCTCTACCACACTTCTTGGAAAAATTTAAACACATTATTTCATCCTCCAACTTTCTGGCACCTCCACCTGGCCAGAGAGGAATTAAAAATGTGGCTCAGGGCCCCTGCAGTCTCCTCCCTTCACTCCCACAGCAGCCTGGACCTGGAGAACTGTCCAACCAAAACCCCCAATACCTCCTCACTCCTTCTGTCAAACAGTTCGAGAACCTCCCAGTGTCCCTCCCCAAATTCTGCACCAACATCCTCCTCCCAATTGTAGAGGTAAAGTATTCGCATAACACCCTACCAATGTCCTCCAGTTCCTCACACACATTATCCCCTTGGTCCCTGCCCTTTCTCTGGTTATCCTCTTCTCCTGAATACACTTAGAATATCTTGTGATTGTCCCTAATCCTAATTGCCGGTACTTTCTCACACCCCTTTCTGCTCCCTAATTACTTTAAGATCCCACCTGCGATTTCCATCCCCATGAAGGCCTTTGCTGATTTGTTCACTTTGTACCTGCCAAAAACTGCTTTTCTTTATCGAGTCCTGAACATTCTGAGACATCCACAGTTCTCTAAAGTTTTAAAGTTTATTTATTAGTCACAAGTAGGCTCACATTAACACTGCAATGAAGTTACTGTGAAAATATCCTAGCTGCCACATTCTGGTACCTGTTCGGGTTACACTGAGGGGGAATTTAGCACGGCCAATGCACCCTAACCAGCGTGTCTTTCAGACTCTGAAAGGAAAGCGGAGCACCCGGAGGAAACCCACGCAGACACAGGGAGAATGAACAGACTCCACACAGACCCGAGCCGGGAATCGAACCTGGGTCCCTGGTGCTGTGAGGCAGCACTGCTAACCCACTGTGCCACCTCTCTGGGCCTGTTGCTCCTACACTTTACCCGAAAGGGTACATGTTGGGCCTGTACTTCTCCCTCGGCCCTGCTGAGGATTTTCTCACTTTTACTTTTACCAGATCCTGTCTTATTCTAATAAAATCTTCCCCAATCCAAAACCATTGTTTCGAGACAGTCCTTTCCCTTTCCATAAGGAACTTAAATCCTTTGCATTTCTTTTCATTTGGCTCTGTGCCTTTGCGTGTATTAACATGTAAATTGTTTATTGATTTGATTTGATCTTTGTGTCTCTGAAGCCTGGCCACATCATCGCCCCATCTCCTGCAATATCCCACACGGACTGGAAACTCCAGGACGGACTTTGTGATTTCTACTTGTCACTGGGGAAGCTCGGAACTGACAGTGGAATCTCACTGAATCTGCCCTCACACTGCCTGTAAATACTCACTTCCCCATCAAGAAATCTCAGCACGAGTGACAGATTCCTCGGCCAAAGTTTTCACGAGTGCAGTCCGGTGCAAGGAATTGTTCCGACAGTGCTGTGAGATCCTCAAATATTTCCAGAACCCCCTCCCCCCAATCCTGGGATCAGCTGCGATAATGTCTTTGGCTCAATCTCACAGCCATCCACCAGCGACCACTTCCAACACAGGTTTTAATTCTCAAACAAGATGATTCTCAGTGCAGGTTATTCTGCCTTTGCATCTCTTAAAGCAATTCCGTTCCATCTCCAGTTGAAGCAGTTTGAGAGATTTCTGTTTGGTGTGACAATAGAGTAAACGTGAAAACATGTTGCTGGAACACTGGGTGTTATTGGTTATTTCGAGAAACTGCAGTGGGCCTGTGCCTCGTGCTTACACTTTAATCGTGGGTCTGACAAATTTCAAAACTCAATGGGCTGAATGGCCTCCCCTGAGATTCTATAAAGTCACCTGTGGCCTTTGCAAATGAACAGCTGCTGTAACAGTGTCCTTAGTTTATAAAATGGTCTTTTCAGTGACGTTACAAAATAATATCGCAACAGCATCAAAACACCCCATGTGGGCTAATTTTTTAATTGTTTATGTTCATTCATGGGATCTGGCTGATATTTAGTGCCCTTCCCTAATTGCCCTTGAATTAGGAACCTTTTCTGAGGGTGATTAAGAGCCAACCACATCGCTATAACTCTGAAGTCAAATGTAGGCCAGACCAGGTAAGGAAGACAGACTTCCCTCCCTAAAGGGACATGAGTGAACCGGGTGGGTTTTTCTGACAATTGACAATGGTCATCATTAGACTTTTAATTCCAGGTATGTTTTCTTTGAAGAATTCACATTCCTCTATCTGCCGTGGCGGGATTTGAACCCGGGTCCCCAGAACATTACTCTGTCACTGGATTAGTAATCCAGAGAACCAATGTAACTGTGCCACTACCTCCCCTGTAAATGCAGAGAAGGGCTCTCTGAACTATGTCATGACGATGTGTTATAATTGTAACCTCCGCAATGTTACCCTGCTTCGTATTTCACATCCATTAGCCTCGCTTAGGTGGACAAGACCAACATACTTACAGCAGGAACATTGTCCCAGTGACTCAGACAACACTCCTCCCTTAACCACTCACTCAGTCGTGTTCAGGTCGCTGGTCATACTTGCTGATGGAATTGTGACCACACTACATGAATAACCCATCACCACCTGCTCCAGGGACAGGGAACAAATCCCAGCCTCACCAGTGACATCCACATTCCAGGAAAAAATACAAAAGTGTTTTGGGATACCACAAGGGTGCTACATAAATGCAAGTTTATTCTTTCTCTTCTTGTCTATTCGACGCCAGGTTCTGCAGCGTGGATTATTCAGGTGAATATTATTGAAAGAAAAACACAAATAAATGACAGCATTTTAACTGTAATTGCACTGACATTAAATCACACCTTCCATCTCCTAAACTATCAGATCATGAGTAACACCAACACATGATGGAGGCTGGGATGTGGAAATTTAATTTTTAAATGGGAAGAAATTAACTCCAAGAAGAAAATTAAATACATCTCGGAGAAAACAGGAAATGAAAGGTGCTTAGTGGTGATGTTGAATGGGAATCTGTCAAGTAAACAGGATTAGATTAGATAGCTCAGGTGGGAAAATACTGACACAGGACTGGTGGGCTGAAAGCGCTACAAAAACAGGGATGTTCCGGTACAGCGGACTAAACACGAGTGAGGTCCCTGCACCAGATCCATCTCCAAACCAGGACACCTCAGGGCTTTGGAGAGAGTGTGGGTGAGATTTACTAGGATAGGAGCAGGGATCAGGGACTGGGATTGTTCACCTTAGAGCAGAGAAGGTTAAGAGGAGATCAAATCGAGGCTTCCCAAACTGAGAGGCTTTAATAAAATAAGAAGAAACAGTTCCAGGTGACAGGAGGTGAGGAACTGGGGACAGAAAGTGAAGATTGCTGGCAAAAAAAAAAGAGGAAAGATGAGTGAATTATTCTTCTTCACACAGTGAGTTACAAAGCACCGAGTGAGCGGGAGATGGAAGCAGATTCGAAAGTAACAGCAAAACAGAACTCAATAAATACACGGAAAGGGAAACATTTGTGAGGTCATGGGAAATATTAACTGGACTGATCCTTCCCAGAGTCAGTACAGGCACGATGGGCGAATGGCCTTCTTCTATGATGTCATTATGAGTGAAGCGTGCAGGTCCAACTCTCCCAACCGTTACTCAGCCTCTCTCTGTCCACTTGTGCTTTGAGCTCAGCTTAATTAGCCTCAGGTTGTTTGTGAAGTATTGATCTGTAAACTGTTCCCTACGGTTTGAGCTCTGCACAGTCAGAATCTCTCTCTCACTGTGCCAAACCGTACATCACAGGCTGGAGTTATACTGCCATCCTGTCCAGGAGAATGCAGACCAGTGACGCACAAAATGCAGTTCAGAGGCACTTTCCTGATTAACATCCTGACAAGTGACTCAGTAAATTCACTTTGCAACATAGGCCCAGCTCCAAGCGAACACTGCACACACAGCAGGGCAGCTTTATGCTCAATCAACATTTTCAGCTTCAAATTCAAAACCTGCACAGACACCCACTGGGCTATGATCATTGGTTGTGAACGTAGCTCAATCCATCATGCAAACCAGCCTCCCATCCATTGACTCTGTCTACACTTCCCGCTGCCTCGGGAAAGCAGCCGGTATAATCAAGGACCCCACACACCCCGGACATTCTCTCGTCCACCTTCTTCCATCGGGAAAAAGATACAAAAGTCTGAGGTCACGTACCAACCAACTCCAAAACAGCTTCTTTCCTGCTGCTGTCAGACTGTTGAATAGACCCATCTTGCGTTAAGTTGATCTTTCTCTACACCCTACTGTAACACTACACCCTCTCCTTTCCATCTCCCCTGTGTATTCTATGAATGCTTTGCCTGAATAGTGTGCAAGAGCAGAAGGCAGAATCTGCAGAGACATCTTTACCAAACTCACTGCTATATTCTGGTCAGAGTTTAAATATCGCAAAGCTTCTGGGGAATTAAGCTTCGGATTTTGCTGCCTAATATTTCTTAGGAAAATGTCTCGGTCAATAAGGTGTAACCGTCTGAAGTCTCCAAACTTTATCAGCGGGTCCCAGGGATCAGGGAAATTATCCTTTGGGAGTTCAAACTTCCTGACCAATTCCCACAAGGTCGGTGCACTGGGACCTCCGCAAGGTATCTTGTGGGGTGGGTCCTGTCTCCATGGCTGCTGATGTAGTCCAGTGTCATTGATATCAGCAACAATCCAACCCTCAACACCCTCGGGCACTCAACATCACTGACCTGTCACTGGTGCTTCAATGTCCAACATGGTCTTCTCCTGACGGAGAATGGACGCTCCTTCTGTTATAATCCGCATCGCCACAGTCTCCTCCACGCGACCTTCTTTAGTGAGATGACCCTTAAGCACATCAACACGAGGCTTTCCATCATGGTCAAAAACTTCCTTAATCGTCAACCGATGGCTGGGAGGGAAGGGAACAGCTGTGGGAGAGAAGGGAACACAATTTACCTCAGAAGAAACGTGTGGCCCAAAACCACTTAACTTCCAGTTTATAACCAAGAACTATCATGTCAAATTTCCTTCGATATTTTTGAAGCACTATTTATTAAATATTTGCAGAATAAAATGAAAATGAACTCCCTGCAAGCTCACCAATGGAGGGGAACACATCCCAAAGACAGGTTTCTCTCTCCTGTGGATACACTCACAGGCAGTGAAGAACATTCCACAATTTCCAGGTTCAAGATTATTGAGAAATCCCACAATGCAGGAAGAGTTGGGATAGTGCGGATAAACCATTCGCAATGCTTTGTACTTGCTTTCCAGTCAGACGTGACAAATAACATTTTCTTGCTCATTATTACTCAAGTTAAACTTCTTGGGCTGGGTATTCGATGGCAGCAACTGAACAATCTACAAGGCACAAGTCAGGAGTGTGATGGAATATTCCCCACTCGCCTGGATTGGTGCAGCTCCAACAACACTCAAAAAGCTCAACACCATCCAGGACAAAGCAGCCCCGCTTGACTGGCACGCCATTCACCCACCTAAATATTCACTCCCTCCAGGGAGCAACAGTACGTCCCACTGACAAGGTGGGCTCAGCAAGACTCACAACACACCAGGTTAAAATCCAACAGGTTTATTTGGAATCACAAGCTTTTGGAGCGCTGCTCCTTCATCAGGTGAGTGACCCCATTCACCTGAAGGAGCAGTGCTGTGAAAGCTCGTGACGTGGTGCTCAGAGACTTCTTACCGTGCCCAACCCAGTCCATCACTGGCATCTCCGCAGCACTGCAGGAACGCCAAGGCTCCTTCGACAGCACCTTCCAAACCCATCTATCCAGAAGAATCAGGGCAGCGGATACCTGAGAACATCACCACCTGGAGATTCCACTCCAGGCCACAAAAATAGGCTGTTTCGCACCTTTTAATCAAACATTAACACCGATGAAAATAAACTTTGGTAATGTGATTTACTCAGAAGAAACTGCAGTTCCCTTTGATAGTTTTATTTTGTCTGGGAGTGTTTCCGTATATTTTATCGCAGACTGACCATCGCACTTACTGTTCACCTGGACCAACATTAACCAGATGTGAGATTTTTAATTAGCCACGCAGAGGGACTGATGGAGCTTCATTTGAATTTTTATATAACCTATTTCTGGTTATTGTGATTTTTTTTGCACCAGGAATTGAATTAAGCAAAATAATTAATGTGAAGTGGGAATTTAGTGCTTAAAAAAAAGAGGAATGGGCTGATCTGAACGAAGCAACGCTGTGCTGAGAGCAGGCTGCATAATGCAACCTTTGAAGTAGCTCCGATTCTGTGGCTGCTGCAGTAATCCAGCAAAAAGCATTCAGGCCTTTTCTTAAAGTGCAGAACACTTTCGTTTGCATATAGCTGGGACGCTGGAGGGCACTTAATGTTAATTCTCTTTCCAAGCAGTTATTTTCCATTATGAAGATGTTGTATTAAACAGTCCTTTTCAAGTGTTCACCATTGTTACAAGCTGGCATTAATATTTCACTAAGAGACACTCACTTTGAAAATCCACACTCGCTTTAAGCAGAAATGCAAAACTCTGGCACAATTTCAAAATCTGTTCCTGTTCTGTATCTGGGTGAGCAATACAAACACTTTTTAAATCCATTACTTCAACTGAAATTTTTAGCTCCGGTTTCCTCCCACAGTCCGAAAATCGTGCTGTGGTTGGGGTACATTGGCCATGCTAAGTCCACCCGCAGTGTACCTGTACAGGCACAGGAATGTGGCGACTAGGGGATTTTCACAGTAACTTCATTGCAGTGTTAATGTAAACCTACAGTGACACTACTAAATAAACTTTAATTTTAAACTCTCTCCTCTGGATTCTAACTCTGCAGCTTACACTGCTCTGTGCCTACCCCACTGTTTGCAAACAACACGGTGTTTCCAAATGGATTTGACTATCTATAAAGAGGGAATTTTTTTTTGTTGAAACCTTTCAGAAACCACTGGTTTAAAATTTGCACCAGGGTTTTGGGTGAAGGTGGAGGGGTGGGAAGGGGAGGGGGCTCTGGCTAAATAACAATTTGCATTGGTATAGCACCTTCAGTGTGGTGGAATATCTTGAGGGGCTTCACTGGAGTGTCGAGCATGTGACAATGTGAACCCAGTCAGTGAGGAGGTGTGAGTTCAGGGCACCAAACACCTTGGTGACAGAAGCAGGTTTAAAAGGAGAACGAGGTTTTACATTTGGGATGCACCATAGATACACAGATACCCCACAGAAAGCATTCTTTCTGGTTGGATCACAGCTTGGTCTGGGCTCCTGCTCTGTCCAAGACTGCAAGAAACTACAAAAGGTTGTGAATGAAGCCCAATCCATCACACAAACCAGCCTCCCATCCATTGACTCTGTCTACACTTCCCGCTGCCTCGGGGAAAAGCAGCCGGCATAATTAAGGACCCCCCCCACCCCCGACACACACCCCGGATATTCTTTCTTCCACCTTCTTCTGTTGGGAAAAAGATACAAAAGTCTGAGGTCCCGTACCGACCGACTCAAGAACAGCTTCTTCCCTGCTGCTGTCAGACTTTTGAATGGACCTACCTCGCGTTAAGTTGATCTTTCTCTACACCCTCGCTGTGACTGTAACACTGCATTCTGCACTCGCGTTTCCTGCTCTATGAACAGTATGTTTTGTCTGTATAGCGCTCAAGGGACAATACTTTTCACTGTATGTTAATGCACATGACAATAATAAATCAAATCAAAATCAAAGGTGGTGGGCGGGGGGGTGCAGGAGGAGGAGACAAAAAGGGGAAACTGGGGGGAGGATTCCGGAGTTCCATGCCCGGGTAGCTGAAAGCACAGCTCGAGTGATTAAATCAAGAATATTCAACAATCCAGAGTCTGAAGTGCATACAGGTCCAAACGTAGAGGTTGGCATCTCTGAAATGACAGCGCGAGTCCAGCAATCCCATAATAAGGAGAGAATTTGAGACAGGTGGCTGTAAAGTGAGCGTGTTAGTGAAATACAAACACCTATCAGCCTGCATTCATCATCCTTCCGTCTATTATCCAATTACAATGTAATGTTTTGGGAAAATAACCCTCCTGTAATGCTGAGACGTTTACATTAAACGTGGAATATTTGCCACCGGTAATCAAAGTTGTGATCAAAAACATAAACATCTCGACAGGTACAAGTGTCAGTGAAACATCATCCAGCAACAACTAACTAAAAATGGCTCAGAGACTAACGAGATAGGAAAGGGGCTTTGGATAAGGTAGGGAGCCGGACCCCTCGGGAATGGAGTCCGGAAGCACGGGGCTTTGGAAAAATCCACCCGCCAACAGCTTGGGATTCAACTGGAGCTTTCGGACGGTGGGAGATTTGGGGTTGGAGAGAGAGGACATGCCCCCTTTTCCTGTGTTCTGTTACTTTGCTTTCAGCGCACATCCAACCCTTGTTGCCCCTCCCCCCAGCACCCCACTTCCCCCCCCCAGCACCCCACTTACCCCCCCACCACATCCCCCCCCCAACCCCCCAACACCCCACTACCCCCACCCCCCCAGTGATGCCGTGCCACAATCCTGTGGCTCATTGCCTCCTGAGTTTTTCTCTTCTTAAAAATTATATGTTATAATTCATGTTAGTTTTTTCTTAGTGTGGGGTGATGAATGGGGGTACCCCCCCCACCCCAGCTTCCCTGTGGCAGAAGAGGGGTAGGTTTGGGGTGGGGGGGGCGGGGGGAGGGAACAGAAGGAACAAAGGAGCTTTCAGAGAGAGAGATTGGAACAAATGTGCCCACTCAGCATGACCACAACAGAGAGAACACTGAGGACTCTGACTGATTTCTCTCTTCTCAGCCGAACATAACGAGACAAAGTTTAAGACATCTCAGACACAGGGTGAACAGAGCGTTGGGGAGGTAGCACCTGGATAACTGATTCACCGGTGGCCCTGGAAATGTAATGAAGGGGCAGGAAGCGGCGTCTAGACAGTGACACAAGTTGGGCACAGGAATGTGCAGCTCTTACTGCCAATGCAAAATAAATGAACCAAAATACAGCCAGTGTATGAAGCTGCTCAAACCACTACAACCAGAGGCAGGAAATCACACAGCTCGTTCCCACAAAGTGACTTCATTAAAAGGATCCAGTTCACAACTCTCTGAAGTTTCTTAATTTACAAGAAAACTGAACTGAAGGACTTGTAAACAGCAATTCACAGAAGATGGGGGGGGGGGGGGGGCGGGGGGGGAGGTGTGTGCGTGTGAAGGGAAGGAGGGGTGATGGTGGGTGGTGGTGATGGGGGGGGAGGGGTGGTGGTGACGGGGGGAGGGGTGGTGGTGACGGGGGGGAGGGGTGGTGGTGACGGGGGGGAGGGGTGGTGGTGACGGGGGGGAGGGGTGGTGGTGACGGGGGGGAGGGGTGGTGGTGACGGGGGGGAGGGGTGGTGGTGACGGGGGGGAGGGGTGGTGGTGACGGGGGGAGGGGTGGTGGTGACGGGGGGGAGGGGTGGTGGTGACGGGGGGGAGGGGTGGTGGTGACGGGGGGGAGGGGTGGTGGTGACGGGGGGAGGGGTGGTGGTGACGGGGGGGAGGGGTGGTGGTGACGGGGGGGAGGGGTGGTGGTGACGGGGGGAGGGGTGGTGGTGACGGGGGGGAGGGGTGGTGGTGACGGGGGGGAGGGGTGGTGGTGACGGGGGAGGGGTGGTGGTGACGGGGGGAGGGGTGGTGGTGATGGGGGGAGGGGTGGAGGAGATCGCGCAAGTTGTACAAGACATTGGTAAGGCCACATTTGGAATACTGTGTACAATTCTGGTCACCCTATTATAGAAAGGATATTATTAAACTAGAAAAAATGCAGAAAAGATTTACTAGGATGCTACCGGGATTTGATGGTTTGAGTTATAAGGAGAGGCTGGATAGACTGGGACTTTTTTCTCTAGCGTGTAGGAGGCTGAGTGGTGATCTTATAGAGATCTATAAAATAATGAGGGGCACAGATCAGCTAGATGGTCAATATCTTTTCCCAAAGGTAGAGGAATCTAAAAGTAGAGGACATAAGTTTAAGGTGAGAGGGGAGAGATACAAAAGGGTCCGGAGGGGCAATTTGTTCCCACAGAGGGTGGTGAGTGTCTGGAACAAGCTGCCAGAGATAGTGGTAGAGGCGGGTACAATTTTTGTCTTTTAAAAAGCATTTAGACAGTTACATGGGTACGAGGGGTATAGAGGGATATGGGCCAACTGTGGGCAATTGGGATTAGCTTAGGGGTTTAAAAAATGAGGTGGCATGGACAAGTTGGGCCGAAGGGCCTGTTTCCGTGCTGTAAACCTCTATGACTCTGTGAGATGGGGGAGGGGGTGGAGGAGAGTTGGAGGAGCTTTTTTTCAATCTGTTTCCCAATACAACGTTGAGCTGCGAAATTACACTTTCCGATTGGAGGCTAAACTCCGTTACAGCCGAGTGGGTAAAACAGCATCAAAAACCACTGAGGAAATGCCACCAAAAATCACAACAAGCAGTAAAAATGTGAAATCTGAACAGATCCCAGACATAAACCACGAAAATCTTTGCTCCCTAATCCAATCAAATCACTTCCTACACTGTGAAACTTTACAAAGGATCACCGTTTTTCTATTCATCATCTGAAACTGCTGACTGCATTGTCGGGGTGTCAGCATTGGCTCAGTGGGTAACAACCGGTGTGTGGGATCTTGCTGTGCACAAAGTGCGGGCCACATTTCCGACATTACAGCAATGAACGCGTTCCAAAATGAACTTCCCAAGAGAAGAGTCCCGAGGTCTGGAAAGGCACTAGCTCAGAATGATCTCAGTGCTTACGTCAAGATTAATAAACCGAGGGCTGCAATGTGGGGAGGGGGTTAACTACAATAAGCCAGCGTTAGCACATCTACTTCAACCAGCACGAGTTACAAATGAATGGGACTCAGCACAGAGTGAGCAATCACACTGCGAGCTACACACCTCAAATAACGGGAGAAAATAACCAGTTTCTGAACTGTCCTTGCTGTCAGAGCCTGAGCGGAAACCTTTAATAAACATCACTCAGGCAGCTCGAGAGGAACATGAGGATTTGATTTGATTTATTATTGTCACACGTATTAACATACAGTGAAAAGTATTGTTCCTTACGCGTTATATGGACAAAGCATACCATTCATAGATAAGGAAAAGAGAGAGTGCAGAATGTGGTGTTACAGTCATAACTAGGGTATCAAGCAGGTACTCTTGTACCTTTTTCCCAAAGGAAGAAGGTGGAAGCGAGAATGTCCGAGGTGTGTGGGGGTCCTTAATTAAACCGGCTGCTTTTCCGAGGCAGCGGGAAGTATAGACAGAGTCAGTGGATGGGAGGCTGGTTTGTGTGATGGATTGGGCTACGTTCACAACCTTTTGCAGCTCCTTGCGTTCTTGGGCACAGCAGGAGCCCAGACCAAGCTGTGATCCAACCAGAATGAATGCTTTCTATGATGCATCTGTAAAAGTTTCTGGAAGTTGTAGCTGCCAAATTTCCTTAGTTTTCAAGGTCACGCTCACTCCTGCACTCCTTGGGAAAATATTCTTGGTAATTGTGAAGGCTTTCTTGGAAACATTAGAGAGATGAGATGGACCATGTCCACAATGTAAACACAAATCACTGAGCAGGGAAACAAAACTGCATTGATGCAGCAGCAATGATTTGGAGAGCATGTTTTCTGCACATTCGGACACAGAATCAAGAGCAGATCCGAGGCTCAGATTCTACCTGATTGGGGAATGTTTGGTGCCTGAAACAAACAGAGTTCAATACTTTCTGCTGCCACTTCACACTGCTGCCTCTTACATAAAATACAGCAGGCAACAGAGGTGCTTGGAATCAGCTTGTACAGGAACAGGCTTTGTTGATGGGTGAATCATAACCAAATCCAGTTCCATTAAAAAGCTTTATTTGGGACAGTAAGTGTCCTGTATCAGCAGAATGATAGCTCGGTAGGAGGGAGTTTGCCATGCAGCCTCAGGATTTGTGCACATTTACAGCTCCAGCCTCTCACTTACTGCTCATGTCAGTTACATTAGTGACTCGCTGCGACAGATCCACATCTCTCATCGCAGAAAGCATTTCTATCAGGATGTGACAGGAGGTTGACTGTGCTTTTAGCTGATGCTGCAAATGAGTCCCATCCCTCAGTGCTTCTGATAACTGGCGAAGACCTGGAGAGATCCCTGATCCCTCAGCGCAGGGTCACTCAGCCAAAGTGGGGGCAGAGATATCACCAAATCCTCAAAACATCAGCTTCAGGATCAATGCTTCAGAATTTCTTTAACTCTGCGGCACTGCTGCCTCTCAGCGCCAGGGACCCGGGTTCAATTCCCGGCTTGGGTCGCTGTCTGTGTGGAGTTTGCACATTCTCCCCATGTCTGCATGGGTTTCCTCCGGGTGCAGTCCAAAGATGTGCGGATTAGGTTGACTGGCCGTGCTAAATTGCCCCTTAGTGTTAGGGGAACTAGCTAGGAAAACGCATGGGGTTACAGCGATAGGGGCTGGGAGAGAATTCCAGGTTGAATGCTGAAATGATTACAGTCAGGGATGCGCAGAAGGTTGGCGGGCTGACACTTTAATTGATGTGTAGGGCTGGAGGAGATTCCAGAGATAGAGAAAAGCAAGGTACTTTGAATACAAAACATATTCAGGACTGAGGAAAGAGCAGTGGAAGTAGAACAAATCGGACAGTTCATTCTAACGGCTGGTCGAGGTGTCATTGCTGACTGGCCCCAAGCTGTCCTGTGAATCTTTAGAGAGACCCCTAACACCCTCCCTATCCCTGTAACCCCCTCCAGCCCCTCCCTATCCCTGTAACCCCCTCCAGCCCCTACACCCTCTCCCTATCCCTGTAACCCCCTCCAGCCCCTCCCTATCCCTGTAACTCCCTCCAGCCCCTCCCTATCCCTGTAACCCCCTCCAGCCCCCTACACCCCCTCCCTATCTCTGTAACCTCCTCCAGCCCCTCCCTATCCCTGTAACCCCCTCCAGCCCCCTACACCCCTCCCTATCTCTGTAACCCCCTCCAGCCCCTACACCCCTCCCTATCTCTGTAACCCCCTCCAGCCCCCTACACCCCCTCCCTATCTCTATAACCCCCTCCAGCCCCTCCCTATCCCTGTAACCCCCTCCAGCCCCCTACACCCCCTCCCTATCTCTGTAACCTCCTCCAGCCCCTACACCCCTCCCTATCTCTGTAACCCCCTCCAGCCCCCTACACCCCCTCCAGCCCCCTACACCCCCTCCCTATCTCTGTAACCCCCTCCAGCCCCCTACACCCCCTCCAGCCCCCTACACCCCCTCCCTATCTCTGTAACCTCCTCCAGCCCCTACACCCCTCCCTATCTCTGTAACCCCCTCCAGCCCCTACACCCCCTCCCTATCTCTGTAACCCCCTCCAGCCCCCTACACCCCCTCCCTATCTCTGTAACCTCCTCCAGCCCCCTACACCCCCTCCCTATCTCTGTAACCCCCTCCAGCCCCCTACACCCCCTCCCTATCTCTGTAACCCCCTCCAGCCCCCTACACCCCCTCCAGCCCCCTACACCCCCTCCCTATCTCTGTAACCTCCTCCAGCCCCCTACACCCCCTCCCTATCTCTGTAACCTCCTCCAGTCCCTCAGTCCTCTGGGATCTCTGTGCTCCTCCAACTCCGGCCTCTTAAACACCCCTGATTTCCATCACCCCATCATTGCTTCAGCTGCCTGGGTTCAAAGCTCTCAAATTCCCTCCCTAAACCTTCCCTCCTACTCAAAGCTACTTATTTGACCAAATTTTTGGTCACCTGTCCTTGTGTCTGTGAGAGTCTGGGTTAAATTCCATTTATCAATGCATTGCTGAAGGACACAGACATTTTAACAATGTTTAAGGTGCTATATAAATGCAAATCGTTGTCTAAGGAGAATGTGAATTAAATGTGAAGTTGGGAGGGTAAAAATAGAACAATTTGACTCACTGCTAGAGCGGGTTATGGTTCACACCCGGCCCAGGGTTTGCAGTATTTTCTAATGTCGGTGTTCACCAGTCTGCTGGAACGGGAACAGAGTCACTGTCTCATTCCCAGCAGGATCCTCCCTTCACATAATCTCCAACCAAGATCCTCTTCCAGCTGTTTGTTTGCAAACACTCCCAGACACAAACAGCATTTCATCAGGCCAGTGCTGGTGAGGAGAGATTAGCGGATCTTATCGAAACATCCTCTCCCCTTCCCCCACTCAACACCACAATCATGAAGACACAGCAAAGAATACTGAGTGTGTGTGTGTCAAAACCCTGGCAGCACCAATGGTGATACCAAAGCTTCAGGTCAGCACCCGTGTTCAATTAAAGAGAGGACAGCAGGTCCTGAGAAAGGTTACAGCACTCTGCTCACCACTTACTGCCTGCTGCCCTCACAGAGAGCGGAATATAAAACCATTCACACAGGACATCCCACAAACATCATACAGCAGATAACATCAAACTGCACTTATCCACACACGCAGCCATAGTTTATCACACATCACACATTACAGCCCCCTACACCCCCTCCCTATCTCTGTAACCTCCTCCAGCCCCCTCCCTATCTCTGTAACCTCCTCCAGCCCCCTACACCCCCTCCCTATCTCTGTAACCCCCTCCAGCCCCTCCCTATCCATGTAACCCCCTCCAGCCCCGACACCCCCTCCCTATCTCTGTAACCTCCTCCAGCCCCCTACACCCCCTCCCTATCTCTGTAACCCCTTCCAGCCCCTCCCTATCCCTGTCACCCCCTCCAGCTCCTCCCTATCCATGTAACCCCCTACACTCCCTCCCTATCTCTGTAACCTCCTCCAGCCCCGACACCCCCTCCCTATCTCTGTTCCAGTTAGTTTTCGGTTCCCTTCCTCATTCATTACTGAAGCGACTCACATTGTTTGAAAATCACCCGGCGAAAACTCCTTGAAAAGTAAAGTTTATTTATTAGTGTCACAAGCCGGCTTACATTAACACCGCAATGAAGTTACTGTGAAAAGCCCCTAGTTGCCACACTCAGGTGCCTGTTCAGGTTACAGCGAGGGAGAATTTAGCACCGTCAGTGCACCCTAAACAGCAGGACTTTCGGACCATGGGAGGAAACAGGAGCACCCGGAGAATGAGGAAACCCACGCAGACACGGGGAGAATGTGCAAACTCCACGCAGACACGGGGAGAATGTGCAAACTCCACGTAGACACGGAGAGAATGAGGAAACCCACGCAGACACGGGGAGAATGCGCAAAACCCACGCAGACATGGGGAGAATGAGGAAACCCACGCAGACACGGGGAGAATGTGCAAACTCCACACAGACACGGGGAGAATGCGCAAACTCCACACAGACAGTGACCCAAGCTGGGAATCGAACTTGGGTCCTTGGCGCTGAGAGGCAGCAGTGTTAAAGGTGCTATATAAATGCAAGCTGCTTGTTGGATGCCACTGAAAATCAGTAGCAGGAAGGGATGGAATCATTTTACACTCAATTTGGGCACAACATCCCAGACCAGCTGAGTGAATTACTCACTGCTCCTGCCTCAACAAAACCCCGTTCACATTCCGAACCTTTCACACCAACTCCATCCGTTTCATCTCCCATCTAAACCACGACAAGGCTCTCCTTCCCAATCTGCAACGATTCTAGTCTCACACACACCGCAGCGTACATCCATTAGCGACATTCAGATAAACTGCGGCATTTCTGCTTCACTGAGGGACCAACCGATTCCGTGACCCAGACACCCCGACCCCGTGGCCCAGACACCCCGACCCCGTGACCCAGACACCCCGACCCCGTGACCCAGACACCCCCCGACCCCGCGGCCCAGACACCCCCCGACCCCGCGGCCCAGACACCCCCGACCCCGCGGCCCAGACACCCCCCGACCCCGCGACCCAGACACCCCCCGACCCCGCGGCCCAGACACCCCCCGACCCCGCGGCCCAGACACCCCCCGACCCCGCGGCCCAGACACCCCCGACCCCGCGGCCCAGACACCCCCCGACCCCGCGACCCAGACACCCCCCGACCCCGCGGCCCAGACACCCCCGACCCCGCGGCCCAGACACCCCCCGACCCCGCGACCCAGACACCCCCCGACCCAGACACCCCCCGACCCCACGGCCCAGACACCCCCCGACCCCTCCCAAACCCCGTGACCCAGGCACCCCCAACCCCCTGACCCCTCCCAAACCCCGTGACCCAGACACCCCCAATCCCCCCCAACCCCCGCGACCCAGACACCCCCAACACCCCCGATCCCCCCCAAACCCCGTGACCCAGACACCCCCAACCCCGTGACCCAGACACCCCCCAACCCCTCCCAAACCCTGTGACCCAAACACCCCCAACACCCCCGACCCCTCCCAAACTCGGGGCCCAGACACCCCCAACCCCCACGACCCAGACACCCCCCGACCCCTCCCAAACTCTGTGACCCAGACACCCCCAACCCCTCCCAAACTCTGTGACCCAGACACCCCCAACCCCTCCCAAACTTGGGGCCCAGACACCCCCAACACCCACGACCCAGACACCCCCCCGACCCCTCCCAAACTCGGGGCCCAGACACCCCCCAACGCCCGTGACCCAGACACCCCCGATTCCCGCCAACCCCGTGACCCAGACACCCCCGATTCCCGCCAACCCCGTGACCCAGACACCCCCGATTCCCGCCAACCCCGTGACCCAGACACCCCCGATTCCCGCCAACCCCGTGACCCAGACACCCCCGATTCCCACCAACCCCGTGACCCAGACACCCTGACCCTTTTCCAGCTCACGGACCGTCTCCATGTTGGATACAAAGCACCAGTTCAATCCTCACAGATACTCAGTGCCTTTGTATCATCACAAACAGGACAGAAACTTTCACACAATCAGTGCCTTTCACACCAGGATTTACTGACAAGTTGCATCCTGGATGGACAGTGGTGACACACATCTTCAACCACAGAATTACTCTGAATGTTCACTGGCTCTGGCAAAATCAGAGTGTTTAATGCACTTATTGTTATTAGCGTTTATTTATTAGTCAGTGCTAGCCACCGTGCCATCCCTCGCTCAGCTCACATTCCCAACAAGTTACAGGACAAAGTATTCCAGCTGGAGGGTGCAAGGGAAATTCTGACAAACAGACAAACTAAAAGATGCCTCACTCCAATAAACTCTAACCCTATTTACCTCATTTAACACATCATTCATCAGTAAATATCCGTGTCCGGTAACATTATTCAGCTGCCATTTGTAACACTAGACTCCCATTTACTCTGGTTCATGCACTCTGCGTATATCACACTCAGCCAGATTCATTATCCTCTCCTTATCCCGTTTGTCAACGAACCAGCTGGACTTCCCCGTGATATCCGAGTGCTGTTTGGAAAGGAGTAAATTCAAAGGCTGTAATCCTAAACAGGGCCATCATCAACCTCCATGGTCATAAACAACTACTGCGGCTGGCCTAATGTACATTTATCTCTGAAATCCCAGCTGGCAATGCTTGACTCAAAGTTTTTGCAAGGTGGCACAGTGGGTTAGCACTGCTGTCTCACAGCGCCAGGGACCCAGGTTCAATTCCCAGCTTGGGTCACTGTCTGTCACGGTCTCCTAGTGCTCTGGTTTCCTCCCACCGTCCGAAAGATGTGCTGGTTAGGGTGAATTGGCCATGCTAAATTCTCCCTCAGTGTACCTGAACAGGTGCTGGAGTGTGGTGGCTAGAGGATTTTCACAGTAACTTACTTGTGACACTAATAAATAAATTAAATAAACTTATGGATCCGAAACCCTCTCCAGAACGGAGGAGTACAGATGGAGACTGATAGCTCGTGCAGTGTTGAGGGTGTGCTGCATTGTCAGAGATGCTGTCTTTTGTTTAAGAGCTCTGTGCTGTCCTTGGACACAGTCAGGCTTGGCAAGTCCTTACTTCTGACCTCTTGCTGCACCCAGCTTTGAGCTCTGGCAGCTGGCTGCAACTTTATACTTAAACCTCAAACACCGAATCTCACCCTCCCAACATCTCTTTGCGCTTAACTGCCAGAGAATTCACCTTCAATCAGCTGACACTCACCCCAGCCACTTGTTTCCCCACAGGAACTCAGAGCGAGCACTCTCCAGCTGCCTGAGTGAAACACTCATTCAAGTCTTAACCAAAAGACAGTGTAGCACCTCCTCAGCACTGCACTAGGATCATCAGTCCAGTGGCACCTGCTGGGGTTGGTATTTAGTTTGCTGTCCCAGTGACATGCCTCATTTAAATGACCTTTAACCCTAATCTTCCCCAATATGATGTGGAGATTCCGGTGTTGGACTGGGATGGGCACAGTTAAGTCTCACAACACCAGGATTAAGTCCAACAGGTTTATATGGAATCACGGGCTTTCGGAGCACTGCCCCTTCATCAGGTGAGTGGTTCACTCAGTCACTTACCCTACAGTACAGGAGGGGGCCATTCAGCCCATCAGCCATCCACCTCACTCACTTGAGGGAGTTTGCATTTTTCATTGCAGAGTCAAGGCAATTTTTGAAAATAAAAGATTGTAAACAATAACAATCCTTCCACAACATTGCAGCTCCGAGAGCAGGATGGGGAAGAGTAACTGGCATCTCAAACTGAACTTGTCACACTGAAACATCTTTATAACAGACCCACACCGAGTCACCATCAAACTAAACAGAACAGCACATCCAATATAGGAAATATCAGGACAGCAGAACCACACCTCAGTCAAAGGTTTTATAGAGACAGACACACAGACACAGAGAGAGAGACAGACACAGAGAGAGAGACAGACACAGAGAGAGAGACAGACACAGAGAGAGAGACACAGAGAGACAGAGACAGACACACACACACACACAGAGACAGAGACAGAGACAGACACAGAGAGAGAGAGACAGAGACAGAGAGAGAGAGAGACAGACACAGAGAGACAGGGGTTCAGAGGAGGGGATTCCAGAGCTCAGGGCCAAGACTTCTGTGTGGTTTAAGTCTTGCATTGACTGAGTCTTGTCATGTGCCAGTAATTGAAGGAACAAGGAAGAAGCTAACACAAGGATTGATCCCTGGGCTTTGATATCCAGAAAGTCCCAATATTATTCAGCCAATTAAAATAAGATGACTAAAAGCCATTGCCATTGTTACTGACAAGCATTGGTAGAGGAGCACAGCTGTGATACAAGGAAGCAAACACATCTCCTTCTGCCAATATACATCACTTCCTCTTCCTGTAACTGAACCACCGACTAACTGAGCATACACATCAAATCTTTTCCCAATGTCCCATGTGGGGTTTGCTGGTATTGAGAATCATCTGTAGCCAGCTATGGTTCATAGAATCATAGAACCCTACAGTGCAGAAAGAGGCCCTTCGGCCCATCGAGTCTGCACCGAACACAATCCCACCCAGCCCTACCCCCATATCCCTACATATTACACCCACTAATCCCTCTAACCAATGCATCCCTGGACACTAAGGGGCAATTTCTTAACATGGCCAATCAACCTAACCTGCACATCTTTGGACTGTGGGAGGAAACCGGAGTACTCGGAGGAAACCCACACAGACAGGTGACCCACGCCAGGAATCGAACCCAGGTCCTTGGAGCTGTAAAGCAGCAGTACTAACCACTGTGCTACCGTACCGCCCAGATTCATGATGCTGTTAGACTCTCCCTCAGCCTTCCCCACACGCTAAACACTTGAACCCTGGGTTAATGCAGCTATTGATTTCAGAGTAACCTTTTTGTTAGATAACAATCCTGTTAACATTACCGTGAAGTACATATCCCCCCTGTACAGAAACAAAGACAGATTACAGATGTCAACAACAATATATCTCGTTTCACTTTTGCACAGAGTGGGACTGTAGCCTGAGAGTGACAGCTTTGCTCCTGTTTAAAGAAATGTTCGCGCTGTCTTCGACAATTAAGAGTTATTGATCCAACTCTCCTCAAAACCCAATCAATCGGTCTTTAGATCGACAGCACTTGCATCACCTGCGCCAATTCCAATGAACACAAACCGGCTTCTCATCAGCAAGGAAGGAAATAGCCGTAAATTCTGCAGTTAACTGTTCAACTCTTTCAGAACCAAACATTACAGTTCACCAATCAGCATCAACCTCACTCGGTTCATGTGAGCTGAATGTTCTCTCTCTGAGACGTACAATCATCTCCAGATACAATTCATTCCAATGTTATTGTGCTTTTTGTATGAATATAAAGCACCAACTGGTTTTAATCCAACTCTAACCTAAACTAACATTGGAATAGTTTAGGTTAGAGGGTCATGAGATTGGTTCCACTGGTCGGCGCAACATCGAGGGCTGAAGGGCCTGTACTGCGCTGTAACGTTCTATATAAACCCCACTGAATGCTTCACAAAATTAATTTTAATCCTGGATTCGGATCACTCATTTCTTCATTGACACAGTGCCTTTCCTGCTCTGCTCTCTGAACCCAGATGACAATGAGCTTTGTTGTACTTCAGCTTAGACTAGCTTTGGGATTTAAAAAAAGGGGCGACATGGACAAGTTGAGCCGAAGGGCCTGTTTCCATGCTATAAGCCTCTATGACTCTATAAACCTCTAAAATTAGATCCTAATATTCTACTTCAAGGGAATACACGCTCAGGCTGTGCAATCCGTCCTCCTAATTTAAACCCATGTTAACCTGGAAATAGGTGCAGATGCAAACACGTCATTCTCACAACATTACTCCATGATGGGGCAATCCAGGAGAGCTTTTTAAAACAGTATGCATATAGTCCAACTAGAGAAGGGGCCATACTGGACCTGGTATTGGGGAATGAGCCCAGCCAGTTGGTCAGTGTTTCAGTAGGGGAGCAGTTCGGGAACAGTGACCACAATTCATTAAGCTTTAAGGTACTGACGGACAAAGATGTGTAGTTCCCAAGGTGTTAAACTGGAAGGCGGCTAATTACAACAATATTAGGCAGGAACTGAAGAATGTAGGTTGGGGGCAGATGTTTGAGGCAAATCAACATCTGGCACATGGGAGGCTTTCAAGTGTAAGTTGATAGGGATTCAGGACGGGCAGATTCCTGTAAGGATTAACGATAAGTATGGCAAGTTATCCCCTCTCAAACAGGTATACCATTTTGGATAGTGTTGAGGGGGATAGCCTGTCAGGGGGAGATACCAGCAGCAGCCTGACCTGTGACACCACAGCTGGTTCTGCTGTGGGACAGGGTCAGGCAAAGAGCAAACAAGCAGTAGTAATAGGGGACTCGCAAGTTAGATTCACAGACAGGCATTTCTGTGGCACAATCGAGACTCCAGGGTGGTGTGTTGCCTTCCTGGTTCCAGGGTCAAGGACATCTCTGAGCGATTGCAAGACATTCTTAAGGGGGAAGGAGAGCAGTCAGAAGTCGTTATACAGATTGGTACCAATGACGTAAGTAGGAAAGGGGATGAGGTCCTGAAATGTGAATGTAGAGAGTTAGGCAGGAGGCCTAAAGAGCAGGACCTCGAAGATAGTAATTTCAAGATTACTACCGCTGCCATGTGCTGGTGAGTGTAAGAATAGGAGGATTAGGGAAATGAATGCCTGGCTTGAGAGCTGGTGCAGGGGGCAGGGATTTAGATTTTTGGATCATTGGGATCTTTTCTGGGGAAGGGCTGACCTAGTCAAGAGAGGTGGGTTACACCTGAACTGCAGGGGGACTAACATCCTGGCGAGGAGATTTGCTAGAGATTGGGAGAGTTTAAACTAGTTTGGCTGGGGAATGGGATCCAAAGCAGTAGGGAGACAGAAGAGAAGTTTGAGGACAGCGCAGAAGTTAAAGAGTACATTAATTAGTAAAGGCAGTGTCTGTAATTCTAGTACCAGACAGATCAGGCAAAAGCAAGACAGAGAGCAAGGGAAATCCAGATTAAACTGCATTTATTTCAATGCAAGAGGCCTAACAGGCAAGGCAGATGAACTCGGCATTGATGGGTAAGTGGGACTGGGATATTATAGCAATTACTGAAACATGGCTAAGGGAGGGACAGGACTGGCAGCTCAATGTTCCAGGGTACAGATGCTGTAGGAAAGATAGAACAGGAGGTAAGAGAGGAGGGGGAGTTGCACTTTTGATTAGGGAAAGCATCACGGCTGTACTGAGGGGATATATCCGAGGGTTCAGCCACTGAGTCTATATGGGTAGAACTGAGAAATAAGAGGGAAATCACTTTGATAGGGTTGTACTACAGTTCCCCAAATAGTCAGCAGGAAATTGAGGAGCTAATATGTAAGGAGATTACAGATAGCCCCCAGAAAAATAGGGTGGCAATAGTCAGAGATTTTAACTTACCCAACATTGACTGGGACAGGCACAGTATTAGAGGGTTGGATGGAGAGCAATTTGTTGACTGTATTCAGGAGGAATTTCTGATTCAGTATGTGGATGGCCCGACTAGAGAGGGGGCAAAACTTGACCTCTTCTTGGGAAATAAGGAAGGGCAGGTGACAGAAGTGTTAGTGAGGGATCGCTTTGGGACCTGTGACCATAATTCTATTAGTTTTAAGATAGCTATGGAGAATGATAGGTCTGGCTCAAAAATTAATATTCTAAATTGGGGCAAGGCCAATTTTGATGGTATCAGGCAGGAACTTTCAAAACCTAATTGGGGGAGTCTGTGGGAAGGCAAAGGGACATCTGGTAAGTGGCACACTTTCAAAAGTGTGTTAACCAGCATTCAGGGTAAACACATTCCTCTTAGAGTGAAGGGCAAGGCTGGCAGAAGTCAGGAACCCTGGATAACTCAGGATATTGAGGCCCTGGTCAAGAAGAAGAAAGAAACACGTGACATGCATACGCAGCTGGGAGCAAGTAAATCCCTTGAAGAGTATAGGAGCTGTAGGAGTAGAGTTGAGAGAGAAATCAGGAGGGCAAAAAGGGGACACGAGATTGTTTTGGCAGATAAGGCAAAGGGGAATCCAAAAGCTTCTACAAATACATAAAGGGCAAAAGAGTAACAAGGGAGAGAGTCGGGCCTCTTAAGGATCAACAAGGTCATCCGTGTGCAGATCCAGAAGAGATGGGTGAGATCCTAAATGAATATTTCTCATCAGTATTTACTGTTGAGAAAAGCATGGATGTTAGGGAACTTGGGGAAATAAATAGTGATGTCTTGAGGAGTATACATATTACAGAGGAGGTGGTGCTGGAAGTCTTAAAGCACATCAAGGTAGATAAATCCCAGGACATCGTGGGAGGCTAGAGAGGAAATTGCGGGTCCCCTAGCCGAGATATTTGAATCATCGATAGTCACAGGTAAGCTGCCTGAAGATTGGAGAGTGGCAAATGTTGTGCCTTTGTTTAAAAAGGGCTGCAGGGAAAAGCCTGGGAACTACAGGCCAGTGAGTCTCACATCTGTGGTGGGTAAATTGTTGGAAAGTATTTTGAGAGACAGGATCTACAGGCATTTAAAGATGCAAAGACTGATTAGGGACAGTCAGCATGGCTTTGTGAGTGGAAAATCATGTCTCACAAATTTGATTGAGTTTTTTGAAGGGGTAACCAAGAAGGTAGATGAGGGCAGTGCAGTTGGTGTTGTCTACGTGGACTTTAGCAAGGCCTTTGACAAGGTACCACATGGTAGGTTGTTGCATAAAGTTAAATCTCATGGGATCCAGGGTGAGGTATCTAAATGGATACAAAATTGGCTTCTTGACAGAAGCTAGAGGGTTGTTGTAGAGGGTTGTTTTTCAAGCTGGAGGCCTGTGACCAGCGGTGTGCCTCAGGGATCAGTGCTGGGCCCACTGTTATTTGTCATTTTTTTAATGATTTGGATGAGAATATAGGAGGCATGGTTAGTAAGTTTGCAGATGACACCAAGATTGGTGGTATGGTGGACAGTGAAGAAATTTACCTTCAATTGCAATGGGATCTTGATCAATTGGGCGGTGGGCTGACAAATGGCAGATGGAGTTTAATTCAGATAAATGCAAGGTGATGCATTTTGGTAGATTGAACCAGGGTAGGACTTACTCAGTTAATGGTAGGGCATCGGGGAGAGTTACAGAACAAAGAGATCTAGGGGTACATGTTCATAGCTCCTTGAAAGTGGAGTCACAGGTGGACAGAGTGGTGAAGAAGGCATTCAGCATGCTTTGTTTCATCAGTCAGAACATTGAATACAGGAGTTGGGATGTCTTGTTGAAGTTGTACAAGACATTGGTACATAGAACATAGAACTTAGAAAAACTACAGCACAGACAGGCCCTTTGGCCCACAAGTTGAGCCGATCATATCCCTACCTACTACGCTTACCTATAACCCTCAATCCTATTAAATCCCATGTACTCATCCAGAAGTCTCTTAAAAGACCCTATCGAATTTGCCTCCACCACCACCAATGGCAGCTAATTTCACTCACCCATCACCCTCTGAGTGAAAAACTTACCCCTGACATCTCCTCTGTACCTACTCCCCAGCACCTTAAACAAAGCGACATTTAGAACACTGTAATTCTGGTCACCCTATTATAGAAAGGATATTATTAAACTAGAAAGAGTGCAGGAATGATTTACTGCCGGGATGGATTGAGTTATAAGGAGAGGCTGGATAGACTGGGGCTTTTTTCCCTGGAGCGTTGGAGGCTGAGGGGTGATTTTATAGAGGTCTATAAAATAATGAGGGGCACAGATCAGCTAGATAGTCAATATCTTTTCCCAAAGATAGGGGAGTCTAAAACTAGAGGGCAGAGGTTTAAGGGGGGGGGGAATACAAAACGGTCCAGAGGGGCAATGTGAAAAAATTGTCCCTTTTTTCCCCACACAGAGGGTGGTGAGTGTCTGGAACAAGCAGCCAGAGGTAGTAGTAGAGGCGGGTACAATTTTGTCTTTTAAAAAGCATAGTTCCATGGGTAAGATGGTTATAGAGGGATATGTGCCAAATGTGGGCAATTGGGATTAGCTTAGGGATTTTATAAAAAAGGAGCAGCGTAGACAAGTTGGACCGAAGGGCCTGTTTCCACTCTGTAAGCCTCTGACTCTAAATTTTGGCAACCATGGATAACGAGAGATATTGTGAGCCGAGTCAAAGAGATAAAGGGAGCGTTTGTCAAAGCTAGGAGGTTGGGAACACACGAAGCAAGTGTGGGATACAAGAAAAGTAGAAAGAAACTTTAGCAAGGAGTGAGGAGGGCTAAAAGGGGTCATGAAAAATCATTGGCCAGCAGGATTAAGGAAAATCCCAAGGCTTTTTACACAGGTATAAAGAGCAAGAGGGTAGCCAGGGAGAGGGTTGCCCACTCAAGGGCAAGGGAGGGAATCTATGTGTGGAGCCAGAGGAAATGGGTGAGGGATTAAATGAGTATTTTGCGTCACTATTCAACAAAGAGAAGGACTTGGTGGATGATGAGTCTGGGAAAGGATGTGTAGATAGTTTGAGTCATGTTGAGATCAAAAAGGAAGAGGTATTGGGGTTTTTGAGAAACATTATGGTCGACAAGTCTCCAGGGCCTGATGGGATATATCCCAGAATACCGAGAGAGGCAAGATGTGCTCTTAGGCTGATTGGTTTTACCAAATTGACACTATTCTCCCGTGAATCTGGCTAAGTTAGGGGTTCCATTCGTAGACACGCAGGGTAGAATAGGTGTAGGGTGATGCGGCGGCGCGGGCTCGTTGGGCCGAAGGGCCTGTTTCCCGTGCTGGGTTGTTCTTTGTTCTTTGAAATTACTGGGGCCTTGAGAGAAATCTCTGTATCCTCACTGGCTTCAGGGGAGGTCCCAGTGGATTGGAGAATCGCCAATGTTGTTCCTTTGTTTAAGGGTAGCAAAAATAATCCAGGTAATTACAGGCTGGTGAACATTATGTCAGTGGTAGGGAAATTATTGGAGAGGATTCTTCGAGACAGGATTTACACTCAGGTGGAAATAGAGGACATATTAGCGAGAGGTAACATGGTTTTGTGAAAGGGAAACTGAGTCTCACAAACTTGTTTGAGTTTTTCAAGAAAGTGATGAAGATGATTGATGAGGATAGGGAGTGGATGTTGCCTACATGGCCTTTAGCAAGGTCCCTCATGGCAGACTGGTGCAGAAGGTGAAGCTGACAGGATCAGAGGTCAGCTGGCAGGGTGAATACAGAACTGGCTCAGTCAAAGACAACAGAGGGTAGCAGTGGAAGGGTGTGTTTCTGAATGGAGGGCTGTGACAAGTGGTGTTCCTCAGGGATCAGTGCTGGAACCTTTGCTGTTTGTAATATATATAAATGAGTTGGAGGAAAGTGTAACTGGATTGATTAGTAAGTTTGCGGATGACACAAAGGTTGGTGGATTTGTGGATAGCGATGAGGAACATCAGAGGATACAGCAGGATATAGATCAGTTGGAGACTTGGGCAGAGAGCTGGCAGATGGAGTTTAATCCGGCCAAATGTGAGATAATTCATTTTGGAAGGTCTAATATAGATAGGAAATATACAGCAAATGGCAGAGTATTGATAGGCAAAGGGATCTGGGTGTACAGGTACACAGGTCACTGAAAGTGGCAACGCAGGTGGAGAAGGTAGTCAAGAAGGCATACGGCATGCTTGCCTTCATCGGCCGGGGTACCGAGTTTAAAAATTGGCAAGTCATGTTGCAGCTTTATAGAACCTTAGTCAGGCCGCACTTGGAATATTGTGTTCAATTCTGGTCGCCACACTATCAGAAGGATGTGGAGGCTTTAGAGAGAGTACCGAAAAGATTTACCAGGATGTTGCCTGGTATGGAGGGCATTCGCTATGAAGAGAGGTTGGAGAAACTTGGTTTGTTCTCACTGGAACGACAGAGGTTGAGGGGCGACCTGATAGAAGTCTACAAGATTATGAGACGCACGGACAGAACGGATAGTCAGAAGCTTTTTCCCAGGGTGGAAGAGTCAATTACTAGGGGGGCACAGGTTTAAGGTGCGAGGGGCAAGGTTTAGAGGAGATGTATGAGGCAGTGTTTTTTTTTACAGAAGGTGGTGAGTGCCTGGAACTCGCTGCTGGGGGAGGGAGTGGAAGCAGATACGATAGTGAGTTTTAAGGGGTGTCTGGACATACATATGAGTAGGATGGGAATAGAGGGATATGGTCCCTGGAAAGGTGGGGGGTTTTAGTTCAGTTGGGCAGCATGGTCAGTGCAGGCTTGGAGGGGCCGAAGGGCCTGTTCCTGTGCTGGAATTTTCTTTTTCCTTTGGGGATGGAACCTCTGGTGTAAAAGTGCTGATGGAATATCTCTAAATCCGGAGGTTTCAAACTAATTGTCACAGATCATTTTGTTAAAATTAATATTGTTGTAAAAGTGCTGTCGGATTGAAATGTTTTGTTGGCATGGTTCCTGCAGAGTATTACATGATTACTGCTGGAGTGGGAGGAGTATGTATAAAACTCTCTAATGGTCACTCTCACATCCCACACTCCATTACATGAACTCTCAATGAGTCAGTCCAAAGCATCTGACTCAGCAACACAACTCATGAGGCCCTTTACTCAGTCCCATATGGATTTGGCATTACACATAACCTTCTGCACCTCTCCAAAACACTCCACACACCATTCTCCACTAGAACAATCTCTAACCTGACTAACACAACCCACTGGTGCAAGACCACAGGGAATAGATCCTCAATATTAAACTCAGCATCAGGCACCCAGAATCAAAGGAAGTGCAGAGCTGGCAGATTACACAGAGGCGCACAGTACAGGCCATCTGACCCATCGTGCCTCTGCTAGTGTCAACGCACCCTGCAAATTCTCCAACTCTTCAAATATCCTTCGGTTCCTTTCTTCCTCATCCCCTCAATGACCCATCTGTGATATCCCAACCACCTCTTCGAGTAGCAAGGTTAACATTTTAATTATTCTTGGTGATTGGGGGGAGCACAAAATAATTGATCCTGAATTCAGATAGATTGGATAGAGCTGGTTTACGATCGTGACGTCAGCGCACAGCCCGTACAACAAACCAGTTTGTTAACTGTCGGCTAAACGGCCCCTTCATTCTTGATGGAGATGACAGCTTCATGAGAACAGTTCAAACTCATTTAAACAACTCTCAGATTGGTGAGTTTGCAAATAGAATTCATCACATTGGTTGGACAAGAAATGATTACTGAGGCTATCAAATAAATACTGAAGTCGGGGAAATTCACAACAGATTCTTCATTAGCATTTTGTAAATTGTTCCAAACACATTTCAACTGTAAACCTGCCAAGGTTTCCATTTACTCTGTGAACACTTAGCAAAATCTATTCAATATTTAGGTCGGACAGATTCAACAGTTTCCGGATTTTTCAAAATGGCAGTTAATTTTCTCAGGATAATGATGAAATCCAGCTCCCAGACATGGAATCAACAAACATAACAGCACAACTGGAGGCCACTCAGCCCACTGTGTCTGGGCTAGCTCTTTCAAACAACTATCCAATTAGTTCCATTCCTCTGCTCGTTCCCCACAGTCCTACAAGACTTTCCTTTTCAAGTATTTATCCAATTCCCCTATTGAAAGTTCCGGAATCTGTTTCCATCGCCGTTTCAGACAGCACCTCCCAGGTCACAACTCACCGTGTAAAACAATCTTCTGCTTTTTCGCCCTTTTGCCAATTATTTCCAATCTGTGACCTCCTTTTACCAACACTCCTGCCCGTGGCAACAGTTTCTGCTCTCTATCACATGAGGAACAGCTGAGGACTCTGGGTACGTACTCATTGGAGTTCAGAAGGATGGGAGGCGGTTGGTTAATTTTATTGAAACTTACAGGATACTGCGAGGCCTGGATAGAGTGGACATGGAGAGGATGTTTTCACTAGTAGGAAAAACTAGAACCAGAGGACACAACCTCAGGCTAAAGGGATGATCCTTTAAAACAGAGATGAGGAGGAATTTCTTCAGCCAGAGAGTGGGGAATCTGTGGAACTCTTTGCCACAGAAGGCTGTGGAGGCCGGGTCATCGAGTATTGTTAAGACAGAGATAGATAGGTTCTCGATTAATAAGGAGATCGGGGTTATGGGGAAAAGGGCAGGAGAATGGGGATGAGAAAAATATCAGCCATGATTGAATGGCAGAGCAGACTCGATGGGCCGAGTGGCCTCATTCTGCTGCTATGTCTTATGGTCTCATAACCCCTTATAAATCTCAATTCCTCTCAAACCTCCCTTTAACTTGACTAAATCTCACTGCGGGCAATATTCTTCTGTCCCAGCTGTGGGGACGATACTGACTGTACAACAGGGAAACGCCTTATTAATATTCAAAAGTTCAACACAACTTTGGAAATGGAACTGGGTGAGACAGGCAGTATGTAGACTCAAGAAATGGGCTCAATGGGTTCAGACTAAAAACCAGACTGTAAATCAGTAAACCCAGGAAAAACAGATGAGAATCTAAATCTATAAAGCAGTCTTTGAGAAAGAGCAAAGTGCTCAGAGTTAAACCCAATTTAGCTTTCAAAGCCACTGTCACTGTCTGGGCATCTCTGACATTTAAGTATCTGGATTGTAGGGTACAGGAGGAGGCTGCGGCTCTGTCATGCCTACGTCTGCTCTTTGAGAGCCTTGTCCAATTAGTCCCACACCCTCGCTTCTTTCCCCCGGCCAAATAAATTAGTCCCTCTTCTCAAACCTGTCCATTTACCCTGTCAAACAGCGACAAAATCTGTTTCATTCACGCTGTCAGGTGTTGGGTTCCAGATACAAACAAGAAATTTCTCCTCTCTTCCCCTCTGCTTATATTGCCAATTATTATAAATTGATGAGAGGAAGTGGTCATTGCCCCTTACTCTATTAAAACCCCTTTGTAACTGTGTAAGTGTTCAACAATCAAGAACTATTCATGAATATTCTCAGTCAGGTAAAACCCAACATTGTGCAACATACTGTCCGCTCCTGCTGTTAATCTGAACTCTACATCTGAACATTACAACTCAGGAATACACCATATCCACCACACATCACCTCACCACACATTTCAATATCCCTCGCTCTCCCAGATATTTAACGGAATGTCTCGGCTAGACTGTGTTTGGAATCAAAAGCTGATTAGGAATTCTGTGTTCTCACCAGCCTTTGTCTGAAGGCAGTGTCTCTGAGTTGACTAAGAGGGGGTACTGTGACAATTACAGCCAGAGAAAAGGCAGACAGATTCACTGGAAAACAACCAGGAGTCAAAACCTGCAGTTACAAAGAAAAAACATCCTTTCAAAAAAATGTTACCAAATGATTAATGGTTCTGAGAGAGACCAGTGCGACCAAATGTTGAATGGTTGCAAGGTCTAAACTGGCCAAACGTTATTCGAAAACCGGGAATTCCAAAGAAATGTTTCCACGGAGGATCATTAGAATGTGGGAAGCTTGATAGAATTTTCTGAGCAGGAAGAACGGAAGAGCATCAGGAGAGGGGAATGCTGCAGAGGCAATATTGCAAGTACTTCAAGCCAGGAGTGGAGCACTCGGACAAGAGATCCATTAGCAAAATGCACTCATTACGATGAGTGAGGACTGGCAGCCTTCCCGAGATATCAACCCCAGTGCTGGCTGCCGGCCCAGGGGCATCAAAACACAGTGAGCTCAACACTGGCCCACAGTCAAGTGGCTGGAGCTTACCAAGAGGATATTCCGTAGCAGAACCCAGAGAGGAAAAGAGAGAGAGCAAGACCGCGAGAAGGGAAAGAACGAGGGACAGGGAGAAGGAAGTTAAGAGGGGCAGTGAGGAGGGTCAAGGAGAAATGACATGTGCTTAAACAGAGCCTCTCATGATCACGGGATGTCCAAAAGTCTTTGGGCCAATTAAATACTGCCCAAATTCAGTCACTGTTGACATGTAGCAATCAGAGTCAGTGCACAAGGAGGCTGTTCAGCCCATCGTATCTGTATCGGCTCTCCAAACAAACATCAAGCTTTGGTGCCATTTTCCTGCACTCAGCAGCAGATTTGTGCACAGCAAGATCCCACAAGCAGCAACGAGTGGATGATCTAACATCCTGATGTGTCCTGATAGTGATCAAGGGCACAAGGGATAACTTCTCTTATTGAAACAGCAGCCACGGAATCTTTTCCGGGCAGGACCTCAGCTGAAAGGAAGTAACTCCGGCAGTGCGGCGCTCCCTCGGCACTGACCCTCCGACAGTGCGGCGCTCCCTCGGCACTGACCCTCCGACAGTGCGGCGCTCCCTCGGCACTGACCCTCCGACAGTGCGGCGCTCCCTCGGCACTGACCCTCCGACAGTGCGGCGCTCCCTCGGCACTGACCCTCCGACAGTGCGGCGCTCCCTCGGCACTGACCCTCCGACAGTGCGGCGCTCCCTCGGCACTGACCCTCCGACAGTGCGGCGCTCCCTCGGCACTGACCCTCCGACAGTGCGGCGCTCCCTCGGCACTGACCCTCCGACAGTGCGGCGCTCCCTCGGCACTGACCCTCCGACAGTGCGGCGCTCCCTCGGCACTGACCCTGGGTTATATGTTTAAAATTCTGGATTGGGTTGTTACTTACACTAATGAACCAGCTGAGAAAAGTATCTTTTTAGAATAAGCAATTCACTCGGTTCCTGATGTGATGTTTTTGTCCCTTTGATTCTGTCGCTAACACCCTGAGCTCATGTCATTGTTGGGAGGAGAGAAAACTGTCGGGAAGCCAGGTGACCAAAGCTGTTCAGCTTTCAGTTTTGTTTTAGCTGCAGTCTTAGCAGCAAGCTGGAAAAGAAGTCCCTTTCTGTCTCTGATTTACTTTGAAAGTTTTGCCAGTTAGCTGAAAGAAAGGCTTATTGACATGCTGCAGTAATCTACCCCATGATTTAGTATTTTGGGGAACTGAAATGACTGCAGGCTGCTCTGAGTTTTCAAGATCATTTGAAATCAGCATTCAACTCAGGGAACTGGATTCCAGTATCATGTGAGCTTTAGTCTGTGCAGTGAAAAATCTGTTTAAAGGGTTTTGTCTATTGGATTTTGGTTTTAATTGGAACATATTTGATATATTCATTAAGAGTTATACACTATAGTGGTTCTTTTGGTTCTTTTTTGTAATTGATAAAAGTTCTTGCTAATTTTCTTACTACATATGTTAACTATATTCTTAAATAAACTTTGTTTGATAAAAGCTCCCTCGTGAGTCACTTGAATCGTTCCTGAGCTGAAACATCTTATGCTTATTCCAGCCAAATCCAAGATGCAAAACTTAAGATTCAAGCAGGCTTCATAAAACACTTGAGTTTCTGCCCTGAACCATAACATCAAACCATTACTGCTGGCAGTTGTGTAACGCAACAGTGGAAAGATTGCAGAGAGCTTGAGAAATAATTAACTTCATATTAAAGAATGAAACTGCATTCAAGGGGGAATAGGTGATTCGCTAAAGAATGAATCACGATGCCCTGAGTATCAATTTTCTAAACAATTATCTGAAAACTGGAAACCTCACTCCCTACAAAATCCTGGAGGTGTAAACGATGTACCTTTTGGAATAAGAACTAGGAGCAGGAGTCGGCCATCTGCCCCGCCATTCAATGAGATCATGGCTGATCTTTTCGTGGACTCAGCTCCACTTACCCAGCCGCTCACCATAACCCTTAATTCCTTTACTGTTCAAAAATGTATCTATCCTTTCCTTAAAAACATTCAATGAGGTATCCTCAACTGGGCAGGGAATTCCACAGATTCACAACCCTTTATGTGAAGAAGTTCCTCCACAATTCAGTCCTAAATCTGCTCCCCCTTATTTTGAGGCTACGCCCCCTAGTTCTAGTTTCACCCGCCAGTGGAAACAACTTCCCTGCTTCTATCTTATCTATTTCCTTTCATAATCTTATATGTTTCTATAAGTTCTCCCCTCATTCTTCTGAATTCCAATGAGTATAGCCCCAGTCTACTCAGTCTCTCCTCATAAGCCAACCCTCTCAACTCCAGAATCAACCTAGTGAATCTCCTCTGCACCCCCTCCAGTGCCTGTAAGAGGTTAGGTGATGTTTGATTATCAAAGGGATTTGGTTAAGTGCTGGGGGATGACATTTGGTGACAGTTTAGAATCCTCTGTGATATGATGTGTAATCAGAGGCAGTCAGCAAGCTCCTCTAAAGTAAAAGAATATCAATACTCTGCTTCAGACTCTTGTTACACTCCCAGTTCAGGTCAATTTAACAGACGGATATTGGGGCTCTGGGTTCCTGCCAAATCAGTCAAGAGCAGCAAGGGTTAGTTTACAGACACAAACATGAAAGATTATTCTTCAGAAACATTGCAACATGATTTCTGAAGGCCAAAGTTCATATTCCTCTTCACCCGCGTTTAATCCATGTCCAAAAACAATGATGCACTCTCATTTTCCCAGTGAAGCTCGGAGCATCATCGAATCTCTAACTCGCACCGAAATCCATTCCACCCCCTGCTCGCTGAGTGATACTGACTCCCACTCAAAAACCTTCACTTTAAAATTCTGCTTTGTATAAATCTCTCCATTGTCTCACCCCTATCTCTGTAACCTCCTCCAGCCCCCCTACACCCCCTCCCTATCTCTGTAACCTCCCCCAGCCCCTACACCCCCTCCCTATCTCTGTAACCCCCTCCAGCCCCCTACACCCCCTCCCTATCTCTGTAACCTCCTCCAGCCCCCTACACACCCTCCCTATCTCTGTAACTTCCTCCAGCCCCTACACCCCCTCCCTGTCTCTGTAACCCCCTCCAGCCCCCTACACACCCTCCCTATCTCTGTAACCTCCCCCAGCCCCTACACCCCCTCCCTATCTCTGTAACCCCCTCCAGCCCCCTACACACCCTCCCTATCTCTGTAACCTCCTCCAGCCCCCTACACACCCTCCCTATCTCTGTAACCTCCTCCAGCCCTTACACACCCTCCCTGTCTCTGTAACCTCCCCCAGCCCCTACACACCCTCCCTGTCTCTGTAACCTCCTCCAGCCCCTACACACCCCTCCCTGTCTCTATAGCCTCCTCCAGCCCCTACACCCCATCCCTATCTCCGTAACCTGCGCCTGACCCTACACACCCCCTCCCTGTCTCTATAGCCTCCTCCAGTCCCTACGCACCCCCTCCCTGTCTCTATAGCCTCCTCCAGCCCCTACACAGCCCCTCCCTATCTCTGTAACCTCGTCCAGCCCCTACACACCCTCTCCCTGTCTCTACAGCCTCCTCCAGCCCCTACACCCCATCCCTATCTCTGTAACCTCCACCTGACCCTACAATCTCAAGGCACCCCAAAACCAGGGAAATGCAGCTGTTGTTGTAATGTAGGGAGAGAGACAGTGATTTGCGCACAGCAAGATCCCCCAAACAGCAATGATAAAGATGACCAGAAAACCAATAGATATTCTCCACGGTTCCCGGGAAAGATGGAAAATGGGGATTATGCCATCAGCGGGTTGATGTAGACTTTTCCAGGATGCAGTCCTCCCAATGTTCCAGTGCTTTGTCTCGATACACTAGTGACAGAATCGGCCCAATTCAGAGCAGCAATTAAATAACAGAGGGAGGGTGCTGGCCAATCCAGCCAGACTGTGACTGTAACTCACAAAGCAATGGCAATGTCACAAAATAACGTCAGCTTAAATGTCTCACCCAACTCTGCTAACTCGCCACCTCAGTGGCAGATGTAGGGTGGGGGCATTAAAACCAGCGGCAATACAAACTGACCACGTGGTCAGTTCCCAAGTGTCCCGAGCTGTGTTTCAATCCAGTTACTTACCTTCACTTTCCAAACTGGATTCAAATATTGACCAGGAACCAAGAGGCAAAGGACAGCAACAAGTCACACTGCAATATCCCTCGGGCAAAGGGAATCAGTTCTCAGACAGAAAGCTGTGGATAGTTAAAAGCTGTGCAAGGAGCAATGATGAAACCATAGGAGCAAAACTGGCACATTGTTCTGAAAGAGTTTATAAATCCAGTTACTTAATGAGCTTCAGGCCAGATACACAGACCTGAAGATATCAGGTGTACTCCACCTGCTGTACTGACCAGTACATACTCTGATTGATAAACCGTTACAACACTGTCTTCGCTATTACTGAATCAACACACTGAGATTCTATCAGTGGCTCTGTTTAATCATTACACAAGATTAATCGCTCCTTAACTCAGAAGCTGATCCAGAAGTGGTTGAAAAAACCTGAAAAAAAAATTTTCCTTCACCAAACGACAATTCCTGATTTACTGCTAGCTGTGTTTCAGAGATTTCTTCCTAATCTCGATGACTGTTGAGTGCCCTGGGTACAGCCACAGCCTTCCGAGTTCTCCCAGCGGGTTAAAGTTCCATTACCAGCTTGTCCTGGAATCCTGGGACAAAGAACGTTCACACTTTTGAAGGAAAACCCAGCAGGACTTCCTCAAGACTAAGCAGCATGGCCAGAGTAAATGGAAGTTCACGCAGACAGCTGGGAGGAATTAAAGCCCAACACTCAGGTGTTTGGAATAACTCCAATGCCACACAAACAGGGCGGCCATGTTCCAATTGATCAGCTGATTGTCCGAGCCATTTTTATCCAATTGGGCAGATCAATAACACACAGCGATTACTGATCATCACTGGAACCAATGCCCTTTACCGATTAGATCCATAATCTCAGCACTCTCGCGGCTGCTTCACAGATCAGCAATTCTGTGACATTTTGGGGGGAAATTTGATGTTTGGGCCTTTAACATTCAGCCTGGAAACCTGACATTTTATCAGATTTTTGTTATTGATTATTAGAGGTCACTTCAAAAAGGAAAAGGATATCATCTAGTATAACTCCTCCCTCCAATTTCCAAAATTCTAATTATAGACACTGCACTCGTGTCTTACACAGGATATCATTACTCTACATCATGAAGTTAACAACTCGACTTAACACACTGCCTACAAGCTCAGGTCAGGAAACCTTCCAACTATCAGAAGGTCCTTTATCCCTGGGCTCTGGTGATAACAATTCCACTTTTTCAGCTCTGTCAGTAAATGTGCACAAGTCCACTCGCTCTGGTTTGTACACTAGTGGTACGGGAACATTGGGAGCAATAATGGCACACGTAAACCCAGCCTCCTCAACAAGAGGCTGTAAATTGTTCTTCATGTAGTATTTGCTCTACAACCTCCAACCGTGCACAGAGGGTGAAGTGGACACACTCTGGGCAAACCATCAACTCAGAAACAAGGTCCACGATTCTATATTTTAAAAAAATGCTCCTCTTTTCTCAGAGTTCCAAAGCCAATGGGCAGAGTGGAGAGAGCAAACACTCCGAAACCAATCCCAACTGAACCCAACTCACGGTCCCTACAATCGAGACAAATGAGATCCAAGCTGATGGGAACAGGATTACAGTCAGTGCCAGGCTGAGGCAGGCCAAGAGGCCGAGAAATGACTGAGCATCTAGAAACACGGTGCTGTCGTCAGTTCTCCAGGTCCGATCGATTTTACTTCCACACCACGGCCTTGAGCTGAAACACTCCAGATACAAACCACTTCTAAACTTCCTTCCTTAATCGAGTGGTTGGTTCAACCCGATTTCTGTGAAGCTGCTGAAGATAACAATATCCCAATGGAAACACCTGGGAGATTTAATGACATTGAAGGTGCTGTATAAATGCAAAGTTGTTGTTGCATTGCACCTTTAAAATAATAGAGTCCCAGGTGTTTACAGGAGGGTAATCATCCAGCACGTAACAGGGAGAGAGAGCGACAGGGCGAGCGGCCGACAGGGCGAGCGGCCGACAGGGAGAGCGGCCGACAGGGAGAGCGGCCGACAGGGAGAGCGGCCGACAGGGAGAGCGAGATGTTGGAGGACTGGAAGGGATTACAGAGATGGAGAGGCTAGAGGGCATGGGGAGATATAAAAACAAGGAGGAGAAGATGTTGCTTCCCGAGAGCTAGATCAGTGAGCACGGTGCGGGGGGGGGAGCAGAGTGTGTGTGTGTGTGTGTGTGTGTGTGTGTGTGTGTGTGTGGGGACGAGGAGCTCGGGGATGGGGGGTGTAGGCAGGGAGCTTGGGGAGGGGGGTGGGTGGACGGGCAGCTCAGGGGAGTGGGTGTGGGGGGGGGGGGGGGGGGGGGGGTGTAGTGGTGTGGACACAGACCAGGATTCCGATGGGCTGAAGGTTTGTGTGGGTGAAAGGTGAGAGAACTTTGGAAGAGACACGATTAGTGCTTGCAAAGACAGTGGGTGAGGTGATGATGACAGAAGCTGATTTACCAGCGATAAGGAGCATGGTGTACGTGTGACCTTCCAGACAGGGTTCAATCACTCGAGGAGATGGAGAGAAATCCTCCAGGTTTCTGAACAGGGTTTATTTTGGTGTGTCTCAGGATATTCGCCGGCTGTTTTAAGGGAAAGGTGTCTGGATGCTGCGAGCGATCAGGTGTACAATCGCACACTCATGTTTAACGATGATAAAGACAAAGCACACACAATCCACACACATTAACCTCAATATCAAACCCGAGAGAAAGGAACGGTGTATTTAAAGCGGCAGGAATGGGTTGGGAGCAGGTATTTGCTACACTGTGTTCACACACACTAGGCTGGTCAATACCAGAATAATTCCCAATTCCTACACCTCCTGTCTGGAAGGTTGTGTAATTAAACTCTGCCACATATCACTGCGCTGAAACATGTTATGAAACAGATTCTTCAGTAACTTCCCTGTGTTACCATGACGACGTTTATTTTTAAATTAGGTCATGATACCATTTTAAGAAATTCAATCCAACACAAGCATTTATATAGCGCCTATCACATCCACAAACAAGGTAACACAGCCACCTCTGGAGAACAGCATTCTGAAATAAGAGCAACGCACGCGCGCACACACGCGCATCTGCAGTTTTCTCAAAACTTAGCTGTTCCTTCAAATAATTACTTCAATACTTTGTAACTCGGTAAAATGAACTGAAGATATATTACAATTGATTAAGATTGAAGTGCCAGTGTAGTGGATCCAAGACTGGATTAGTAATCCAGAGGCCTGGAATAACGATCCAAGAGATTAATCTGGCTAGCCACATGAACAGGCGGGGAATAGAGGGGTACAGGCTAAATAGGACCATGTGGTCAGTGCAGCCAAGGAGAACCGAGGGGCTGGTTCCTGTACCGTACTGTTCTTTGTTCATTGAGACGAGAGTTCAAATCCCACCTCAGCAGCTGAGAAATTTACAATTAATTAGTTAGATGATTAAATTCTGGTATAAAAACTTAGTGTCAGGAATAACGATCACTAAGCTACTGGTTTATAATAAAAACTCCTCTGGTTCACTGACGTCCTTTACTGAAGGAAATCCACCTTCCTTACCTGGTCTTGCCTACACGTGACCCCAGAATCACAGCAAGGTGGCTGATTCTTAATCACCCTCTGAAATGGTCGAGTGAGAGGCTCAGTTATACTCGAGAAAGATTTAATAAAAAGCAAACTCTTCTATAGTCACAGTCTGGGCAACTTTGCTTATAAAACATCATACCCAATGTCATTGACACTACAATGGAACAATCCTTTTCAAGTTCATTTGAACAGTGTTTTTTATATAAAGAATCTTGCAAACAAACAATAGATAACAAAAGGGTAACCACGGCAATACGGAGAATTCCATGAAATTCAAGATTATGAGTCACTGTGATTTGGAAGGCGCTGCCTGAAATAACTTGCAAAAGATTGGTTAATTTGACTGAAATGTAAAGTTTCAGGGTGAGTGGAGGAAGACGAGGTGGGAACTGGGAAGGATTATTTCACCGTTTCACTGAGCCCACACAGCCACGATGGGCTGGCCTCAAAAAACAAAGAAAATTCCAGCACAGGAACAGGCCATTTGGCCCCTCCAAGTCTGCACCGACCATGCTGCCCAACTGAACTAAAACCCCCTACCCTTCCGGGGACCATATCCCTCTATTCCCATCCTATTCATGTACTTGTCCAGATGTCCCTTAAAACTCACCATCGTATCCGCTTCCACTCCCTCCCCCGGCAACGGGTTCCAGGCACCCACCCCCCTCTGTGTAAAAAATCTGCTTTGTACATCTCCTTTAAACCTTGCCCCTCGCACCTTAAACCTGTGCCCCCCCTAGTAACTGACTCTCTCACCCTGGGAAAAAGCTTCTGACTATCCACTCTGTCCGTGCCTCTCATAATCTTGTAGACTTCTATCAGGTCTCCCTTCAACTTTTGCCGCTCCAGTGAGAACAAACCAAGTTTCTCCAACCTCTCCTCATAGCTAATGCCCTCCATACCAGGCAATATCCTGGTAAATCTTTTCTGTATCCTCTCCAAAGCCTCCACATCCTTCTGGTAGTGTGGCGACCAGAATTGAACACTATATTCCAAGTGCGGCCTCACTGAGGTTCTATAAAGCTGCAACATGAGTTGCCAGTTTTTAAACTCAATGCCTGGGCCGGTGATGGCAAGCATGCCGTATGCCTTCTTGACCACCTTCTCCACCTCATTCCAAATAATCACCAGGCAACTTAGCAGTGGAAGCAGAGACCCTCGGAACATTTAAGAAGTATTTAGATGTGCACTTGCGATGCTGTGGTGAAAAACTATTATGTAGGAGGATTTCTGAGTCGGCAAAAGACAAAATTTAGATATAATTCTCCCCACCAAAAGGCTGCTGATTCCTGCCGGCACAGTGAAGCTTTATCCACGCATTCAAAACTCCAGGGACTTACACAAAGTCAGATAAAAATAAATCTCGGGCAGTGAACAGCAAGTTAAACAAATGTAAAAGCAGCTCGTTAAACAGTCCTTGCTGTGGTCAATTGCTAAACTCAGGTGCCTGAGCCTGTCGACATTAACACTCACATATCAGGTATTGGATAAACTGCTGCCAACAGTCACCTGTGTATGCTCCAGTTTATTGATTAAATTAACCAGAGCCACAGGACAATTCCCTTCAAACGAGAGGGAGTTTCATGTCATGGGAGCAGCTCCTCGCATTGCCTTGGAGTTTAAAGCAATATACAGTTAGTGGAACGTTATTACTGTGTACCAGGGAAGGAAGCTTACCACAATGGCCCAGATTTTGCTGCCATAGCAACACTGGATTTCATGGCGCTTGCTGAGATTTCGACATAACAATGGTCGGATAACTTGTGGCGAGGCAGAGATTTCCTGTTTGCTGTGAATGGGTGAGTTGTGTCAGTCTGAGACCATTCACCACACAGTCAGCAGCCTGTCCTTCAAGGCTGGTTTATCTGAATCCTGAACCGTCACCAGGTGAGGCAGACAGCCAGTGCCATCATTCACTCAATCAATCAAACAAGCAAACAACCTGCGAGGTTGTCCCACTCCACCAGCATCTGGACGATAGGCAGCAAAATACGCAGGGTCACCGAGATCCACAGCACAGAAAAAGGCCATTCAGCCCACCATGTCTGTGCTAGCCAAAGACAAACCACCTAACTATCCTAACCCCATTTTCCAGGACTTGGCTCATAGCTGTGTGTGCCTCAGCATCACAAGTGCACATCTAAATATTTCTTAAATGTTCCGAGGGTCTCTGTCTCCACCACCCTTTCAGACAGCGAGTTCCAGACTCCCATTAACTTTCAGTCAATGACAAGAGATGAAAGATAAGAACAAATTGTGGAAAATGCTACTTTATACTCGGGTCGGAGGCTAGGAATCTCGCAGCGAGTAACTCACCTCCTGACTCCCTAAACCCTGTCCACCATCTACAAGGCACAAGTCAGGAGTGTGATGGAACACTCCCCACTTGCCTGGATGGGTGCGGCTCCAACAACACTCAAGAAGCTTCAACACCATCCAGGACAAAGCAGCCCCACTTGATTGGCCCCCCCATCCACAAACACCCACTCCTGGATGGAGGGGGAAATGAGTGAAGATGTTAAAATCTGTCAGACTGGGAGAGAACGTCAGTCAGTGAGCGGCAGGAGAACCAAGTCGAGGTCAGCCAAAAACATTCTGCTCAACTCACTGTGTTTAGGGCGGGAAAAGCAGAGATGAGAGTTTCAGGAGCAATGGAGCAGAGAGGGGCGGGGGGGGGGGGCCGGGGTGGGGGATGTGGGCATGAGTGCCCGCATGGGGAGGGTGTCTGCGTGTTTGGGGGTGGGGAGGGTGTCTGCGTGTTTGGGGGTGGGGAGGGTGTCTGCGTGTTTGGGGGTGGGGAGGGTGTCTGCGTGTTTGGGGGTGGGGAGGGTGTCTGCGTGTTTGGGGGTGGGGGCTGGGGGGAGATGTCGGTACACGAGTTCAGCTCAGGGTCAGATGTGATGCTGAGGCAGTGACATTCAATGTTATGATTATGATGGTTTTCTTTAAAAAGCTCGAAACCTCGCCTGTGAATTCAGTTCCTGTGATGGACAATGGGGTATGGCAGGTATAGTGCAAGGAATGAATCCTCGATCTATAACTCTTCACCTCCGCTGTGTAACAAGTCCCGTACCCAGGAAAATCAAAAAACCAAACAACCCATTTCTCCCAGTGTTCAAAGATCACTTTGACCAGTCCCAGACTCATACAAAAACTAAAATCACATGGGATTCGGGATGGGCTAGATGGATACAGAACTAGCTTGGTTATAGAAGAGAGAGTAGTGCTGGAAGAGTGTCTTTCAGAATGGAGATCTGTAGCTAGTGGTATTCCGCAGGGATCAGTGTTGGGACTTCTATAGTTTGTAGTATACATACATGATCTGGAGGAAAACATGGGTTGTCTGATTAGAAAGTTTGCGTATAACACAGATTGGTGGAGTTGCTGATAGTGCCAGGGAAGACACAGTAAAAAGTCTCACAACACCAGGTTAAAGTCCAACCAGTTTATTTGATAGTAAACCCACAAGCTTTCAGGGTTTGCCCCTTTGTCAGGCAAGTATTGTCAGAGGATGTAACAGGATGGAGATCGATAGATTGGAGACTTGGGCACAGAAATGACAGATGGAGTTTAATCCATACAAATGCAAGGTGATGCATTTTGGAGGATCAAATTTAGGTGTGAATTATACTGTAAATGGCAAAACATTAATGTACAGAGGGATCTGGGTGTGTAGTTCCCTAAAAGTGGCAGCGCAGGTGGACAAGGTGATTAAGGTGGCATTTGGCATGCTTGCTTTCATCAGCTGGGTCATTGGGCGTTGAGTATAAGAGTTGGCAAATCACGTTGCAGCTATATAAACCTTGGTTAGGCCACATTTGGAGCATTGCATATGGTTTTGGTCACCACAATATCATAGGACCTAGAAGCTTTGGAGAAAGTTGCCTGGTCTCGAGGGTGTTGACGATGAGGAGAGATTCAATCAACTCTCCCCTCAACCCTCCCTGCTCCGAGGAGAACAATCCCAGTCTCTCCACATTCCATGGGGTCCCTTGTCCCTGGAACATTCTGGTAAATGTCCTCCATGCCCTCCCCAAGACCTTGACAACCTTAAAGTGCGATGCCCAGAACTGGACACAATTCTCCAGCTCGGACTGAAACAATGATTTATAAAATTTAGCATTTGTCCTCGATTCTCATCTCGATCTTCACTCAGGGAGGAAATGATTTTCTTTAAGAAGCTTTCCCCTCTGCTCATCAGCAGCAATGACTCCGGGACTCTCAGAGACACAATCCCTCTTCCCTTGTGAACACAGTTACCACTCCTGAGTGGAATGAGTTTAGTCCCTGCTCAATGAGACACGGGTCTGCGCTGAGCTGCAGAACGCTCACCAGCCACATCCATCAGGATTATATAATCTGCAGACTGGACCCCCAGACACCCAATTTCCTCTCATTGCCGTGGGTGCTTGGATTCTCGCTGGCAACCTCACCCAACAACAACCCGAGAATCGACAAAGCACCCTTAATGTAGGGTGACAACGAGAGGGGGGAGGGGGAGGGGGGGCGAGCTGGGGGAGGGAGGGGGCGGCGAGCGGGGGGGGACAGGGGATGTCAGGTTGCTTTCCTATAAGAATCAAAGCTGGCAGCTCAGCTGGTAAATTTTGTGCTGACTGGAGATCAGGTGAACACAGCACCTTGTCTGAGCTCTGGTGAAGTTTTCACAAAGTTAACTACATCTTAAACTTTGATTTGTTTGTTTAAAATCTCATTTACAGAATGAGTTTCACCACCATATGAGTCACCAAGCTACAGCAGCTCACAACATCTGCACCAGCCGTAAGGACGGACCTTTGCTCCAAAGAAGCCGATTACCCACACAGAAATAACTTTAACAGCTCAATCAGTGCCTGAGTATCAACACAAACCTGCCCATTGAGCTGCTGCACAGTCTGGCCAACAGTCATTTGACAGCAAACATTGGTGTTTAGATTTAGAAACACAATAAATTGGCTTGGTGCTGAACAAGGTCGGAAAAGACTGAAAATAGACCATCAGCAAAGCAAATCCAGTGAATATAGACACAGAAACCAGTGTCCTAGCTACCCGCTCAGAATATCAGAAACATTCAACAAGAACAACTGAGAGTTCTTTATAAACGCGAACAGAACAAGTTGGTAAACAAGGCAACATGGAACTGGACAGTATCCCAACGGGAGGAAGGAAAGCAGAGTGTCCCCATGGCTGGGATTCTCCGATTCCACCGTCAGCAAGTGATGGTGATGTATGTGGAAAAACCAGAGTTAGGAACATTTCCAAACTGGAACGTGTAGACACTAAGATTTAACTTTAAACTCGGAAATTATGAATGATTGTGATGTTTCCAAATCAAGGACAGTTCGGTAACAGAAGTCACTTTATGTTGGCCAAGATCCCCCATGTCCAATCACTAAAACCCACTTGATCTGCAATATATCAGCTAATCTGTCTGATTTCCCTCCTGTTTTAGGATGTGGAGGCTTTGGAGTACAGAAAAGATATTGCCTGGTAGGGAGGGTATTAGGAATGATTGAATAAACTGGGATTGTTCTCCCTGGAAAGAGGGAGGCTGAAGGGCAACGATGGAAGTTTATAAAATTATGAGAGGTGGAGACAGGGTGAACAGTTGGAAGCTTTTTCCCAGGTCAGAAATGACAACTACAAGGGGACACAAGTTCAAGGTAAGGGGGGAGAGGATCAGTGGGGAAGTTTTATTTTACACAGAGGGTGTTGGGGGCCTGGAATGCACTGTCCAGTGAGGTGGTTGAGACAGTTACTTTAGCTACTTTTAAGGCTTATCTGGATAGATATACAAACACACAGGGAATAGAGAGATACAAGCGGTTGGCCTAGATAGGTAGATGTAGTAGGTGCAGCCCTGGAGGGCTGAAGGGCCTGTTCCTGTACTGTACCGTTCTTCCTTCATTGTAAAACCTCCCAAAACCTCCCCAACATAAAAATTAGAGGCTGGAGGAGGCCATTCAGCCCTTTGTATCTAGTCTGCCATTTGATGTAAACACGGTTGATCCTTTCCTATCTGCCCCCATATCCTTTGACCCCCATGTTAAAACTTTTGAGGCTCAACTTTGCAATTTAGCCCAAGGCGGCGTAGACTCCCCACACAGAACCTCGTTCCTCGTTCTACCACATGAACACAGAATCCCTACTGTGAACAGAGAGGCCATTTGGCCCATTGAATCCGCACCTACTTCCCAAAAGAAGTATCAATTTAAGAACAGCTTCTTCCCTGCTGCTGTCAGACTTTTGAATGGACCTACCTTGCATTAAGTTGATCTTTTTCTACATGCTAGCTATGCCTGTAACACTACATTCTGCACCCTCTCCTTTCTTTCTCTATGAACAAGAAACTTGCACTTTTTACTGTATACTAATACAAGTGACAATAATAAATCAAATCTAATCTAAACTCTACAGGTTGCAGGAACCTTGACCCTGTCTGAGGTTCCTCCACCTCTGCCTTCCCGATGCCAGCCTGATAGGCACACCTTCCTGTCCCTGACCACTGGCTAGACAACCGTCTCCCAATGGGGTGACAGAATCATTGAATAAAGTTGTATTTAATATTTAACAATGGCCATGTATTTGTTATCTTCGGGGTAACTAAACTCCAGAACTGAGGTGAGAGTGACAGCCCTCAATATTAAGGCAGCATTGGACTGAGTGTGGCATCAGGAAGCCCTACTGAAACTGGAGTCAATGGATATCAGGGACAAACTCTCCACTGGTTGGAGTCATAATCGGCACAAAGGAAGATGATTGTGGAGGGTCAGTCATCTCAGTTCCAGGACATCACTGCAGGACTCCCTCAGGATAGTGTCCTAGGCTCAATAATCTTCAGCTGCTTCATCAATGACCTTCCCTCCGTCATAAAGTCAGAAGTGGAGATGTTCGCTGATGGTTGCACAATGTTCAGATCCATTCGTCACTCCTCAGGTACTGAGGCAATCCTGCACAATATCCAGGCTTGGGCTGACAAGTAGCAAATAACATTCATGCCACAGAGCTGACTGACGATGACCATTCCCAACAGGAAATAATCTAACCATCTCCCCATGACATTCAATGGCATTGCCATTACTGAAAGCCCCATTAACAACATCCTGGGAGTTCCACAGACCAGAAACCGGACCAGCCATTTCAATACCATGGCTACAACAGCAATTCCCATCCACTGGTCTGCCCTAGAGTAGCAGCCGGTCCCTGCTGTGCATCTCATCGAAACAGCCACGGTAGGTTTGCATTAACACTGCAATGAAGTTACTGTGAAAATGCAAACTCAGCTTGAGGAATCCAATATAAATCTGTGTGACAGGATGCTCAGAATCCAGCGCAGTGGAACACCCTTATACAAACATGGTATTGAGCTGATCAGATAGAACATTCTATCAAAGAGCACAGGAGTCACATTCAGCTCACTTTGCTGTGGTTATGGGGGGGCCAGCAGGAACGGGGGGGGGGGGGGACAGTTTGAGGCTACCATCTTATCTTCGATCATATCAAATGGTGCAGCAGGCTCACGGGGCCGAACGGCCTTACTGCTCCTAACTCCAAGGTTTGTATCTAATCAGTGCCAGTTCTCCTGCACCACCTCCACATCCTGGAATTTGTTTTTTCAGTATTTATTCAAATTCCCTTTTGAAAGTTACTATAGATCCTGCTTCCACTGCCCTATCAGGCAGCACATCACCAACCCCACGGGAACATGAGTAAAATCAATCAGTTCTCAACTCCTCTCTGCTTCTTCTGCCAATAGGGTTCAGTCTGGGTCCTCACATTTCCAACCTTCCCCTCACTGGCTCTGATCTCTTCCAGCCTCACAGCCCTCTGCACCCCGCTAACCCCAGCCTCACAGCCCTCTGCACCCCGCTAACCCCAGCCTCACAGCCCTCTGCACCCCGCTAACCCCAGCCTCACAGCCCTCTGCACCCCGCTAACCCCAGCCTCACAGCTCTCTGCACCCCACTAACCCCAGCCTCACAGCTCTCTGCACCCCACTAACCCCAGCCTCACAGCCCTCTGCACCCCGCTAACCCCAGCCTCACAGCGCTCTGCACCCCGCTAACCCCAGCCTCACAGCCCTGTGCACCCCGCTAACCCCAGCCTCACAGCCCTCTGCACCCCGCTAACCCCAGCCTCACAGCTCTCTGCACTCAGGCTGTCTGCAGCCTGGTTCTGGTGTTCTGGAATAGCCTTACAGGTTTGACGGGCCAAATGGCCTAGTCCTGCTTCTAGTTTCGAAGCCTCTCCACCTCTCCTTCAGCTGCTGCTGAAAATCCACCTCCTGAACCAATCTTTAATCATCTGTCCTCATCCTATCACCAAATGTTCAACACCAAATGTTGTTTCACAACAGCTCTGTGAGGTACCTGGGACATTCCCTCTGTGAAAGGAGCTTTCTAAATATCAGTTGTTGTCACTGTCGTTACCCTGGTTACTGACCCTCAGAGCAGATTTATCGTTGCACGTTAGTTACAATCCAATCAGGTACTGCACAAAAAACAAATACCAAACGCAAAGCCCTTACAATGCCTTCTTAATAAACATCTTGGTAAGTGTCCAAGCTGCCTCCAATTCCAGCAAGCTTTCTTTACGGACTCATATTCATTCAAAACCAAACAGTCCTAACAATACTGACCAAGGTTTGTTAAGACAGACTCAGTCCAGGGTTGTTACTGGGGGTAGGGGTTGCAGCCAACACCATTAAGACCCAAACTCACACCAGCATCTCAGAGAGCCAAAGGCAACCTGAAACACCAATTCTTTTGTGAGCTTCCAACAAAACCTTTGCTGCTATTTCGAATTAGCAAGGTCACAAAAAGGTCCTGAAATTCAGAACATGTAATAACAGCACTTTGCAGTCAGAGAACTCATACTATTATTCCACTTGGCTTTCATCCAAGCTTCCAATTAGTGCGAACAATGAACATTCGCCTGGAAAGTCTTCATCAGGTTCACCTGTCAAAGCATTTTCCAAACAACTTGTACGAGGTTTAAAAAAAAGCATTTCAAAAGCAGGGAATAAAAATGCAAGTTGCCAAGCAGATTACAGCGTTCCATTTTCTCTCCAATCACAGAAGGCTGTGCACTCATTTTCTGTTGAGTGTTGACCATCATCCCAAAACACAGTTTCATACGTAGAGATTGGTACAGTAAACTCATTGCTCTCAGCTACACATTACACAAAACTAAAATGGCCCTATACCCAGAATCTATTTGCGTTTTTCTACTGTTCAGGAGATATAGGTGTTGCTGGCTGGCCAGCATTTATTGCCCATCCCTAGCTGCCCTTGAATCACTGCAGTCCGTGTGGTGTAGGTACACCCACAGTGCTGTTAGGGAGCTCCAGGATTTTGACCCAGCGTCACTGGAGGAATGGCAATATATTTCCAAATGAGGATGGGTGAGTAGCTTGGAGGGGAACCTCCAGATGGTGGTGTTGCCAGGTATCTGCTGTTCTTGTCCTAGATGGTAGAGGTTATGAGGGTTTAGGGTGTGCTGCCTAAGCAGCCTTGGTGAGTTCCTGCACTGCATCTTGTAGATGGTGCACACGGCTGCCACTGTACATCAGTGGTGAAGCACTTGGGGACATTTTTACCAAGTTATAGGGGCTACATAAATACAAGCCACTGTTGTTCCTTGATTAAATGTTTTGTGATGAATTGTAACTGAAGCAAGGGTTAGCAAGCAGAGATGGAATGGCGAGGAATGACTGCTTTTCTGTTTACCCTTCTGTTCTTTCATTTGAAAATACAGCATCGTTTGAGAGAGCAGACAATTAAAGTGAACACTTCACCCCTGAGACCCTGAGTCTAGAGGGGCAAACATCTCTAGTAATCGGTGTGCATGTTTGCAGGTGGGTCCAGAGGGGATAATGCAGAAGAAACATTAAGCAAGTTGGTTATTTACCAGTTTGAAATGCAAGGAGAACAATTACAGCATCAACAACTTGCTTTTCTGTCACATCACTATTGTAAGGTTCTCCCCAGCAACATCCAGTCACGTAAGACGATACTGGGTCAGGTGACCAAAAGCTTGGTCAAAGAGACAGATTTGAGAAGTTTTGTAAAGGGAGAGGCAGTGAGGTTTAGGGAAGGAATTCCAAAGCTTGGGACCCAGGTAGCTGAAGGAACAGCAAGTGATGGAAATCAGGGAGAGAGGGAGGGGTGATTCAGTAGAAGATTTTGAAAACAAAGATGTGATAACGAGCTGTACAAATTAAAGATCCATCTTTCATCTCTGAACCCACGGGTACCGTCCTGCACTGCTATTTCTCCACACAGGCCTTTGTAACGTTCAACGTTCAACTCTACGAAAAAACTTAGAAATATCAAGGCCATTAATTCTCAGGACGTCAAGCTTGGGACCATCTGCAGTTAAAGAATGGAATTCTCATTGAAGAGTTTTTGTCCAAACCTGTTACCTCCTGATGTTTCGAAAGGTGAATTCAAATTGAGTTTTCATTTAACCTTTCACAAAAAATGTGCACACTGAAGCTGTTTTTGACACTTCACCTTTTGAACTTCCAGCTAACGGATTGCACGCGTGAACAGATGCCTTTAATGGGAATGCTGTTTGCTTACCAACCCTTGGCTACTTAACAAGGAAACCTTTCAGTCATGGTGAGGTCTTGAGCACTGTATAACATACACATTTGAACAGTGCACGATGTGGACTACAGGACAAAGGGACTATTCATTTCATTCCAAGTACCATTACTTCAATTCAAACTAGACCATCAACCCCTCCACCTTCACATTTTATTAAAATATATAAACCCAGCCTTTAACCAGATTTACAAATCATATAAAAAATGTTTGCCGTGATTTGAACATAAATATCAGAATGTATCATGGAATCACAATGTTAATAGCACAGGAGGCCATTCAGCCCCATTATGCCCATACTAACTCTCTGTAAGAGTAACTCAGCATGTCGCACACCAGTGCCATTTCCCTGTCACTGGGTAATATTTTTTCTCCTTTCAAAAGCCTGGACTGAATCTATCCCATCACATTTTCAGACAGTGTTTTCCAGATCCTTGACTCTTAAGCAATGATAAAGTTGCTGTCAATCTACTCTGTCCAAAGCCCTCATGATTTTAATATCAAATCTCCTCTTAACCTCTCTTCCCCAAGGCGAATAACTCCAGCTTTTCTAATCTATCCAAGGTTCCTCATCCCGAGAACTATTTTCATAATTTTTTTCTGCACCTTGAGGACAGTTTTCACCTCTTTCCTGAAGTGAGGTGCCCAGAATTGAATCCAATATCCAACTGAGCTTTCTGCAAAGCGTTTCCCACCTCCGTCTTGTTTTTTCATAAAGTGCAAATCTCACCCTCACTTCCCCAAGTAGGAAACCCCACAAACCCTTTCTCCCAGTACAGCGGGACAAAGATTGGAAAATTTGCACCGTTTAGGAGAGAGGCACTTTGAGAAGTTTCATAATCGGGTTTGTTCATAGCTGCACACAAGTTTAACCAAAATGTCTTTGGAGGAAGACTGATGGTGATAGATATGCCAGATTTATCTGTGTAGAACCAAAACGAAACTTATAAAAGGTGTGTGTGATAAAGGCAGTTCAATCAACCCAGCAGCACAACAAATTCAATATTTTAAAAACATATTATTTGCCACTTCTAATAGAGCCACAGAAAAGTTAATGCAGAATGAGGCCATTTGGCCCATCTTGTCCATGCCAGCCCAAGAACACTCAAGTGCCCTTTCTAATCCCACCTTCCTGTACTCAGCCTACAGCCCCGTAGTTTACAGCACTTACGGTGCAGATCCAGGTACCTTTTCAGAGAGTTTAGGGACTCTCACCACCAACTCAGGCAGTGAATTCCAGACACTACCACCCTCTGTATAAAAAACCCTCCTCAATCCCCTCCACACCTACTGCCACTTATCCTGAATCTAGGTCCCCTGGTTCTAGAATTCTTCACCAAGGGAAAAAATTTTGTCCTGTTCACTCCACCTCTTCCCCTCATAGTTTTCAAGTCACCTCAGATTCTGAAAGCAATGTGAACAATTTCTGTTGCTGATGGACAGATAACCCAATGTTGTGTTCTGCATGTTCTCTTTGCAATGGGTAAGAGGTGACGAGCTCAGGCTTCCTGGGTAAAGGTTGTGCTGAAAAACATACCCATCAGATTCACAGATAACACAGAAACCATAAGAAATTGCAAATATCAAGTCAAGGAATTGATGAGATTGTACATGACAACGAGGAGCTTGTTAATCTGGTAACGTGTTATTGGTTAAGGTGGAAATTTAGTGTGATAAGATCACAGTGGCTGAAATTCCATTACATACACGAGACTATTCAGCCCCTCGATCCCACTCCCCCCACTCAGCCCCTCGATCCCACTCCCCCCACTCAGCCCCTCGATCCCACTCCCCCCACTCAGCCCCTCGATCCCACTCCCCCCACTCAGCCCCTCGATCCCACTCCCCCCACTCAGCCCCTCGATCCCACTCGCCCCACTCAGCCCCTCGATCCCACTCGCCCCACTCAGCCCCTCGATCCCACTCGCCCCACTCAGCCCCTCGATCCCACTCGCCCCACTCAGCCCCTCGATCCCACTCGCCCCACTCAGCCCCTCGATCCCACTCCCCCCACTCAGCCCCTCGATCCCACTCGCCCCACTCAGCCCCTCGATCCCACTCGCCCCACTCAGCCCCGCGATCCCACTCGCCCCACTCAGCCCCTCGATCCCACTCCCCCATTCACTAAGTTCATGGCTGATCTAACTGAAACTTCAAACCCACATTCCCATCGATCCCCCGACAACCTTCCATCCCCTTGTTTTTCAAGAATAAATCTAGCTCTGCCTTAAAAATATCCAAACTCTGCTTCCACTGCCTTTTGAGGAAGAGAATTCCAGAGAAAACATTTCTCCTCACTCTGGTCTGAAAGGGGTGATCCCCAGTTCTAGATTCTCTCCACATCCGTCCTGTCAATTTCAGGATCTGAAATGGTTCAATCAACCTATTTGATAAATTAAATTGGAATCTACGGGCAAAGGTTTAGAACAATCGAGGGATTGAGTTTAGGAGTCGGGAGGTAATGCTGCAACTTTATAAGACCCTTGTCAGGCCTCATTTAGAGTATTGTGCGCAGTTCTGGTCGCCTCACTATAGGAAAGATGTAGAAGCTATTGAGAGGGTACAGAGGAGATTTACAAGGATGTTGCCTGGACTGGGAGGCATGCCTTATGAAGATAGGTTGAGGGAGCTGGGACTCTTTTCCCTGGAGAGACGAAGGTTGAGAGGCGACCTGATAGAGGTTTACAAAATGTTGAGAGGAATAGATAGGGTGGACTCTCAGAGGCTATTTCCCCGGGTTGAAATGGTTGCTACGAGAGGACACAGATTTAAGGTGCAAGGAGGGAAGTTCAGAAGTGATGTTAGGGGTAAGTTTTTCACTCAGAGGGTGGTGAGTGAATGGAATCGGCTGCCGTCAGTGGTGGTGGAGGCAAACTCGCTGGGGTCTTTTAAAAGACTTCTGGATGAGTATATGGGGTTTAATGAGATTGAGGGTTATAGATAGGTCTGTAGGTTGGTAGGTGTTGATGTGATCGGCGCAACTCGTGGGCCGAAGGGCCTGTTTGTGCTGTAGTGTTCTATGTTCTATGTTCTAACATGGAACATTACAGCGTAGTACAGGCCCTTCGGCCCTCAATGTTGCGCGGGATTGATGAAAATAAGTCAGTTCACTTGTATTTGGAAAGCTATCTAAATATTAGACCACGCATTTTCACAGGACAGCTTTTCTTCACATAGTGAAGAATGTCTAGAATATTAAAGCACAGTCAATGCTCTGTACTACCAGTTTCAGGAGCAAGTGTAAAGCCTAACGTAAGCTGGGAAACGGTCTTTCTCCCGGAAAGTCACTTGGGAAATAGATGGAAGCTACTGCACAAAACAGGTTATTGAGCCGAGCATGTCCATGCCAGTGTTTACACTGTGCACCAGCCTTCTTCGATCATACTTCCTCCACACCTCTATTCACATCACCTTCTGGAGAGGCGCGGTGGCAGAGTGGTTAGCACAGCTGCCTCGCAGCGCCAGGGACCCAGGTTCAATTCTGGCCTCACTGTTTGCACATTCTCCCCAGGTCTGCATGGGTTTCCTCCAGGTGCTCCGGTATCCTCCCACAGTCTGAAAGACATGCTGGTTAGGTACATTGGCCATGCTAAATTCTCCTTCAGTGTAACCCGAACAGGCGCTGGGGTGTGGCAACTAAGGGATTTTCACATTAACTTAATTGTAACAAAGAAAATTACAGCACAGAAACAGGCCCTTCGGCCCTCCAAGCCTACACTGACCATACTGCCCCTTGGTCCCCAGAAGCGTAGGGGACCACATCCTTCTATTCCCATCTCATTCATGTATTTGTCCGTATGACCCTTAAAAGTCATTACTGTATCCGCTTCCACTACCTCCCCCGGCAATGAGTTCCAGGCACCCACCACTCTAAAAAATCTGCCTTGTACGTCTCCTTTAAACCTTATCCCTCGCACCTTAAACCTGTGCCCCCTAGTAACTGCCTGTTCCACCCTGGGAAAAAGCTTCTGATTATCCACTTTGTCCGTGCCTCTCATAATCTTGTAGGCTTCTATCAGGTCTCCCCTCAATCTCCGTCACTCCAGTGAGAACAAACCAAGTTTCTCCAACCTCCTCATAGCTAATGCCCTCCATACCAGGCAACATCCTGGTAAATCTTTTCTGTACCCTCTCCAAAGCCTCCACATCCTTCTGGTAGTGTGGCGACCAGAATTGAACACTATATTCCAAGTGCAGCCTCGTTAAGCTTCTATAACGTTAATGTAAGCCTTACTTGCGACTAATAAACAAACTTTACTTCTACTCCCTTGAGTAGTTAGCAAACTACCCCTTAAATACACAGGGAGGAACTGACACCTCTGATCAGAACCACACAATCCTCTCTTTCCCGGGAGCTTACAACAGGTAACAACAGCTGACAAAATATTCAGAGTGCGGCCTCGTTATAAAATGAGCAATCTCCACACCAACTCAAACGTTCAAGTACAATCAAAAACAAAAGCGGGTTAGCTGAAAGCTCTGAGCCTGGAATCCACTCCTTCCCACTCCATACGTCCCACATACCATCCATCAGCAAAACAGCTCATTGGGGCAGCTGGCCCCCAGGTCACTTTCCTTCTCCCAGGAGGGGGTCACAGACAAATTATTCTTACAGCAAAGCAATGAAGTTGATGAATTAGTTTGTATTAATTTCCAATTGTTGCTTCACTGGCAAACTGGACACTTACAGCAATGGAAAACTGATCTGTGGCTGAATAAGGGAATCCAAGCTTCGAGTCAAAGCCTTCAGATCCTCCGGATGTTTGAACAAGTGAAATGAAATTCTGACATTGGCCTTTATGCACAAACTCACAGGGGGACCAATAGGAAAACAAAAGTACTAAAGTATCACAGTTATATGAAGCATTGTGAATCCAACATCATTTACTCAGCAGCAATGGAATTAGCACGAGTTTAGTGGTAGTTACTGTCAGCGCAGGCTGAATAGGCCAAAGTGCCTTTCCTGCACTGTACCACCCCATGACTCAGTGCAACAACACACACCATGTCCCACTCTGATCACCGTAGACATTAAAATGGTCAAGCGGGGTCAGTGAAGAGCAACAAGACTGAACGGCAGCCCAAGCTTCACAAGGTCAGATCCAAGAATCAGAGATTAGCCGTGGACACAAACAGAATCCAGGAGATTGGGAGTGGGGCAGAGGAGGAGGATGGGGATAGGGTAGGACTGGGGGCATTGGCGCAATGTGGGGGTGGGGATGGGGATAGGGGCTGATGGGGGGGATGGGGGGGATGATAGGGTTGGGTTGAGGGTATTTGCACCGTGCTGGAGTTGCCACCTCCTGTAGGTCTGTCTGAAAGATGACAAGTTGGCCATTTGGAAATTAAATACTTTGGGAAATATTTGCCAAAACGAACCCTTGTCCCCGGGAGCCAATGGAGATTGTCGACAGATTGAAGAGGAGGAAGGAAGAGAAGCCAAGGTGAATATTAGGCCTCATTTTTACACCTCACACTGAAACTTTAAACTAAACCATGACCTTCTCAGTCTCTCAACTGGTTAACTGAATCACAGGAAAGCGGTGAAAATAACAAGCATCTTAACAGAGAAGAGTTTTTATTCGTCAGTTCTGGAAACGGGAACACGAACCACATTCCCTGCCGTGGAAAGCTGTTTGTTGAGGGTTTTCTGGGAGCTGATATTAGGGTTCACTTTGAGCATTCTTCCCCTGCCCACAAGCTGACAGTGTCTGCTTCACATGGGAGAGAGTGAAAGTCAGTGATTCCAGTTGCTGTCTTTAATAACTATTTGCAATAAACAAACAACACTTCAGCCCTCAGCCAGGCATGGTGTCTAATTCTGGGATCACACCTTCCAAAGGGTGTGAAGATTTTTGCAGAGAGTACTCCAACTGTCCAGTGGTGAGGGATTACAGAGATGTGGCCAGACTGGACAAGCTGGGGAGGATGTGATGGTCACAGGAGATTCACAGCAGCATTGAAAATCATAACACATTGATAGTTTCTCAATTTCTTCAGGTCAAAGAGTCAAAAGGGAACAGATTTACCATCACTGACAAGAACCAGAGCTGGGGTGATGAAAAATTATTTTGTGCAACTGATGGTTAGGAATGAGAACAGAATCACCCCCCGAGCAGCAGACAGAGAGAGATTTGCCAGGTTGTATATTTCCATATCTCTTTATGGAGATATCCACTTTGTTTCCCCTGCATCAATATGAAGCAAAAAGATCTCACTGCTGTTTGTGGGATCTTGCTGTGTAAAAACTGACTGCATTTCCCACACTACAACACAGAGAACATTTCAGAAGTATTTCTCCTGCTGTACAGTGCTTCAGGACATGCCAGCGTTGGGGAAGGTGCCAGATAAATCTCCCTTTGTTGCAGTTTGTGGCTGAAAGGTAACTCTGACACTTCCTCAGGTCAGGAGCTGGATTATTTCATTCTGAATGCAGACACTAAGCTGAAACAGGTTCACAGCGCCTGATATTTTCTAATGGACAGAAAGCTTTGAACATTGCAATAAAGGCCCTGTCCCTGCTTCAGGCTACACCAGGGCTGGCTTGTTCAGTTGCCAGGTCACACAAGGCAGAGCTGAAGAGGCAGAAAGGCAGTAAACTGCATCTAGGACAGAAAACACTGCCTACGACTGGACGAGAGGTGGCCCCAGAATTTGGAATGAGGAAATTTGCAAACTTTGACACTGAAACAACCGGGACCTGGGTTTATCCAGCATCATTTCAAACTTTTCAGACAATATGAAAGTGAGATATGTATTAAACAATGAAGAGCGCAGTATCAGATATCGGGAGCAAGATAAACACAGAGGCTAAATGGGAAGATTCAAGATAGTGAAATTTAATGTCAAAAAGTGTGAACCTATCTAATTTGGTGAGAAGAATGAGGAGAGGTGATTATAAGAACATAAGAAATAGGAGCAGGAGTAGGCCATCTAGCCCTTCAAGCCTGCCCCGCCATTCAATAAGATCATGGCTGATCTGAAGTGGATCAGTTCCACTTTCCCCCCCATAACCCTTAATCCCCTTGCCTACCAAAAACCTATCTACCCGCGGCTTAAATATATTTAGCGAGGTAGCCTCCACCACTTCAACGGGCAGAGAATTCCAGAGATTCACCACCCTATTCACCAGATTATAAATTAAGTTGTACAATTATAATGGAGGGACAGGTAGAGGGAAAGCTGTAGCTTATGCACTGAATCATTGGAGGTGACAAAGCTCATTGAGATGATATTTAAATAATAACATATGGGGTCCTTGACTAAAAGAGACATTGAGTACAAAACAAGGAAACCTGCAGAAATACTAGATGGGATACAGCTAGAATATTACATCTAATTCTGGGAACTGTATTGAAAACCATGGGGGAGTGGGAGCAAGCACGAGGGACTTCAGCAACGAGGAGAGATTAGAGGCTGAGGGAGCATCTCTCTTGGAGTAGAAAAGGTCAAGAGGAAATTTGATGGAGGTGTTCAAAATAATGGAGGGTTTTGATGAGGAAGAATACGGAGAAGCTTCTTACAGAGGCAGGAGGGGCAGGAATCAGCAGAATCAGCTTTGAAGCGACTGGCAAAAGAATCGAGCATGGGAAAAGTTGGTTGTTATTGTTTTTAGAAAGTTGAAGATGTTGTGGTGTGGGCCACACTGGAGGAAAGGGGCAGCAAATTCTACAGCAACTATCAAAGGGAATTGAATAAATATTTGAATGGGAACATTTGCAGAGCTGTGTTGGAAAGGGCAGGAGAGATGAACTCATTGGATAGAAACATAGAAGATAGGAGCTCCGTCATTTATTAGTCATGGCTGATCGTCCAACTCAATATCATGATCCCACTTTCCCTCCATATCCTTTGATCTTCACCCCAAATGTTTATCTCATTGCTTCTTGAAAACATCCAACATTTTGGCCTCAACTGCTTTCTGTGGTAGTGAATTCCATAGGCTTACCACTGAGTGAAGAAATTTCTCCTTGTCTCAGTCCTAAAAGATGTATCCCTTATCCTCAGACTGTGACCCCTGGTTCTGGACTCCCCCACCATCAGGAATATCCTATCTGAACTTACCCTGTGTAGTCCTGTTAGGTAGCTCTGAGAGGCAGTTATAACGATTCCGGGGATGGCGGGACTGATATACAAAGAGAGACCGAGTCAGTTAGGATTATATTCGCTGGGGTTCAGAAGAATGAAGGGAAGAATCTTATAGAAATGTATAGAATTCTAACAGGACTAGACAGGACAGATGCAGGGAGGATGTTCCCGATGGTGGGGGGAGTCCAGAACCAGGGGTCACAGCCTGAGGATTTAGGGTAGACCATTTAGGATGGAGACGAGGAGACATTTCTTCACCAGACAGCGGTCAGCCTGCAGAATTCATTACCACAGAAAAGAATTGGGGCCAAAACATGGAATGTTTTCAAGAAGAAATTCGATATAGCACTCAGGGTGAAAGGATATGGGAGGAGGCGGGATCAGGATATTGAGTTGGATGATCAGCCATGATCATAATGAATGGTGGAGCAGGCTCGAAGGGCTGAATGGCCTCCTCCTGCTCCTATTTGCTGTTTTTATGTTTCAGATGATTCAGAGATTAGTTGGAGTGATTCTACAATCATTCCCAGGCATCATTCCAACATGTCTAATGACATGAAAGCACATTTCAAACTTTGCCCCGATGATCCTGATGAGTTTGATGAATATTTAAATCTTGTCCAAAAAGTATTGCTTTCAGCAGGAAATAAACGTGTCCAACACTGAATCAAATTACAGCCAATATTTCCAAATGAAAACTCCAGCTCATTCCCTGACTACCAAATCAACTAATTATTTCAACGACTGAGCCTAGGAAATAAGTTAGCTAATTGTTCAACAGTAACACATTACTGAAGAAATCTACTTTAATTATGACAGCAATTATAACAGTCTCACTTTCTCTCTCTGTGAAGGAGTTCTGGATGAGTGCTTTGGATTGAAACGCGAGACATTTTCAAGTTGCATACTGTCCATACCGTCAACTCAACTCATCAGGAAAATACTCGAGAAAGACAGAGACTCAGAGGAAACACACTCAGAGGATTCAGTGCAGCGTAAGCCAGCCGATCATTTCAGCCAGTTGTACGTTTCCCAGCAGCAGTTTGTGTGGAGCAGGATTGATGGGAATGGAGGTCAGAACTGGGAGGAGGGAACACCTCCACCAAACACACCAACTGTCAAAGCTCTCTGTTCATCAAAATCCTGCCTTTATCCATTGTAAAAATGGAACAACTGTAAAATTCCATCATCTTCAGAAACTAATGCAAATTTTACCATACATAAGTCAAGAAAACCGAAAAAGTGTTCAGATGTAAATTTGGTGAACTGTTATGGGGTGGTTTCCATTCTTGGTGAGATTTCATAGAGTCATAAATCCCCACAAAGCAGGAGGCCGCCATTTGGCCCATAGAGTCTGCACTGACCACAATCCCACCCAGGCTCTATCCCTCTAATCCCATCATTTACCCTGCTAATCCCCTGACACTAAAGGGCAATTTTATCATGGTCAATCCACCTAACCTGCGCACCTTTGGACTGTGGGAGGACCCAGAGGAAACCCACACAGACACAGGGAGAATGTGCAAACTCCACTCAGAGAGTGTCCCGAGGCCGGACTTGAACCCGGGTCCGTGGCGCTTTGAGGCAGCAGTGCTAACCATTGTGCCGTCCTTAATTTGATTTTCCCAAATTGTGCATACTCCTGGGAAAGCACAGAGAAGCCAATTAGTGAGTCTGAGACTCGAGTGAGTGAGTTTTTAAAAATGTACACATCCAATCATGAAATTCTGCTTCTATCTAAGAGGCAGTATCAGTGCTAACTACAACAAACTCTCTTGGAATGAAGTGAGGGAGACATGTCTTGAAGAAAATCACTGTGGGGAAATGGGGAAAGACCCTTTTGAATGTATTTAAAGAGAGGTGAGGTGGCCAGATCAGAACGTACTGGTCACTTTCCTGGTGACAGGTGGATGGAGAACTTGCTAACTTCTCAGCAAGGACAGAAACCCTGGAGGGAAATAATCCACATCACAACTTCATAAATCCATAAAAATTACCCTTCCCAATTCAGGCAGGTTCTGATTAATGGATTGGTTGTGTACAGATCTGGATTGTATATTTTACAAAGAATTCCTTTAACTTTGTGCCAATGTGAAGTTCTATTTCCTGGATCAAGGGGTTCACTGCCAGCTGAGATACCACCAAGAGTGGCACAAGATCTCAGCTCTGCTCTGTTTGAATTCACTGAGCAGGATCAGCACGCTTACCAACGCTGATCTCCCTGTTGTTTTGGTCCTGTATCCTTGGCTGGTGAGAATCCCAGTACGATGTGGGATGATGATCCCATCTCCCACCCCCACTGAGGACTTGAAAACTACGCAAGAGCTTGAAAGGGAGGCTTGTTTCTGAACCGAGCCCATAAATATCAGATAGTCATGAATAAATCCAGGGGGAATTCAGGAGAAACTTCTTTACCCAGAGAGCAAACAGCAACAGTAAAGTCACCACAGTCCTAGGTGGCCACAGGCTGTGACAGACGGTGATTTAACCAAGGGTCACCACAACTTAGGCAAGGCGCAAGGTCGAGAAGGAGGCCCTTCATGAGCAGGGAGAATGTGGGACTCGCTCCCACGGGGAGTGGGGAGAATGTGGGACTCGCTCCCCCGCGGGGAGTGGGGAGAATGTGGGACTCGCTCCCACGGGGAGTGGGGGAGAATGTGGGACTCGCTCCCACGGGGAGTGGGGTGAATGTGGGACTCGCTCCCACGGGGAGTGGGGAGAATGTGGGACTCGCTCCCACGGGGAGTGGGGAGAATGTGGGACTCGCTCCCGCGGGGAGTGGGGAGAATGTGGGACTCGCTCCCACGGGGAGTGGGGAGAATGTGGGACTCGCTCCCACGGGGAGTGGGGAGAATGTGGGACTCGCTCCCACGGGGAGTGGGGAGAATGTGGGACTCGCTCCCACGGGGAGTGGGGGAGAATGTGGGACTCGCTCCCACGGGGAGTGGGGAGAATGTGGGACTCGCTCCCACGGGTAGTGACTGAGGTGAATTGTATAAAACATCAAAGGGGAAACTGGATAAACACGAGGGTGAAAGGAGATGCCAATAGGATGAGATGAAGTTCAGAGAGTGGGATGAGGCTGGGCTGGAGTGCTGACACCAATGTAAAGCTGTCTCTCCGCTGTAAGGTTCGACATCTTGTTGTGCTAAACTCTGCGAGTGGACTGAATATTTACTGTGTGAGGAAATACCCAGGTGTCTGTCTTGATTACCCTCATTGGGAACCTTATCACAAAATGAAATGTCAGAGAACAGTCAGAGTGAACAAAACGACACAGAAGAAAGGTTTTAGTTGTTGGAACGGGGAATTATTTCAAATAACTCAGACACACGGACTATGACACATCAGTCTCTCAGGAAGCGAGCATACACACTGACCGAATGTTTAATCAGAAAGACACACTCAGTGTCAGGGTTACTTACCCACTTTCAAATACTTTTAAACCCCTCGTTATGCAGGTCTCCGACAAATATTTCAATATTAAAAACGTTAGAAATAAAATAATATCGGGATTACTCAGCGGTCAGGAGAGGAAGTTCACATCAGAGCTATTACCCACAAAGAGTTAACAAATTGATGAGCTGTTTGTCCTCCAGCAGCTGCCTGACCTGAACAGTCCCAGTATTTTGAGTGTCTTTATTTCAGATTCCAGCATCTACAGTTAAGAACGAAATGCAGTGGGAAAGGTGACACATGGTATCAGGGTCCTTTCCTCAAACTACTCGAAGATGGAGGTATAAATTTGGGTTGATGAGAGAGATTGAATAGAGTGAGCGAAGGAGCTGGTTAAAGTGTTGGGAACTCCCCAGAATGCACTCATCATTCCACTCTGCCCAATTCCCATGCTCTGGCTGCTGGCAACAATCTTCCTGCCAGGGAATCGAGGATCAGATTGTCAAAAAACAAATTATTCTTTTAGTTTGATGTCAATTAAATCACCTGAGGCAGTCTTGAGCCAATCTCCCAACAGACTGAAACATTAATTGGAGTGGGTCCCAGAGTGCCACTTTCCACCTCCCATGGGAAGTCCCAAACTGCGTCAACACATCAGAGACATTCCCAATAGCCTCCAGGGGAATGACTGAGAAGAGTCATGTTCTAACAGGAGCTGCCACTGAATTGTTTGACTATGAGTAGTGTTTATATCCTCAGATTTCTATTTGTTGTGTTAGTGATGTTGGCACAGGCAGCATTCATGGCCCATCCCTTGCTGTCTTGTGTGGAAAACCCAGATGTTGTGATGTCACGAAGACGGCTTTGGCAGAAATTGCTTTCAGAACAAGTAGCTTACAAAGCCACCTCAGAACGATCAAACCTAACCTGAGAAATAAGAGCAGCATCAGGCTTAACAACCCCTCCCCCTGCCATCCTCTTACTCAGGAAGGTCACAGATAACACTCCATCTCAGTCCATGTTCCTGCCCACACAACTTCCTACGCTCCAGAAAAAAAGTCCCAGTCTATCCGGCCTCTCCTTATAACGCAAACCATCAAATCCTGGGAGCATCCTAGTAAATCTTTTCTGCACTCTTTCTAGTTTAATAATATCCTTTCTGTAATAGGGTGACCAGAATTGCACACAGTATTCCAAGTGTGACCTTACCAATGTCTTGTACAACTTTAACAAGACGTCCCAACTCCTGTATTCAATGTTCTGACCGATGAAACCAAGCTTGCCAAATGCTTCATCCTAAATTACCCTGCGACACAATGATCCCAACTTCTGGACTCTCCATCCCGGAATCCCATCCTCTCAGCATCAACCCTGCCAAATCTTCCAAAAATTTTACACACTTCAATTAGATCACTTCTCATTCTTCTAAACGCCAAAGAATACAGATTGATTCCACTTGATCTCTCTGCATAGGGCACCCCTCTCACCCCCAGAAGCAACTCTGCAAAGGTGGGCACACAAGAATCTGGCTTCACATGGATCCAGCAGCTCGGTTAAACAACGAGTCACTGTTCAGACTGCCTAATCTCAGGTGTACACACAACCTGCAATAGAAGCAAAAGGAGCTTTGCTTCGGTTCACCACACACTGCTTCAGTGTCACAGTCAGTGCAGCAAGAATCACAGTGAACGATGGGCTCATCACACACAAAGACCTTGCCAGGCTGGCTATGCCTCACTGGACAGAGGAGAAACTGGCATCATTTGTGTGGCCACATTCCCCTCCAATTCGATTCTCAAGTTTGATGACACCACCGTAGTGGGTCGGATCTCAAACAATGACGAGACAGAGAACAGGAACGAGATAGAGAATCTGGTGAACTGGAGCAGCAATAATAATCTCTCCCTCAGTGTCAACAAAACAAAGGAGATTGTCATTGACTTCAGGAAGTGTAAAGGAGAACATGCCCCTGTCTACATCAATGGGGACAAAGTGGAAACGGTCAAGTGCTTCAAGTTTTTGGGTGTCCCGATCAACATCCTGTCCTGGTCCCCCCCCCCCCCCCATGCCAACACTGTAGTTACAAAAGCCCACCAATGCCTCTACTTTCTAAGAAGACTAAGGACATTTGGCATGTCAGCTTCAACTCTCAAACTTTTACAGAAGCACCATGGAAAGCATTCTTTCTGGTTGTGTAGGAACATAAGAAGGTGGAACAAGAGTAGGTCATCTGTCCCCTCGAGCCTGCTCCACCATTCAGTAAGATTATGGCTATCACAGCTTGGTATGGCTCCTGCTCCATCCAAGACCACAAAAAAAAACTACAAAGGGTCGTGGATGGAGCCCAGTCCATCACACGAACCAGCCTCCCATCCACTGACTCTGTCTATACTTCCCGCTGCCTCGGCAAAGTAGCCAGCAAAACCAAGGACCCCACATACCCCAACTGACTCAAGAACAGCTTCTTCCCTGCTGCTGTCAGGCTTTTGGGTGGACCTATTTCACCTTAAGTTGATCTTTCTCTACACCCTAGCTATGACTGTAACACTACATTCTGCACTCTCCCTTTTCCTTCTCTATGAACGGTACGCTTTGTCTGTATAGCGCGCAAGAAACAGTATTTTTCACTGTATACTAATTCATGTGACAATAATAAATCAAATCAAATAATGTTGAGTGTGTCCCACACCAACCTGACTCAATATGGTTAGGGTGTTGTGCGGTGCCACTGGAGCCAAGTCTAGGTGGGCACTCAGTGCGGTCTGGTCAGCCGTACTGCTTCCAGGTACAAACATAAACCACAATCTTCCCTCTGGGCACACAGCATCACCAATTTCAAAGACAAACAAGGGAGTTCCCTCAGTGTCCTCACTAATGCTTCTCCCTTAACCAAGATGGGAGGAGCTTTCACTAGATAGTTTGTGTCTGCCTTCGCACAAAATAATCCCAGAAATGTTTGTAAATTGTGAGGTGAAAGGAAGTTGAACCAGGGGAAGGGTGTTGAGAAAATGATTGAAACTGCTGGCCTGCACCCTCAAGTGTTAGACTGCGGAGATAACGGGGCATCGGCTCCAATTTTGTAAAATTCCAGAGATCCTGAAAAATTCCCATCGTTTTGGGAAATATTGAAGGCAATGCCTAGAGTTCAATGTTCACAGCATGGAAACAGGCCCTTCACCCAACGTATCCATGCCACCCAGCTTTATCACTAAGCTAGTCCTAATTGTCCACATTTGTCCCTCTGTATCTATTTTATCCATGCAACTGTTTGAACACTTTTTAAAAGACAAAATTGTACCCGCCTCTACTCCCACCTCGGGCAGCTTGTTCCAGACACTCACCACCCTCTGTGTGAAAAAAAATGTCCCTCTGGACCCTTTTGTATCTCTCCCCTCTCACCTTAAACCTATGCTGTCTAGTTTTAGAGTTCCCTACCTTTGAGAAGAGATATTGGCTATCTAGCTTATCTGTACCCCTCATTATTTTATACACCTCTAAGAAAGGTCATCCCTCAGCCTCCTACACTCCAGAGAAAAAAGTCCCAGTCTATCCAGCCTCTCCGTACAACTCAAACAGTACTGAGGCCCCAACAGTTTACAATTTATATCAATGACTGGAATAGACGGTTGCTAAATTTGCTCATGGCCCAGAGAGAGAGCTGTGAAAAGGACATAAGGAGTCAGGTTCAATGAGTGGACAAAAATTTGGCAGATGGAGAATAATGTGGGAAAATGTGAACTTGTTCACTTTGGCAGCGTAATATTGAAATGGAGAGAGATTGCAGAAGTAAAAATGTTTATTTATTAGTCACAAGTAAGGCTTACATTAACACTGCAATGAAGTTACTGTGAAATTCCCCTAGTCGCCACACTCCAGCGCCTGTTTGGGTCAATCTACCTAACCAGTATACCTTTCAGACTGTGGGAGGAAACCAGAGCACACGGAGGAAACCCACACAGACACGGGGAGAACATGCAAACTCCACATAGACAGTGACCCAAGCTGCAAATTGAACCCGGGTTCCAGGCGCTGTGAGGCAGCAGTGCTAGCCACTGTCACCGTGCCATCCCCTCAGAACTCTGCGTACAGAGGGATCTGGGTGTCCTGCTACATGAATCATCAAGTTAGTATGCAGGGACAGCAAGTGATCGAGAAGGGAAATGGAATGTTAGTGCTTGCTGCAAGAAACTTTAACTGTAAATATAAGGAAGTTTTGTTCTAGTTGTGCTGGGCAGATCAAATTTAAAGTACTGTTTTGATCTGCGTATTTAAGGAGATAAATATGTGAGAAACAGTGCAGAGAAGATTCACTCGAATGATTCCTGGGATAAGGCGATAATGTTCTGAGGAAAGGTTTGAAAGGTTGGGTCTGTATCCAATATTTGGTGAAAGATCACCTAGACTTGAAACATTGGGTCTATTCTCTCCCCACGGACGCTGTCAGACCTGCCGAGGTTTTCCAGCATTTTCTGTTTTTGTTTCAGATTCCAGCACCCGCAGTATTTTGCTTTTTAAGGTAGGTTCTTGATTGATGCGATTCAGAGTATAGAGATCAACGGAATCTGGAGTTAAGGACACAATCCAACAGCAACAGCCTTGTCAAAGGGCGGAAGAGGCCTGTTGTTGCTCTAAATTGTCATCCTAAAAACCACTATCTGCTCATCATTAGATTGCTACTTTGTGGGATCTTGCTGTGCAGAAATTCTCTGCCGTGTTCCTGACATCACAACAATGACGATACTTTATTGGTTGTAAAGTTGATGGGAGTGTCTCCAGCTCGGAGATGCTGACAGCAATGCTCCAATTTACTTTCTTTACTCAAGCTCAAGCCTGTCCTAGTTTGACAAGGTGGATTCCGTGGAGATGAAATTTAAATCCATCATCTGATTAATGTGCACAGAGCTCCAGTTGTCGATGGTACACTGACTCAGGATTCAAAACAGTTCTCACCAAACTTCCAGCACGACAAGCAGCCACACTGGTTTAGAGAAAGACTGACTTTGGAGGCATCGAGTGAGGAGAAACACGGACCAAGATAACCAATAGAAACTCCCTGCTGTTCACCCAATAATGACATGGGATCTCTCACACCTGACACACAGAGACAAGGCCTCAGTTTAACATCCAATCTGAAAGACAGCGCCTCTGGCAGTGCGGCGCTCCCTCGGCACTGACCCTCTGACAGTGCGGCGCTCCCTCGGCACTGACCCTCTGTCAGTGCGGCGCTCCCTCGGCACTGACCCTCTGACAGTGCGGCGCTCCCTCAGCACTGACCCTCTGACAGTATGGCACTCCCTCAGCACTGACCCTCTGACAGTGCGGCACTCCCTCGGCACTGACCCTCTGACAGTGCGGCGCTCCCTCGGCACTGACCCTCTGACAGTGCGGCACTCCCTCAGCACTGACCCTCTGACAGTATGGCACTCCCTCAGCACTGACCCTCTGACAGTGCGGCACTCCCTCGGCACTGACCCTCTGACAGTGCGGCGCTCCCTCGGCACTGACCCTCTGACAGTGCGGCACTCCCTCGGCACTGACCCTCTGACAGTGCGGCACTCCCTCAGCACTGACCCTCTGACAGTGCGGCACTCCCTCAGCACTGACCCTCTGACAGTGCGGCACTCCCTCAGCACTGACCCTCTGACAGTGCGGCACTCCCTCGGCACTGACCCTCTGACAGTGCGGCGCTCCCTCAGCACTACAGTACTGGGAGGGTGGTACTAGAAGTCTTTGGTGGGTATGTGATGATCCCACAGCTGCCCAGGTTTACAATGCTGCTTGGTAATGCCATTCTGCTCCAGATGTTCTCATCCACTTCTGGAATTTACCACCATATAAACAAAGGCAGTGTATAGAGACTGCAGGTAGTCTGTATTAACCGGGTATAACGGCAATAAAATGTTTCAGGTGCAGCTGCTCCGCAGTCTGGGTGTAAACAGAACACAGATGAAGCTTCTACTCCCAGTGATTTGAATTGATATCAATCTAAGATTATTACAGGTTCAAAATGAAACAGAGCTTCACATAAGCAGACTCCAATTATTTTATTAGTGCCTCTTAGCACTTGGAGTAAATACTGGAATGGCAGAAGCAATCTGGAAGCAGAAAGCAGCCCACAAAAAAACTGGATGATTAAACCGTGAGCAGCAGAAAAGGTGAACAGCGCCTAATGGGTAATGAAATGACCACACAGCCAGATAAAGTGGCTTCTCAGAGACTGTGCACCCATCACTCGCCTGCTCATCCTCCCACCTGCTGCAAACTCAGCTCATCCAGACCTCTGCTGCTGAATCCTAACTTTGACCCAGATGCCTTCACCGTGAACTCACTGACCTGAACCCGCACCAGGCCCAGATTAAGGAAATTTGGCATGTCCACTACGACTCTCACCATCTTTTACAGATGCACCATGGAAAGCATTCTTTCTGGTTGTATCACAGCTTGGTCTGGGCTCCTGCTCTGCCCAAGACCGCAAGGAACTACAAAAGAGTTGTGAATGTAGCCCAATCCATCACACAAACCAGCCTCCCATCCATTGACTCTGTCTACACTTCCCGCTGCCTTGGGGAAAAGCAGCCGGTATAATTAAGGACCCCCCACACCCCGGACATTCTCTCTTCCACCTTCTTCATTCGGGAAAAAGGTACAAAAGTCTGAGGTCCCGTACCGACCGACTCAAGAACAGCTTCTTCCCTGCTGCTCTCAGACTTTTGAATGGACCTACCTCACATTAAGTTGATCTTTCTCTACATCCTAACTATGACTGTAACACTACATTCTGTACCCTCTTCTTCTCTACGAATGGTATGCCTTGTCTGTATAGTGTGCAAGAAACAATACTTTTCACTGCATACTAATACGTGTGACAATAATAACTCAAAAATCATTACCCTATCCTTGCCATCCATCGCTGCCCTCTGCCAGTTTGCAGGTACGAAATGTCCCATTTTGCTGACTGCACCACGGTTAGATTCAGGAAAAGGTGTCCCAGGGTCAGAAACATCTCCTCAAAACTCCTCCATCCCCTTTAGAAAATCCTGAAAATGCTTCTCTGGCCCAGCTTTCGGAGATGTGGAGACACTGGCGTGGGACCCGGAACACCAGCTTTCGGTTCCAGTGGTTTGGTGTCAATTCAACTGGATAATCAGTTCCATGAAATGCCTTGCAACACCTGAACAAGCTGATAACACAACATCAACACAAATTATTGCTGCTGCATACTCATCATCTCTGTTTAATATGGAACACCATCACACATCCTGGCTACGCACTGCCGGGGGGCCAGTGCCGAGGGAGCGCCGCACTCCCGGGGGGGGGCCAGTGCCGAGGGAGCGCCGCACTGCCAGGGGGCCAGTGCCGAGGAAGCGCCGCACTGCCAGGGGGCCAGTGCCGAGGGAGCGCCGCACTGCCGGGGGGCCAGTGCCGAGGGAGCGCCACACTGCCAGGAGGCCAGTGCCGAGGGAGCGCCGCACTGCCGGGGGGCCAGTGCCGAGGGAGCGCCGCACTGCCGGGGGGGCCAGTGCCGAGGGAGCGCCGCACTGCCGGGGGGGCCAGTGCCGAGGGAGCGCCACACTGCCGGGGGGCCAGTGCCGAGGGAGCGCCGCACTGCCGGGGGGCCAGTACTGAATGAGGGGGAGAATGTGGGACTCACCCCCATGGGGAATGGTTGAAGTGAAGAGCTTAAGGAGAAGCTGGATAAACACAAGGCAGAAAGTGAGTGCAGTTATGTAGAGTGGCCTGTTACTGTACTGTACCCTCAATCTAAATCGGTGTCCGTGTCTGCTATTGCTATAGGAAGTTACAAGAAGTCACCATGACACCAGAACATTGAAGCCCATTTCAACACAGATGTGATGAGAGGATTTGCGAGAGTTCGGGTAAAATAGTCTCTCTTAATCCAAGTGTCCTGAGTAGTGATTATTACGCTCATTAGCTTTGTGAAGTATAAATATAACCTTAATCCACATTCTTCCAAAGAGTTGGCAGACAGGTGTCTGATAATCCTATTAAAAGGAGAATGCATTAAACAAAGTGCCACAACATACAATCTCATATCACACCCTGGACAGAGGAAACTATCTTGAGCATTTCACACGATTGTCTATCAAACGTCTGACACTGGACCAAGTCCAGAATTCGGAGGATATGGGACTAAAACCCCCCTCGGAGAGAGGGGATTTTACAGAGCAGCGAGCTGGAGGGAGGATCGCGGGAAGGAAGTGCAGAGTTTAGACTCCAGGCAACTGGCAGCACGGCTGCCAATGATGGAGCGATTAACACCGGGATTTCAGCATAGACCAGAATAGGAAATTTGCAGAGAGTTTAGAGGGGAGATTACAGAGAGAGAGAGGTGAGGCAGCAGGAGGATTTGAAAACAAGGAGGAGAATTTTAAATTGAGAGTCTGCTTGATGCGGGATTAAGCGGGGATCAATGCACACAGGCGTGTTTGGAGAGAGACATTCTCACAGTAACTTCATTGCCATGATGTGGAGATGCTGGCGTTGGACTGGGGTGGGCACAGTAAGAAGTCTCACAACACCAGGTTAAAGTCCAACAGATTTATTTGGAATCATGAGCTTTCGGAGCACTGCTCCTTCATCCATTCCCAGCAGTCTGAATCTGTACAGATCACTGCCTGAATGTTCTGTGTATTTCCCTGAGCAAAGCAACCTCTCATGTTCCAGAATGAATAGCTCTCATTAACCAGTGAACAAAACATCTACAGCACAACGTAACCACCATTCTTCTGCACAACTTCCACAAATCTACAAATTCTCACTCTCCAAACAAGTCGGAAGCATTACCCAGAGTAGACGCAATGGACTCAATATCACAATTTACAAAGTATTCATCCCAATCTGACAGCCAAACGCAGTTCCCCCTCTTGCTGTCCTTGGCCGGTACAATCAAACTGTCATGAAAAATAATTCATCTTTAACAGCACAGATACTGTCCATGTTATCCAACAGCTGACAGCCACACAAGCAGCCCCTCCAAAACCCCCCCACATCAGTGGCATGGGTGTCACTGGATTAACCTCAACATGCAGTAACACCTCAGCATTCAGCAATTGTGTGATACATCATCATTGAGAGAGAGGGATAGGATCAAGAATAGACCTCGATTGGTGATTATTTCACTTCCACCGTTTCACTCAACAATGGAACTCCAAACTCCTCCTGATCTTGGGACACTTCCTGTTACTCGAGCAATAGTAAGATTCTTACTTCCAGTCCTTATGAGAACACGGCAATCCTCCAACACTGGTATTTGGAAATGCAAGATATTGTTGTATACAGCTCCAAAAACAGTGGATAAAGAGCAGGTATCAATAATATCATGGGCCTCAGTAACAGCTGACCACTGCTGAATCTAAATGTTGCCTTATGTTGTGACAGTGTTTGAAAACCAGCCGTGTGTTCATTCAAGGGCAACGGACTCCGGAAACCTCCCATCCCACGGCACGCGCACACAGCTCGCCACAGATTGAGTAGAGGTCGGGTCACTGTGTTGCAATGCTGTTGGGGGAGGGGGTCTGTACCTCCTGTTTATTTTGCAACTCCTCCTACTAACATGAACACTCATTTCAAGATGGCGGTTCTGTCTTTAGAATTATAACCAATGTTTGGGTCAGTGAACTATGTCTGGAATCTAATGGTCCACGTACATCAAAGCCAAGTTTCCTTGTACCCTCTCCATTTGTGTAACGAGGGGTTATTATCAGGTTTGCCATTCTGAAAGGTCTCAGCTTGATTTTTGAATTGATTATCCAGCGTGAGGCGTGTACATCCATGCTTCAGTGAAACCAAAGTCATAAAAACAATGAAAAGTTCCAGAGAGCTCCGAATAATTCCGGTATTTGAATCTTTCATGTGTATAAAGACAGAATCCAAGGCTAAATTGTTCAAAACTATCTTCAGCCAGAAGTGCTGAGTGGATGATCCATCTCAGCCTCCCCTAAATCCCCAGCATCACAGGTATCAGTCTTCAGCCAATTTGATTCACTCCACATGATATCAAGACATGACTGAAGGCACTGATTACTGCAAAGGCTATGAATCCGTACAATATTCTGGTAATAGTCCTGAAGGCTTGTGCTCCAGAACTTTCCACACTCCTAGTCAAGCTGTTCCAGTGAAGTTACAACACTGACATCTACCCGGCAACGTGGATAATTGCCCAGGTATGTCCAGTACACAAAAAGCAGGATAAGCCTTGCCTGCTGTTCCTGCGGGTGTACCGACACCTCCGGGACTGCAGCAGATCAAGGCTCACTACCATGTTCACAATGACAATGATGGATGGGCAGTAAATGCTCAACTGGCAGAAACACCCACATCCCAGTGAATGCATTTTGAAAATCTGTGTCTGGACAGCGAATAAGAACACACTGACACAAAAGGTTAACCTTAAAGCAGAAAAATCCGACAAGGAAAAATCAAACAAGGCGGGATCAATAGAAAAGGAGAAAATATATAAATAGAAATTATTTTGCATGAATCCATCCTCCTGCTGAAGTGGTGACGTGGAGACGCCAGCGTTGGACTGAAGTGAGCACAGTAAGAAGTCTCACAACACCAGGTTAAAGTCCAACAGGTTTATTTAGAATCACAAGCTTTCGGAACGTTGCTCCTTCATCAGGTGAGTACAGGGATGAAGGATGAAGGAGCAGCGCTCCGAAAGCTCGTGATTCCAAATAAACCTGTTGGACTTTAACCCTGGTGTCAGACTGAACTAAAGTAAAGTTGGATATTAATTTTTTTTAAAATATTAAACACCTTACCCTGATAGGACTGCTGGGTTGATCTTTAGAACCATCCAATTTATTCACTACATCTGAAATTTAATTTAAACTCAAAATAAGTTCTATTTACTTTATTACATTGATGGCACGGTAGCTCGGTGGTTAGCACTGCTGCTTCACAGCTCCAGGGTCCTGGGTTCGATTCCCAGCTCGGGTCACTGTCTGTGTGGAGTTTGCACATTCTCCTCCAGGTTTCCTCTGGGTGCTCCGGTTTCCTTCCATAGTCCAAAGATGTGCGGGTTCGGTTGATTGGCCGTGCTAAAATTTGCCCTTAGAGTCCTAAGATGCATAGGTTAGCGAGATTACTGGGTAAATATATAGGAATACGGGGATAGGGCCTGGGTGGGATTGTGGTTGATGCAAATTCGATGGGCCGAATGGCCTCTCTACTGTAGGGATTCTATGAAATTCTATGAAACCTAAATTTTGTATATTTTGCACTTTTATTTTGTAGAAAGCAAAGAAGGTTATTTTGATGCATTTATTAACCTACCTTCTGATTTGCTGAATAAAATTTGTATTTTGAGTGTGCTTTTATTAAATTGGAACCCAAATCACTGATGCTAAATCAGAGTTTTTAAATAACTCTTGATCAACTCCCATTGTCAGTTGAGAGACTGTCACAGAAGGGAAATAACAAACTGTACAACATGGTGTATTCACTCCAACTGGATAGATATCCACTTAGAATCAATATTCCCTCTGCTCCCTTCCCCACTCCCACCTGTCCCATGACAACAAGTTAACAGGCAGGGACCAGTGCATTTAATTTCACAAATTCGGCATGGATTTTATTCAGTTTTCCATGGTTTTCTCTCGTTCATGCAAAGTGTACTGGTCAGTCAGCTAGTACAAGTAGACTGCTGGGTGCTGCTGACCTGAGGACATTTACTTTGCACTCCCTGAAACTTATAGTTCTTTACAACACTCTGCGGGCCTATTTTTGTCTGGGTGGCATTGTCAGTGTCGCTGTATTGTAGACATGGCAGAACATTAATGGTGGAATGTGACCAAGCCACCTGTCAGTAGCCCGTTCCAATAAAGCACATTGCGTGTAAAGCAGCTGGGGTGATTTACATCTCTGCAGCCACTTCCCAGAAGGGATGCCTCCTGCACCAATTACAACTTGTATTTATTTGGAAATCAGACCTCCCAAGGCTCTTCCAAGCCGTGATATCGGAGAAGGTCTGACAGCAAACCACAAGGCGATCGATATTTGGAGAGGCAACCAGGAGCATAGTCACATACAAAGGACAAAGAAAATTACAGCACAGGAACAGGCCCTTCGGCCCTCCAAGCCTGCACCAACCACATTGCCCAACTTAACTAAAACCCCCTACCCTTCCAGGGACCATATCCCTCTATTCCCATCCTATTCATGCATTTGTCAAGACACTCCTTAAAAGTCACTACTGTATCCGCTTCCACTACCTCCCCAACAACGAGTTCCAGGCACCCAGTACTCTAAAAAATCGGCCTCGTACATCTCCTTTAAACCTTGCCCCTCGCACCTTAAACCTGTGCCCCCCTAGTAATTGACTCTTCCACCCTGGGAAAAAGCTTCTGACTATCCACTCTGTCTATGCCCCTGATAATCTTGTAGACTTCTATCAGGTCGCCCCTCAACCTCTGTCGCTCCAGTGAGAACAAACCAAGTTTCTCCAACCTCTCCTCATAGCTAACACCCCCCATACCAGGCAACATCCTGGTAAATCTTTTCTGTACCCTCTCCACATCTTTCTGGTAGTGTGGCAACCAGAATTGAAAACTATATTCGAGTGTGGCCTAAGGTTCTGTAAAGCTGCAACATAACTTGCCACTTTTTAAACTCAATGCTCCAGCCAATGAAGGCAAGCATGCCGTATGCCTTAACTACCTTCTCCACCTGTGTTGCCGTTTTCAGTGACCTGTGTACCTGTCCATCCAGATCCCTCTGCCAATCAGTACTCTTAAGGGTTCTGCCAGCCTACATACATTCTAATAATTGCCTGAAAGGAGAAAGAGAGAGAGAGATACAGAGGAGATCCAGGGAGGAACGTTTGTGGGTTCCAGTCCCATTCCAGACACAGACCGCTGCATGAAGGGCAGTACAGAGGGTATGCTACATGTTCAAAGGTGTCCCTGCAGAGGAGACATTAAGTTAAGGGCTTGTCTGCCCTCACGTGAATGGAGACAGAGCCCACAGCACCACTTCACCAAACAGCAAAAGGGGCGGAAGGGATGGGGGCTCCACCAACATCACTAAACACTGATAGTCTGGTCCGTATCACATCGCTGTTTATGGGATCTTGCTGTGTGCACACTGGCTGCCACATATCCCACATTAGCACAGTAACTACGCTGACCGTAAAGAGCTTTGAAACATCCTGTGGTTGTGAACGGTGCTATAGAAATGCAAGTCTCTCTGTGGTGGGAAAGGCTCCTCTGAGATTTAGCTTTCTCAGTTCACTACATTCCAACTCTGCCTCTTCCCCTCCGCGTTATTAATCACAGACTAAATAAAAATATAAACAGTCTAACACAGGGAGTTTGATATCAATCCAAATACAAACATGGAAATGGTCTGTGTCGAGATGAGATGGTAAAAGGCGGGAAGTCGTTGTGGGAATGGTGTACAAGCCCCTAACTGTAACCACATGGTGCAGCTCAGAATAAAAGGAAGAAATAAAGAGAGGTTGTCAGACAGGCATGGTTACAGTCAGGGGGGATTTTAAACTGTGTGTAGGCTGGAAAAATCAGATGAGCAAAAAGTAGTCTAGATGACAAGTTCATGGAATGTTTTCAAGACAGTTTCTTACAACAACACATTCTGGAGCCAGCCAGGCAGCAGGCTATTCTAGACCTGGTACTGTGCAATGAGCTGGTACTGTGCAATGAGCTGGTACTGTGCAATGAGCTGGTACTGTGCAATGAGCTGGTACTGTGCAATGAGCTGGTACTGTGCAATGAGCTGGCACTGCTGTCTCACAGTTAATCCTAACTGCCACTGTGCTGCCCACAACATTGCTGTGGATCTGGAGTTACATACAGGCCAGGCCGGTTAAGGATGGCAGATTTCCTAAGCGTCATTAGTGGGTTTTTTATAACTATTGAGTATGTTTTATTCTTTACTGAGTTGAAATTTCACCATTTGCCAGGGTGGGATTTGAACGCAGGTCTCCAGATCTTGCCCTGGTTCCCTGGGTAATTAGCCCAGTGACAACACAACTACAGGCCTGCCTCCCTCTCCAAGGTGTGTTTCCATGGTAATGACAGAGATTTCAACCATCTCCCTATAAACAAAGAACATACCGGAAACACAGCCAATCAAATATTCACCCAACTAAACAACTGCCCAGTTACATGTCACTGCTAAGTGCTGATGTGCCATTGTGAGCAAAACCACTAATCTGCAGCTTAACAACCTGTATTTAAACAACATCTTTAACTTAGTGAAGCATCGCAAAGCAACCAGAGTCACTTCATCGCAGTGATAACAAAACCTGACACTGAGCTTCATTAGGGGATATTAGACCAGATGGTCAAAGAGTTCCTTCTGAAGTCGCATCTTATCAAGGCCAGAAGGGCTCGAGAGACGGGAGATTTAAGGAGGGAAACACAAAGTCTGAAGCAGATGACGCAGAGTAAGTGGTGGAGTGATTAATATCGAGGCAGCACTAAAGGCTATATTACTAGCTCCATGAAAAGCACACTGCTGAAATGTTACACAACTCAGAGAGAATCCTTTGGTTTGATTTTTTTGTCACGTTTTAACATAGTGAGAAGACACAGACAAAGCATGCCGTTCATAAAGAAGGAAAGGAGAGGGTGCAGAATGTAGTGTTACAGTCACAGCGAGGGTGTAGGGAAAGATCAGCTTAATGCGAGGTAGGTCCATGCAAAAGTCTGACAGCAGCTGGGAAGAAGCTGTTCTTGAGTCGGTTGGTCCGTGACCTCAGACTTGTGTATCTTTTTCCCAGAGGAAGAAGGCAGAAGAAAAATGTCCGGGGTGTGTGGGGTCCTTGATTATGCTGGCTGCTTTTCTGAGGCAGCAGGAAGTGTAGACAGAGTCAATGGATGGGAGGCTGGTTTGCGTGATGGATTGGGCTACGTTCATGACCCTTTGTAGTTTCTTGCAGTCTTGGACAGAGCAGGAGCCCATACCAAGCTGCGATACAACCAGAAAGGATGCTTTCTATGGTGCATCTGTAAAAGTTGGACTGAGTCGTAGCTGACATGCCAAATGTCCTTAACCTCCTGAGAAAGTAGAGGCATTGGTGGGGCTTTCTTAACTATAGTGTCGGCGTGGGGGGGGGGGGGGAAACAGGACAGGCTGTTGATGATCTGGACACCTAAAAACTTGAAGCTCTCAATCCTTTCTGCTTCGTCCCCACTGATGTAGACAGGGGCATGTTCTCCTTACGCTTCCTGAAGTCGAAGACAAAGCCCTTCATTTTCTTGACATTGAGGGAGAGATCATCATCGCCACACCAGTTCACCAGAATCTGTAAACTCTATCAGATGAAAACAGCTCTGACGAAGGGTCACCCTGAAATAAATCCTTTGCTCTATTCTCCCTTCACAGAGGGACTCCACTCCAACTACACCAACACACTCCAACTACTGCTCGGGACTGAAATCACACAGACCAAGGGAAGAAATTGGGCAACAGGGAACTGGATGACTTGGGTTCAAGCTGCACAGAAAAAACATAAGTATAATTCTGCTCCATTTTTGGGACTCCTGTTTTGAGCAAAAGTAAATTTCCAGCAAAGGCCAAGCAGTGGTGGATCACAGCAACGACTTTTTAATATGGAGCAAGATAGAATCCGTATGGAATTAATCTCCAACAATCAACAACATGTTCTCACAATCACCGAGTTTGATTGCTGATCGACTGGGAGGGGGGGGGGGAAGAGGGAGAGAGAGAGGAGGGGAGAGGAGTAGTAGTTCCGGGTGATGGGGGGAGGGGGTCAGGGAAGTCGGACGTCCTACAGGCTATGTTCTTAGTCAATGGCAGTGTGGGTTAGAAGAGCTGAATGGCCTGCTCCTAATTCCCATGTCTCAATGAGAGAGAACCCATTTTGTTGGGACAAGAAAGAGTTTGGAAAAAAGCATTTCATTGTGGAACCACTAAAAGAAAACTCTTCAGGATTGAGGTTAAATGTGATCTTGTTGATACGTAGACAGCGAGTGCAAAAGGGGCAGGTTCAGTATCCAGATACAGGAAGACAAGAAAAGGAACACACCATTGCCCCAGTAAGCAACTATCTGATTTCCTCTCCTGACTGGGATTGTTTGTTCCAAATAATAATAAAACAATTAAACAGTTAATCCAAAAAAAAAATCACAAATATCAAGCTTTGAAAACAAAAAGCAATCAGACTGGAATGATTTAAAGAATCTTGAAGTGTTCCAACCACAAGAAAGATTGTGTTTATTTAATAAAAAATGGTTACTTTGCGGTTGCCACACACTACATCAAATGTGGATCCGATTTCTTCTAACTCCTGCCCTTCACATAACTGCGAACGAGTGAACCTCAACGGGTTTTAATTTCCTGGATCAAAGATTCATTTCTCCACAACAATTCCCACGGAACTTCAACAGAATCACTGCAGTCCAGGGAAATACTGCATCCGATGCTGATCCTAACCTCACCAGACTTTCAGACACAATCCTGCCTCACCGGCCTCCCCCCCACCCCAGCTCCAGGACATCACACTCAACCCATCACTCATTTACAGCACAGGAGGAGACCCAGATTCGCTGTACGCCCTATACTCTTCCCCACACCCTGATAGTTTCCCATTATTATAAAGGACCACTGTGCAAATCCCCCCCCACCTCCTACCCAATGAAACCTGTGTCCTCTGCTTCCTGCAGTTGGAAACATCTCCCCCTGCCCACCCATTAACTCAAATAAAATTCTTCATTTTAAAATGATCTGAGGAGAGATCAGTTCTAACTCAATAAAAAAACCAACGATCAAACACAAAGCTTTCCTGAACTATCACACCATCCAGGTGTCCACTGAGCTGGGAGCTGAATTGATATTAACCCATGTGCCAATCGTCTGAAGTTCCATCACCACATTGAAATTCATCTGTGCCCGTTCAGTTTCAATGGAAGACAGTTTGTTTGATGCTGAGTTAAAAGCAACTTCCTTTCCCCAGCAGCACCTGTGACACAGCACCCAGAGACACAAAGGCAGAGATGTGAATTTAATACCGAGTGCTAATTCATGCATCTATTGAATTTGTGATCGCTGCTCAGACCTGTTGTCAAGGTGCTTTTTCTAACCCTGGGACGTTGATTAATTACACTGATAGATGGGCGAGATTTATTCTGCAATAAATATTTGCATGCAACCAACCTGTGATATCCCAGAGAGTATGACATTGGCAATGGCGTGTGTGTACGCCAGGGAGTTGTGTGTGTGTGTGTGTGTGTGTGTGTGTGTGTGTCTCTCTCTGCACGTGTGTGTGCATGTGTGTGTGTGTCGGGGTTTGTGTGTTTGCATGTGTCGGGGAATTGTTTGCGCATGTGTGCGCACACGCGTGTCGGGGGTTGTGTATGTGCGTGCATGTGTACATACGTGCGTTGGGAGGTTGCGTACATGTGTTTTGGGGTATGTGTGCCGGGGTGTGCGTGTATGTGTATGTGCGTGTGTGCATGTGCATGTCTGTGCATCAGCATGTGTGCATCGGGGGGTGGGGGGTTGTGTGTGTCGGGAGGGGTGCATGTGTGTGCGCCCCAGCACCAGAGGACAAACACAGTCTCCTGAACAAGGCTTCACTAAGTGGGTCAGCGATCATTCCAGAGGAATTCCACACTCCTCTCTCTCTCTCTCTCTCTCATAGCGAGCAGGCCACAATCATTTTTTAAAGAATTCTTTTTCTGTAGCACAGCAAGCAGGAAGTCAAACTGAGAGCCATCTGCACCTGTCCCAATTGCCAAATATAGAAGGAAATGTCCTTCCTCCCCTTCCCTCACCCCTCAGGGGAGGGGGGCACACAGCCCAGGTGGTGTCCATTCAGACTGAGTGTTTGTCCCAGCTCTCTGACAGAGCCACTCTTTCCCCATATCGCTGCCAATCTCATCTCCTGTGAAAAACTGCTGCTGTATCTGCTTCCACCATCCATTCAGAGAGTGCACTCCAGATCATAACACTCTGCACAATTCCTCACCCTGACTCACTCTGCTGATTACTTTACCTATCAGCATATCTTCCCCGCAGCCTCTAACCACCTACCCTGACACAATCAGATCACATCTGCACTGAAACAGAAAAAAAATTATTCTGCAGATGCTGGATATCCAAAACGGGACAGAAAAAAAATCACTGCAAAAACTCAGCAGGTCAGCCAGTGTTTACGGAGAGAGATCGATGAAACTTTACCAGTTACGGTGCTGCTGTGGAGTAATTCCAATTGTTCCGTTTTGATTTCTGTCCGAATGGAAAGGGGGTTTGATAGAACGGTTCTCCAGGGATCAATACTTTACAAACAGCAGCATTTGTTCCAATATGGAGAAAAACATTACTACATTAAAGGCGCTATATAAACGCAAGTTGCTGCAAATGCAACCATCAGAAACTCAGTTAAGCTGCAAAAAAGTGAGAAATGCTCAGCAACTCTCAAATCCTCTTCAGAATTACACAAAATGCAGTCACTATTTTATCCTTTCACGGGGCTTGGGCATTGCTGGCTGGCCAGCATTTATTGCCCATCCCTAATTGCCCTTGAGAAAGTGGTGGTGAGCTGTCTTCTTGAATCGCTGCAGTCCCTGAGGTGTAGGTACGCCTGCAGTGCTGTTAGAGAGGGAATTCCAGGATTTTGACCCAGTGACAGCGAAGGAACAGCCGACACATTTCCAAGTCAGGATGGTGAGTGACTTGGAGAGGAACTTGTAGGTGGAGGTGTTCCCAGGTATCTGCTGCCCTTGTCCTTCTGGATGGAAGTGGTCATGGGTTTGGGAGGTGCTGCCTAAGGAGCCTTGGTGAGTTGCTGCTGTGCACCTTGTAATAGTACACACTGCTGCTACTGAGCGTCGGTGGTGGAGGGAGTGGATGTCTGTGGGTGGGTTGCTTTATCCTGGATGATGCTGAGTTTCTCGAGTATGGTTGGAGCTGCATCCATCCAGGCAAGTGGGGAGTATTCCATCACACTCCTGACTTGTGTCTTGTAGATAGTGGACAGGCTTTGGGGAATCAAAAGGTGAGCATTCCTAGCCTCCAACCTTCTCAAACCTGAATAAGATTTTCACTGCGCAGATAAGGCGCAGAGATTTTTGGAATTCTGTAGGATGTATTTGTGGAGAAACCCTACAGACTCATCTTTCAAATATCCATAAGGTCATTTTCAATCATTCACAGAGAACTGTCAGACCATAAGACACAGAAGCAGAATGAGGCCACTCGGCCCATCGAGTCTGCTCTGCCTTTCAATCATGGCTGATATTTTTCTCATCCCCATTCTCTCGCCTTTTCCCCATAACCCTCTGATCCCTTTATTAAATCAAGAACCTATCTATCTCTGTCTTACAGACACTCAATGGCCTAAACTAAATCAGAAAGTAGTTCAATAAAAAAAAAGCGAAATTGGCCAGTGTCATTCATTGGGGAGGAGTGGAAATAACAGGCCTCAAGACAAGCAACTCAAATGGTCTCTAATCACAAAGGGTATTTCCACAACCAAAGAAAAATCTTCTCAAATAAAACCTCAAACAGGATGGAAGGTAACAAATTATTAGGTCGCTCTCATTTGCAGATCAGTGGAATTTGGGGAGGAAGAGAAAGGGGATTAAATTTTTACAATAATAGTCTGGGAGAAATTGTCCTGTAAAATCCATTGCACTCGCTCTCCTCCATATGGTCATCTATAGAAAGATCAAACTCCGCTTCCCGCAACACACTGGGAATACTCCCAGCATGCTGGATATTTTGACCGGATTATTATCTTCCTTCAGTGAAAAGTAAACCGCACTTTACAGTTGGGAGTTGCTGCATTCCAAACTAATACTACCCCTGGCAGAGAGCCAACACACTGCCAGCCTCAGAACCAAACACCAACTCTCTGAGACACTCCACATTCCAGGAATTGTGAGGGAACCAAAAACTAAAGACCACCCATACAAGACAGTCATTATTCCATGGGGGATTCATGAAAAACACGGCCCCCACTGCCGCGGGGAGCGGGGAGAAATGTGGCACCCACTGCCACGGGGAGCGCTTGAGGTTATTAGTGTGGATGTATTTAAGGGGAAGCTGGATAAGCAGTTGAGGGATAAAGGAACAGAAGGATATACTGATAGGGTGAGATGCAGTTAGGTGGGAGGAGACTCCCGTGGAAGTTAAACACTACCATAGACCAACTGGAATAGCTTGTTTCTGTTTTATAAATTCTTCAATTGCTTCTGGGGGGGGCGTATCTCACTATCTGCAATCCAGTGCCAGCCTCACCCAATATATAAAGATAGCCTTCCCTAGACTAGAGTTAGAGCAAAACCTGGATTGGCACTGCGCTGTAAAGACAACTGGAAACCCACCCTCAGTATCTCCACCAGTAACAGGTAAGTTACAGCGCCACTTTCTCATCATACAACTAGCAGGAGGAGGCGAGGGAAATCGAGTGGGTCAGCTGGGGAGGGGCAGCAAGTGGGGGAGACCTGGGGGGGGTGGCACCCCTTGTCTTACCCTCACTGCCATTCTTACCAGTAGCAGGCGAGGTGATGATGAGCTCCCTTGTCCATGGTGATAACCAGATCTTTTAAGTTGCTTCTTCCACCACAGCTGGTATTTTGCAAATCAGTCACTCAGCACACAGCAAGATGCGATAGCATTACCCTTCTTGCTGACTGTGACTCCAATCAAATCAAGAGGGTGCTGGTGAAACATTCCGACATGAAAACTAGTTGCGCTCCTTAATCCATTCACCCAAAAACTGAACACATCCAAAACCCACACCTTCTTTGAACCTGATCGACCTTTCACAGGAGCTGTCTGTCTCTGCTCTTCACCTTGTGTGATCTTTGTAGCAAAGTGTCAAAAAGAAACTTATTCCAGAGAGTTATTACTATTCAGTATGACTTTTCCAGCCATTTTCTTTAAGCAATAGCTAACCCAGGCCAAGTCAAGTTTATTAAGATGTAATCCAGAATGATCTGTAATCCAGAATACAAACAATCCCATGGGTTTCTGACAAAAGATACTCAATTTATACAAGTGGAAAATTATAATAAAAGAAATATTTTACAAGTGCATGCGTTGGGTGGGAAAGGGAATGCACTTTAGAAATTGTTCAAACAGGAATTGGAATTGTGAATTGCAGATTATACACAATAGATCATTGTAGGTGATATCCTCCTTCAAAATAAAACACTTTATATTCAAAAGGGTTTTAACTGCGTTATCAAGAAATCTGCATCCATTAAAAATAAAATCAGGCACTACCTCCTGCCTGATCCATGTGATCCAATTGGTTTATGCAATGGCAGGAGATTTGTGGGCTTTTCCAAAGCGCATTACTCTAGTTTCCTTTCTCCACTGAACACTTAAGCCAGTTAGAGAGGAGCCTCTATAATCCAACTTCCATACAAATTATTGGTGTGGTGCCAAAGACCCAAGCATCAAATTGCATTGCATTTAACAGAGGGAAAAAAAAATCAATAAAAACCTTCAATACAACAAGACTTTTTTTGGCTGCATCACTGATTCTTTTGCAGGATGTGGGTATCTCTGGCACAGTATCATCTATTGCTCATTTGATATTGAGACAACCGAGTGCTCTCTCAGCCATTTCAGAGGACAGTTAAGAATCGACCACATTACCGTGGGTCTGAAGTCACTCGTAGGTAAGGACAGCAGATTTCCTCCCCTAAAGGACACTGTCACATAAACCCACCTGCAGCACCATCTGGTAGATTTGTGGTCACCGTTACTAATGAGAATTTCATTTCAAGTTCCAAATAATTGAACTAAATTAATTTAAAGTCTCCAGGTGGGTTGGAACTCAGGTTCCCAAATGAGTCCAGCCTTCTGAATTACTCCCCCTATGGGGGAGATGGCAGCGCTGAGGTAATCCAGACACTGAGGCTAATGACCTTGGGACATGGGTTCAAATCCCACTTCAACGGCTGGTGGAATTAAATTCAATTGATAAATCTGGAATATAAAGTTAGTAACGGTGACCACGAAACCCTTGTCAATTGGCGGAAAATCTCATCCGGTTCACTATGTCCTTTAGGGAAGGAAATCTGCCGTTCTCACCGACATGTGACTCCAGAACAACAGCAATGTGGGTGACTCTTAACTGCCCTCTGAAATAGCCGAACCAGACTCTCAATTCAAGGGCAATTAGAGATAGGCAGCAATGACGGACATGGCCAGCAACACCCACAACCCTTGAAATAATAAAACAAGTAATGACATAGCCACAGCACCCTGTCTCTGATGTCTCTGTGAAGGGTGAGCAGTGTAAACTGTATGTAACTCCACTCATTCTATTGTGCACCACATTGTCAACTATATGTTGAGGGACTAATGGATTGCTCTGGAAATCCTGCTACTCATTCCCAAACATATTCTGGGCTATTCTGTCCAGAAGATTTACACTGTCTTAATCTTTGAATAGCTCATGCAAGTTGGATAGTAAACAAAAGTCTCTCAACTTTGGAGATTACTCCTGTGCTCTGCCACTTCACAAGAGTATCGGGCTATTGTGCAATAAGTAGCGATCAAAGCAAAACAAGGAAATCTCCATGAACATCACTGTATTGGCAAACTGCATCAGCAGTGAGTCATATTATTGGCTGAGCACCAAATCTAGATCAATTTAGCAGCAAGGCAGCCTTCACTATCGAGTGAGTTCATCAGCCACGATCAAAGCCAACTTCTAAACCTCAAACAACTCACACATGATCCTCAGGATCAACATGTATGGACTACCCCATCTCAAAAGTATAAATAAAATAGAAAAAAAAAGCCCAACGAGTTATAAGTTGTCTTAACATTGCAGGTGTATTAAAAGCAGAAGTACGAAAATGTTAAAAATATATAATTAGAATCTCAATGTTAAATTTACCCAGTAACGTATGCAGATTTTTTTCCAGTACACTAGTTAATTATTCAGCACTGAGTAACTCGTGCTGAGAAGGGAAAGCTCCAGTTTTAACTGGGGGGCAAACATGAAAGTGAGAGAGAAGATTATGACTGCAAGTGCAAACGCTACGCAGGGAGTTTAGCCGGGCACATGGTAATCTATTTCACTGCTCCAAGGCCAACTGGAATCGAAACTGGCAACAAAATCTCCAATTTCACAAGAGTACAGTCACACCCACTACAAGAAAATATCAAGTCCAATGCTATTCTTAGTTACTTGAAGTAACTCGCTACAATTATCAGAAACAAGGGCATTTCACGAAGGCATTTTTCTGTTGATACTTTGAAGCATTTGTAACTAAATATCTGAACAGATCATTCCTTAATTAACAATATTCACAATGCAATAAAGCTGGAATTGTTGGGTTAACGTTTGTAACTTTTAAAATTGAAGAATGCTGAGAATATAGATGATCTCATTCAGCTTTCAATGTGACCAAAACAACTCCATTCCTAGACAATATCAAACTAGTATATCCTTACATTGAAGATGCTCAATTGTATCAAACTGATTAATGCCAGGAGTGCCAGCCAGGATCCTGAAAACAGATCTCTGGAATGTGGGTTGAAATCGTGAGCATGTCTCAGAGGTGAGAGTGCTAGTCATTGAACCACAGCTTACACTGAAAGATGATGCTGCGTAATTGGCCACGAGTAGGAAAATAGCAGGGGAAAAAAGACTTTCTTTTCAAAATCCATTCTTGGACAAAGGACAGGGATTGCAACCTTTATTCGGATGGAAAGTACTTGTTCAAAGCCAGGTTTCTTGGTTGAAATTGCTTAGTTAAGGAAACTCATCTTCCAGAATAGGAAATCCGTGTGCCCTCTACCTCAACTTGAAGCAACTGGTCCACACGTCACCCTTGTGTAAAGGCTCTCGAGATTGGATTGTCTCTAAAATAGCTTTCAAGATTCCAAAGATTTCAAAGATTACCCACACACTGGAAAGCTACCTCAATTATTTCCTGTTCATAGAGGTGACCCACAGAATAAATCTTTTAATTACAGATCAGTCTCTCTGTGAGTGCATTAGAGATTAAACCGCATTGAGAAACTGCTACCAAAGCATGATCATAACATGGAGATTATTAGCTGGAATCCCCGTAGAATCTTTCAGCAGGCAATCTGTCCTTTCATATCTCCCAGTGAACTCTCAAACACTGGCATGGTTCAGCTGAGCCTAATGGCCCATCACTGGGCTGCAGATTCATATTTACAAGTAGAGAGCTGACTGGCACACAAGTTATTGCCTGACATTAATGCATCTGCAGAAAATAGACAGGATAAAACAGTGGCACCGGTCAGGGTCCAATTCTGAAACATCTTAAAGGGGAAAACAGATTTTCAGAGATGACCAGGATCATAAATATTCTGGCAGCATGTTGGCATGGAACCAAAGGAAAAATATACACATCATTAAAGCAGCATTTCTATTATGCACTTAAAGCAATAAAACATCCTCAGGTGCTCAAATAGAATCAATCCAGCTCAAACTGGCACCAAGTCACATTAAGATAGACATCCAAAGGAATTGTCAGGGTTATGTTGGAAGGGTGACGTTTTATGAAGGAGAGAGAGGTGGGAAGTTGAGGGAAGAAATTCCAGAGCTTAAAGCCCAGGCAGCTGATGGCACAGCTGCCAATAGCAGTGTACTCAGCCCAATCTGCTGCAATTGGTGGAATTTTGCCAAACTCACTTTCACCACGAAGCTCTTGCTCATTTTTTAAAAATGTAACATTTGAAATTGACCCAAACACTGACTGATTTCCATGAAGTAAGTCTCTCGTGTTGAATGATTGGTAGCCATCGGCCAATATTCAAGTCGAGACTCGAGCTTTGCAGCACAATCCAATATCACAGCTTCCAACTCCCAGGTCTTTCTCACCATCGCTATCTGTCTCTCAAAAATAATCCTTAATGGTCTGACCAGACAGTTATAAAAATATAAACTTGTGAATTTGGAGCAGCAATGGGGTCATTCAGCCCATCGAGAATAAGCTCCTTCCTCAGAGTTGCTGGGATCTGGAATGCGCTGCCATGGAGAGTGTTGGAGGCAGATTCTATAGGGGTTTCAAAACAGCGCTGGATACATGCTTGAAAATGATGAATTTAGAGATTCTGGAGACAGGGCTGGAGAATGGGACTAGCTGGATAGCTCTTTCAGGAGCCAGTGCAGACACAATGGGCTGAATGGCCTCCTTCTGTTCTGTAAAATTTTTTGATGCTGAACTCTAACGGCTGTCCGAAACTTATGATGTGGATGTGCCGGCGTTGGACTGGCGTAAACACAGTAAGAAGTCTGACAACACCAGGTTTTAGTCCATCCAATTTATTTGATAATATACTCACAAGCTTTCGGGGTTAGCCCCTTCGTCAGGTGAATGGAGAGTTCTGGCCTCAGACAGAGCATATAAAGCACAGACTGCTCTGTCTGAGGCCAGAACTCTCCATTCACCTGACGAAGGGGCTAACCCCGAAAGCTAGTGAGTCTATTATCAAATAAATCGGTTGGACTAAAACCTGGTGTTGTCAGACTTTTTACTGTCCGAAACTTCCCAGGAACCAGTGGAACACACCTCCTCTGAACTGCTTCTAATGCCATCACATCCATTTTTAATTCAGGAGACACAGTACTTCAGATACAGGTGCACCAATGCTCTGTACAACTGTACTAAAACATGCCTACCCTCACATTGCAAATCCCCTTGCAATAAATGACAACATTCTGTAAACTTTCCTGATCACTTGCTGCAGACCAACCTTTAGTGATTCCTGTGCCATGACATACTCGGGATTCTTCAGTCTCTCTCCATTTAAATAACATGCTGCTTTTTTTTATTCTTCCTGCCAAAGTGGACAAGTTCACATTTTCCCACGTTATATTCCATCATATGAAGTATAACTCCACCAAATGTCTGCCTTCTCACTCAACCTGTCAATATCCCCTTGCCCACTCCTTACGTCCTCTTCACAATTTACTGTCGTATCTAGCTTTGTGTTGTCAGCAAATTTAATAATACATTGTGGTCCCAAGATATTGATATAAATTGCAAACAGTTGAGGTCCCAGCACTGATCCCTGCAGCACACCACTCGCCATATCCTACAATCCAATATATATCCATCCATGCCAACTCTCCATTAGCCAACCATTCCTCTATCCACACTAATATATAGGCAGCACAGAGATTAGCACTGCTGCCTCAAAGCACCAGGGACCTAGGTTCGCTTTCAACTTTGGGTCACTGTCTGGAGTTTGCACATTCTCCCTGTGTCTACATGGGTTTCCTCCAGGTACTCTGGTTTCCTCCCACAGTCTGAAAGATGTGCTGGTTAGGCGCATTAGCCATGCTAAACTCTTCATCAGTGTATCCAAACAGATGCCAGAGTGTGGCAATTGGGGATTTTCACAAGTGACTTCATTGCAGTGTTAATGTAAGCCTTACTTGTGACTAATAAATAAACTTTATTTTTAACTTTAAAAAAGTGTTAGCCTGAACACCTTTACTCACAATTTTTGATATGAAAGACCATAAGAAACAAGAACAGGAGAAAGCCATTCAGCCCCTCAAGCCTGCTCTGCCATTCAAAAAGATCGCGGCTGACCCACTTTCCTACCCTTTCCCTGTAACCCTTGATTCCCTTACTGATCAAAAATCTAACTATCTCAGACTTAAATCTATAGCTTTCTATGGCAAGGAGTTCCAAAGATTCCCAACCTTCAGACAGAAGAAATTCCTCCACAACTCAGTCTTTAATTGGTGCCTCTTTATTCTGAGGCTCTGTCCTCTGGTTCTAGACTCTCCCATGAGGGGAAACATTCTCTCAGCATTTACCTTGTCAAACCCACTCAGAATCCTGTATAATTCAATGAGATCACCTCTCATTCTTCTAAATTCCAATGAGTAGAGCCTCAACCTGTTTAACCTTCACTCAAGACAATCCCCCCCCATCCTGGGGATCATCCTAGTGAACCTTCTCTAAACTAACTTCAATAAAAATATCTTTTCTTAAATAAAGAGACCAAAACTGCTCCCAGTGCTCCAGATGTGGACTACTGAGAGTGAAGTACAACACATCCACAGGTTCCCCATTATCCTCGTTGCTTGTTACTTACTCAAAGAACTCTAATCAAGGATCAAATGTGACTTTCCTTTTACAAAACCATGTTGACGCTGCTTTCCCTGCGATAGATGTTAAATTAACTGGTCCATCATTTCCGGGTTTCTTGAATAGAGGCTACATTCCCTATTTTCTAATCCAGTGGCACCTTACTAGAATTTAGGGAATTTGGAAAATCAAACAATTAAAAAGTATTGAGGAAATGAAAGTATTGCCAACAGAAAGCAACATAACGCGGTCAGAATGGAGTGAACCCGGTCAGCAATGAGTTACAATTACGATATAATTCTGTCTAGTCAGTAATCTGGGCTGTCACTAATTTGGGAGACTTGGCAATTTCATTTCTCTGGGTCAGAAACAGGAACATCGGAACTCCTGCCCGCGAGTATCTCAGGTTTCATTCAACAAAGGAAAAGCAAACCAATGAATCCACACAAATTATTTGTAATATTTGAGCTTACAACAGAAAGCCACATTTACCCAACACCTTTAACATAGTAAAACATCCCAAGGTACATCAGAGAAGCAACTGTGAAACAAGCATTGAACCACACGTGGAGATATACGGACAAGTGACTGAAATCCTGGCAGGAGAGGGAGGTTTTAAAGACCATCCTGAAGGAAAGGTTTAGAAAGGGAATCCAGAGATTTGACCCCAGATACCACAGCCTACACATTTACTGACCAAGTGCTAGAAAATGGGATTAGAAAAGATAGGTGCTTGACAGACCTACCGCTTGTGTTAAGTTGATCTTTCTCTACACCTTAGCTATGACTGTAACACTACATTCTGCACTCTCTCCTTTCTTTCTCTACGAACAGTATGCTTTGTCTATGTAGCACGTAAGAAGCAATACTTTTCACTGTATGCTAAAATATGTGACAATAATAAATCAAAATTATAAATCAATCAATGATGGCTGGCACAGACATGATGGGCTGAAGGGTCTCTGAGCCTCAGTTTCTGAAGCTGATGGCATGACCACTAATGTGGAGTGATTAAATGATGTGGAGACGCCGGTGTTGGACTGGGGTAAACACAGTAAGAAGTCTCTCAACACCAGGGTCCAACAGGTTTATTTGGAGCAAAAGCCACTAGCTTTCGGAGCGCTACTCCTTCATCAGGTGAGTGGGAATTCTGTTCACAAACAGGGAATATAAAGACACAAACTCAAGTTACAAAATAATGGTTGGAATGCGAGTCTCTACAGCTAATCAAGTCTTAAAGGTACAGACAACGTGAGTGGAGAGAGGGTTAAGCACAGGTTACAGAGATGTGTATTGTCTCCAGACAGGACAGATAGTGAGATGTTGCAAGCCCAGGCAAGTCGTGGGGGTTACAGATAGTGTGACATGAACCCAAGATCCCGGTTGAGGCCGTCCTCATGTGTGCCACACACAAGGACGTCTAAGCTGCTGCTGGGTCCAGAAGAAAAAATAAAGACTTGTCTTTATAATAGCACCTTTCACAACCACCAGAAATCTCCCAGTGCTACACAGTCAATGAAATACCTTGGGAGTATCGTCACTGATGTGATTATAATCACACAATAGACATTGCAGTAGCCAATTTGTGCACGGCAAGATCCCCCCAAACAGCAATGTTATAATGACCAGACGTAACCAGTCAGAGCATTATGAATATTAAATTCTACTGCAAAGAAACCCCAGGAGGAAGGAATTATCTTCCAATCAGTTTGGTTCAATAACAGTCCTTATGCTGGCACTTGTGTAAAGTACAGGGGGAGTGCTGATTTATCAGGGGTGCCATTTTTCAGATAAAGTCATAACCACAGATATCTGATCTGTTCAAGTGGGCAGTAAGATCCCAAGGCAGGCAGTCTTTGAAGAGTCGGGAACGTGTCCCATTTCTAGACTAAAACACTGCTTCAGCCATTATATACAAAACAACAGAGGTTTGGGGAGGAGGCAAACATTAAACGTACAGACAGCAGAGGAGTGCAGGATCAGAGAGAATATGAAGAGATTCAGGGAGCAGTTAAATCAACAGGAGGATAAAGAGGAACTGTGAAGTGGAATTATCAAGGAACATAAAACTAAACAGTAAAATATTTTACAGGCACATCAATGAAAAAGGCAGGCTTGGATGATAATCATTCCAATAAGGAATAAACAGGATAATATCACAGGTTCAGACGGAGAGAAAATAGGCAGGAATATTAATATTACTGAGAAAAGAGACATGCTGCTGAAGTTTTTTGTCTTATGCTCATCAGGATAAATAAAAGAATGAAAAATTTCAAAAGGTCGCAATTTACACAGGAGTAACGGTGCTGATTGGTTGCCAAGTTGACTCTGATTGGCTGCTGTGGTGAACGCTATGGGGAACTATAAAGTCCACAAAATCCTGGGTAATTCAAAAAAGGCACAAGACTTGGATGTATTCCTTTTGTTTGCAGAGAATGGGTCTCTGTATTAATATATGCCACTTTGAGCAAGTGTAAATGAGCCTTGTTACAGCTCAACTGATCATCTTAAATTGGCTGTTGGTGTAAAAAAATGTCTATGGTTAGATGGAGACTGGGCAGCACTTGCCGAACATTCATATTACAGCAGTGATTATGCCTCAAAAGTACTTCACTGGCTGTAAAGAGCTTTTGTATTCCACAAGATGTGAAAGGCAACAGATAAATGCAGACTGATCTGACTGATGAGATTCGTCAGCCTCTCCACTCTTGGCCTTATTCCTCCCCCACTCCGCCCCCCCCCCCCCCCCCACCCCTACCCGCCAGCCCCCAAGCCTCTCGCTCTCCCTCACAACACTCTTAACCTCACCCCTCCCCATCTCCACTCTTGGCCTCACTTCTCTAAATGTATTTACTAGTTACAAGCGATGCTTACATTTTTTTTATTCATTTGTGGGACAGCATTTATTGGTCATTCTTAGTTGCCCTAGAAATTGAGTGTCTCACTCAGCCATTTCAGACAGTAGTTGAGAGTCAGTCACATTGCTGTGGCTCTGGAGTCACATGTAGGGCAGACCAGGTAAGGACAGCAGATTTCCTTCCCTAAAGGACATTAGTAAACCAGATGGGTTTGTCCAACAATTGACAACGGTTCAGTAGATTCTTAATTCCAGATATTTTTGAATTAATTTAAATTCCACCATTTGCTGTACCAGGATTCCAATCCAGGTCTCCAGAACATTACCTGAGTTTCTGGGTTACTAGTCTAGCAATAATGCTACTAGGCCATGGCATCCCCCACATTAACACTGCAATGAAGTTACTGTGAAAATCCCCTGTCGCCACACTCCAGCACCTGTTCAGGTACACGGAGGGAGAATTTAGCATGGCCAACGCACCCTAACCAGCACGTCTTTCCTCCAGAGCACCTGGAGGAAACCCACGCTGACACGGGGAGAATGTGCAAACTCCGCACAGTTACCCAAGCCGGGAACTGAACCCGGGTGCCTGGCGCTATGAGGCAGCAGTGCTAACCACTGTGCTGCCCTGGCCACTCCCCTCCCCATCTCCCTTTTGGCCTTTCCCCTCTCGATCTTCCCTCCTAGCCTCACTTCCTCATTTTCCCTGTCATCTCTCACTCCTCCTCCGAGGCTCTCCTTAAGGAATCTCTCTGACCAAGCCTTTGGTCACATTCTCATTCAATATCTGCTTCATTGGGCTCCAGGTTTTCCTGATCCCTCAATGAAGCAACTTGAGAGCTTCTTTACCATGTTAGAGGGTGCTATGTAAATGCAGGTTGTTGTTCAAACAATGTTTAGTCGACAGTGCGTGTGCCATTTTCCTCATCTGGTTTCATATCACCCCCCACCCGCCCAATGAACACATCGCTAAACTTCTCTGCTCAATGTCTAAAAAAACATTGCTAGTCACAAAAACAGCAACGCAGCCGAAACCCCCCCCACCACCCTCTGTCTCTCCCATGCACCTCCTCACTACCACCATACGCTCCCACCACCCCTGCTCACACCCTGAACCACTATTTAGGGGGTGGTCAGATAGAAAAACAGCCAATTTCTCCCCTCCTACAGAACCGCAGCAATCATCATAGAATCCCTACAGTGCAGAAAGAGGCCACTGGGCCCATCAAGCCTGCACCAATCACAATCCCACCCAGGCCCTACTGTTCATCCTTGCTAGCTCACCCTTGTGAAACACTTCAACAACTCACTGAGACAATGGCAGTAAATCACAAAAACAGGTAAAAGCAAAGACTAGTGGGAGATTTAATCAAAGTTCACTATTCTGGCTTTCAATCGGAGCGGGGGGGGTGGGGCGCAACTGATTCTCCCAGTCGCTGTATCGATGGCCAAAGATATGGATGCAATGGGGGATGTGGAGAATTGCCTGAAGGGGCGGTGGAAGCAGATTCAATAAGAACTTTCAAAAGGGGAATTGGATGAAGAGTTTGAAAGAAAAGGGAAGGTTGGGGATTAATGGGAAAGCTTTTTCAAAGAGCTAGCAGGCATGATGGGCCAAAGGGTCTGCTTCTGGGCTGCATAAGAATACACAGTCTGAGGCAGCTCGGGACCGAGATGGAGCACAATTGATTCTCAGTTATGATCTTATAATTCTCGCTAAGTAAAATGATCAGAGAGAGAGTATAACAGCCCAGAATATTCATGACAGTTTAATTCACCTCTTTGGCTATATTCTGGCATACAGACCTTGCCACCACCATCGCAATTTCCCTCAACACTGTGATAAAACGCAGCAGTACAAATTGCTCCCTAACTCCTTATTCCACAGATTTGTATTCACAGATTGGAAGAGATGAGCAATGCAGGGCAGCACCGACCAATGTTATTTCTTCAATAAAGGGACAGTCAAATATAGGATCACGTTGAATCTCAAAGCACAGAAAGAGGCCATTCAGCCCAATGTGCCTGTACTGGCTTCCTGAAAGCACTATCTCCAGCGATCCCTGTTATTTTTTTCCCCCAAAGCTCCTGTATTTAACCAAGTTCCTTTTGGAAATCGCTGTTGAATCAGTTTCCACTGCCCTCTCAGCCAGCACGTTGCAGATCACAGCAACTTGCTGTTCAAAAAAAATGTCAGCCTTCTTTGACCTTTTTAAAAGCATCAGGCAGCAGTGTGAATTTGATTCAGCTTTAAAACAATCGGGAATAAGAGGACACGGATTTAAAGCGATTGGTAAAAGGAGCAAAAGGGGCATGGGGAAAGTCTTTATCCATGCAGCAAGTGGCTAATATCTGGAACGCACTGCCTGGGAGTGCACTGGAGGCAGGTTCAATTAAAACATTCAAAAGGGAATTGGACTGTTATTAGGAAAGGAAGAACGTGCAGGGTTACAGGGAGAAGGCAGGGTAATAGGAGGAGCTCATTCGGAGAATTAGTACAGTCACGATGGGCTGAATGGCCTCCTTCTGCACCGTTATAATTTGTGTTGCCTCACGGTACACTTGTTCTTTACAAAATGGTATCCCTTTCACTTTTCAGTTCAGTAGAGCCTGGTTTCTGTTCAGCTGAATGGCAGAGTGGGAAATAAAGTTGCATCCTCTGTGGTAAAACAACCTCTCCAGTTTTCCCACTATGCTGAGTTACATAACACCATCAAAATTTATTCATAACACTAGCAGCCATACAAACCACAATGATTTCATTATTCACAAAAATTCTTGGGATAGAAGTACCAGATATGCAGCTCCTGTTTACTGAAACCTTTCGGTAGGTACGCCACGCAGAATATTAAAAACTGCATACATTTCTGAAAGCTTTCTCCTTCCTTCCACAGGATTTGGTCACATTACTCAAGATGTACAATTCCCAATGTGTAAACCGTTCGTCAACTCTGACAAATATTACCATCCCCTGAATTTAAAATAAAATTATGCAGCAACAAGTTTAGTGAAAAGTAATCTCACTTCAAACAGCCAGTATCAGAGTGCCGGGCAGCTCCAACACAAGGCACAGCTGGTCAGATGCAGATCAAAGTCCCAAAGGTGGGATTAAAATACCTGCCTTGTTTTAAAATATGGAGAAGCTGGCAGTAATAAAGTGGGGGATAATTCATATCCAGCTTGCTAAAATTAAACACGAGGAACATTGGTCCCAGGTCACCCACGTTCCAACCAGCACAACTGAAATGGCCCTCTATCAACCTCGTAGCCTCGGCAAATGAGATTCAGGATACACCATCAGTAAAGGTCACCCAAAGGGCACATTGACCCCATTTTTGCCTTTGGATGGTGCCACAAGGGGTTTTGAGGTTTATTAAATCATACATGGCTCCAATAATTTAAGGATTACCAAGCCTCATGTCCATCTGTGGACATTTACTGTAGAATTGTGCTTGGCCGGACAAAGACTCATCTCAGAACAGAGTAGAGGGATTCAACCTTCCCATCAGCTCAGTTACATCAGAATCAGGGCCACAAACAAAGAAAAAATGCTCATTCCACAACGGTTTGTGCCGTGCATCCACCTATCGGGCACGCAGCAATCTAATCATAGAAGCCTACAGTGCAACAGGAGGCCATTTGGCCCAGAGCATGGATGTTAGGGATCTTGGGGAATTAAACAGTGATGTCTTGAGGAGTGTACATATTACAGAGGAGGAGATGCTGGAAGTTTTAAAGCGCATCGAGGTAGATAAATCCCCGGGACCTGATGAAGTGTTTCCCAGGACACCGGGAGGAAATTGCAGGTCCCCTAGCAGAGGTATTTGAAACATGGATAGTCACAGGTGAGGTGCCTGAAGATTGGAGAGTGGCAAATGTGTCTTTGTTTAAAAAGGGCTGCAGGGAAAAGCCTGGGAACTACAGGCCAGTGAGCCTCACATCTGTGGTGGGTAAAATGTTGGAAAGTATTTTGAGAGACACGGTCAACAGGCATTTAAAGATGCAAGGACTGATTAGGAATAAGTCAGCATGGCTTTGTGAGTGGAAAATCATGTCTCACAAATTTGATTGAGTTTTTTGAAGGGGTAACCAAGAAGGTAGATGAGGGCAGTGCGGTTGATGTTGTCTACGTGGACCTTAGCAAGGCCTTTGACAGTTCTTGCATAAGGTTAAATCTCATGGAATCTAGGATGAGGTAGCCAATTGGATACAAAACTGGCTTGATAAAACCCCGAAAGCTTGTGAGTTTACTATCAAATAAATCGGTTGGACTTAAACCTGGTGTTGTCAGACTTCTTACTGTGTTTACCCCAGTCCAACGCCGGCATATCCACATCTTGATGACAGAATACAAAGGGTGATCGTAGAGGGTTGTTTTTCAAACTGGAGGCCTCAGGAGGTGTGCCTACAAAGAACAAAGAACAACCCAGCACGGGAAACAGGCCCTTCGGCCCAACAAGCCCGCGCCGCCGCATCACCCTCATGGATCAGTGCTGGGCCCACTGTTATTTGTCATTTATATTAATGATTCGGTGACAGTTTGGGAGGCATGGTTAGTAAGTCTGCAGATGACACCAAAATCGGTTGCATAGGGGACAGTGAAGAAGGTTATCTCCAATTGCAACGGGATCTTGATCAATTGGGCCACTGGGCTGACGAATGGCAGATGGAGGTTAATTTAGACAAATGCAAGGTGATGCTTTTTGGTAGATTGAACCAGAGCAGGACTTACTCAGTTAATGGTAGGGCATTGGGGAGAGTTGCAGAACAAAGAGAGTTAGGGGTACAGGTTCATAGCTCCTTGAAAGTGGAGCCAAAGGTGGACAGAGTGGTGAAGAAGGCATTCGGCATGCTTGGTTTCATTGGTCAGAACACTGAATACAGGAATTGGGACGTTTTGTTGAAGTTGTACAAGACATTGGTAGGGCCACATTCGGAATACTGTGTGCAATTCTGGTCACCCTATTATAGAAAGGATATTATTAAACTAGAAAGAGTGCAGAAAAGATTTACTAGGACGCTACCAGGACTTGATAATTTGAGTTGTAAGGAATGGCTGAATAAGCTGGAACATTTTCCCTGAAGCGTAGAAGGCTGAGGGGTGATCTTATAGAAGTCTATAAAATAATGAGGAGCGTAGATCACCCAAAGGTAGGGGAGTCTAAAACTAGAGGGCAGAGGTTTAAGGTGAGAGGGGAGATACAAAAGTGTCCAGAGGGGCAGTTTTTTCACACAGAGGGTGGTGAGTGTCTGGAACAAGCTGCCAGAGGTAGTAGTAAAGGCGGGTGGAATTCTGTCTTTTAAAAAGCATTTAGACAGTTACATGCATAAGATGGGTGGAGAGGAAATGGGCCAAATGTGGGCAATTGGGACTAACTTAGGGGTTTAAAAAAAAAGGGGTGGCTTGAACAAGTTGGGCCAAAGGGCCTCCATGATCTTATTGAATGGCGGGGCAGGCTCGAAGGGCTAGATGGCCAACTCCTGCTCCTATTTCTTATGTTCTTATGTTCTTATGTAAACCTCTATGACTATGAATCTGCACCAACAATAATCCCATCTGGGCCCTATCCCTGTAACCCCACGTGTTTATCCTGCTAATCACCCTGACACTAAGGGGCAGTTTAGCCTGGTCAATCAACCTATCCCGCATATCTTTGGACTGAGAGTATTTCCACTAGCATCGCGAGTATCTCAGAGAGAACGGCCAACGCTTTGTGAACAAATATAGAAAAATGACAGAAGCCAGTGACTGCACCAAAATAAAAAGCAGCAAAGTTATTTATCTCCAAGAGAAACAAACTCCCGAATCTGTTTATTACCAGGAGAATCCAAGTCAGCCTGAAGAGAATCAGCAACATCGATTCTCAAGGATTAAGGATTGATTTAACCAAGGACCACAAATGGAAGCTTACACATAGAAACTGTTTCCTTTGGTGGGGGAGTGTCCAGAACAAGGAGCGGAACCTTAAGGATCGATCATTGAGGGATGATTTAATCAGTTTTTGGTGGTGAAAACACAGGACTCAGCCTCACCAAAGGGTGCAGAGACCTTGGAGGGCAGGAAGGGGATCAACTGAACATTTCAAACTGTGATCAGTAAAGTTTTATTTGGCAAGAGTATTAAGATACACTACACCACAGTCTGCCGTGACCAAATTCAATGGTGGAACAGATTCAACCTGACCCAAACAGAAAGAGGAGATCTCTCTTCAATCCAACTCAGTGAACCTGGTTGATGGAATTGGAGGATCAGTGCCAATTTGAGTAAAAAGTTGGCTTAAGGACAGAAAACAGTGAGTTGTGTGTTTGAGACTGGAGAATCACAGACAGCCGTACCTCCCAAAGCCCAGGCTGAGACCACTGTTTCCTGGGATCTTGGGAAACAGGATACCATTTCTAAATTTGCCGATGATTCCAAACTTGGGAGGTGCGGCTTACTGTAAGAATGAAACCAGTCAGGATACAGATAAGCAAGCAGAATGAACAGACAAGCGTCACTGAATACGGGGAAGTGTGAGGTTTGCTGGAGGAACAGCAAGAAGCACTACAGACATTACGACAGCTCGAAAGATTGTTCAGGGACAGAGGGACCTGGCAGTTCATTTGCATCGACCTTTGATGTGTCAGGATATATTAACAGAGCAGTTAGTGAAGCATACAGGATTCCGGGCTTTTGAAGAGGAGGTACTGAGTACAGAGGCAGGGAAGCCATTCTGAAATTGTACAACTGGTTAAGCAACAACTTATCGGTGTTGGGTCAGAGATGTTGGAGAAATGTGAGGGAGAAAATTTCTACACAGTGAGTGGTAATGACCCAAACCCGCTGCCCATGAGAATGGGGAAGCAAAGGCAACAAATGGCTTCTGAAGGAAATTGGATAGGTGGGTGGTGGAAATAAACTTAGAGCTACAGGGACAGAGCGAAGGAACGAGATTGATGAGATTATTCTATGGAGAGCTAGCATGAAATTGATGAGCTGAATGGTCTCCCTCTGTGCTGTAAATGACTCAGTAACTTTATGAAGCACTTCAAGTTTAGTGACTGCTCTAATGTTGGAAACACAACTGCCTGTTGATACACAGCAAGATCCCACAAACAGCAACCAAATAACCAAATAATCTGTATTTGGAACGCAGATTGAGGGTTGACCTAAAAGCAGGTGTGAACCTCAGACATGGATTACAATGAAATTGCTCATTCCTTGTCTGTGTTTGGGTGATGGAGGAAGAGCTTCTCAATGAGCCAGTAACCAGGATTTTCCACACACACTAACTAACTCCTCACAACTGCAACAAATCACGAGTGTCAGTTACGAGCATATTCACAGAAAGGAGGATTAAACACTCAGGCAGTGGTTAATACGTTACATTCCTCAAGAAACAACCTGCAGACTAAAGGTGGTCAGATATGATATCTCCTGTGTTAATGAGAAAGTTAGTATCTCTCTCAGACTAACACATCATATTCTACAACCTATCGTAACAAAGTCCCATTCAGGGTTACGTTTGGAACCAGTGTGTTACAAATAACACAATATTAAACTATCCTCGTACTGGGTTTAGTCTCCTTGCAGAATGATGTGAAGCTACACAGTTATTAGGGGAGTTGCTATGGTTACAGCTGGAGCTGAAACAAGCAGACTGATCCTCCGCACAGCCCACCAGCACCCCACACAACTGCCAGAGGCTATCAGGAAGATCATTTGAATTCGGCTTGCTATATGGCTACATGGAACGAATCGCTATTGCACAGACACGATGTTGCTCAGATACACTGTTTACATTCAACATACAAGATAGCAAATTGGAAAGAGGGGAAATCATACAAAGGAAAACAGCAAAGCTCAAATAATTCAGCAGCAATTTTTAAAAAGCCTCTGACGCAGCGTCGGCTATCGATTGTGATAATTCCTGAAAATTAAAACAACACTCCCAAAAAAAATCACCCGCGGGGTTTTGCTTTGGGAACCATTTCTGATCGACTAAGCCACACACCGTTACACACACACACAACACCCCCCCCACACACCGTTACACGTGCACAACACCCCCCCCACACGCCGTTACACGCGCACAACACCCCCCCCACACGCCGTTACACGCGCACAACACCCCCCCCACACGCCGTTACACGCGCACAACACCCCCCCCACACACCGTTACACGCGCACACAACACCCTCCCCACACACCGTTACACACACACACAACACCCCCCCCAAACACCGTTACACACGCACAACACCCCCCCCACACACCGTTACACACGCACAACACCCCCCCCACACACCGTTACACACGCACAACACCCCCCCCACACACCGTTACACGCGCACAACACCCCCCCCACACACCGTTACACGCGCACAACACCCCCCCCACACACCGTTACACGCGCACAACACCCCCCCCCCACACACCGTTACACGCGCACAACACCCCCCCCACACACCGTTACACGCGCACAACATCCCCCCCACACACCGTTACACACGCACAACACCCCCCCCACACACCGTTACACACACACACACAACACCCCCCCCAAACACCGTTACACGCGCACAACACCCCCCCCACACACCGTTACACACGCACAACACCCCCCCCACACACCGTTACACACACACACAACACCCCCCCCACACACCGTTACACACGCGCACAACACCCCCCCCAAACACCGTTACACACGCACAACACCCCCCCCCACACACTGTTACACACACACACAACACCCCCCCCACACACCGTTACACGCGCACAACACCCCCCCCACACACCGTTACACACGCGCACACCCCCGCACACCATTACACACGCGCACACACACCTCTCCTGCGCCGTTGCACACACACACACACCTCCCCCGCGCCGTTGCACACACACCTCTCCCATGCCGTTGCGCACACACACACCTCTCCCGCGCCGTTGCACACACACACACACACACACCTCTCCTGCGCCGTTGCACACACACACACACACACACCCCTCTCCTGCGCCGTTGCACACACACACACACCTCTCCCGCGCCGTAGCACACACACACACACCTCTCCCGCGCCGTTGCACACACACACACACCTCTCCTGCGCCGTTGCACACACACACACACCTCTCCTGCGCTGTTGCACACACACACACACACACCTCTCCTGCGCTGTTGCACACACACACACACCTCTCCTGCGCTGTTGCACACACACACACACCTCTCCTGCGCTGTTGCACACACACACACACCTCTCCTGCGCCGTTGCACACACACACACACCTCTCCTGCGCCGTTGCACACACACACACACCTCTCCTGCGCTGTTGCACACACACACACACCTCTCCTGCGCTGTTGCACACACACACACACCTCTCCTGCGCCGTTGCACACACACACACACACACACCTCTCCTGCGCCGTTGCACACACACACACACCTCTCCCGCGCCGTTGCACACACACACACACACACACACCTCTCCCGCGCCGTTGCACACACACACACACCTCTCCCGCGCCGTTGCACACACACACACACCTCTCCTGCGCCGTTGCACACACACACACACACCTCTCCTGCGCTGTTGCACACACACACACACACACCTCTCCTGCGCCGTTGCACACACACACACACCTCTCCTGCGCTGTTGCACACACACACACACCTCTCCCGCGCTGTTGCACACACACACACACCTCTCCCGCGCCGTTGCACACACACACACCTCTCCTGCGCCGTTGCACACACACACACCTCTCCTGCGCCGTTGCACACACACACACCTCTCCTGCGCCGTTGCACACACACACACACACACCTCTCCTGCGCCGTTGCACACACACACACACACACCTCTCCCGCGCCGTTGCACACACACACACACACACCTCTCCTGCGCCGTTGCACACACACACACACCTCTCCCGCGCCGTTGCACACACACACACACACACACACCTCTCCCGCGCCGTTGCACACACACACACACCTCTCCTGCGCCGTTGCACACACACACACACCTCTCCTGCGCCGTTGCACACACACACACACCTCTCCTGCGCCGTTGCACACACACACACCTCTCCTGCGCCGTTGCACACGCACACACACCTCTCCTGCGCCGTTGCACACACACACACACACCTCTCCTGCGCCGTTGCACACGCACACACACCTCTCCTGCGCCGTTGCACACGCACACACACCTCTCCTGCGCCGTTGCACACACACACACACCTCTCCTGCGCCGTTGCGCGCACACACACCTCTCCCATGCCGTTGCGCGCACACACACCTCCCCCGCGCCGTTGCACACACACACACTCTCCCGCGCCGTTGCACACACACACACACACACACACACCTCCCCCGCGCTGTTGCACACACACACACTCTCCCGCGCCGTTGCACACACACACACACACCTCTCCTGCGCCGTTGCACACACACACACCTCTCCCGCACCGTTGCACACACACACACCTCTCCCCCGCCGTTGCACACACACACACTCTCCCGCGCCGTTGCACACACACACACACCTCTCCCGCGCCGTTGCACACACACACACACCTCTCCCGCGCCGTTGCACACACACACACACCTCTCCCGCGCCGTTGCACACACACACACACCTCTCCCGCGCCGTTGCACACACACACACACCTCTCCCGCGCCGTTGCACACACACACACACCTCTCCCGCGCCGTTGCACACACACACACACCTCTCCCGCGCCGTTGCACACACACACACACCTCTCCCGCGCCGTTGCACACACACACACACCTCTCCCGCGCCGTTGCACACACACACACACCTCTCCCGCGCCGTTGCACACACACACACACCTCTCCTGCGCCGTTGCACACACACACACACCTCTCCTGCGCCGTTGCACACACACACACACACCTCTCCTGCGCCGTTGCACACACACACACACCTCTCCTGCGCCGTTGCGCGCACACACACCTCTCCCATGCCGTTGCGCACACACACACCTCCCCCGCGCCGTTGCACACACACACACTCTCCCGCGCCGTTGCACACACACACACACACCTCTCCCGCGCCGTTACACACACACCTCCCCCGTGCCGTTACACACACACACACCTCCCCCGTGCCATTACACACAAAACAGCCCCCTGCACCATTACACACATGCACACCTCCCTGCATCATTATGCACACACGCACCACACACACCATCACAGGCGCACACACCGTCACACTGCTACACATGCATACAGATCGTTACAGACATTATACAGGCACAGATACCTGCAAGGGGACACACTAGAAAGGTAAAGAAATGAAATATGATCACAACAGGTGTGAAATAATGACAAATGATTGAATTCAAAGACAGTGAGCAATCTTTCCTCAATCAAATTTACTCAAAATAATCCTGTATCTTCAAGTACACAACTGTATTTTTAAAATGTTCAGGGAATTTCTTGCATCAAAGCAGTAAAGCTTTACACTTCCTGTACAGCTCATACACTCAGATACACTTTAATGAATCCTGGTTAATGTCTATGACCAATGCTTTCTCTCTGTTCTAAAGCTACAAATCACAAGAGTTACACAAGGCAGAGGAATGATTTCCCAAAGTACTGCTCTCGATGGCTGGCAAATGTCTTGTATCATCTTGAGGCCAAGATATCAATAATACTCCTTCTCTTCTCAGGGGCAGTCATGGGGGAAGGGAGGGACGGAGAGATGTCACTGTGGAAAATTGGGTGAAACGGACAGAGTGGTGTCACGATTTGGGGATTGAGCTGTGCAGGAAAGTGGATTACAGATCATGAGATAATGAAGTCAGCTTATCAGCACCTGCCGTGGGCTGAAGGGTAGAAATTGGAGGCTGGAGCTTGCCAGCAATCTGAAGTGGATAGTTCTGTTTGGCCTTGGGGACAAGCAGAGAGAATATGAGAGCAGTTCCTTTTGAATTTATCCACAGGATTTGAGTATTGCTAGCTAGGGAAACATTTATTATCTATCCCTATGACAACTGCCTTTGAGAAGGTGCTGGTGAGTTGCCTTCCTGGAATTGTGATGTAGGTACACCCCTAGTGCTGTTAGGGAGGGAGTTCCAGGATGTTGACCCAGCGACAGTGAAGGACTGGGAGAGTAATTTGGAGGGTAAACTGCAGGTGGTGATATTGCCATGTGTCTGTCATCCTTGTTCTTCTAGGTGCTAGTCAAAGGTTTTGGAGGTGCCATCGAAAGAAACTGCCCCTTAGGGGTTTATTTCCTCGCATTACACATTCACCAATCAGAAAAACTGCTCTTGGCTGAGAAACTATCACCAGTTGGTGCACAAGGGAAACAAGATGAAAATGAGGATCCTAGTAATGAGGAAGCACCAACACAAGTGGGGTTCCTGGAGATAAACAGCAGTCTAGCTGTTATATTGTACACAATGCACCATCAGGATTTACTTATTCTTTAAACTGGGTGGGGGGGGGGGGGGGGGGGGTTACAGATATATCCCAGCAACTGTAACATTTCTTCTATAAACTAGCATCTCATCTCCAGCCTCCCTTCACTCTCCAAACTCCTTGAATATCTTGTTGCCAACAACTCCAAATTTAAATTACTCTGGTTCAGGTTTCTAACCCTGTCACAGCATCAAAACCATGCAAAAAATCAGAAATCACAGCTTTACTAACCTAAGGAATCTACATGAACATATAACTTTTTTTTTAATTCATTTGTGGGACATGGGTGTCACTGGCTGGGCCAGCATTTATTGCCCATCCCTAATTGCCCTGGGAGGGCAGTTGAGAGTCAACCACATTGCTGTGGCTCTGGAGTCACATGTTGGCCACACCAGTAAGTACAGATTTCCTTCCCTAAAGGATATTCGTGAATCAGATGGTTTTTTCCAACAATCGCAATGGTTTCATGGTCATCAGCAGATTCTTATTTCAGATTTTTTTCATTGAGTTCAAATACTTAATAGAGGTTTATAAGATGATGAGGGGGATAGAGTGGACGTGCAGAGACTATTTCCTCGGGTGGATGTAGCTGTTACTAAGGGGCATAATTATAAGGTTCATGGTGGGAGATATAGGGGGGATGTCCGAGGTAGATTCTTCACTCAGAGTGGTTGGGGTGTGGAATGCACTGCCTGCTGTGATAGTGGAGTCGGACACTTTAGGAACTTTCAAGCGGTTACTGGATAGGCACATGGAGCATTCCAGAATTATAGGGAGGGGAATAGCTTGATCTTGGGATTGGACGTAGCTCGGCACAACATCGAGGGCCAAAAGGCCTGTACTGTGCTGTACTGTTCTATGTTTCTATGTAAATACCATCATCCGCTGTGGCAGGATTTGAGCCCAGGTCCCCAGAACATTAGCTGAGTTTCTGGATTAAAAGTCCAGTGATAATATCGCTAGCCCCTTCGAGCTTGATCATGGCTTATCTCTCAATGTGTGCAATCTTAGGCAAGGTGGGCACCATTCTCCTGCAATGCCTTTCCCTCATTGTCCAGCTGGGTGATACTGCCTCACCTGGTACCACTCTTACCCAACTAATCATAACTAGAGAATCCTTCACAGTGCCTTCTCTTCCCATCACCTTTGGAGCCCCCTCCAAGGATTCTAAACTTGCCCTCTCCTACTCCCCCTCTTCCTTCTACTCAACCTGCTGCCCACTGACATCACTCAAAACAGAGTCAGTTTTCAAATAGAAATTGACACTATTCAGCTCCAGCTCAGGGCCTTCATCGAGTGAATTCCAGCCTCACTGCCCCATCATCACTCATTTCACTCTGTTTAAGGCACCATATAAATGCAGTTTATTTCTGGGAAGGTGAGTAATAGGTGTGGTATTTAGTACTGAGGCTGGCAGCGGTGGGCAGTGTGAGCATGCACATGCGTGGCGGGGGAAGTGGAGATAGTGAATTGGGGTGGGGAGGGGAAGTGAGCAAGGGGTGGCAGGCAGTGCGCAGGGATTATTATGTAATAACCCCAATTGCTGTTGCAGTCCCTGGCACCGGGGACAATGTTTCAATCGGATTCCTATTTATTGACTACTACTCAGCCTTCAAACTATCATCCATCTCCAAACTCCGTGGCCTGGGCCTCGGCACCTTCCTCTGAGACTGGATCCTGAACTTCCTAACTCACAGACCACAATCAATAAGGATATTCCACAACATCTCTTCCATGATCATCCTCAACACTGGCCCCACAAGGCTGTGTTCTCAGCCCCCTACAATACTCCTTATACAGCGTGTGACCAAATTCCCCTCCAATTCGATTCGCAAGTTTGCTGACGACACCACTGTAGTGGGTTGGATCTCAAACAATGATGAGATCGAGTACAGGAACGAGATAGAGAATCTGGTGAACTGGTGTGGCAACAATAATCTCTCCCTCAATGTCAACAAAACCAAGGAGATTGTCATCAACTTCAGGAAGCATAAAGGCGAAAATGCCCCTGTCTACATCAATGGGAATGAAGTAGAAAGGGTCGAGAGATTAAAGTTTTTAGGTGTCCAGATCACCAACAACCTGTCCTGGTCCCACCATGCCAACGTTATAGTTAAGAAAACCCACCAACACCTCTACATTCTCAGAAGACTAAGGAAATTTGGCATGTCAGCAACAACCCTCACCAACTTTTACAGATGCACCATAGAAAGCATTCTTTCTGGTTGTACCACAACTTGGTATGGGCTCCTGCTCTGCCCAAGACCGCAAGAAACTACAAATGGTCATGAATGTAGCCCAATCCATCTCACAAACCAGCCTCCCATCCACTGCCATTGTTTAGACTTCTTGCTGCCTTGGCAAAGCAACCGGCATAATTAAGGACCCCACACACCCCGGACATTCTCTCTTCCACCTTCTTGCATCAGGAAAAAGATACAAAAGCACCAACTAACTCAAGAACAGCTTTTTCCCTGCTACCATCAGACATTTGAATGGACTACCTTGCATTCTGATTTTTCTTTGCACCCTAGCTATCACTGTAACACTATATTCTGCACTCTCCCCTTTTCTTCTTTATGAACGGTATGCTTTGTCTGTATAGCACACAAGAAACAATACTATTCACTCTATATTAACGTGTGTGACAATATACATCAAATCACTCCCCAACCCCGGCCGCAGCGTTACACTCCCCAACCCCGGCCGCAGCGTTACACTCCCCAACCCCGGCCGCAGCGTTACACTCCCCAACCCCGGCCGCAGCGTTACACTCCCCAACCCCGGCCGCAGCGTTACACTCCCCAACCCCGGCCGCAGCGTTACACTCCCCAACCCCGGCCGCAGCGTTACACTCCCCAACCCCGGCCGCAGCGTTACACTCCCCAACCCCGGCCGCAGCGTTACACTCCCCAACCCCGGCCGCAGCGTTACACTCCCCAACCCCGGCCGCAGCGTTACACTCCCCAACCCCGGCCGCAGCGTTACACTCCCCAACCCCGGCCGCAATCCCAAAACCCAATAATGATCCCCAACTGCAGCTAAATCCACAATCTCACTCATAATGTAACAATCTGCTATTCCAATTACAATCTCCAATTCTGGTTGCAGTCTTAGAATCCTCAATCCCAGTTATAATGTTACAATCCCCAATCCCAGTTACAGTGCAGCAATCCTCAATCCTGGTTACAAAGTAGCAATCCAGAATCCCACTCACAAATGTAACAATTCTCTATTCCAGTTACAATGCCCAATTCCAATTACACTATTAGAACCCTGAACCCCAGTTACAATGTTACACTCTCTGACCCGTTACAATCCCCAATCCCAGTTACAATCCTAAATTCTCCTATTCCAGCCAGTGTGGCAATCCAAACTCCCAGTTATAATCCCCCATCCCAGTTACAGTCACCAATCTTGCTAACAATGAAACAATACCAGTTACAATGTAACAATCCCCAATCCCAGTTACAATCCCCAACTGCAGTAATAATGCAATGCACAATCCCGGCGGCAGTGTTACAGACCCGGCGGCAGTGTTACAGACCCGGCGGCAGTGTTACAGTCTCTCTGTCTCTGGTTGGTCCCCGGTTCCGGATACAAACTCTCGCCGCGGCTTCAACACGGAAACAGGCCGCGATCCCCAGCCCCAAAGCCCAGTCCCGGCTCCGCTGCCAGCCCCGCTCGCCTACTCTCCCCGATCTCCCTGCCTCTCTCCCCGGGCTCTCTCTGTGCTCTGATCGCCTTCCCTCTCCCCGGGCTCTCTTCCCCCTCTCCCGGGGCTCTCTTCCCCTCTCCCCGGGTTCTCTCACTCACATTTGACTGTCCTCTCGGTGGTGGAGTGGTTTTTCGCTTCTTTCTCGGACATTTCACCATGAACCAGCGGGCCCGGGACAGCGGCTGAAGCGGCAAATGGGGATCGATTCCGGAGCGCAGCTCAGCCTCTCGATCCGGATCCAGTGGCTCAGCGCAGCTAGGCCCCGCCCACAAACCAGACCCCGCCCCCTCAGATACCCCGCCCACTGCATTGACCCCGCCCACAGCCCAGGCCCCGCCCCTTAAAGATTACCACCTCTCATAGACCCCGCCCACTCACGGATCCCGCCCCTGAACGAGACCCGCCCATCGGTACGCCCCACCCACAACACGAACCCCACCCATAAACTCCGCCCACTCATAGGTCAGGCCCACTAGATAGGATTGGCCCACAGGCCAGACCCCGCCCACTAAAGCGCTCCGCCTCCGCATCCTATTTGATAAGCCCGCCCACTGGATCGGCCCCGCCCACAGTCCATGTCCCACCCACTGATACGCCCCGCCCCCAAACACCCAGCCCCCTCAGAGACACCGCCCACTCCACAAGCCCCGCCCACTATATAGCTCCATCCGCAACCGACCCTGCCCCCTCCACAAGCCCCGCCCACTATATGGCTCCATCCCCAGCCGACCCCGCCCCCTAGTACCCATTGAAACTTCAGATACCATCAACTGGACACGCCCCAGCGTCTGGAGAGACCCCACCCCCAGAGCCCACCCGCCCACTCAGGCCCCGCCCCCTACTACGCCCAACCTCGAAACAAACCCTCCCCTTCAAAGACCCCGCCAACAGTGCAGACCACGCCCACTAGCCACCGCCCCCGGGACATATCCCCGCCCATAAACAAACAAGCATTCCTGATTCGCCCCGCCCCCAGATCGCGCCCAATGGATATGCCCCGCCCACAGGTCAGACCAGGCCCCGTAACACTCGGCTCACTGGATTGGCCCGCCCATAAAACAATGTAACAATCCCGCTTCAGCTCAGACCTCGAACTGAAGAGAGGCCCCGCCCTAGGCCCGCCCCCTAGGGAAACACGGCCGAACAGACACCGCCTCCAATCTAAACTCCGCCCACTGGAATAGCCACGCCCCCAATCCCCGCCTAACACGCTGACATGCCCACATAATATTCCCGCCCATGGTAAGCCCGCCCGCTGGTAATTCCTTCCCTGGGTACCACCACCTCTTCTGCCCCGCCTCTGCTAACTGCGCTCACGTGTAAACCCCACCCCTGGAAACCACGCCCACTGGCAACTCCGCCCACTTGTCACCCCGCCCCTGGGGTGTGACCCACTTGTAACTCCACCCCGGTCAACCCCGCCCCCGGGAAAACGCTCCCCTTGTAACACCTCCCCATGGTAACTCCGCCCCTGATTACACTGTCCCCAGTCATCTCAGCCCCTGGTGAACCCCGCATTCTGGCATTCCCGCCCCTCGGAACCACGCCCACTGGATGGACTCATCAGGAAAGCCCGGCCCCAACAGAGACCCAGCCATTTTGCTAGCAACTGAGAGCCCATTGGGCCGACGTCGCTGGCACCAGACAAACACGTTTGTAGCCCGCCCATTGCACAAGCCCCGCCTCCCGCGTGCGCGCGCCCTACTGAGCGCGCCTCCCCTTAGCCCCGCCTCTCAGACCCGCCCCGTCGAGGCCGCCCTCCCGTCTCCCCATCTGCTGCTGTAACACCCCGGTCTCCGCCTCTCCGGGTCCTTACCCCCAAGCCACTCCTCCAGATCCCGCCCCACTTCCCCAGACCCCGCCCCCTGCCAAACCCGAGCTCCGCCCCTCCGAGTCCCCACGCCCAGCCCCGCCGAGGCCGGGAGCTGCCCAGGCCACGCCCCCTACCTCCGCCCCGCCCCCCTCGGTCTGCCAAAACCGAGCCCCGCCTCTCTGAGACTCCACCTCCCTGGCCCCGCCCCTACCTGTGATGCCGCTCCTCCGCCCCGATCCCAAACACCTCCGAGCCACGCCCCACAAAGACCCCACCTCCTAGCCCCGCCCCTCCGCTGCCACACCCCAGCCCCGCCCCCGGAGGGCTGAGGCCCCGCCCCCTCGCGCGCCCAGTTTTCCGCTGGAGTTTCTCCGTTGCTCCAGGGCGGGAATTTGCTGCTTTTCGCTAGCGCCGCTCACCCGGATTCCGAGCAAACCCGGAGCTGGGAGGCAACCCCAGATGAGGTGGGCGCTTAAATCCCAAAGTGCGAGTCATTTAGCCCAAATTAGCCCCGCTCTGTGACAGATTCACTATCCCAGCTCCCTGACAGGATTCACAAGTTAGCTGTATTCTAATCAGTATTCTGTAAACTGTGTGTGACTTTCTATGCCCTTCTCTGATCAGAACCTTCCATACACCTGACGGAGGAACATCGTTTCCAAAAGCTTGAGGGATCACTATCGAATAAACAGGTTGGGCTCTAACCTGGTGTTGTGAGACTTCTTACGGGATTCGCCGACCCCGCCCCGCGGCGGGATTCACTGACCCGGCCCCGCGGCGGGATTCGCCGACCCGGCCCCGCGGCGGGATTCACTGACCCGGCCCCGCGGCGGGATTCGCCGACCCGGCCCCGCGGCGGGATTCGCCGACCCGGCGGCGGGATTCGCCGACCCGGCCCCGCGGCGGGATTCGCCGACCCGGCGGCGGGATTCGCCGACCCGGCCCCGCGGCGGGATTCGCCGACCCGGCCCCGCGGCGGGATTCGCCGACCCGGCCCCGCGGCGGGATTCGCCGACCCGGCCCCGCGGCGGGATTCGCCGACCCGGCCCCGCGGCGGGATTCACTGACCCGGCCCCGCGGCGGGATTCACTGACCCGGCCCCGCGGCGGGATTCACTGACCCGGCCCCGCGGCGGGATTCGCCGACCCGGCCCCGCGGCGGGATTCGCCGACCCGGCGGCGAGATTCACTGACCCGGCCCCGCGGCGGGATTCACTGACCCGGCCCCGCGGCGGGATTCGCCGACCCGGCGGCGGGATTCGCCGACCCGGCCCCGCGGCGGGATTCGCCGACCCGGCGGCGGGATTCACCGACCCGGCCCCGCGGCGGGATTCGCCGACCCGGCCCCGCGGCGGGATTCGCCGACCCGGCGGCGGGATTCGCCGACCCGGCCCCGCGGCGGGATTCGCCGTCCCGGCCCCGCGGCGGGATTCGCCGACCCGGCCCCGCGGCGGGATTCGCCGACCCGGCCCCGCGGCGGGATTCGCCGACCCGGCCCCGCGGCGGGATTCGCCGACCCGGCCCCACGGCGGGATTCGCCGACCCGGCCCCGCGGCGGGATTCGCCGACCCGGCCCCGCGGCGGGATTCACTGATGTGGTGATGCCTGCATTAGACTGGGGTCAACACAGTAAGAAGTCTCACAACAGCAGGTTAAAGTCCAACAAGTTTATTTGATAGTAAGTCCAACAAGCTTTCAGCGTTAGCGAAAACTAGTGGATTACTATCAAATAAACTTGTTGGACTTTAACCTGGTGTTGTGAGACTTCTTCCAGGATTCACTAACCCAGTCCTCTGACAGGATTCACTCACTAACCCGGCTCTCTACAGAGTCCAGTCAGTGCTTTGGATCTTTCCCTCACTCTGCTCCTGTAGTGAGAGCAGCTCCTGCACAGGGTGAGTTATCATCTGTCCCCATCTTTCAGTGGGGTCATTCTCTGTGTTTCCCCCTACCCCCATCTCTCTGTGCACTCTATCTCCCTAAATACTCTCATCTCCCCACTTCTCTCAATCTTTCTTCACATTTAAGGTTCTCTTTAGCACCCACTAGTTGCTCTTATATTTCTTCATCTGTCCCCATGTGTTTTTGAAGATATATTAGGCTGTATAAATGGATATTTATGTTGTTTCGTTCAAATGCGTAAACCAGTTTGCACAGACCTGATGGCAAATCAGAGAGTTAAGTAGGCAGCTCATCACTTCATGTGTCTTGGTACTAGTTGAGAGATTACCCTTGGGCAAGACACCAAGAGAGTTTTATTTGTCTTCCAATTATGTCATGGGATTAATGCAGTCCATCTAAACAGAGAGAAGAGAATACCTTTCTTCAATGTCAGACTGAACTACCCAGAGTATGAGCATTCAATTCCTTCGTCAGAGATTTTCATAATATTTTCGGGCATGTTTCAGATCCACAGGATCCAGAATCAGTGAATCTGTGCAAACCACCCAGGCAGATCCCTGACGCAGACATTTTGTGATACCCCTGGGTGCCAGGACTGAATGGTTATTTATACCTAACCATTCAGCCTTGGCACCCAGGGTGACAAAAGGTATTTGTTCGAAAGGTGGCTCCTGATGCCACTGCCACAGCCAAGGACAGGCGGGAGAGAGGTACAATGTGTCATAACTCCATAACTCCACCAGGGCAGTGGTTGAGACATCACTAGTCCTACTGATGATATGCTTCCACTGTCTGAACCATTGGTCCCTCAATACCATCCAGAGTGAATGTTGCTTATTGTTGTGGTCCACTGCACTCTCAACAGTGTGACCCATTCAAGGATATGAATACCAAGGCAGCTCCAAATACTTCAAAGGAAGACTCTGCAGATGGATCTGATGAGGAGCCCGGGCAAACACAGGGTGAAGATGTGCAGTCAGACATGAGGAACTTTTAAGGGGGCCAGGAGACTAGGGAAGCCTTGATTCAATGCTCTTTCAGCTAGGCTACCAAGGCTTGCCTTCCTTCTGAGCCCAAGGGCACGTCCACCTTTGCAAACATTTAAGATAACGCAACACCATGACCTGAATATCACCTCACAACCTCTGTACTAGAGTTTGCTGCCATCTATCAGGCGCTGATGAGGCCTGCATCTATGAAAAACATGAAGGACTCTCAGGGCATTGAAATAAAATTTTCAATTATTTTTGTAATAGAGATGTAATCAAAGAACAAAACATACCATACTCGCACCTCTCCCTTGCTCATAGTGAGGATGATGCTGCGTGAAAGGATGCACTCAGCGACATAGCTGGACACTCTTGATATGGATGGTGAGGTGACTGGTAGAGAGATGGAGAAGCTGTTGCCCCCATCTGGGGCATATGAGAGGAGTCCACGGAGTTGTCGGGAAATTGGTCCACCATTCTGAGGTATGTCTGTTTCTTGCTGCTCATCACTGATGGGTGGGCACCTAGCAGAGAGACTGGATGCCGCATCCATCTCTCAGATTGGCAGTGCTCTCTTGTGATTAGTGCTTGTGTGAGGGTTTGCAAATCCGAGCACAACCCCAGGGCCACCAGATTCTGTTCCAGGAGCTGCCTCTCCATGAGATCTCCACTCTCTCAATGGATGAGGCAATGTACTTCATGATCTGGGTCACTGCAGCACTCCAAATCTGCAAGGATCCTCCATGACAGAGAGCACAGCACACCCACTCAGGGATTTTCACCAGATCTCACCGTGCATCCCACTGGACATCTAGCATTTGCCACCTGATGGTTTACTCCAGAGGCCCATCATCTCCCTTGGATTCAGCATGGCCCTGGTCTCCAGAAATCCTTCAAATGCCAGTGCCCTGGACAGTCTCTGCCTTTGCCGGCTCCTCATTTACCCTCACCCTGTTCACTACCAATTCAGATGATTCACTATTTGCTTCTACAAATACATAAAGGACAAAGGAGTAACGAGGGAGAGAGTAGGACCTCTTAAGGATCAACAAGGTCATCTATGCGTGGATCCACAAGAGATGGGAGAGATCCTAAATGAATATTTTTCATCAGTATTTACTGTTGAGAAAAGCATGGATGTTAGGGAACTTGGGGAAATAAATAGTGATGTCTTGACGAGTGTACGTATTACAGAGGAGGTGGTGCTGGAAGTCTTAAAGTGCACCAAGGTAGATAAATCCCAGGTCATTGTGGGAGGCTAGAGAGGAAATTGTGGGTCCCCTAGCCGAGATATTTGAATCATCAATAGTCACAGGTGAGGTGCCTGAAGATTGGAGAGTGGCAAATGTTGTGCCTTTGTTTAAAAAGGGCTGCAGGGAAAAGTCTGGGAACTACAAGCCAATGAGCCTCACATCTATAATGGGTAGTAGTTGGAAGGTATTTTAAGAAACAGGATCTACAGGCATTTGGAGATGCAAGAACTAATTAGGGACAGTCAGCGTGGCTTTGTGAGTGGAAAATCATGTCTCACAAATTTGTTTGAGCTTTTTGAAGGGGTACCAAGAAAGTAGATGAGGGCAGTGCAGTTGGTGTTTTCTACATGGACTTTAGTAAGGCTTTTGACAAGGTACCACATGGTAAGTTGTTGCATAAAGTTAAATCTTACAGGATCCAGGGTGAGGTATCTAAATGGATACAAAATTGACTTCTTGACAGAAGCCAGAGGGTGGTTTTAGAGAGTTGTTTTTCAAGCTGGAGGCCTGTGACCAGCAGTGTGCCTCAGGGATCAGTGCTGGGTCCACGTTATTTGTAATTTATATTATTGATTTGGATGAGAATATAGGGGGTATGATTAGTAAGTTTGCAGATGACACCAAAATTGGTCGCGTAGTAGACAGTGAAGAAAGTTATCTTGGATTGCAATGGGATCTTGATCAATTGGGCTGACGAATGGCAAATGGAGTTTAATTTAGACAAACGCGAGATGATGCATTTTGGTAGATTGAACCAGGGCAGGACTTACTCAGTTAATGAGAATATTGAGGAGAGTTACAGAACAATGAGATCTAGGGCTACATGTTCATTGCTCCTTGAAAGTGGAGTCACAGTTGGACAGAATAGTGAAGAAGGCATTCGACGTGCTTGGTTTCATTGGTCAGAACATTGAATACAGGAGTTGGGATGTCTTGTTGAAGTTGTACAAGACAATGGTAAGGCCATCCTTGGAATACTGTGTGCAATTCTGGTCACCCCATTGTAGAAAGGATATTATTAAACTAGAAAGAGTGAAGAAAAGATTTACTAGGATGCTACCGGGACTTGATGGTTTGAGTTGAATAGACTGGGACTTTTTTCTCTGGAGTGTAGGAGGCTAAGGGGTGATCTTACGGAGGTCAATAAAATAATGAGGGGCACAGATCAGCTAGATGGTCAATATCTTTTCTCAAAGGTAGGGGAGTCTAAAACTAGAGGGCATAAGTTTAAGGTGAGAGGGGAGAGATACGAAAGTGTCCAGAGGGGCAATTTGTTCCCACAGAGGGTGGTGAGTGTCTGGAACAAGCTTTCAGAGGTAGTAGTAAAGGCAGGTACAATTTTGTCTTTTAAAAAGCATTTAGATAGTTACATTAGAATGATGTGTATAGAGGAATATGGGCCAAATGCAGGCAATTGGGATTAGCTTAGAGGTTTTGAAAAAAGGGTAGTGTGGACATGCTGTAAACCTCTCTGACTTTATGACTATTGCCAACTGACACGCCAGTATCTGCACTGGTGATTCGTGCGGAGATGGGGTGTGATGCGAGTGCATCAGTGGAAGGCTGTGGAGGGTGGCTGTCTTGAAGGAGTGGGTCGTTATTTTCACCCATGCCTGGCAGGCTAGTTAGACTGATTTCAACGCTACCATTGTGGCTTTGTGACTGCCAAATCAATGGGGACCCTACATTCTTTTCACTCACTGCCTGTCATGCTTCTGTCCAGGGGACTGTTACCTTCCTCAGAAATGCCTGCCTCTCCATGACCTGAGGGCCTTCCTCCAGGCTCACACCCGAGCTCCAGGGCACCTGTTTCAGGGCTGGTGAGGATAATGAAGTTGGTCACCCCACCACCAGTTGCTGAGTGCTCAGAGTTATTGGGACTTTTCTTCCTCTATAAGTGCAATGGTCCATTCATTACTCAACTCTGCCCATGCTCCCTCTCCTCCCCAACATTTTACCTCCTGCAAACCATGCTGATATTCCAGACATCTCTTTGTGCACTAATCCATTAGATGGACCCAGTGCTTCTAAGGTTATCTTAACATGCATAGTTATCTGTGCCTTTGTTATTCTGATTCTTATACCCCTGAGTACCGGTAAGGACGGCACCCTTCCAGATCTCTCCACGCTGGACCATGCCAAATCGGTATTCATGCTTGCTTAACTCAGGAAATCATTGAACCGTTTCTGGCACTGTATCAATGTGCTGCACACTATGTCATACCCGCAGATCGCAGCACCCACCTCTGCCCAGGCCTCCTTGGTTTAGTGGAGTGGCCTCCTCTTGTCATTCCCGTGACTTGGGCTTGTCTCCCATCACTCACTATCACCACTGGAATGTGCAGGTAGTTGTCAGAATGCTGGGGTGCTGAGTGCCCATCTGTATTGCCCACCCCTGCCCGCTTGGTGTGTCCCCCAGGTGCTGCCACCATGGTTTCTGGAGAGCTCAATATGCTTTGCCATTATCTCCTGTGCTCTGACACAGCTGCCTTTAAACCTTCAGCTGGGTCCCCATTGTCACATCTCCACCCTTGCTGGCATCGCTATGCCAATGTCCACTCGCATTTGGCATTGACTGGCTAAGTCTTGGGTGAAAGCAGAAAATGTTGTGTTTCAGGACCTGCTGACCTTGTGCATCTAACCATAGAACCATGGAATCCCTTCAGTGCAGAATAAGCCCACTCAGCCCATTGAGTCCACACCAACTCCTTGAAAGAGCATCCACACAGACCCACCCTCCTGCCCCATCCTGCAACCATCATGCCCAATCCACCCAACCCACATATTCTTGAACGCTAAGGGGTAATTCAGCATGGCTAGTCCACCTAATCTGCACATCTTTGGACTGTGGGAGGGAACCCATTCAGGCATGGTGAGAATGTGCAAACTCCACAGAGAATGTGCAAACCCAAGGCTCGAATCAAACCCAGGTCCCTGGCACTGTGAGGCAGCAGTGCTAACCACTGTGCTGCTCAACATGCGCAAAATTCAGGCCCTGGAGAGGTTTCTGAAGGTAATAGAGTGAGGCATTTTATAATGACATCTCTAAGGTCCAGTTTAGAGGCTGACAATCATCAAGTGAAAAGGATCAATGAGAATAAAAGGACAGATGATGCTGTTTTAATCCAGGTCAGAAATTCCAAGGTGTTTTATGAAGTCAGCCAAGACCATAAGTTTTGCCAGGTAAGCATAAGATATTTCACTCCAGGTTTCCCTTTTGGAAGTTTCTATCAAACAAAGTTTATTTAAGAACACAGTTGATGTATAATAAGAAAATTAGCATAGTTTTTAGCAATTACAAAAAAAAATGATATTGTATAAAACTTAACAGCTATGTATACTGTTCCAAATCAAACAGCCTTCACAAACACACACCTCTTTCTAAGCTTAGAACATAGAACATTACAGCGCAGAACAGGCCCTTCGGCCCATGATGTTGCGCCGACCAATTAAAAAAGCAATGACCCTCTAACCTAAACCAACCCCTTTCCATCCATAAACCTATCCACGGATCTCTTAAACGCCCCCAAACTAGGCGCATCTACAACTGCAGCAGGCAGGGCATTCCAATCCCTCACCACCCTCTGGGTAAAGAACCTACCTCTGACATCCGTCCTATATCTACCACCCCTTAATTTAAAGCTATGCCCCCTCGTGCTAGCTTTCTCCAACCGAGGAAAAAGGCTATCACTGTCCACCCTATCTAAACCTCTAATCATCTTATATGTTTCAATAAGGTCCCCTCTTAGCCGCCTTCTTTCTAACGAAAACAACCCCAAATCCCCCAGTCTCTCCTCATAGGACCTTCCCTCCATACCAGGCAACATCCTGGTAAACCTCCTCTGCACCCTCTCCAAAGCCTCCACATCCTTCCTATAATGTGGGGACCAGAACTGCACACAATACTCCAAGTGCGGACGCACCAGAGTTTTGTACAGTTGCAACATGACGTTGCGGTTCCTAAATTCAATCCCCCTACCAATAAACGCCAAGACACCGTATGCCTTCCTAACTACCTTATCTACTTGATTCCCAACTTTCAGGGATCTATGTACACATACACCTAGATCCCTCTGTTCATCAACACTATTCAGAGTCCTACCGTTAGCCCTATACTCTACACATCTGTTATTCCTGCCAAAGTGAATTACCTCACACTTTTCCGCATTAAACTCCATCTGCCACCTCTCGGCCCAGCTCTGCAACTTGTCCAAGTCTCTCTGTAAACTATGACATCCCTCTTCACTATCTACCACTCCTCCGACTTTGGTGTCATCAGCAAATTTACTTGATACAGAAAGCAAGTATGCGCACGTGATGCTGGACCTTGCAGCTTTTCAACAGCTGCTGTGGATTAGTCTTGGATGTTGAATTGAAAACGCTGAGGCTTTCTCAGTCCTAGAACTTTCAGCATCCCTCAAAATAGAGAGATAAAGGCACTGCTTGCCTCAAGCTTCTAGCTAGCAAACCACTGACAACAGAAATTTTATTCCAGAGAGAGACAAGAAAGAGTGCTTCTGGTCTGCAGTCCAAAAAACTTATGCCCAAAATGAATTCAAAACCTTTGGATTTTCCTGTGAAAACAATTGTCCCAAGGTGCCACCTGGTCTTTCAATCTGACTTTAACCAACAATTCCATTATTCCATAAAACTCCAGGACACTGCATTCATCTCAGATTGAAAATTAAAATTACTTCAATGATCCTACTTCAGTAACAATAAAAGGTATCGGTACAGACATAATGGCACAATAACAAAAAGTCCAGACCTGATTAAAAACAAACAGCAGAGAAAATTGATTGAAAATACATTTTTTCAAGGTACAGCATCATCACAATGTGGTGACACTCAGATTACAATCACTGGCCCAGCATCTCACCTGTACTAATTGTGAACATAAGTGGGATGCAGAGATCCAGGTCAACTTCAAAGTAAAGTGAGATACAAAATGCCCCCGCCAGGAAGTCTGAGTCCACTTTGCTTTGGTAACTGGTCAAGGCTGAACTGAGACACAGGAATCACGGTGTCAGCATGCCTGAAGAGGAAGACCAAGACCCTGAGCAAGGAACTGAAAATTTCATCAGTTTTGCGATTGCTCCAAAGTGTTGAGCGAAAATGCAGCTTTAAGACAAGCGTTTCTGGACAGAGAGCATGAGTTGCATGAGTTATTTGACAAGCACTGTGAGGACCTACCAAACCCTTTGTTATCAGCAGTGATCTTGGCTATAACAAAAATCTCATCCTAACTTGAGAAATGTGGGATGAGTAGAGAGAAACATTGACATGCAGCAACAAGAAGTTTGGCTACAAATCAAAGCTCCTTAGCCACTAATAGTCTACTTAAAAGGTAGATCAGAGACAGATGTTACTGGAAAATAAGATATGCCAGTAACAAAGTTTTGTCTTCGTAAGTTAAATAGAATCCCTACAGTGCAAAAAACAAGCCGTTTGGCCCATCAAGCCTGCAACAATCCCACCCAGGCCTTATCCCCATAGCCCCACATATTTACCCTGCTAATTCTCTTGACATTAAGGGGCAATTTAGCATAGCCAATCTACCTTGTCCTTGTCTGATTCTGAATGAAGTGCTGTTCTGGATTCAATGTTTTGTGTTGATAACTAAAATTCAGTTTCAAGTATTAAAGTAAATTTTCCCAAATTTAAAACAAATCACAAAAATACAGGGATTATTTTCAGGAGTGAGCAGTTTGAATTTATTTAAAATTAATTGGTGGGGTGGAGGGGTGATGATATTGAAACTCTGTGATCTAATGACTGCATTAACCGCAGGTGCAACTCCTGTAATAGCCGCTAAATCTCTTGAGAGGCCCGAAGTAGGATTTGCATCAGTGAGATTTCAGTTTAGGATCTTTGCCTGTACTTTCTCAGAAGACTAAGGAAATTTGGCATGTCAGCTATGACTCTCAGCAACCTTTACTGATGCACCATAGAAAGCATTCTTTCTGGTTGTATCACAGCTTGGTATGGCTCCTGGTCTGCCCAAGACTGCAAGGAGCTACAAAAGGTCATGAATGTAGTCCAATCCATTACGCAAACTAGCCTCCCATCCATTGACTCTGTTTACATTTCCTACTGCCTTGCAAAGCAGCCAGCATAATTAATGACCCCATGCACCTCGGACATTTTATCTTCCACCTTCTTCCGTCGGGAAAAGGATACCAAAGTCTGAGGTCACGTACCAATCAACTCAAGAACAGCTTCTTTCCTGCTGTTTTCAGACTTTAGAATAGACTTACCTTGCATTAAGCTGATCTTTCTCTACACCTAGCTATGACTGTAACAGTACATTCTGCATTCTCTCCTTTACTTCAGTACAAACAGTATGTTTTGTCTGTATAGCACGCAAGAAACAATACTTTTCACTATGTACGACAATAATAAATCAGATCAAATAAATCAAATCTCCATGAATCCCTCCAATGATGGGATCAGGTTCATGCCCAGAAAGGGCAAGAGCCTGATTAACATACTTCAAAATAAATTTTAATCTCATTATGGGGCTTAAGGGCTAATTCTGCCCTCACTGTATCATCCCACCCAACCGGCATGAGGTCAGGCCAATGAGAATCACTACTAGTTTCCAAAAAGGAAAACCAGTCATAGTGACCATGCTGGGGGTGCACAGATAAGTACAGCTCCCAGGTGGTGAGGGACATGCCTAGGCAGTGCCCTAGGTCAGGCCCTTTTGGGGACTTCCCCTTATCTGTATACCCCGATGTCTGTGAGGGGAGTGTCCCAATGCTTTTGTGATAGCAAAGGGTTCACCCGATGCTTATGGGAGTATCCTTGGTGTCCATAGCGGGAAGAGATGTTGGCAAGTTTAATTTTTGTGCTGATCACTGCACCCATTAAAGATGAAGCCCCAATCAGCACAAAAAATATACTACCTATGGGAATAAGACTCCAGTTTCCATTGCTGCTTTTCTGAGTCTTCAAGGTTAGGGACCAGGTCAGGACCCCCAAATCACACCATCAACATTATCCTTATGATATGAGTTGCCAACCTTAATTGACTGAGGAACAATTAATTCATACTTAAGGCCTTAATCCAATTTCATGACAGACAATGGCGAGATTCAAAGGCAAATGGTAATTTTTCTAATGGATGAGCAAATTAAGATTAAAGTTTATTTATTAGTCACAAGTAGGCTTACAATAACACTGCAATGAGGTTACTATGAAAATCCCCTAGTCGCCACATTCCGTTGCCTGTTCAGATCAATGCACCTAACCAGCATGTCTTTCAGAATGTGAGAGGAAGCCGGAGCACTCGGAGGAAACCCACACATGAGGAGGTGCAGACTCCGCACAAACAGTGACCAAAACTAGGAAATGAACCTGGGTCCCTGCTGCTGTGAGGCCGTAGTGCTAATCACTGTCTCACCATGCCGCCCCAATCAAGGATTTTGTAATGATTGGCAACTGACAACAATATCTCTACATTATTATTAATTGCAGATTTATATTCAACAACCTCAGTACTGCCCCTCTGACAGTACGGCATTCTGTCAGACTTCACACTAGGAGCCCAATTTTACCATATTGCCAGTAAAGTCAGGCGTGAGGCGTGTAGTGTGATCCGTGCCCATCTCCACTTTACCAAGGCCTGAAAATGGCCCCGATCAGGACCATGCCCGAAAAGGGCACAACGGCTATTTAAGTGTATTTGCATGCATCTAATTTGACCTAATGGCTGCACGCTCAACCTTATTGGCACTTCCCCCACTAACACCACATTCGCCCATCCAGAAGCGGCATTGAACAGATATGCTCCACAAAAGTCCAATTTGGGAGCTTTAATTAGTGAGGAGGTAAGTGCCGAGTATCTGACAGCCATCTGCTTGAGATTGGTGGTGGGGAGGGGGAGGGGTGTGTGGGTCTGACGGCTCTCTGCTCGAGATTGGTTGGGGTTGGGGGGGGTGGGGCATGATATTCTGCCTGAGATCAGTGAGGGCAAGGTGGGTCCACTGCCACTCTGCCTGAGATCATGGGGGAGGGAAGGAAGGAACCCGTGATCAGTCTGGGTGGTGGGGGGGGGTAAAAGTGCAAGTAATGTTGTGGGGGTGGGTCAATGTCTGTAGAGGCCAGGGGGAGGCATTGTCTGCCTGGAAGCGATGTGGCAGGGGAGCAGCATTCTATCATTTTGTCTGCGCATGCGCAGTTGAAGTACCAATCGCAGCTGAAGGATTTTGGGCATGTTAAGCCCCGCTCATAGGCTTCTGCAGCACAATATGGAATTGCTGATATTTTTTCAGACAGAGTGCGTGTGGGGGTGCCTGACAATAGGTCTAAAAGTCGGATCTGAAACACTCCCAGTTTCAAGTCCGCCTAGCACTTAGAATCAAAATGGTAAAATAGGGCCCAAGGTGTGTCAAGTTGGATTGTGTCTTGAGGTGTCTGGTGTGGGGTGTAACCTGAAACCTTCTGACTCAGAATCTAAAAAAAGGTTGCTGCACTGTCAGAGGGTCAGTACTGAGGAAGTGCTGCACTGTCAGAGGGTAAGTACAGAGGGAGCATGTACTGAGGGAGCACCGCACTGTCAGAGGGTCAGTAATGAGGGAATGCCACACTGTCAGAGGGTCAGCCTATCAAATACCGCAGATGCTAGAAATCTGGAATTAAAAATTACTTGAACTGAAAATGTTAACGCTGTTTCTATCTCCACTGATGATGCCAGGTCTATTTCGAGCATTTTATGTTTTTAATGTATAATAATGAAGTTGTTTGTGACAAGATTGAAGAGTTGGAAGTGTCCATGTTTGGACAGGTATTGAATATATTATTTGTAGAATGATGAGTTTAAATCTGAATATTGACTGGAAGAATAATGTGTAGAGTAGAGTGTTTCTGGAATGTTAAGCAGAAGCCTGAAGGTGGGAGGCACAATGACATCCGGAGGAGTAACAGTGAAGAGAAGAACATTTTATATAAAGGTCCTGTCTAGAGGTGGAGAGACAAGTGGGATTTAATTTGCACATCATTGTAGGAAAGAAAGGAGAGTTTATAGTTTCCTGACAGGCGAGGAAAGTAGTTCATAAAGTGATTTTTTCCAGATAAATGAGGCTTCTAAAAGTGCCAGGTGGTTGTTTACCGGGGATTTCAGTTACTCAGATATAGGCTGAGATAACAGTGTAGAAAACTAACAAAGGATGCAGTTGGAGTGGCGATGAATGTTACTTAAATTAATAAAAGTGATTCTATTATTTCTGATCCGGATTTCACTACTGTCTACACTTGTGATGTTTGATGGAGACAGGCAAAGTCTGAATCCAGTGCCCTGTGCTTTTTTAAGTTGGAAAACTTTTTTCAGTTTGTATTGTACATTTGTGAGGGAACCATTGAATCCTTACAGTGCAAATGGAGGCCATTCAGTCCATCTAGTCTGCACCGACTCTCCAAAAGAGCATCCCACTCAGGCCCTCTTTCCCTCCCATTGTTCCATATCATGTGCATTCCCCATGGCCAATCCACCTAACCTACAGATCTTTCCTCCCACAGTCCAAATCGGACCACCTGGAGGAAGCCTTCACAGATGTGGGGAGAATGTGCAAACTCCACACAGTTACCCAAAGGCCAAAATTGAATCCAGGTCCCTGACGCAGTGAGGCAGTGGTGTTAATCGCTGTGATACTGTGCCCCAGCCATAGCACAGTAACCAATCACACACAATCCCAAACTGAATGTATCAGTCAATCTTTCACTATTGCTACATTTTCTCATGGCCAATTAGGGATGGGTAATTAATGCTGGGGATGTCAGTAACACAAGCATCCTGAGAATTAAATTTTTTTTAAAAAGTTGAGAGTTGACAGTGTCTGTGCTTGTGAAATCAACAGCCTGAAATGGGCCTTGAAGAATTGGAGCTTAACAGAACACGACACAGAAAGATCCTAATCAATAAGAGAATAGATTGAAAATTCTGCAGACTGGAGGCAGTCAGTCACACCAGCTTTAGCTTCCTGCTGCTCCTCTTTCTTCACACAGTTTAATTATTTTTTAATGACTGCAGTGAGTAATGATTTTTACTTCCAGTGCAAGAAAATAATCTGTCCTGCTAGTGAGCTCCTGACACTGAGAAGGCAACTCTGAGAAGCCGAAACACACAAGTTGAATGAAATGGCAGCTGGCGAGCCATTGAGATCTTTGAGTCAGTGCATAAAGTGATACTCATTGATCCCATCTCCCAGCTGCATTCCAAGGAAGTGCTGGCCAGTGAATAGGGACAAACGCTGCTGTCCTCGGGGAGAATGGAATCTGAACTGAATAAAGAAAAATCAGAAGACCTTTCAAAATCCAAAGACCAGATAAGAAGGAAGATTGTAGAGAATGTGTAAGACCAAGGGGAAAAAAACTAAAATTCGTGAGGTTTTGAAAGGCTCAACATAAATGCAAGATGTTTTGAAGCAATTTACACCAATAAAGTATTTTTTGAAACATAGTGCTGGCGCTCGAAAGATACTTGGACTCAGCGTTCGCGAGTGATTGATGCTTTATTATCCTTATCAATAAGAAGAGAAGAACTGGAGAATCCCTAAGGCTTCTTCAGTCTGCTCTGCCCAATTGCGTACAGTCAACCTTTTGTTATAGAGCAATTCTTACAACTCCTAATAAAGATAATTGTTTCTAGTCACGCACACTGGTAAATTATTTACATATGATACAAAGCGATAGGGCCAAGACACTAGCTATTTAATCGCATCCCATTGATAATGTCATAATCTTTAGTGGTAGACAGATGGAATGTCTGTTCAGATAGTGGTCATTTAATCATGTCTTTATTACAGTTTCAGTGCTCATTGCAAGAACATTCAGCTGTGTCCTGTTGATAGATGTACTGAAACATCAATCTTTGTCTGCCCTGTCTATTTCATTTACATGCAGAGACAGTGAGGGTGCTGGTGCTAATGTGCTAATTTTCCAGGCCCCCTGGCTGACCCCATGCTGAGCTCAGTCTCCTCTCCACAGTAGCCACTATTTTAGGAAATATGACCACTTGCACACAGCAAGCTCCTCCCAACGGCATTGTGATAATGACCAGTGTTTTACTGATGTTGGTTGAGAGATAAATATTGGCCCCAGGAGAAGTAGTGCCATGGAATCCTTTATGTCCACCTGAAGTCTCAGGATCTCAGTTTAATGTGTGATTTAAATGATGGTGCCCCAACATTGCAGCATTCCCTCAGTACTGAGTGTAAGCTTAGATTATGTGTTCAAGTCTCTGGAATGAGATTTCAACCAAGAAGAGCATGCTACCTGTGGTATCTTTTATCTTTCTGAGCTGTGCAGACATGACACACAATCTTATAAACTGTGTGTATTCACAGTGCTTTATAATGGCTACTTCATGCTTCTGACTATCTTCCAGCTCTTACCATGGCTATATTTATTCTTCCAAGTCTCCACCCAGGTCTAACCAATCAAGCAGAGTGAGCATCAACAGCTTTGACAAAGGGTCATCTGGACTCGAAACATCAGCTTTTTTCTCTCCATATAGATGCTGCCAGACCTGCTGAGATTTTCCAGCATTTTCTCTTTTGGCTTCAGATTCCAGCATCCACAGTAATTTGCTTTCATGAGCCTCAATAGTAAACTCCCACAATCACAGGACAGTTGAACACTACAGTGCCTATTGAACCATGGGTAACAGAAGTTCTTAAATATCTAAAAAGGAAAAGAATGTGGTTTTGATTGCAAAAATTATTTGATTTGTGAACCTTTGCCTGATTTGTGCTGCCTTCACCAATAGCCAAAGCCATTCTGCCTGATTCTGTGCCTGCCTGTCTTCATTTCCACCCTCTTTGAAAAACAAAATTCTGCAGATGAAGGGAATCTGGAAAAAAACAGCAAATGAAAGAAAACTCGGCAGACCTGGAAAGATAACGTTTGAGGCTGATGGGTTCTGATGAAAGGTCATGGACCTGATCATCAGTCTGGGATTGGGAACTCCAGGTCCCAGCCCCACATTGGTGCTCATCATGATGCAGTGCAATCTTTAATCGGCTCAGAGGGTGAGTCTGGCATCCAGTCAATGGCACTGAGTACTTCCAGGAGACAGGGAGGACTCAAAGGCAGACAGCAGGCATGACTGTGTTTACTTCTACCTTGCAGAATTGAGAAGCTGGCAGTCTCACTGTCCAGCAAAATGACCAGTCAATGAAAAGGTACTCGACCCCCTCCGAGAGGATGACCTTTTCTCTAATTGGTTTTGTTCAGCAGGAACATAATTAGGGTCTCCCCACACTGCATCTTACAGCAGGCTATTCACCTTCCCGATTTGCGATTTGAAAATCTCCTACTGACCTCTCCAGGCTGTCAAGCAGCATTCCCCCCTCAACACCACCCCCTGCCCCCCACTACCCAAGGAGCTCAATGTGCTAACGCCATTCCTCCACCAACATCAACACCATCTCATGGAGGCATAGGGCACTGGTAAGGGCACTATTTCCAAAATCTGCCTGCACCCAGCCTCACCCCCACTGGCAATTGAAAATCAAACCCAATAACTCTTTTCACAGTTGCTATCAATTACATTGACTTTGCTCATCCGTAATGCTGAAATCACTCTCATCTGACACACACAGTTGGCCCTCCAGTGGTGTCCACTGTACAGTGATCAGCGACAAGATCGCTAACTAATTATCACCATGTTAACTCGCTGAGTCTAAATCCCGGCCTTTTGACAAAGCATCAGATCAAGCCCAAGATGGGGTGCAATGCCTCATTTTGTCAGTTTGGATCTTATTTGTCCTTTTTATGGGAATCTTCAATTGGATTTTGAAATTTGATTTTGGAGACAGCAAGGAATGTATTTGGGTTTGCCTGATGCATTCTGAGCATTGGCTTTGTAATTTTAAGGATGGAGTAAAAACTAAAAAACAAAATCTCCCAACCTCCTCCTCTCACTTATTACCAATGCAGCTGAAAGCAAAATACTGCAGGTGCTGGAGACCTGAAAAAACTCAGCAGACCTAGCGACATCTGTGGAGAGAGGAAAACCGAGTTAATGATCTGGGTCCAATATGATTCTCCTTTGGAACACTGCAGCAGAGACTAGGAAAAAACTAGACATAACTCTTGCTTTGTAAGCAGTAGCTACTCTTTGGAAAAGCTGACTGAACCTTCAGGATCTCATTCAAATGGCCAAAGATGAGGGATTATAACTCCATCCCTGGCACAAAACGGGTGAATCTAGATTGGCTGCTTGTTTTATGCAGCACCTGATAACAAACTGCACTGCAGTCAATGGAATTAAATATCAGATATTGTATGTAACAGGTTGATCTGAATGGTTTATCCTATCTTGTCAAAAACTTGAGAAGCAATAGTTTAGGAAAATCCTATGACTGGATTTTGTAATTGACCTTTTTAGACATCTTGGTTATTCACAAGTCTCTGTAACCAAGTAGCCCAAACTGAAGGGATCAAAGCCTTTTCACTCCTGACAGGTTTATGGATTCTGTGCAAGAAACTTTGGGAAAGTTTGATGAGGTACATCTCCCCATGCTCCGTAAATTTCAATCAGAAGCCATGAGGAAAGTCAGCTGAGAGTCTGGAGAGCTTCACTCTGGACCATTAGAGGGAGCACTCTAACATGTTTGAGGTCCATTGCAATAAAATACTTTGGGGCAGGGTAGAGAGAGTTTTACTCTGTAGCTTCTCAAAGCTTTTTGAGTTCAGAGTGCTTGGTTCTGGAACCCCAGGGTGAAAAATATTCATTCCTGAACACTGGCATCCTACGCATTATGATCACAAAGATTCGCTGCAAAACAATGCAAAACAATCAAGGATAACTGCAAAAGTAATGATGAATTATCTGTTAGCCAGCACACCCCTTCATTCTCAGACAAGAGCATGGCAGTAATAAATTAATGAGTAAAAGTGATTACCTGGTTACTACAACATTGCTGTTTGCTTCTGTTTCTGCTTTATTTGTGTCAGCATTAGTCACAGACTAATGGACTCTGGACAGGTAGGGGGTTTTAGTTAAGTCGGGTAGCATGGTCGGTGCAGGCTTGGAGGGAAGAAGGGCCTGTTCCTGTGCTGTAATTTTCTTTGTTCTTTGTAATATCCGTCTTCCACCAGCATGTCTATGAGTAGCACTAGTTAAATAAGACCTGACCTGCTGAGATGGCCCTGATAATGTAAACTTTAAATGATCTAAAGATGGGTCTTGAAAATTTCCAATGATGGGGCTGTGACTATTTCCTTTGACACCTTGTTCCATTGTGGGATTGTCCTTTGGAAGAAAGATTGTTGATTCACTGTCTTTGAAATGAATGGTCGGTAGTTTGGGTGAAGGACAACATCGTGTTTTGTCATTGCTGAAGGGCACCAGATACTTGTTTCTGTTCGTTACTACCAGTCCATTCCGTATTTTATAGAAAGTGATCAGTCTGTTTTTCTCCCTAGTTTGCTGTGGTGATTCCCATTCCAAATTTTGATGAAGGATTGACATAGGTTAGCCTATTTCCCCTACTAATTCATGCAGGGCTGTGAAAGCATGTTTTTGGATCGCTTCAGTCTTATTTATATCCATTGCTATATAGCTGTCTCACAGAAACTTGAACATTCCAAGACTGGATGAACAAATGTTTGATAACTCTAATATGTTTGTTGTAATACCACAGGTTCCTCCTCAGAAATGCAAGAACCCCAGTTTGCTTTGTATGTTATGGAATCAACTTTGAAGGTTATTTTTAAGATGAACATCAGGTATGTGGGACCTAGCTGTGTGCAAATTCTTGTTGCATTGCCTATGTTACAGTGGTGTATATTCATGTGAGTTGACTATTGACAATGGTGTTGGGGACTGGGTTTGAATGATTAGGGCTCTGTCACTGTTGCTGGAATTCAAAGGCCTATAAGCAACTGATTAAAAAGCATTGCTTCTCAGCAATGAAGTGATGGCCAGATAACCTGTTTTGGTGATTTGGCTAAGAATTTGATATTGGGCTGGTCACAAGGGAGAATTTTTCTGTTCTCTGCATTGTTTGAACTGTATGTCTCCTCAACAAATGAGATTTAAGGATTGGAAAATAAATGGAAGAAGGGCTGAGGAGGAGAGTGAATTTGAGTGGGTAAATTCAATGTCAAATTAGGTAGAGTAAAAGAAATAGAGGGGAATATAAAACATTCCATGAAGAGACAGAGAGAGAAAGCAGAGACAGAACATAAACATAATAAAAAATTAAAGTCTTGACATTTTAAAAATCTTCCGGAAATATTCAAAACCTGATGAAATTAAACTCCATACTTGTGATAGTTAATGTTCAGTACCAGAGAGGTTGACTGGCAATCATGAATATGGGACTTGTAATAATGGGACTTAACCTGTGATGTGGTTAATGGATTAGTAATGATCAAATACCTAAAAGTTCCTGAAACAAAAATCAAACATTGGAAGGTTGAAGGTATTTTGCAGTGTTAGTGGTATGTGTTGCAATTCTAGGAGTAAGTTTTGGATTTTGGCACACCTTCTCCTGGCCTGAGGTTGGTGCCCTGTATACTCATAAATAATGATGAGTGCCATTAGCTTCACCATCATTCTGGTAGCAAATTATAGTTCAAGATCTGTCCCTTTGTGTGAAGGAATGCATCCTGCCATTAGTCCCGAACCTGCCTTTCACCTTGCGAGCTTGGTCTTGCAGTTGTATGATGCTAAGGAATTAAGTCACTGTGAGATTTAAATGCAATGACCCTGTGGCCTTGAATTCTGAAACAACAGCTATACGACTCACCTTCTGTGTATAAATGGGATTCAAAGGATGAGAGATATTAAAAACAAATATGAAAATGTGTCCAACATCGATTTCACAAAGCTCCTGTAACTGACTGCAGAAAATATTTTTACACTGACAATCAAAATTTGTGCGCAAATACAAACAGGCAACATTTAAATATCTTTTAAGAAACCACAATGGAAATCTAGTTCCTTTTGCTCGTTTTTCTCCATCCTTGAAGTGTCAGGACACGTGTCAATTAGGCTCAATAATCAGGCATTAGGAAGTATGAGTCACAAAGAATATTATACCGGAATGTTGTTGCAACATTCAATTGCATCGAGCATTTTATGAAATAGTGGGTGTTTGTCACATTTATCAATGTCACCAGGGCAACAGTGAAAAAGTATGAAAGACGTTTTTTGATTTAATCTTTCCTCACCACCAAATTTCACAATTCTTTTCTTATTTGCCCTTGGTGAGATGAGGAATTTGGAAATTAAAATTCAAGAGTGATGTGAAACTGGCTGCAATGGCTTCTTGTGCAAATAACATCATGCCAAAATGACTGGGAGGGATTTTTCCTAAAATACATGGATGTAGATTTTAAAATACCGACACAACATCTTTCTCTAGAAAAATTCCTTAAGGTAGAAAACAACTCGAATGATTGAGGATTTATGAAAATAATTTCATTATGTATTTTCCATTGTGTATTACAGCTCAGTCTCACATTTTTCTTCAACATTTCAAAAGCAAGTTCAGCACAGCGGTATATAGTTGCAGTCAATTCATTTCATGATGTACTCCCCTCAATAAAGCACTTCATCTTGTAGTTGACAATTTCCTGAAAGGTAGAAGTTGGATATTCTGCTAACCCATTGATAGCTCATTTTCCATAGTCAGCACAATTCATTGTTTGACATTTAAAAATCCACCCCGTCTTCTCTGCTAATGTTTTAGTATAAACCTCATCCTTTGTATCTTCTTGCTGCTGGGACTTTGTACTTTTTCCTGTCAGCTTTTTCTTTTTCATCTTCACAACTTCTTGAGTGTCAATTTTATTGGTAAGGGGTGTTTCCAATACCTTTCAGAAGATATAAATATTTACATAAATACTGCACTAGATCACAGTATCTCACTTCTAATTGTTTTTTGCAATTAAATTCTGATTGCATTTTACACTCAAGACAGATTAGTAACAGAGCCGTAATATCTACAGGACACATTCTTCCCCTACACTGGAAAACACATGTACAGAAACCCACTAAGGAAGGATACCCATCACTTCCATTCCACATCTCTGAAGTAAGAAAGCAAAAGGTATTTTGTATTGTCCCTTTCATACTCTGAATGCCAAAGATATGTCAAATATCAGTTATACATCTCAAACAATACAGCTTTGAAATATCAGCTGAGATTATGGCCCAAATCATCTTGTTTCTTTTAAGCATCCTCGATTTTAATTGTTCCTCAATTAGTGGCCATATCTTCAGCTGCCTAAAGACCCTAAGCTCTGAATTCTTTTCTTAAACTTCCCCCAACATTTTCCCTTGTTCTCCCTTCTCTAAAGGAGATACAGTAGATAGATAAATAGATTGATATTTAGATAAAATTGTGTGTTCGTTTTCACTGAAAAATTCACCTTGCTCATGACTGTGTATTGAAAATGTAATGCTACTGTACTTAGGGAAACTGCTAGTTGTCTAACAGAGGCTTGTTACATTATGTATACAGGTGTCCTTTCAAACGCATGTTCTTAAATGAGTTATTTTTGTAACATGTTGTTGCTTGGAAATACTGAAGTATATTCAAATGGTAACTGTACGACAACAAATTAATATCTACACAGAAAGACTCGAACAAATTGGACAGCAGCATATGTAACCAACCAGAAGAAAAAATTTCAAGATGTCTTTGATACTCGGCAACTCATCCACACCCCCCACTCAATAAAAGACTCAAGAGAAGATTAAAACAAATAGTTCAAATGTAAAGAAAACTGGAGAAAATGCAAAAAAGAAAGATTTGCCAAAATTGAGAAGGGAGAAGGCGAAGTTACAGGGATATGGGGATCCAACAGGAAAGTGGGCCTAGCTGGATTGATCTTTGAAAGAGCTTGCAAAAGCATGAGGGCAGAATAGCCTCCTTGTCTCCTGTAAGATTCTATGGATCTCTGATTAGATCTTTAGGCTGTGAGTTTATTCAAGGGTCTGATAATGGTGGACATGGAAATAATGTTTCCACTTGTGCAACGAAGCAAAATTATGGAAGATAAATATATGAGGATCACTAATAATTCCAAAAGGGAGTTTTTTGAAAATCTTTTTAGCCAGAGATTTGTGAGAATCCCTACCATGGAGTGGCTAAGGTGAATAGGATTGAAGGCGTAGATGGATAAACACATGAGGGAGAAAGCAATAAAAGAAGATGGTGATAGGGTGAGACGAAGAGAGGGAGGGAGGGGTAGAGCATAAACTCCAGCATGGACTAATTTGGCTGAATGGCCTGTTTCTGTGTTGTAGACTTGGGCCGAAAACCCCTGATCTCGCCCACTGCAGTGAATGGAGTTTTGGCTGAGTGCCAAATTCTCCATTCTCACTGGCAGCATCATAGGTACAGTTGAGATTGGGGAATCCAGTCTTTATGTAATTTTACAAAACAGATTTTGCTGTCAGAAATTCTGCATTTACTAAAGGTGTTACTACAACATTTTTCACAGGTGACTGTGGTCAGATGTTAAAGTTAATCATTCTTCTCTGATTTTCCAATGAGTGATAATTCCTCTTTTAAAAGGATATTTCTTCCATTTTGGCAATAACTTGATACCATTTACATATTATGAATGAGCTAAAAGTGATTGAAAATCTGTTGCTGAATAACACAGTAAAATGTCTGACAACACCAGGTTTTAGTCCAACCGATTTATTTGATAGTGAACGCACAAGCTTTCAGGTTAGTCCCTTTGTCAGGTGACTGGAGAGTTCTGGCCTCAGACAGAGCATATAAAGCACAGACAATTTACAGATTACTGATTAAAATGCGAATCTTTACACCTAACCTGCTGTTCAAGTCTTGAAGTGGCCGACAATGTGAGTGGAAGGAGCACTGATCACAGGTTAAAGAGATGTGTATTGTCTCCAGACAGTACAGTGAGTGAGGTTTTGCAAACCCAGGCAAGTGTTGGGGGTTACAGATAGTGCGACATGAACCCAAGATCCTTGTTGAGGTAGTTGCAAGAAAGGATACGTTGCAAGAAAGGATGTCCCGAAGCATGGTACATTGGGGAGACCATGCAGACGCTACCACAACGGATGAATGAACATCGCTCGATAATCACCAGGCAAGATGTTCCCTTCCTGTTGGCGAACACTTCAGTGGTCACAGGCATTCAGCCTCTGACCTTCGGGTAAGCATTCTCCAAGGCAGCCTTCACGACACATGACAGCGCAGAGTCGCTGAGCAGAGACTGATAGCCAAGTTCCACACACATGAGGACGGTCTCAACAAGGATCTTGGATTCATGTCGCACTACCTGTAACCCCCAACACTTGCCTGGGTTTGCAAAACCTCACTCACTGTACTGTCTGGAGACAATACACATCTCTTTAACCTGTGATCAGTGCTCCTTCCACTCACATTGTCGGCCACTTCAAGACTTGAACAGCAGGTTAGGTGTAAAGATTCGCATTCTAATCAGTAATCTGTAAACTGTCTGTGCTTTATATGCTCTGTCTGAGGCCAGAACTCTCCATTCACCTGACGAAGGGACTAACCCGAAAGCTTGTGCGTTTACTATCAAATAAATCGGTTGGACTAAAACCTGGTGTTGTCAGACTTTTTACTGTGTTTACCCCAGTCCAACGCCGGCACATCCACATCATGGCTGAATAACACTACAGGATGGATTCAATCCTAGCCCTTAACACAAACCCAATGTTGGGGGCGGAATTCTCCCAAAAAAATTCTAAATGTTGAGTTCACAGGAAAACTGGAGCAATTCATACTGGTTTTCTCAGTGGGAGTTCACACCAGAATCCCCCATACTCTGTGCATTGCAGAGACCACCAGCATGAATATTACTAGATTTCAGGGGATCGGGCCTATTTCCACTTGGGAGGCTGGAATTAGCAGGCCTCTGCGCATGCATAGTGGCCCCGAACTGTGAGCTTCCCCATTTGCTGGTGAAATCCCCACAGTGCTGGTCCCCCAACCTCTCCACAGCCTGATCGCAGCCCCCATGATCATTCTCAGGCAGCTTTGACCTCCCCTGCCTCCATCCCCAACCACCCCAATTTCCAGCCCCTGTGACCAACCACCCCCTCCAACCTCCCGCAGTGCAGATGCCCCAGGAGGCGGATCCTCCTCCCCAACTCCGGGGCACGCCCCGATCATTGTCCTCCCTCCTTCCCCCACCGATCTCTATGCAGAGTGGCAGCAGGACACCCACCCCTTGCACCCTACAGGACGGGAGAATCACTTCCAGGATTTCCTATTTAAATGCAATAAGCCATTGTATTCCTGTTGATATTGTTTTCATTCTTTCACACGATATGGGCATCGCTGGCAAAGCCAGCATTTGCTGCCCATCCCTAATTGCCCTTGATCTGAGTGGATTGCTTGGCCATTTCGAAGTGACTGGAAGCCAGTGTCCAGTGGCGTTCCACAGGGATCCGAATTGGCATCCCTATTGTTCGTCATTTATATAAATTACATTGATACAACTATATAACTATAGGATTAGTAAATTTGTGTATGAGGAGCAGTTGTTCCCCGATTGCTGTGCAGACACATGGATTTGGGCCAGTGTCTGTGGGAGTTTGCGCATTCTCCCCGTGCTTGCGTGGGTTTTCTCCGGGTGCTCTGGTTTCCTCCCATACCCCAAAGATGTGCTGTTAGGCTGATTGGCAGTAATAAATTGTCCCTAAATTAGTTTCCCTCAGTGTGGATGGCCATAAAACATTAGGCAAGGGTCATGGGTGGAGGGGGGGACTGGTGGTGTTGGGATGGCAGCACGGGCTCGTTGGGCCGAAGGGCCTGTTTCCCGGGCTGTTTTTGTTCTTTGTTCTTTGTTCAAATTGAAGGATTAGTCACGAGGGGACATAGGTTCAAGGTGAGGGGCAGAAGGTTTAGGGGGGTTGTGAGGAAAAACATTTTTTTACCCAGAGAGTGGTGACGGCCTGGAATGCGCTGACTGGGAGGTGGTAGAGACGGGTTGCCTCACATCCTTTAAAAAGTATTTGGATGAATACTTGGCACATCATGACATTCAGGACTATGGGACAAGTGCTGGCAGATGGGAATAGGTGGGAGTTCAGCTGTTTCTAATCTGTTGGTGCAGATGCAATGAGCCAAAGGGCCTCTTCTGCACTGTATGATTCAATAATTTCGAGGGCAGTGAAGTGTTAACCGTGTTGCTGTGGGTCTGGAGTTACATGTAGGCCAGACCAGGAAGCATGGCAGATTTCCTTCACTAAAGGACATTAGTGAACTAGACAGGTTTTTCTGACAATCAACCGTCGTTTTGTGGTCATGGGACTGAGACTAGCTTTTCAATCCCAGGCTATTAATTGAAATTAAATTCCACTAGCTGCTGTCACCAGAGCATTAGCCTTGGGATCTGGATTACAAGTCCAGTGACAGATATACCACCTCTTTCCATCATCATATGAATTGTTCAACAGTGCAACATTAATGTTGCTGTTATTTTTCAACCAATATCGCACTATCCTTTATAATTATTTGTTCCATTAGAACAGGCAACTAGGAACTGACTCTCACATCTCAAAGAATATCAATCTGCAGAATAGAATGCTCTCAATCCTACATTGGCATCTTAATCTGGGTTCTGTTTCAGAATGTGGAACTCCTACACAGGGGAAGATTGAAGTGAGTATTGTAGGTGCATTTAAAGGAAAGCTGAATAAACACAGAAGGGAGAAAGAACACAGGATTATACAGATAAAATAAGATGAAAAAAATGGGACGAGGCTCACATGGGAATAAGAACTAGCATGAACTACTTGAGCCAAATGACCTGTTTGTGCTATCACTATTTCATGGCGACACCAGGACTTGCCTGCCAGCTGACTTGCCTTCTAGCAAGAGCCTTGCATCACATCCTTTGGGAAAGACCGGCTGAAGTCAGTGACAATAAGTCATTTGACTGGCTAACAATGGATCTTCTCCAGGATCAAGGACCTTTGGGGCTGCAAGAGCTGCCGTCATTCAGAAGTCAACAGCCACCCATTGCAGGTAGTGCTTTTGGGAGCAGTAGCAGCTGCCAGCAATTCAGTCCCCTGAGGCCCACGATCAACGAGGGAGCACAGGCCATGGGTAAGTGAGAGTGGAATGGACATGAGGTGGGGGACTGCAAGTGTGGGGTGAAAAGCGAGGTTTGTCAGTAGGAGCAGTAGGGCTATCAGCAGGCAACCCCCATTTTCTCAATGCTGGGTGTCATGATCAAGCAGTGCGTGCCTTTGAATGAAACCCACACGCCCCCACCCGGTGCCCACAAGGAAACCCAACAGGGCTTGTTTTTGATCTTCCCCTTAATGACTGCCAGTGCTGCTATAGGCTTAATACCAGTGGCAGTGGGACGAGACCCAAAGCGAGTATTAATTATTCACTTAAGGGCCCCAGTTGGCAGCAAGGCAAGAAGGCTATCTGTGATGCAGGAAGATGGCAAGGACCCACCTGATTAAATGCCCTCCCACCCACCACCTCCAAGCTGACCTTTGAGGAACGTAGAACATTAAAATGTAAGAACCAGGAGCAGGATTAGGCAATTCAGCCTTCTGAGCCTGCTGTGCCATTCAACATGATCATGGTTGATCTCATCTTAGCCTTAACTCCACTTTGCTGCCCATTCTCCATAGCCTTTCAACTTATTACTAATTAAAAGTGGCACAGTGGTTAGGGGTCACAAGCACTGCTGCCTCACAGTGCCAGGGACCCAAGTTCGGTTCTAGCCTCGTGTCACTCTGTGTGGAGTTTGCACTTTCTCCCCCGTGTCTGTATGGGTTTCCTCCCACAATCCAAAGATGTGCAGGTTAGGTTGATTGGTCCTTCTAAATTGACCTCAGTTCAGGGGCATTAGCAAGGTACATGTGTGGGGTTACAGGAATAGGGCCTGGGTGGGATGTGCTCAGTACAGAGTTGATGGGCCAAATGACTTCCTCCTGTACTGCAGGGATTCTGTTCTATTCTCTCTAAAAATCTATCTCCTTCTTATGTTCACTCAATGTTCCAGCATCCACCATACTCTGGGATAGTGAATTCCACAGATTCTCAGCCCTTTGGAAGAGGTCATTTCTCCTCATCTCCATTTTAAATTTGAGGAGGGCATTTAATTTTGCCCAAAAAGTGGAGCTCAATCCACATTGCTTTATGATCCAAAAGTGCTGTTAACTTGTAAAAGCTAACATGTTCATTACATTGAAAATAGCCACTGGCAGTTAATGCAATGAACTTGTGACATCCATGTTCTCAAGGCCCAAAAACGTTCACTACTAACCCTAAAATAGAAAGGAAAAAAAAAACTTGCATTTATATAGCACCTTTCTGAATCCAAAATATCCCAAAGTGCTTTACAACCAATGAGTTTCTTGCACAGCAAGGTCTCATAATGTGATAACAACCAGATAATTTGTTTACAGTTGGCTATTTTGAAAATAGTTATTTTCACCATGGGGAATGATGAGCTTGGTTAGTCAGCAGCACTTTTGGGTTAGAAAGTTGTGTGGGCTCAAGGACCATTCATATAATTAAATAGCATATACTACAGAGAAACATCAAGTATTCGACAGAGAAACATAGGGTATACTATAGAGAAACATAGGGTATTGTAAAAATGCTCACTCACTTGTTCAGCAAAAACTTATTTATTTACAGGTTAAACTATACAGAGGCTTACAGCCTCATAGCTGCAATCAGCTCCCATGATAACTCTGAATACAGAAGCCTGCACTTACCAGGGTGATCCCCTCATCCTGCTCTCTGATTGGTTCCCTTCTCATGTGACCCTTACACTGCAGATTGGTCCTTAAAGGGACAATCACTTCCAAGTCCCTTTATACAAATGTCAATTCTCACAATCCCAGATAATTGAACATTTAGTACGTGAATTTACACAATTAGAAATCAAGTCTTTCAGGGGTTTCTAAATCCTAGTGGAGCAGTGTGCCTCCTGTCTGGAGCATTGTTGCACAGGATTGCTGTCAGACTGAACCACAATAATAGGTGCCTCTTCAGGCACAGGCAGTTCAGTTCCATTTGTTTCCATGGAGACGTCGCTTGTGCCTGCCATTGTTGACCAGATACTTCAGTGCTAAAACTGTCAGCAATAATTCCTGAGGGCGATATACTTCCTGATGACAAAGCTGGCTGCTGGGGCATCTTTCTTTTTCTCAAATTGTCTGTTTTCAGTCGATCCCTTCTTCTACTTCCACTTGATAAGACAAGTCCAATTTTAGTGATGATGATACCAGGGACCCAGCTCAGCCCACCAGCAAAACTTCTCACATACACAGAATAATCCACCATAAACAACTATGTTGACTGACATGTATCATGACTTGTCTTCCAACTGTTCTGCTTGGTCTCTCTCTGCCCTCCATGACAAATTTGGAAACACAAGATGTTGGTTCATTAACAACTCTGCTGGTGGGACCCCTGTTTTTGCATGGAGCCATCCAATAGCTCAGAAAGAAGTGTGAGATTCTGGTCTCCAGGGAATCTCCTGACAGCTTCTTTAGGTTAGACTTAGAAGTTCAAACAGTTCATTCAGCCAGTCCATTGGATGTTGGGTGGTAAGACGCAGTTCTAATACGCTTTAGATCATTGAGTGTGGTGAAGTTTTGAAACTCAGCACTTGGGGCAGCATGGTGGCACAGTGGTTAGTACTGCTGCCTCACAGTGCCAGGGACCCGAGTCCAATTCCCGGCTTGGGTCACTGTCTGCGTGGAGTTTGCACATTCTCCCCATGTCTGCATGGGTTTCCTCCGGGTGCTTTGGTTTCTTCCCACAGTCTGAAAGATGTGCTAGTTAGGTGCATTGACCCGAACATGCGCCGGAGTGTGGCAACTAGAGGAATTTCGTAGTAACTTCATTGCAGTGTTAATGTAAGCCTTACTTGTAACTAATAAATAAAACTTCAAAACTTTAAAAACTTTGTGAACACTCTTCCATTGTCAGACACTGTGACTTCAAGTATTCCGTGGGTGGAAAAATATTAGCATAATTTTTCAATGGGAGCATGCGATGTAGGAGACATCGTCTCAAAAATGTTCATCCACTTGGTGCGCTTCAATAATGAGCAGAAACACTGAGCCTAGGATGGACCAACATATTCAACATGGACTTGTACCCATGGCCGGCCAGGCCATTCCCAACGGTGCAGTGGGGCTGCAGCTGGCAACCTTGTTATAATTGGCACTTTTCACAGTGCTTGACTGAGCTCTTGATGTCGGCATCAATGCCAGGCAACCACATATAACTTCTGGCGAGCAACCTTTGAGATGCCCAGATGAGCACTGCCTAATTCTATTGGAAGCAGCTCTCTTTGCCTAGGACAGGGATGACTGCCCTTGCTCCCCAGAGCATGATGCCATCCTGGCAATTCAATTCATCCTGCGGATAACAAATGGCTTCATTTCTTCAGAAATTAGCTCATTGGCCCAACCTGTAAGCATTTTGAGCCTCGCTTTTGTTCAAACATGGATCCCAACTGGTCAAGTACTTGATTTGCTTTGCCAAGACTGGGACTGCATCCAAAAAAATTCACTGCCCTGACAATTTCATGTGGCACTGGAGCAGTTATAACACTTTCTTGTAAAGAGGTTGGTTAAGACCATTCCCATTTGCTATGTGTGTTCTATGTTGGTGCTTGAATGTATATTCATAGGTGGACAGAGTTAATGCCTAACACTGACTTCTTGCTGATGCAATTGGCAGAATAATCTTTACTTTAAAAAGACCCAAGGGTGGGCAGAAATGATGGTAAAATGCCTAACGTATGTACACTGATGGAATTTATTGACACCAAAAATAATAACAATACTTTCTCAATTTGTGAGTAGCCTTTTTCAGTCTCTGAGAGAGTTCTTCAGACATATCCTATTGGCCTTTCAGATCTGTCATCCATCTCATAGAACAACACCACACCAATATTATGTGAGCTGGCACAGTTCCTTAGACAGATGAAAATATATTAACAAGTTCAAAGAGTGCAGCAATTGCTTTACTCTATTGAAAGCTTCTTACTGGGGAGTCTTCCAAATCCAACACTGGTGCTTTTTTAGCAGAATATGCAAGGAGACAATAACATCGACATGTTTGATAAAAACGCCCATAGTAATTTACCATTCCCAAAAATGATTTGAGCTCAGATGTGTTTTTGGAGGCCAGTGCCTCTTTTATGGCCTTGATCTTCTTTTCCATAGGGTGTAATCCTTGTGCATCTACACAGTACCCTAGGTAGGTTACTCTCAGTAGCTTGAAAAGTACATTTCTCCTTCTTGAGGTGAACTCCATCCTCCTGAAATCTCTTCAACATGTCCTCTAAGTCTGCCAGATGTTACGCTTCTGTCAATCCTGTTATGAGAACATCATCAAGGTATACCACAACTTGCAGCAGACACTCCATTGTCCTTGGGAAAATTGCACATGCTGACGACATAGAGTCATAGGGGTTTACAGCATGGAAACAGGCCCTTTGGCCCAACTTGTCCATGCCACACTTTTTTTTAAAATCCCTAAGCTAATCCCAATTGCCCACATTTGGTCCATATCCCTCTATAACCATCTTACCCATGTAACTCTCTAAATGCTTTTTAAAAGACAAAATTGTACCTACCTCTACTACTACCTCTGGCAGCTTGTTCCAGACACTCACCACCCTCTGTGTGAAAAAATTGCCTCTCTGGACACTTTTGTATCTCTCCCCTCTCACCTTAAACATACACCCTCTAGTTTTAGACTCCCCTATCTTTGGGAAAAGATATTGACTATTTAGCTGATCTATGCCCTCATTATTTTAAAGATCTCTATAAGATCACCCCTCAGCCTCCCATGCTCCAGGGAAAAAAGTCCCAATCTATCTAGCCTCCTTATAGCTCAATCCATCAAGTTCCGGTAACATCCTAGTAAATTTTTTCTGCACTCTTTCTAGTTTATTAATATCCTTTCTATAATAAGTTGACCAGAATTGCACATAGTATTCCAAGTGTGGCCTTACCAATGTCTTGTACAACTTCAACAAGATGTCCCAAAGCCGAAAGGCAAATGAATTGGAACAACTATTTGTGTGTGTGTTTGTCATGCCATAACCTCAGGAAGGGTTGTCTAATTCAAGTTACTGATATACATGACTCATATTCAGTTTTGTATAAGATTGACCTCCAGCCATTTTTCCATACAGGTCTTCAATCTTCGGGATTGGATGTTTATCCATCCTGGCAACCCAATTAACTGTTAACCATAATCATCACAAATGCGAGCAGTGTTGTCTGGTTTCCATTTGGGAATTACAGGTGCTGCCCATTCCAAGAACTGAATTGACAGGATAATTCTCCTAATTGCTTTAATTCAATATCTACTTTCTAATTGCTTTAATTCAATATCTACTTTCTCATAAAACATACATAAGAACATAAGAAATAGGAGCAGGAGTAGGCCATCTAGCCCTTTGAGCCTGCCCCGCCATTCAGTAAGATCATGGCTGATCTGAAGTGGATCAGTTCCACTTTCCCGCTTTCTCCCCATAACCCTTAATTCCCTTGTCTATCAAAAACCTATCTACCCGTGACTTAAATATATTTAGTGAGGTAGCCTCCACCACTTCAACGGACAGAGAATTCCAGAGATTCACCACCCTTTGAGTGAAGAAGTTCCTCCTCAACTCCGATCTAAACTGCACCCCCCCCTTATCTTGAGGCTGTGCCCCCTTGTTCTGCTATCCTTTCTAAGCGGGAAGAATCTCTCTACCTCTACCCTATCCATCCCCTTCATTATCTTATACATCTCTATAAGATCCCCCCTCATCCTTCTAAACTCCAATGAGTACAGACCCAGACCTATTTAGTCTCTCTTCATAGTCCAACCCCCTCATCTCCGGTATCAGCCTAGTGAACCTCCTCTGCACTCCCTCCAAGGCCAATATATCCTTCCTCAAGTGTGGCAATCAAAACTGCACACAGTACTCCAGCTGTGGCCTCACCAGTACCCTGTACAGTTGCAGGAAGAGCTCCCTAGTTTTATATTCTGTCCCCCTCGCAATAAAGACCAACATTCCATTAGCCTTCTTGATCACCTGCTACACCTGCAGACTGGGTTTTTGCGAGCCTGCACCAAACACAATCCCACCCAGGCCCGACCCTCATATCCCTACTTTACTTAATCAACTATTCAGCAGACTTGACTTAGCTCTGCAACTGTACATAATGTGGCTTCTCCTATGACAATAAAAACACTCAGCCACCTTATACTTGCAGGATCCAGGGGAATAATTACCTTCACATCATCAACATTCCACTTGAAACTTTGATGACTGATTACCTCTTTTTCATCTTCTTGTCTTACTTGTGGCTGGATTAACTTCCCACCTCGTGGCCACTTCTTCAGATTTTGTGCCCTTACTGACCTTAGGTTCCCACCCTAACCAGTCAGTGGCACCATTTTGAGCACCCTGTCAGTCTTGTGCACCTTTTTCAGTGCTTTCCATTGCCTGCACTATCTCCATTGCTCATTTAAAATTTATATCATCCTCTGCAAGTAATCTCTGTAGAATCACCTCATTATTCACCCCACAGACAAATCTGTTCTGTAACATATCATTCAAGGTAGCTCCAAAATCACAATATTCTGATATCTATTTCAATTTCAGTTGTTTCAACTAGGGTTCTCTCCCCTTTAATTAAACTTGAATCTCTGGAGTATGACTGATGGTTTAGGCTGGAAATTTAACTTGATCAATTCCATAAGTTCACTAAATGGTTTGCAGTTGGGCTTGCTTGTGGCTGTCAGGCTGTGAATCAAATTATATGTTTGGATTCCACACGCACTCAGCAAAGTTGCCTTGTGCTTTGCCTCCTCCCCAATTTAGTTTGCTTGGAAGTAATACCCAAGGGCAAAATACATAGAATACAAGTCCTCCTCAGAGCACTCAAATGGATCTATCAATCCAAAGAGGATATCTAAGTCAATACTTTTCTCTTTTCTCAACTTCATTGTGAATTGGATACTCATATCCTACAGACACGTTTGAGCAGTCTGTGTTGATGGTAATGGTTGTCCCAACTGTGTGGAGCTACTGGATGATTGATGCTGTTTTGCCAATTCTCGCATTGAGGTCAATCTCTACATCACCCTCCCTGGAGATGTTGCTCTCCAGGTAGGGGAAATGTCAATAGGGGAAGTGGTCAATATCCTCAATGTTCTCATGCCTGGTGGCAATGGCACAGACTTTTGCCATCCAGTGCTCATTGTGTGAGTCTTCTTGCAGTTGCTGCACCAACCAATCTTGCTGTTTTCCCTCTCAAGGCTGGTGGAGCATATGCAATTCTTCAGCCATCAAGATGATGCCATTTGCCAAACCCAGGTGCATCAACCAGTGTTGCTACAGGATACCAAAGTCTGTGCCCACCTTGGAAGTAGGCAGAGTATTCAGCCTTACTGTTCTCTTGTGGTAATGCTGAAGGAGTCTGTGGTGTCCCTGCTGTCTTGATGCAGCAGCTGGAGGTGTGTTATAAGGCTTTAAAGATGTTCATATCCCGCTCTGGAGTGCTGTACTGTTTGCAACGTACCAGAGTGACTGCCAATCAATGTTATTGCATGCTATTGTCAGCTTTGACAAAGGGTCATCTGTACTCGAAATGTCAGCCCTTTTCTCTTCTTACAGATGCTGCCAGACCTGCTGAGATTTTCCGGCATTTTCTCTTTTGGATGTAACTGAAAGTCTTTTTGAAATCACTGAAGTTGATAGCAAATGGCTTCTGATGCTCTAACCGCTGCTCTGTTTGCAGCAGAATCTGCTACCTAGAAGATCTTCAAGTTCTTCATGAAGGATACTGTCCACATCTGCTTTCAATTTGTTAAGGAGCACCATAATGAAGACCTAACCAGGTACTGACAGAAATGTTAAGCCCTTCCAGTTAGTATATTTGCTGAGATTTCCTTTCTTTGGCAGTTTGAGCGTTCCCTATCGCCTCAAGTCACCTAGAATGCTCTGTAAGTCCCGATCATGCTGAAGAGGTCTCTGAGCCCTCTTGTGATAGTGTTGTTGTTATGCTTCACTAGATCTGGTATTCATCAAGTCCAGGTGTCTTGCAGTTCTTCTGGTTCCATGGACCTCTGACCTGGCTATTTCACCCAGTTTGACGTTCAGTTGGTGTGTTTAAACACAGACATGGAGCTGGGGGTGGGCTGGTTGAGGATCTCCCAGAAGTGTTCCACCCATCTTCTGTAGTGCCGTGTTGCCCTTGCCTTTGATTGGTACAATGCTTCTTGCATCAGTCAGCTTCTATACATCCAGTACAGTATCTGGGATTTGTTCCAATTTGCTGTTGTGCATGCCTCCATGTCTTTTAATTCTATCTATATTCATTTGTCTCTCCTGCAGCTCTTCTTCACAGCTTTATCTAGTCTTCTGGGCTTATTCTCTTCTCATATTTGTTCAGTGTTCTTTTCCTGGTTCCTTTTGATCTTTCTCAGCTTTCTTTAACCAATCAACTTTCATGTTGTGTCAGTGATCCATTTTACTTTGTGGGATCCTCTCCAATGCCTGATGGTTATTTCTCCACTCTTCATAAGCCTTCTTCCGAAGATTTCCCACTGTTCCTCGATGCAGTACTTCAAATCTATTGGAGAGGTGGGAAACTATCCAACATGTCCTTGTCCTTCATTTGCTCCGTTGCAAGTGACCATTGTGACTTTGCAGTTGTTGCTTTCTTTAGCTTCAAGTGGATCTTGCCTTACACAAGATGGTGGTTTAATTCTACAACAGCACCTCAACACATCCAGACCTCTTTTAGGATGTCCTCCTTGTGCTGCTGATGCATATATAGTCAGTCTCATTCAGGGTGTTACCATCTGGAGACCTCCATTTTTTTTGTGGATATTCTTATATTTGAAGTAAATGTTCCCAATGCTGGGTCCATTGTTATTGCAGAAGGACAACTGACGCTCACTGTTTCTGATGAGCATGCTTGCTGACCCATGGGCCCAATCATACTGTTCAGTCCTGGCTGGTTGACATTAAGCTTTGCATTGAGGTCACTGACCTGTAATTTGACTGCATAGCTAGGTGCCCCATCTACTGTGTAAGGAAATTGGCAGTAGAAATCACCTTTCTCCTCCTCTGTGTCTGTCTCTGTTAATGCGCAGTGACTTTGGTGTACTTGTGTGCAATCTGTTGATGATGATGCGGTGGTTTACTGGCTTCATTAACGCTTGTGCTGAGCATCTATTAGAATGAGGTCAACTCCATACTAATGGTGATAATGTTCTTGTTGCCATTGCCATACAGAATCATCATGACCTCCCTGCTGATTCATCCTTGACTTATTCACTGTATCTCATGGCACCAAAGTTGTCAAATCGATATGTTCTCGTCTTGTGCAGAACCTGAGACATCTCCCCACACTGGAAGACCATTTGGACATTCCAAGTGCCCATTCTGGTGGTGGTTTTGGTGTTGAAGATTGGGCTTTTCAGGAATCAGACTTTCTTTCAGCTTTCACCCAAATGTGTCATCCATGCATCCTCTGTTGTGCTGTCCTTTCTTTGTGGGTTTTGCCACCAAGGCAATTTATGCCATTTTTCTAGCAGCAATGGGCTTTTACAGGGTGAGGGTGCCCCACCTATGCTCAACCTTCCTCCTTTCTAAACCAGACTTGAGAGTGGTATCGGTGGAGTTGACTGGGGATATCCAATTTTGGGGAAGTCTGGGAATGAGAGTGACAGAGGTTGGGAATTGGTGGGGGTATTGCATTTTCTGGTGGTGTCCTGATGGACATCCCTGAATTCCCTTGGGCTGCTCTGGTCCTGCTCTGCTGGGTTGACCTGGCAAAAATTTCAGAGATCCATTTCTTTTTGGCACCAACCATTTCAAGTCTCTTGTCTCAACTTCAGTCTTCCAGGAGAGGAGATGGTGAAGTGGAGATTTGATAGAGATGTTCAAAATCATGAGAGAAATTGTTCCCACTTCTAAAGGGATTGAGAACAAGAGGACACAGATTTAAAGTGATTTACAAAAGTAACAAATGCAATATGAGAGAAAACTTTTTCACATAGCGCGTGAATGATATTCAAAAGAAATCAGACTCAGGGATGTATTAAATTTAAAAGCAGGGGAGGCAGGAAGAGTGTTCACCAACTGCCCCAGCTAACTGTGATCAGTATGGCGAGAAAAAACACAGGCATGAAAATTATCCCGCCAAAGAGGCTGAATGCCATTTTCATAGAAAAAGGGGTCACTTTCAGAATGTGTGTCATGGCAGGAAACTTGTACAGAATAAACATAAAGGGAAGCCTTCAAAAGGTTACCTTCAAAAGGTAAAATAGAAGATATTGATGATACCGAGATGCCTTTCCTTGTAGAGATCCATGAACCAAGCCAAAGTTTCTGGCAAAGTTGAGCTCTGACTAAGGTCACCCTGACTTGAATCGTTGGCTCAGTTGTCTCACTCCAGAAGCTGTCAGACCTGCTGAGATTTTCCAGTATTTTCTGTTTTTATTTAAGATTTCAGCATACACAGTATTTTGCTTTTATTACAGAAGTTTCTGGAGTGCTGATATCCTAGTGGAGGGAAACAAGACACACAATTAAGCAAAGGTGCAGTTCTTTCTAATGCAGGATTGCGATTGGAGAAAAGTTCTCTTCAGCTAGTATGCAAAAATACTAGACTGGCCAGGAGAAATTGAATTCAAGGTCATAGGATAACTGAATGCAATCTTTCATACATAACAGAAAAAAAATCACTGAAACCTGATATATGATACTGAACCAAAGATATTCACCGTTAAGCAGAAAAGCCTGTACCAACTTGCAACTGATTTGCAGATTAGAGGATCTGGAAAGTTGAGAAGTTCAGTCTAAAAACTTCGCAACTGTTCACAGGACCAGGAAAGCTGAAGACAGCAAACCACGTGACTCTACTTATAGAAATGAAGCCAATGTGTCTGTTTACACCCAGAAAAGTTCTCCATCCACTCTTGCCAAAGGTTAAAAAAGGAACCGACTATGTTGAAACAAGGCACTTCAGTGCAACTGTGACTGCAACTGCCATGTTCCTCAGGCAGTCCTTTAACCTCTGTTCTGCCATTCTTGCATTTTGATCACTTAATGGACACTCTTAGCACGTCTCAGCTTCTGTATTCTCATTTACATTTCCTTTGTCCAATTCCACACACCCCAACCTCCCCCCACCTCAATAATATAAATCTCTGCTGATTCTCTTTGCTCTCAGCTGTGATGAAGGGTCACCCAGACTTGAAATTGGCTCTATTCTCTCCCTACAGATGCTGGCAGACCTGCTGAGATTTTCCAGCATTTTCGATTTTTGTTTCAGATTCCAGCATCCACAGTATTTTGCTTTCATCTTCATGTAAGGTAGATCCGTACAAAAGTCTGATGGAGCAGGTTGATACATAAATAATGGAAGAAGGTGGAAGAGAGATGTCCAAAGTATGTGAGGCCTTTCATTGTACTGTCTGCTTTTCCAAGGCAATGGGAAGTGTAGACAGAGTCAATGGGAGGCTGGTTTGCATGATGGAATGGCCTACGTTCACGACCGTTTGTAGTTTCTTATGGTCTTGGTCAGAGCAAGAGCCACACCATGCTGTGATATATCCAGAAAGGATACTTTCAATGGTGCATCTGCAAAAATTGGTGAGAGCCGTAGCAGACATGCCAAATTTCCTTAGCCTCCTGAGAAAGTAAAGGCATGGTGGGCTTTCTTAACTATAGCATTGGCGTGGAGGGACCAGGACAGATTGGGATCTGGACACCGAGGAACATTGAGCTCCACTGACTCCACACTATGCCGTCAAGAAACCCTCAGCTGGGGTGCAGCAACAGTGTTATCAGAAGATCCCACCAGTATGAACAGCCAGAGAATTCCAGATATTGTTCTTCTGGTTTACATTGGGTTTCACACGAGCATCGCAGCAAGCCAAGGACAGATAAGGACATGAAAACAAGATGCTGAATTGAAACTGCAAATAGAATCACAGGATCTCAGAGTACTACAGTGCAGAAGAGGCCCTTCAGCCCATCGAGTTTGCACTGATGCATGAAATGCCCTGAACTGCCCACCTAATCTCACTTGCCAGCACTTGGCCCATAGCCTTGAATGTTATGGCGTGCTACTTTCGAAAGGAAGTGAGGCATCCTGCCTCTACCACTCTCCCAGGCAGCGCATTCCACACTGTCACCACTCTCTGAGTAAAAATGATTTTCCTAAAATCCCCCCGAAACCTCCCACCCCTCATTTTTAACTTGTGTCCCCTCATACCCCGGCACGGTAGCATGGTGGTTAGCACTGCTGCTTCACAGTTCCAGGGTCCTGGGTTCGATTCCCGGCTCGGGTCACTGTCTGTGTGGAGTTTGCACATTCTCCTCATGTCTGCGTGGGTTTCCTCCGGGTGCTCCGGTTTCCTCCCACCATCCAAAGATGTGCAGGTTAGGTTGATTGGCCATGCTAAGAAATTGCCCTTTAGTATCCAGGGAAGTGTAGGTTAGAGGGATTAGTGGGTATAATATGTCGGGATATGGGGGGTAGGGACTGGGTGGGATTGTGTTTGGTGCAGACTCGATGGGCCAAAGGGCCTCTTTCTGCACTGTAGGGTTCTATGATCTGTGATAACTGATCCTTCAACTAAGAGGAACAGCTGCTCCCTAACCACTCTATCCATGTCCTTCATAATCGTGAACACCTCAATCAGGTCACCTCTCAGTCTTCTTTGCTCCAACGGAAACACCCAAGCTTATCCAACCTCTCTTCATAACTTAAAAGTTCCATCTCAGGGAACATCCTGGTAAATCAGCTCTGCACCCTCTCCAATGTGTTTATGTCCTTCTATAATGTGGCGTCCAGAACTGCACACGGTACTCCAGCTGTGGCCTCACCAAAGTTCTATGGAACTCTATCATGACCTCTCTATTTTTGTAATCTATACCCGATTGATAAAGGCAAGTGTGCAATATGCCTTTTTCATCACCCTATTAACCTGCCTTTCCGCCTTCAGAGATCTATGGACAAACACACCAATGTCCCTTTGTTCTTCGGAACTTCCCAGTGTCAGACCCTTCATAATATACTTTCTTGTCAAATTACTCCTTCCAAAGTACACCACCTCACCCCTTTCAGGGTTAAATTCTATTTGCCAATTATCCGCCCATTTGACCATCTGGTCTATATCTTCCTGTAACCCAAGACACTCAATCACTGTTAATCACCCAGCCAATCTTTTTGTCATTGGCAAACTTACTGATCCTACCCTCCACATAATCTACCTATGCCATCTATGCAAATAATGAACATAATAAGAACATAAGAACTAGGAGCAGGAGTCGGCCGTCTGGCCCCTCAAGCCTGCTCCGCTATTCAATAAGACCATGGCTGATCTTTTCGTGAACTCAGCTCCACTTATCCGCCTGCTCACTATAACCTTTAATTCCTTTACAGTTCAAAAATTTATCTATCTTTGCCTTATCTATCCAATGAGGTAGCCTCAACTGCTCCACTGGGCAGGGAATTCCACAGATTCACAACCCTTCATGTGAAGAAGTTCCTCCTCAGCTTAGTCCTAAATCTGCTTCCTCTCATTTTGAGGCCATGCCCCCTAGTTCTAGTTCCACCTGCCAGTGGAAACAACTTCCCTGCTTCTACCTTGTCTATTCTCTTCATAATCTTATATGTTTCTATAAGATCGCCCCTCATTCTTCTGAATTCCAATGAGGATAGCCCCAGTCTACTCAGTGTCTCCTCATAAGCCAACCCTCTCAACTCTAGAATCAACTTAGTGAATTTCTTCTGCACCCTCTCCAGTGCCAATGTATCCTTTCTCAAGTAAGGAGACAAAAACTGTACACAATACTCTAGGAATGGCCTCACCAGCACCTCATACAGCCACAATACAGTGGGGCGGCACGGCAGCATAGTGGTTAACACTGCTGCTTCACAGCTCCAGGGGCCTGGATTCGATTCCCGGCTTGGATCACTGTCTGTGTGGAGCTTGCACATTCTCCTCGTGTCTGTGTGGGTTTCCTCCCAGTACTCCAGTTTTCTCCCACAGTCCAAAGATGTGCGGGTTAGGTTGATTGGCCATGCTAAGAAATTGCCCCTTAATGTCCTGGGATGCATAGGTTAGAGGGATTAGTGGGTACAATACGTAGGTATATGGGGTAGGGCCTGGGTGGGATTGTGTTTGGTGCAGACTCGATGGGCTGAAGGGCCTCTTTCTGCATTGTAGGGTTTCTATGATCTATAATATAACCTTGCTGTTTTTAAACTCCATCCCTCTAGCAATGAAGGACAAAATTCCATTTGCCTTCTTAATTACCTGCTGCACCTACAAACTAATTCCTTGTGATTCTTGCACAAGGACACCCAGGTCCCTCTGCACAGCAGCATGCTGCAATTTTTTACCATTTAAAAAGTAGTCCATTTTGCTGTTATTCCTACCAAAACGGATGACCTCACATTTACCAACATTGTACTCCATCTGCAGACTCTCACCCACTCACTTAGATTATCTATATCCCTTTGCAGACTTTCGGCATCCTCTGCACACTTTGCTCTGCCATTCATCTTCGCGTCATCTGTGAATTTTGACACACTACATTACACATCCCCAACTTCAAATCATCCATATAAATCATAAATAACTGCGGTCCCAACACCGATCCCTGAGGTACACCACTAGTTACTGATCTCCAACCAGAAAAACACCCATTTACCCCCACTTTTTGCTTTCTGTTAGTTAACCAGTCCTCTATCTATGCTAATACATTACCCCGTAATACCATGCACTTTTATCTTACGTAGCAGTCTTTGGTGCGGCACCTTGTCAAATGCCTTCTGGAAATCCAGAAACACCACATCCAGAGGTTCTCCATTGTCCACTGCAAATGTAATGTTCTCAAAGAATTCCACCAAATTAGTCAAACATGACCTTCCCTTCATGAACCCATGCTGTGTCTTACCAATGGGACAATTTATATCCAGATGTCTCCCTATTTCTTCCTTGAACAATAGGGGACCCAGTACAGATTCCTATGGTATGCCACTGGTCACTGGCCTCTTGTCACTAAAACAGCTGTCTGCCACCACCCTCTAACTCCTACTGCTAAGCCAATTATGAATCCACCTTGTCAGGTCATCCTGTATCCCATGTGCATTAGCCTTCTTACTAAGTCTCCCATTTAGGACTTTGTCAAAGGCTTTGCTGAAATCCATGGAAAGTACATCAACTGCAGTACCATCATCCACACATCTGGTAACATGCTCAAAAAATTCAATCAAATTTGTTAAGCATGACCTCCCTCTGACAAAACCATATTGACTACCTCTGATCAAACCTTGCCTCTCCAGATGGGGATAGATTCTCTCCTTCAGAATCTTCTCCAGTAGTTTCCCAACCACAGATATGAGACTCACTGGTTGGTAGTTCCCTGGTTTGTCTGTACAACCTTTCACAACAGGAAGGCTGGGATCACATTTGCAGACAGAGCCGAAGTGTTCCACAAAGCGGTCACCCGGTCTGCATTCAGTTTCCCCAGTGTCCAAGAGATCACATTGTGAGCAACAAGTGCAGTAAACCAAATTGTAGGAAGTGCAAACAAAATGCTGCTTCACCTGAAATGAGTGTTTGGGGCCTTGGACAATAAGGAGGGAGGAGGTAAAAGGTCAGATTCTATCATTGTATGGGAAGCCACATTGAAAACAAAGTTCTCACTAGTGATGTGTAACACAATTACCAAGTGTAGAGTTCCTGAAACTACCTGAAGAATATGATCTGGAATGCACTGCCTAAAGGGGCGTGGAAGCAGATTCAATGTCGCCAGGGCCAGATTTCCACAGAGTCTGGAGCCATTTTTAAATCATGGGTGCAGCCCAATTCCAGATTCCCATTCCCCACCCATTCTCAGCATGATAATTTTTGCCAGTGAAGGATAAGGGTATGAGCGGTGAGACTATACCTCCAAACTGGCCAGCTCCATTCTGAGGTAGGCATCTCCTAACCCCACACAATTTCTGTGAAGCATCTCATGGTTCATGGATCTCAAAGGAGTCATGAACCATAGCCTGGATTCAGGAAACTTTTGAAAGATATGTTGAAAAGGTTTTACCCATACTGCCCTCCAAGCCAACCTGTGACTCAATGACAATGTTTAGCCAACTGGGGTTCCACTTGACTTCATCATGCATGTTTGGCTCAGAGAATCGACGAATAAAAGCTCAGCAGACAACCTCTTTTAACAAGTGAAGCGAATTGTTAACTTTTCTGATCGACATCTTTAAGTGGTTATGATATGGCCACCAACGGTAGAGCAATTAAAATCAGGGATCTTGAAGAGTTCAGAATTGGCAGAATGCAGAGATCCCAGAAGATTCTCGGGTTGGAGAAGATTGCAGAGCTGGGTGGGACAAGGCTATCAAGGGTGTTATGGCATTTAATTGCCACAGCCCTGTGCTCTGGAATTCCCTCCTTAAACCTGTCACCCCACTCTGACTCTCTTTCCCCCTTTATGATGCTCCTTATAATTAAACTTTATGACAAGCATTCATTTATGACAAGCAAATATCCCCTTTTGTGATACAGTGATAAATCTTGTTTGACAATATTCTTGTAAAATGTCCCAAATTATTTTACTATGTTAAAGATGCAGTGTAAATGTAAGTTGTTTTTGCTGAGTTGCTTTATTCAATGGATCGCAGATCTAGAACATAAAAAACAAATTACACAGGTGGAAAATGAAACTTTGTGTTTGGCACTGTTTAACTTTGATTTATATTTTGTCATCTGTTCAAATCATTTTAATACACCTTTCTACAGTTGATGTGCATATGAGACCTCAAAAAACCTCATAACATAATTGAAGTTTACTGCACAGGATGAGGATTCTGTGTGCCAGCTTTGTTACAAAGTTTAGAACTACTCTTGCTTTATCACGACGACAGCATGGTGGCATAGTGCTTAGCACTGCTGCCTCACAGTGCCAGACATTTGTATTTGACTCCAAGCTTGGGTCACTGTCTGTGTGGAACCAGCACGTTCTCCCTGTGTCTGCATGGGCTTCCTCCAGATGCTCCGGCTTCCTCCCACAGTTCAAAAGACGTGTTGATTAGGTACATTGGCCATGCTAAATTCTCCCTCAGTGTACCCGAACAGGTGCCAAAGTTTGGCAACTAGGAGATTTTCACAGTAACTTTATTGCAGTGTTAATGTAAGCTACTTGTGACTAATAGATGAACTTTAAACTTTTATCATTCACCATAGCCCTTGGATTTTCATTGGCTTCTAATATTTATCCAGCTGTAGAGAAAAGGCTGGAGAGTGATGTAATAAAGTGCTTTAAAATTATGAAGAGATTCAATAGATTATTCACAGAGAAGATCTTTTCCCTTGTGAGGAACCAGAACCCAGGACCTTCTATATCAGACAGTCACTAATAAATCCTGTCAGGAATTCAGGAAAAATATCTTCACTGGAAGAGTGGTGAGAATGTGGAACTCACTCCCACGGGGAGTGGTTGAAGTAAAGAGTACAGATACATTTCATTAACTATCCCTTAATTCGGAGATCTACTTGAGTCATGAGTTTCTTCCAAGAGTCTTCATGTGATTGAAAAGGCTAATTTTCATCCTGTGGATTTTTGGGCACAACAGGAAGGATGCCCCAGAAGGGAGTGAGATCTGGAGTGCAAGATTTGTTTCATTTTCTTTCCTTCTCTGCCAGTGCTCTGCCTCATCAATAAGATGTTGGGACTCGAAAGCAAAGTGCACTTGTCACTGTTTTGAATGATTGGTACCAAGCTGCTTCCAGTCATACTTCAATGTTTTCAAATAGAACTTTAAAACGTCTGAAAATTTGTCCTCCCTGGAACGTTATCCCGATGAGAGAAAGGGACCTGGCAGGGGACACAGTTTTCAATCATGTGGGCACTGTGGCCAGTCTATCAGAGTTTGTTTTTCAGGATTCCTACATGGCAAATCCCTCAACTGGTTAAATGCTAGTGACAGTAGGATTAGATACCAACAAGCTTTCCTGCCCTGGACTTAATCAGGTGGGGGGAGGGGCAGAATGGTGGTGAGATCCCCACTTATCACGTTTCCACCCAATTAAATGCCTCCCCCGCTCCCCCAGCTCCAAAACCAACAAAGGAAGTGCATTAATTTCCATCGTTTCATTCTAGATATGTTTTGCATTGCATGTTGACTAACACTATTTGTCTGGAGATAGCTGGAGACAAGATGTCTAGAAGCCATATACCCAGAACCAGAAGTTTCGGTTGATATTTATTTCTACAGCTGGTTATTCATACATCATAGCACAATGTAAGTTTCACACAATTTAATGGTTAGAATGTAGAGATTCAACACTCTGTATAAATAAAAGTAGAAGTAAAGTTTATTTATTAGTCACAAGTAGGGTTACATGAATACTGCAATGAAGTTACTGTGAAAATCTCCTTGAGGCAAACAGTAATAGCAATAGTGCCAAGAGCAAAAGGACTGAATGAATCAATGGGATGAATTATAAGTAACATTTCTTTTCATAGTCATTGTGGCAATTTAGTAATGACATTTAATGAGTGGTTGATTATGCTTATGAAAGTTGAGCAATATGGAATTAGACACAACAATTGTACTTCCATCTCCTGGGGAAATCTGTATTTTAGACACCAGCAATAATGGTATCATTTGCAAGACCAAGGGGTTGTCTTATTCTTAAGAGAATTAGTCTGAAATGTTGCTGGATTGTGGTGGTGTCAATTCTGATGAGGCTACAGAGTGATAGTGTGGATTCTGAAACTAATACTTTCTTTGAACAAACCTCCCTGCTGGAAATTGTGACCAGTGAATCCATTCTCATGTTGTGGTCAATATTAACAGACCTCATGTGGCTGGTGGAGCGAGCACGTGGTGGATAAGGTAGAAAGACTTGCATTTCTATAGCATCTTGAACAGGCTCAGGTTTATCACAATGCATTAAAGATAATTAAGTACTTTCTGAAATGTAGTCACTATTGCAATTTTACATTGATCGTTTATGTTTGCACCTGAACTGACAGCATTAAAATCGTGGGAGAAGATATCGGGTGTGCATCCTGACGTCATCACACCCATGCATGATATTTTGCTTGGCAGGGTTAGGATGGCTCAGATGTGCATCCGCCGACAATCAAGAAACCAATTTAAATTAATTAACCAGCAATTGATCAGGATTTTACACTGGCTATCCGCTTTTACAGTTCGCAGGTGGGCCGATTGGCCTTTATGTTTAAGCTGCAGCCTCGATCCAGGGTGGAATGAAAGGTCAGGGCCCAAATAAAATTAACATTCATGTCTGGGGTCTGAGGTCAGTGTGTTGGGGAGTGCTGCCTTCAACATTCATTTTACCACTGAGAGAGTGCATTGTCAGCCCATACCCTCCATTTTCTCAGTTCCTGTCCTCTGCTCACCCTCGCCAGTGGTGCTGAGCTTCTCGCAGAGCATATTTCATGCTGGATGGCCGTTATTAGGCCAGCCCACATAATATCCCATTAACAACATGATCTCGAGCAGGAGTTGGTTTCATATATAGGTTTTCGGTCCTGGAGGCTACAGTTGAGGAGAAATCAACTGGGGATAGCCAAAGGGAGCAGGTCTCTGGGGGTGAGCCTATTGGCAAGCCTCAGGTGGTTAGGGGTAAGAGATTGGGCCTCGTGATTGGGGACTCCACAGTTATGGGGACGGATAGGAGAGTTGGAGGTAAGGGTAGGGACTCTGGGCTGGTGTGTTGCCTACCAGGGGCTGGGGTCCAGGATGTATCGGACAGAGTATTCGGGACTCTTAGGGGAGAGGGAGATCAACCCCAAGTTATAGTTCATGTGGGGACACATGACATAGGGAGATTAAGGGAAGGGGATATTAAGCAAAGATTTATGGAGTTGGGGTGGAAACTAAAGGCGAAGTCAGAAAGAGTAGTTATATCTGGACTCTTGCCTGTGCCACGGGATAGTTTAGAGAGGAATAGGGAGAGGGAAAGTTTGAACTCGTGGCTGAGGGGATGGTGCAGGAGGGAGGGGTTCAGGTACTTGAGCAATTGGGGCTCATTCTGGGGAAGGTGGGACCTCTATAAAAGGGATGGTCTACACCTGAACCAGAGGGGAATCAATATCCTGGGGGGTAAATTTGCAAAAGCGATGCAGGAAGGTTTAAACTGATTCGGAGGGGGGGAGGGATAGTGAGGAAAGGGGGTGAAAGTGAGGGGGGCATAGTTGGGGAATGCAAGGCACGGCATAGTGGGGGTGGGGCGGAGCAGGGTTTGAAATGCGTGTACTTTAATGCGAGGAGTATTCGCAATAAAGTGGATGAACTTGCAGCGTGGATCAGTACCTGGGACTTTGATGTTGTGGCCATTTCTGAGACATGGATAGAGCAGGGTCAGGAATGGATGTTGCAGGTTCCGGGGTACAAATGCTTTAGTCGGAGTAGAGAAGAAGGTAGAAGGGGGGGTGGGGTAGCATTGCTAGTCAAGGACTGTATCACAGTGTCGGAGAGAAAGTTTGATGAGGACTTGTCAGTTGAGGTAGTATGGGCGGAGATTAGAAATAGGAGAGGAGAGGTCACCCTGTTGGGAGTCTTTTATAGACCTCCTAAAAGTTCTAGAGAGGTTGAGGAAAGGATTGCGGAGACAATCCTGGTTAGGAGTGAAAGTAATAGGGTAATTGTTATGGGGGACTTTAACTTTACGAATATTGATTGGAGTTGCTATAGTTCTAGCTCGCTAGAGGGGTCAGTGTTTGTACAAAGCGTGCAGGAAGGTTTTTTGTCTCAGTATGTAGACAGGCCAACTAGAGGTGAGGCTATATTGGATTTGGTGCTGGGAAATGAGCCAGACCAGGTGCTAGACTTGGAAGTTGGTGTGCATTTTGGTGATAGTGACCACAATTCGGTTACGTTCACCTTAGTGATGGGAAGAGATAGGCATGAACCTCGGGTCAGCAATTTTAGCTGGGGTAAGGGCGATTATGAGGCTATCAGGAGTGAATTAGGAAGCATGGATTGGATTAGGGGATTACAGGGACTGGGAACGTCTGAAATGTGGAGTTTTTTCAAGGAGCAGCTACTGCGAGTCCTTGATAGGTATGTCCCTGTCAGGCATGGTGGATTTGGTAGATCTAGGGAACCGTGGTGCACTAAAAGAGTTGAGTCGATGGTTAAAAAGAAAAAGGAGGCTTATGTTCGGATGAGATTGGAGGGCTCAGATAGTGCACTAGAAAGCTTTAGATTGGCTAGGAGGGAGTTGAAGAGTGAGTTGAGAAGGGCTAAAAGAGGACATGAGAAGAATTTGGCTGATAGGATTAAGGAGAATCCTAAGGCGTTCTATAGGTATGTCAAGAACAGAAGGTTGGTCAGGGCAAGATTAGGGCCAGTTACAGACAGCAGGGGGAAGTTGTGTGTGGAACCGGAGGAGATTGGAGAAGTATTGAACCAATATTTCTCTTCGGTGTTCACGCAGGGGGACATGAATATAGCTGAGGAGGACATTGGGTTGCAGGGGAGTAAAATAGACAGTATTACGGTTGATAAAGGGGATGTGCTGGAAATTCTTGAGGGGCTGAAAATAGATAAGTCCCCTGGTCCGGATGGGATCTACCCTAGGATTCTCTGGGAGGCTAGAGAGGTGATTGCAGAGCCTCTGGCTCAGATCTTCAGGTCGTCATTGGTCTCTGGTGTAGTCCCGGAGGATTGGAGGATAGCGAATGTTGTCCCATTGTTTAAGAAGGGGAACAGAGACTTTGCCGGGAATTATAGACCGGTGAGTCTTACTTCTGTTGTGGGCAAGGTTTTAGAAAAAATTATTAGGGATAGGATTTATAGTTATTTGGAGTGTAATGAAGTGATTAGAAATAGTCAGCATGGTTTTGTAGCGGGTAGGTCGTGCCTTACTAACCTTATTGAGTTTTTTGAGAAGGTGACCAAAGAGGTGGATGGGGGCAAGGCAGTTGACGTGGTATACATGGATTTTAGTAAGGCGTTCGATAAGGTTCACCATGGTAGGCTTCTGCAGAAAATGCAGATGTATGGGATTGTGGGTAATCTAGGAAGTTGGATCAGGAATTGGCTATCAGATAGGAGACAGAGGGTGGTGGTGGATGGTAAATATTCATCATGGAGTACAGTTACGAGTGGTGTGCCTCAGGGATCTGTTTTGGGGCCACTGTTGTTTGTAATTTTTATTAATGATCTGGATGAGGGTATAGTTGGGTGGATTAGTAAATTTGCTGATGACACCAAAATTGGAGGTGTGGTAGATTGTGAGGAAGGGTGTCATAGTCTGCAGGGAGACTTAGATAGGTTGCAGAGCTGGGCCGAGAGGTGGCGGATGGAATTTAATGCGGAGAAGTGTGAGGTAATTCACTTTGGTAGGAGCAACAGATGTGTCGAGTATAGGGCTAACGGGAGGACTTTGAATAGTGTGGATGAACAGAGGGATCTAGGTGTGTGTGTACATAGATCCCTGAAAGTTGGGAATCAAGTAGATAAGGTTGTTAAGAAGGCGTACGGTGTCTTGGCGTTTATTGGTAGGGGGATTGAATTTAGGAGTCGCAGTGTAATGTTGCAACTGTACACTACTCTAGTGCGGCCGCACTTGGAGTACTGTGTGCAGTTCTGGTCCCCGCATTACAAGAAGGATGTGGAGGCGTTGGAGAGGGTGCAGAGGAGGTTTACTAGGATGTTGCCTGGTATGGTGGGGAGGTCCTATGAGGAGAGACTGAGGGATTTAGGGTTGTTTTCGTTGGAAAGAAGGCGGCTAAGAGGGGATCTTATTGAAACATATAAGATGATTAGAGGTTTAGATAGGGTGGATAGTGATAGCCTTTTTCCTCGGATGGAGAAAGCTAGCACGAGGGGGCATGGCTTTAAATTAAGGGGGGGTAGCTACAGGACGGATGTCAGGGGTAGGTTCTTTACCCAGCGGGTGGTGAGGGATTGGAATGCCCTGCCTGCTGCAGTTGTAAATGCGTCTAGTTTGGGGGCGTTTAAGAGATCTCTGGATAGGTTTATGGACGAAAAGGGATTGGTATAGGCTAGTGGGTCATTGTTTTTGTAACTGGTCGGCGCAACATCGTGGGCCGAAGGGCCTGTTCTGCGCTGTAATGTTCTATGTTCTATGTTCTATGTTCTATATCCGCTGCCGCCTGTTCCAACTTCCAGCAAGGCTTGAATGTAAAATTCAGGCCCAGCTAAAACTACTAGCAACTGCAATTACTAACATCTTTAAAATCATTGTTCAGGTAAGAAAGGCATAATCAGATTGGCAACTCATTCTCAGTGTGAAGGAATTTAAAGAATACGGATCAATTAGATGGCACAAATGGTTGCATGGCTTTGTCAAAGAAGCATTAATTACAGCTATTTAGGCCATTGATTCCAACTTTCTAGTTGTTTGGATAAATCTGAAGTACTAGCTCAGTGCATGCACGTCTAGCAATACAATCTATCAAAAAGCTGCTTTCAGTCATCATCATAATAATTGCAAAATGCAATATATCAGGGATCAAACAAAGCATTGTTAATTCTACATAAGAAAGGCAGGAAAATGCCAGGTGTTCAATTTTAATTGCATGCAGAATTGCAGCTGACAGAAGTGTTTTCTGATTTATTCGATGTGGTGATGAATCAGAGTTCCCATGTTACTCCACAGTGTCTTGTGAGACAAAATTAATTGCAGTTTTTAATCCCTTAAACACAAGTTAGATAAATTTGTTGCCTCAATGTTAGTGCAGTGCAATGAACTGGAACTTAGCATACTGCTTATTTTATTGGAGTGCTAAATTGCTCAAATAATGTGTTTCATGACAAAGTTGTCAAGGATTTGTGGCTTTTGTTTGGACAGCCAGATGTCCATTCAGAAACTCAGTACCCCGCTAATTGCCTCTGAGTCAAACTGTGGAGCCATGCCCTCGATCTTTACCTCTAGACTCAATGTTTGCTCCCTTCAGCATTGACACACAATGGCAGTAATGTGTACTATCTATAAGAAGCACTGCAATAGCTCACCAAGGCTCCTTCAACAGCAAAAAAACAACCATGACCATCTCGAAGGACATCTGGTAGATTGTTTCAGAAGGTTAAATCTCATGGGATCCAGGGTGAGGTATCTAAATGGATACAAAATTGGCTTCTGTTGTGGTTGCAGAAGGTTGTTTCTCAAACTGGAGGCCTGTGACCAGCGGTGTGCTTCAGGGATTAATGCTGGGTTCACTGTTATTTGTCATTTATATTAATGATTTGGATGAGAGTATAGGAGGCATGATTAGCAAGTTTGCAGATGACACCAAGATTGGTGGCATAGTAGACAGTGAAGAACGTTATTTCTTATTGCAGCGGGATCTTGATCAATTGGGCCAGTGGGCTGACAAATGGCAGATGGAGTTTAATTTAGATAAATGTGAGGTAATGCATTTTGGTAGATTAAACCAGGGCAGAACTTACTCAGTTAATGGTAGGGTGCTGAGGAGAGTTACAAAACAGAGATATAGGGGTACATGTTCATAGCTCCTTGAAATTGGAGTCACAGGTGGACAGAGTGGTGAAGAAGGCATTCAGCGTGCTTGGTTTCATTGGTCAGAACATTGAATACAGAAGTTGTACAAGATATTGGTGAGGCCACACTTTGAATACTGTGTACAGTTCTGGTCACTCCAGTATAGAAAGGATACTACTAAACTAGAAAGAGTGCAGAAAAGATTTACTAGGATGCTACCGGGACTTAATGGTTTGAGTTATAAGGAGATGCTGGATAGACTGGGACTTTTTTCTCTGGAGCATAGAAGGCTGAGGGGTGATCTTACAGAGATCTATAAAATAATGAGGGGCACAGATCAGCTAGTTAGTTAATATCTTTTCCCAAAGGTAGGGAGTCTAAAACTAGAGGGCACAGGTTTAAGGTGAGAGGGGAGAGATACAAAAGTGTCCAGAGGGGCAATTTTTTCAGACAGAGGATGGTGAGCGTCTGGAACAAGCCGCCAGAAGTGTTGTTCATCCATCGTCATCGATGAGGACCCCGACACCATTAGTCATTTTGAGGCTGGTTGCGGTGTGTCCAAAGATGACTGATCAGGCCTGGTTTAGCCGGCTTGTCGAAACTTGCCCGGGATGTGGCCGCTGTCGCATGCAAACAGCTACAGGGAGCCACAGGTGAGAGCTGAGTGCCAGGTGGGGACAAAGGGTGGACAAACCACCCTGAAAGAACATGACATGTTCCCCCACCAGAGGTACTACCCCTCCCTGACATCCCATTTACGCCAAGGTAGTAGTAGAGGTGGATACAATTTTGTCTTTTAAAAAGCATTTAGTCAGTTACATGGGTAAGATGGGTAGAGAGAGATATGAGCCAAATGCAGGCAATTAGGATTAGATTGGGGGTTTGAAAAAAAGGGCGGCATGGACAAGTTGGGCCAAAGGGCTTGTTTCCATGCTATAAACCTCCACGACTCTATGCTCTATGACAAGAGCGGCAGATAATTGGGAGCACCACCACCTGGAAATTCCCCTCCAAGTTACTCAGCATCCTGACTTGGAAATATATCATCGTTCCTTCTCAGTCACTGGATCAAAATCTTGGAACCCCCAGCCGTCTCCCTAACAGCACAGTGGGTGTATCTACACCATATAGACTTCAGCAGTTCAAGAAGGTAGATCACCATTACCCCTAAAGAGCAATTAGGGATGGGTAATAAATGCTGTTCTAGCCAGCGACACCCACGTTCCACAGAAGAATTTTAATAAACGACTCCATTGCTATTCTGCTTGCCACCCCCCCCCACCACATGTTAAATTCTCCCCTCTATAAGCTTCATCTCATCTAAACCTCCGTTTCTTTATTCACGCTAAGTCCTGTTCGCAAGTCATCATCATGTTCAGGCCGGGCATTACGTCAATTTAAAATTCCTCACCTTTGTGTTCAAATCCCTGCTTGGCCTTACACCTTGAACAGTGCCACCATGGAATCTTTTATATCCAGCCAAGAGGCAAAATTAGGACTTCTTGTTTAACATGTCATCTGAAAAACAGCATCTCTGACAGTGCGACACTCCCCCAGTACTGCACTGGACCATCAATCTGGATTTTACGCTTGAACTTCTAGCAGAATGAAAGTTGGAGCCACAACCTTCTGTCTCATATGTGAGTGTGCTACACAATAACAATGGGCTGAATCTTGGATCTATGAGTGTCTCTTCACATATCTGATCTATAGGTGGTATGTTTTAGCAGTATCACAATTTCCTTCTCCACTACAATCAATGCAGAACAGTTTACAATATGCTCAGAATCTGGATGTCCCACGACAGTATCAGTTTTTTTTGTTTCTATCCAATTCAATCCAGTCAAAGTCCAATTTGGAGTTTCAGCAAGTGAGACATTCCCGATCCAAGCAGACAAGACAGGCTTCCCACTTCCCAGCCTTGGACTTGATCTATATGATCCAAGCTGATTGGAGCAGGCATTGCACCTTCTCCAAGGCTTGATCACATTTGCATCTTCAAATGAAGTCTCAGTGTAATCCCATGACTTCAACCAAGCGCAGAATGCCAAAACTATACTGGATCTTAGCCAAAACTAATCTGATCCTACCAGGGAAATTTAAATCTGATCAGGCTGGATTGATGAGATTTAAATCTCCACCTGACCCCATCAACAAAATAGCAGGAGGATATTTAGCCCTTTGAGCACATTTGGCCTCTCATTTAGATGATTGCTGGTCTGTAATTTAACCTCATAATCCTTATCACCTTTGGATAACAATAATGTATTCATATCAGATTTAAAATTAACAATTGATTCAGCATGAATTTTTGTTTCTGAAAGAGACATCCAAACTTCTACCATCCTTTGTAGGTCTACGCATTTTCTAATTTCTTTCCTGGAAGGTCTGATGTTAGATTTTAAACTCTGCCTCTTTGACTCCCCAACTTGTGGGAATAGTTCCCTTAATAGCTTCAAAACATTGATCAAATTCAAGATCATTTTCAATACCCTCAAATCTAATTTACGTCAGGAATGATAGAAAGCCACAGTCCATTGTCAATGTTGAATTATTGGCCTCAATTTTCTAGTCTTCGGATCATTGGAAACTGAACATATCAGCTGAGATGCTTTTGAGGCCTAAAGGATATCGTGATATGTGGACGTCCGAGGGAATTGTCTGGGACGTTTGAATATCTGACAGGTGATTCCACATTCCCCTCGACCCTCGACAAATTTCTCTAATTCTGGACTGGAGTCAGAGACTGCAGACAGTTCTGTGGAACTTAGCTGACGAGTTAAATTAAAATCTAACTTCTAACCATCACTGACCTGCCCGTTTCCCCCCTCCCCATCACTCATACTGAGCCTCCCCCACCTGATCTGAGTACCGCTCCTGACTTGACCCACATACCCACCTCATGTATCTCATTTGGCTCAACAATCTGACACCCTACCTACCTCCTACTCCACCTAGAAAATGGGAGCATGTCCTGTCGGCGCTACAGTGCTGTGATGATGGACTTTGATGGATACTCTGTCTACATTTTTGGAGAAGCCAGACTGGGAAGGCCGGACAAGAAATGGATGTGGGCAAAAGTTTGAGCAGAGAGCCAATCTGATAGTGATTGCCACTCTGGGAATATCTAGGCCATTAACTCATAATAGTTAGTCTCACGTAGTATCGCTGATAAGTAGCCAGAGAATCATATCACAATGCATAGAAGCAGGCCATTCAGCCCATTATGTCTGTACTGCCTCTTTGAAAGTGGTATTCAATTAGACCATCCCCTTCTCTTTCCCCACAGTCCTGCAATTTTTTTTCCCCGTCAAGTAATTTCGGTTACACAGATGGATTGAAGAAGTTGAGGCTGTCCTCTTTGGTGAGGAGATGGTTGAGAGGAGATTGGATAGAGATGTTCCAAATCCATGAAGAGTCTGGACTGAGTGGATAAAGAGGAACTGTTCCTGATACTGATTTGCAACCAGGGGCAGAGATTTAAGACAATTGACGAAAGAAGCAATGGAGAAACGAGGAAAACTTTCCTCTCGGAGTGAAGAACAGTTCCCAAGAGTGTGGTGGAAGAAGGTTCAATTGAGACATTTGATAGGGAAGTGAACTCTTATCTAAAAGGGAGAATGTGCATGGTTACAGGGAGTAGGTGGGGGAATGGCCTCATAGAATCATAGAATAGAATCATAGAATTCCTTCAATGCAGAAGAAGGCCATTCTGTCCATCGAATATGCACTGACCACAATCCCACCCAGGCCCTATCCCTCCAACCTCATGCTAGTCCTTCTGACATTATAGGGCAATTTACCATGGCCAGTAAACCTAACCCGCACACCTTTGTACATCAGGTGAATTGCTCCTTCAGAGAGATAGCACAGAAACAATAGGCCAAATGGCTTCCTTCTATGCTGTAGCATTCTATGAACTATTTACCCAATTCCCTTTACTGTTAAATCTGCTTCCACCACCCTTTCAGGCTGTGCATGTCATATCACAACAGGTAGACAATTAGAATAGTCCATAAAGGACCATGGCCGTATTTCCCCATTACAGACAGACAATTGGTTCGTTATGGCTTGAGCGGAGCGGAGAAGCTACGACATCTTCTCCAGAGTCTTCAACATGTCATTGATAAAAACAAGCATCTTGCCAAGGCCATCCCCACACCCCCACTTCTTGCTTTCAAACAACCGCACAACCTTAAACAGACCATTGTCTGCAGCAAACTACCCAGCCTTCAGGAGAACAGTGACCACAACCCTGCCACAGCAACCTCTGTAAGACGTGCCGGATCATCAACATGGAAGCCATCATCTCACTTGAGAACACCAACCACCAGGTACACGGTGCGTACACTTGCAACTTGGCCAACGTTGTCTACCTGATATGCTGCAGGAAAGGATGTCCTGAGGCATGGTACATTGGGGAAACCATGCAGACAGTATGACAATGGATGAATAAACATCACTCGACAATCACCAGGCAAGAGTGTTCTTTTCTGGTTGGGGAACACTTCAGCAGTCACGGGCATTCGACCCCTGATCTTCAGGTAAGTGTTCTCCAAGGTGGCCTTCACAACACACTACAACGCAGAGTCGCTGAGCAGAGACTGATAGCCAAGTTCCGCACACATGAGGATGGCCTCAACCAGGATCTTGTGTTCGTGTCACACTATCTGTAACCGCCACGACTTGCCTGTGCTTGCAAAGTCTCACTAACTGTTCTGGCTGGAGACAATACACATCTCTTTAACCTGTGCTTAACCTGCTTTCCACTCACATTGTCTGTACCTTTAAGACTTGATTACCTATGAAGCCTCGTATTCCATTGTCTTGTAAATTGAGTTTGTGTCTTTAAATACCCCGTTTGTGAACACAACTCCCACTCACCTGAAGAAGGAGCAGCGCTCCGAAAGCTAGTGGCTTGTGCTACCAAATAAACCTGTTGGACTTTAACCTGGTGTTGTGAGACCACTTACGGTGTTTACCTCAGTACAAGGCCAGCATCTCACATCATGGCTACAATCGACACCTTTACATTTTCACCCCATTGCCAAGAATACACAGCAAGATCCCATACACATGCTATCTTGTATCTAGCAGGACAGAAAGGTGAATAGCTGCAAAACAAAAAAATAAAGGTGTGATAATGTACATGAGTTACTGATTACTAAAATATAATCTCATTTGCAGAGGCTAAATTTGACAGGTGGAAAAACTGGAAAAGCTAGGCTGACATGAAGAGCCATGTCATTCAAGGTAATGTCAGGAAGCACAGAAGCTCATGAAAATCTTTATTTCCATTCCCCAGGAAAGCGTCAATACTGGGGATCAGTTGAACATCTCAAAACTGAGATTGATATATTTTTGTTTGGTAAGAATATCAAGAGTTACAGAACCAGGATGAGTTAATGGAGTTAAGATACAGATTTATTTACCATTTATCAGCTATTTACCAATTATATAGATGATCTGGAGGAGGGAACCGAGTATATGGTGTCGAAATTTGCTGAGGATTGGTGGAACGGCAAATTGCGCGGAGGGTGTGGAGAGTCTGCAGAAGGATCTAGATAGGCTGGGCGAATGGGCCAGGAACTGGCAAATGGAATTTAATGTTGGCAAGTGTGAGGTGGTCCACTTTGGCAGGAATAATGGTAGGAAGGACTATTACTTACGTGGCGAAAAACTGCAGCAGGCGACAGTGCAGAGGGACCTCGAGGTCCTTGTGCATGAGTCGCAAAATCCCAGCCTGCAGGTGCAGCAGGTGGTCAGGAAGGCTAATGGGATGCTGGCCTTCACAGCGAGGGGGATTGAATATAAAAGTAGGGAGGTCTTGCTGCAGCTGTATAGGGCATTGGTGAGGCCGCAGCTGGAGTACTGTGTGCAGTACTTACTGGTCGCCGCATTTACGCAAGGATATTTTGGACTTGGAGGGAGTGCAGAGGAGGTTTACTAGGCTGATACCGGAGTTGAGGGGGTTGAGCTATGAGGAGAGGCTGAATAAACTAGGCTTGTACTCGTTAGAGTTTAAAAGAATGAGGGGAGATCTCATTGAGACATATAAGATGATGAATAGGATGGATAGGATAGAGGTGGAGAGACTCTTCCCGCTCAGAAAGGACAGTAGGACTAGGGGGCACAGCCTCAAGATAAAGGGGGGGCGGTTTAGAACGGAGTTGAGGAGGAACTTCTTCACTCAAAGGGTGGTGAATCTCTGGAATTCTCTGCCTGTTGAAGTGGTGGAGGCTGCCTCGCTAAATATTTTTAAGACGCGGGTTGATGGGTTTTTGATAAGCGAGGGTTATGGGGAGAGGGCGGGAATGTGGAACTGAGCCACGACAGATCAGCCATGATCTTATTGAATGGCGGGGCAGGCTCGAAGGGCTAGATGGCCTACTCCTGCTCCTATTTCTTATGTTCTTATTATGTTCTTATATTTGCTGCAATGTAAGAGAATGAAGGAACAAACTCGAGGGATTGAATGGCCTCCTGCTGGTCCTGTGGAGAACTTACATGTTCGTTGAAGGCTGTTGATATGAAGATACAACAGATTAAGAAGAGTTTTATTTTGCATTAACCCGTGTTACGTGCAAGACTGTCACTAATAAATCCAATCCAGAATTCAGAAAAAAATTCTTTATCTAGAGAGTGGGGAGAATGTGGAACTCACAACCACAGGGGATGCTTGAGATGAATAGTATCAATATATCTAAGAGGAAGCTGGAAAAACACATGATGGAGAAAAAAATAGAAGGAAACTGGAGCACAGGAGGAAACCCCTGCAGACATGGGGAGAATGTGCAAACTCCACACAGACAGCCCCCAAGTCCAAAATTGAACAAGGGTCACTGGTGCAGTGAGACAGCAGTGCTAATCACTGTACCACCGTGCCACCTTAAGGAACTAAATTCCACATCACTAACCATTTTGTAAAATCACTAATGGAGCAGTCTTTATTTTGTCTACATTTCTTTGGCTATGTATTTACAGTGAGATGATGGCAAAGGCTGGGGGGGAGTTTGTGGAGGTGGAAACTCATAACTTCGTTTGAAACATAAACATGGACATGGATCACTTGGGTCGAATCGTCTCTTTCTGTACGATGGATGTAATCTGGAGCATGCTTGATGATAAAACAAGAAGAAAGAATGGATAATTATCCTATTCTCTGCCACCCCATCCCCCCCAAACAATCTCAACCCACGTCAGGTCTGAGATTTCCAGTTCCCATTCTACCCCTACAATTGAATATTTTTCTTTCATCCCAATTTCAAAGGAGGTAGGTTTTTTTATGTTTTATGAGGTGTAATCCTCAGTTCAGACAATCTTAAGATTGAAATATGATGTCCTCTGTAAGAGAAAGACAATTTGCCATTTTAAATGTTTTTAGGTATTGCTCATTTTGGTATTTGAGTTCGGAAGCTGTTTATTTGTATGGTGCAGACTGCTTCCACAAGAAGAGGAACAGACACTAACATTCGTTGCTCAGCCGTGGTTTCCTGGGAGATACCAAAACATCGAGACTTACAGGGAACTGAGAAATGTCACTACAAGTTTTACTTCGTCATTAACCATTTTGGTATTTCTTTTGTTTTAATGTGACTTGTTGTGACCAGCCAGGAATAAGCTGACATTTGTGAAAATTGGAAATGATTATGGCAAACAGTGCTGGAGATAAAGCAATGCTGCAATTCATTACATACAGCATTGAACTACATTTTATTTGTTTTATCATAAGTGTAGCATTTCAAATTATCTATTGCCACGTTTATCTTTTTTGGCTTGTTCACTGCTACCTATTCAGAAATAATTCCATGATCACAGGAAAGCAGCTCAGGATATTGTGAGTGAGCATTCAGTGATAATCACTCTGTTAAAATGAATAAAATCGAGAAACAGAACATTACAGCGTAGTACAGGCCCTTCAGCCCTCGATGTTGCACCGACCAGTGGAACCAATCTAAAGCCCATCTAACCTACACAATTTCAATATCATCCATATGTTTATCCAATGACCATTTAATGTTGGCGAGTCCACGACTGTTGCAGGCTGTGCATTCCAAGCCCTTACTACTCTCTGAGTAAAGAACCAACCTCTGATATCTGTTCTATATCAATCACCCCTCAATTTAAAGTTATGTCCCCTCGTGCTAGCCATCTCCATTCAAGAAAAAAGGCTCTCACTGTCCACCCTATCTAATCCTCTGATCATCTTATATGCCTCTATTAAGTCACCTCTTAACCTTCTCTCTAACGAAAACAGCCTCAAGTCTCTCAGCTTTTCCTCATAAGACCTTCCCACCACGCCAGGCAACATCTTGGTAAATCTCCTCTGCACCCTTTCCAATGTTTCCATGTCCTTCCTATAAGGCGGTGACCAGAACTGTACGCAATTCTCCAAGTGCGGCCGCACCAGAGTTTTGTACAGCTGCAACATGACCTCATGTCTCTGAAACTCAATCCGTCTACCAATAAAAGCTAACACATCATATGCCTCCTTAACAATCCTATCAACCTGTGTGCCAACTTTGAGGGATCTATGCACATAGACACTGAGATATTTCTGCTCATCCACACTACCAAGTATATTACCATTAGCCCAGTACTATGTATTCCCGTAACTCAGTCCAAAGTGAATCAATTCACACTTTTCCACATTAAACTCCATTTGCCACCTCTCAGCCCTGCTCTGCAGCTTATCTATTTCCCTCTGTAACCTGCAACATCCTTCCGTACTGTCCACAACACCACTGACTTTAGTGCCATCTGCAAATTTACTAACCCATCCTCCTATGCCCTCATCCAGGTCATTTATAAAAATGACAAACAGTAGTGGCCCCAAAACAGATCCTTGCAGTACACTACTAGTAACTGAACTCCAGAATGAACATTTCCCATCAACCACCACCCTCTGTCTTCTTATAGCTAGCCAATTTCTGATCCAAACCACTAAATCACTCTCAATCCTATGCCCCCATATCTTCTGCAATAGCTTACTATGGGGAACCTTACCAAACACTTTACTGAAATCCATATACACCACATCAACTGCTTTATCCTCATCCATAAGAACATAAGAAATAGGAGCAGGAGTAGGCCATCTAGCCCTTCGAGCCTGCCCCGCCATTCAATAAGATCATGGCTGATCTGAAGTGGATCAGTTCCACTTTCCCGCTTTCTCCCCATAACCCTTAATTCCCCTGTCTATCAAAAACCTATCTACCCATGACTTAAATATATTTAGTGAGGTAGCCTACACCACTTCAACGGGCAGAGAATTCCAGAGATTCCAGAGTGAAGAAGTTCCTCCTCAACTCTGATCTAAACTGCCCCCCACCTTATCTTGAGGCTGTGTCCTCTAGTCCTACTATCCTTTCTAAGCGAGAAGAATCTCTCTACCTCTACCCTATCCGTCCCCTTCATTATCTTATACATCTCTATAAGATCCCCTCTCATCCTTCTAAACTTCAACGAGTACAGACCTAGTCTATTTAGTCTCTCTTCGTAGTCCAACCCCCTCATTTCCGGTATCAACCTAGTGAACCTCCTCTGAACTCCCTTCAAGGCCAATATATCCTTCCGCAAGTGCAGCGACCAAAACTGCACACAGTACTCCAGCTGCGGCCTCACCAGTTCCCTGTACAGTTGCAGCAAGACCTCCCTACTTTTATATTCTATCCACCTCGCTATAAAGGCCAACATTCCATTCGCCTTCTTGATCACCTGCTGCACCTGCAGACTGGGTTTTTGCGACTCCACCTTTTTGGTCACCTTCTCAAAGAACTCAATGAGATTTGTGAGGCACAACCTACCCTTCAGAAAACCGTGTTGACTATCCCTAATCAAATTATTCCTTTCCAGATGATTATAAATTCTATCTCTTATAATCCTTTCCAAAACTTTGCCCACATCAGAAGTAAGGCTCCGTGGTCTGTAAGTACCAGGGTTGTCTCTACTCGCCTTCTTGAACAAGGAGACAACATTTGTTATCCTGCAGTCTTCTGGCACTATTCCTGTAGACAATGACAACCTAAAGGTTAAAGCCAAAAGCTCTGCAATCTCTTCCCTGGCCTTCCAGAGAATCCTAGGATAAATCCCATCCAGCCCACGGGACTTATCTATTTTCACACTTTCCAGAATTGCTAACACACCCTCCTTATGAACCTCAATCCCGTCTAGTCTAATAGTCTGTATCTCAGTGTTTTCCTCGACAACATTGTCTTTTTCCTGTGTGAATACTGACGAAAAATATTCATTTAGCGTCTCTCCTATCTTTTCAGACTCCACGCACAACTTCCCACTACTGCCCTTGACTGTCCCTAATCTTACCCTAGTCATTCTTTTATTCCTGACATACAGAGCAGGGCTGAGAGGTGGCAAATGGAGTTTAATGTGGAAAAGTGTGAATTGATTCACTTTGGAAGGAGTTACGGGAATACATAGTACTGGGCTAATGGTAATATACTTGGTAGTGTGGATGAGCAGAAATATCTCAGTGTCCATGTGCATAGATCCCTCAAAGTTGGCACACAGGTTGATAGGATTGTTAAGAAGGCATATGATGTGTTAGCTTTTATTGGTAGACGGATTGAGTTTCAGAGACATGAGGTCATGTTGCAGCTGTACAAAACTCTGGTGCGGCCGCACTTGGAGAATTGCGTACAGTTCTGGTCACCGCCTTATAGGAAGGACATGGAAACATTGGAAAGGGTGCAGAGGAGATTTACCAAGATGTTGCCTGGCGTGGTGGGAAGGTCTTATGAGGAAAAGCTGAGAGACTTGAGGCTGTTTTCGTTAGAGAGAAGAAGGTTAAGAGGTGACTTAATAGAGGCATATAAGATGATCAGAGGATTAGATAGGGTTTTCCTTGATCCTACCTGCCAAAGACTTCTCATGTCCCCTCCTGGCTCTTCTTAACTCTCTCTTTAGGTCCTTCCTGGCTAACTTGTAACTATCAACACAAATATCTGACTCTCTCCAGCCCACCTGTCTTCATGAGACTACAGTAAGAAGTCTCACAACACTAGGTTAAAGTCCAACCAGTTTACTTGATAGTAATCCCACAAGCTTTCGGAAACGGTGTTCCTTCGTCAGGTGTGTGGAAGGTTCTGATCAGATCTACTTCATGAGGCTATACAGGATGTTGGGATACCAGAAACAAATGGCTAGCAGCATGAAGAAGATGTCCACACCTCGATTCAGCCACTAAGCCCTCGAGTCATTGATGTGAGGGAACAGGGTGCACAGATATGTCCTCTACCCGAGGAATGGCTGGAAGAAGCACAGCACCCTCACATCTTTAACTTGGGAGGCTGACATTGAGGATGTCAGCACAAACGGCAACCATTCCTGAAGTGCCATCCAGTGTAGTAAATAGATGAATGATCTCATCCAGTCTGCCAAGGTAATCATTTGCTCTACCAAGATAAGTCATCCTTCAGCTCCTTCCACTATCAATCTCTCATTGTAGCATCATGTACTCAAACAGCTACTGTCTTCTTGGATCTCACACATCCCATAGCTGGAGACACATCATTCTCTCATAGACACTTTCACATTACCATCATCCCATCCATCATGTAGCTCACATCCCATCCTCTAGTGCTTCAGGGAATGGCTAACCAAACACAGGGGATATGTATCTTACCCAACCTCTGTTCCAACCTCCTCATTATGAAGTGCTTCAAAAAGTTAGTCATGGCACAATCAATTCCTGCCTGCCAGACTGCCTGGATCCACTACAGTTTGCCTATTGCCACAATAGATCCACAGCAGATGCCATCTCCTTGGCCTTACACTCAACCTTGGAATACCTAGAAAGAATACAAAGAAACCAATGTCAGACTCATATTCATAGACTACAGGTCAGCCTTTAACACCATTATTTTTACAAGACTCATCTCCAAACTTTGTGGCCTGGGGATCAGCTTCTCCTTCTGCAACTGAATCCTAAACTTCTTAACCCACAGACCACAGTCAGTAAGGATTGGAAACAACACCTTCTCCACAAACAAAGATGTATACTCCTTTTTTACCTTTGACTATGTGGCCAAATTCCCCTCCAACTCAATTTTCAAGTTTGCTGATGACATCACTATAGTGGGTCAGATCTCAAACAAAGGTGAGACAGAGTACAGGGATGAGCTAGAAATTCTGTTGAATTGGTATGACAACAATCATCTCTCCCTCAATGTCAGGAAAACAAAGGAGATTGTCATCGACTTCAGGAAGCGTAGTGGAGGACTTGCGCCTGTCTACATTAACGGGGATGAAATAGAAATAGCCGAGAGCTTCAAGCTTTTAGGTGTCCAGATCATCAACAACCTGTCCTGGTCCCTCCATGTGGACGTTATAATTAAGAAAGCCCACCAGTACCTCTATTTTCTCAGAAAACTAAGGAAATTTAGCATGTCTGCTACAACTCTCACCAAATTCTACAGATGCCCCATAGAAAGCATTCTTTCTGGTTGTATCACTGCTTGGTATGGCTCCTGCTCTGCCCAAGATTGCAAGAAACTACAAAGGGTCATGAATGTAACCCAGTCCATTACACAAACCAACCTCCCATCCATTGACCCTATCTACACATCTCGCTGCCCTGGAAAAGCAGCCAGCATAATCAAGGATCCCATGCACCCTGGACATTCTCTCTTCCACCTTCTTCTGTTGGGAAAGATACAAAAGTCTGAGATCACGCACCAACTGACTCAAAAGCAGCTTCTTGCCATCAGACTTTTGAATGGACCTACCTCACATTCAGTTGATCTTGCTCTACATCCCAGTTATAATTGTAATACTACATTCTCCACTGTCTTCTTTCTTTCTCTATGAATGGTGTGTTTTGTCTGTATAGCGTGCAAGAAACAATACTTTTCACTGTATACAAATACATGCGATAATAATAAATCAAATCAAATCTGATCACGTGCCTTTCTGTTGTCATTATATAGGCCAAGCTGGTACTCAACAAATGTGTGAGAGCACAGACCGGGGGAAGGACAGCCAAGATCACTGCCCTCATAAAATTGGAAGAGGTTTTAGTCAGCCCAGCTGGGGAGGCGAGAGATCAGTCCTGTGGGGAAGAGCAGACCGACCTCTTCCACCAGCTCGAATGGATATAACAGCTCCAATCAAACTTGGCAAATGCAATATAATGTGGATAAATGTGAGGTTATCCACTTTGGTGACAAAAACAGGAAGGAAGATAATTCTCTGAATGGTGGCAATTTAGGAAAAGGGGAAGTGCAACTGACCTGGGTATTATGGTGGAACAGTCATTGAAGATTGGCTTGCAGATATAGCAGGCAATAAGGAAAGCTAATGGCATAGAACATAGAACACTACAGCACAAAGAGGCTCTTCAGCCCACAAGTTGCGCCGATCATATCCATACCTACCAGCCCATAGAACTATCTGTAACTCCCAATCCCATTAAATCCCATGTACTCATCCAGAAGTCTTTTAAAAGACCCCAGCGAGTTCACCTCTACCACCACCGACAGCAGCCGATTCCACTCACTCACCACCCTCTAAGTGAAAAACTTACCCCTAACATCTCCTCTGTACTTGCTCCCCAGCACCTTAAACCTGCTGGCCTTCATAGCAAGAGGTTTTGAGTGTAGGAGTAAGGATGTCTTGCTGCAATTATACAGGGCATTGCTGAGGCCACACTTTGAGTATTGTGTGCAGTTTTGGTCTTCCAGTTTGAGGAAGGACATTCTTGCTATTGAGCAAAGGTTCACCAGACTGATTCCCGGAATGACATGAAGAGAGACTGGATCGACTGGGCTTGTACTCACTGAAATTCAGAAGAATGAGAGGGGACCTCATAGAAACGTGTAAAATCCTGATGGGACTGGACAGTTTAGATTGGGGAAGAATATTCCTGATGTTGGGGAAGGCCAGGACTAGGAGTCACAGTCTAATAATAAGTAGTAAGCCATTCAGGACAAAGACCTTCTTCACTCAGAAAGTTGTGAACCTGTGGAATTCTCTACCACAGGAAGCTGTTGGGACCTGTTTGTTAGATGTGTTCAAGAAGGAGTGGGATGTGGCTAAACGGACCAAGGGGTATGGAGAGAAAGCGGGAGTGGGATACTGAAAGTGCATGATCAGCCATAATCATATTGAATGGTGATACAGGTTCGAAGCGCTGAATGGCCTACTCCTGTGCCTATTTTCTATGTTTCTATGGTAAACTCTGACAGTTGCAGAGGCAGTAAGAACTCTCACAACACCAGGTTAAAGTCCAACAGGTTTATTTGGTAACACAAGCCACAAGCTTTCAGAGCACTGCTCCTTCACCAGGTGAGTGGGAATTCTGTTCACAAGCAGGGCATACAAAGACACAAACTCAATTTACAAAATAATGGTTGGAATGCGAGTCTTTACAGGTAATCATGTCTTAAAGGTACAGACAATGTGAGTGGAAAGAGGGTTAAGCACAGGTTAAAGAGATGTGTATTGTCTCCAGCCAGGACAGTTAGTGAGATTTTGCAATCCCAGGCAAATCATGGGGGTTACAGCTAGTGTGACATGAACCCAAGATCCAGGTTGAGGCTGTCCTCATGTGTGTGGAACTTGGCTATGAGTTTCTGCTCAACGATTCTCCATTATCATGTGTCATGAAGGCCACCTTGGAGAACACTTACCTGAAGATCAGAGGCTGAATGCCCGTGACTGCTGAAGTGTTTCCCAACGGGAAGAGAAAACTCCTGCATGGTGATTGTCGAGCAGTGTTCATTCATCCGTTGTCGTAGCGTCTGCATAGTCTCAGGACATCCTTTCCTGCAGTATATCAGATAGACAACGTTGGCCGAATTGAAAGAGTATGTACTGTGTACCTGGTGGATGGTGTTCTCATGTCAGATGATGGCATCCATGTCGATGATCCAGCATGTCTTGCAGTGGTTGCTGTGGCAGGATTGTGTGGTGTCATGATCATTGCTCTCCTGAAGATTGGGTAGTTTGCTGCGGACAATGGTCTGTTAGAGGTTCTGTCATTATTTGAAGGCAAGAAGTGGGGGTGTGGGGATGGCCTTGGCGAGATTTTGTGAAGGGTAGGTGGTTTTGTGAAGGGTAGGTTCACAAACCTTATTGAGTTCTTTGAGAAGGCGACCAAAGAGGTGGATAAGGGTAAAGCAGTTGATGTGGTTTATATGGATTTCAGTAAAGCGTTTGATAAGGTTTCCCATGGTAAGCTACTGCAGAAAATACGGATGCATGGGATTGATTTAGCAGTTTAAATCAGGAATTGGCTAGCTGATAGAAGACAGAGTGTGGTGGTTGATGGGCAATATTCAACCTGGAGTTCAGTTACTAGTGGTGTACCGCAAGGATCTGTTTTGGGGCCCCTGCTGTTTGTCATTTTATTAAATGACCTAGATGAGGGTGTAGAAGGATGGGTTAGTAAATTTGCGGATGACACTAAAGTCGGAGGAGTTGTAGACAGTGCGGATGAGTGTTACAGCTTGCAGAGGGACATAGATAAGCTGCAGAGCTGGGCTAAGAGGTGGAAAATGGAGTTTAATGCAGAAAAGTGTGAGGTGATTCACTTTGGAAGGAGTAACAAGATTACAGAGTATTGGGCTAATGGAAAGACTCTTGGTAGTGTGGATGAGCAGAGAGATCTTGGTGTACATATGCATACATCCCTGAAAGTTGGCACCCAGGTTGATAGAGTTGTTAAGAAGGCATACGGTGTGTTAGCTTTTATTGGTAAGGGATTGAGTTTTGGAGCCGTGAGATCATGTTGCAGCTGGACAAAACTCTGGTGCGGCCGCACTTGGAGTATTGTGTATAGTTCTGATCGCTGCATTATAAGAAAGATGTGGAAGCATTGGAAAGGGTGCAGAGGAGGTTTACCAGGATGTTGCCTGGTATGGTGGGAAGGTCTTATGAGGAAAGGCTGAGGGGCTTGAGGTTATTTTCATTAGAGAGAAGAAGGTTAAGAGGTGACTTAATCAAGGCATACAAGATGATCAAAGGATTAGATATGGTGGACAGCGAGAGCTTTTTTCCTCAAATGGTGATGGCTAACACAAAGGGACATAGCTTTAAATTGAGGGGTGATAAATATAGGACGGATGTCAGAGGAAGGTTCTTTACTCAGAGGATAGTAAGGGTATGGAATGCCCTGCCTGCAGCAGTAGTGGACTTGCCAATTTTAAGGGCATTCAAATGGTCATTGGATAGGCATAGGGATAATATTGGAGTAGTTTAGGTTAGAGCGTCATTAGATTGGTTCCACTGATCGGCGCAATATCGAGGGCCGAAGGGCCTGTACTGCGCTGTAATGTTCTATGTTCTAGATGTTTGTTTTCATCAATAACATGTTGAAGGCTCCAGAGAAGATATCGTAGCTTCTCTGCTCCAGGGAAGTACTGAACAACAGAGGGTATGCTGTCCACCATGTGTCATGTTTGATTTCTGAGGAGGTCGATGCAGTTTTTCGCTGTGGTGTGTCAGAACTGTTGATCAATAAGTCGAGCATCATAACCTGTTTTTATGAGGGCATCTTTCAGCGTGTGGAAGTGTCTGTTGCCATCCTCCTCATTTGAGCAGATCCTGTGTTTACAGAGGGTTTATCCATAGGGAATGGCTTCTTTAGGATGAAAGCTGGTGTTTCGCATCAGTTGAAAGTCCTGTGCGGTGAAGAGGTCTTATTCAAACCCGAGCATGAAGATGTTGGCATATTGAGGTGCGAATTTGGAACCCATGGTTGTTCCGTGTGTCTGGATGAAGAAGTGGCTGTTGACGGTGAAGACATTATGGTCCAGGACAAAGCGCATGAGTTGTAAAATTGCATCTGGAGATTGGCAGTTGTTGGCGTTAAGTACTGAGGCAGTTGCAGCAATGCCATCATTGTGAGGGATGCTGGTGTGGAGTGCTGAGAGATCCACTGTGACAAGGAGTGCTCCTGGTTCAATTGCTCCATGTGTGCTGAGTTTCTGTAGGAAGTCTGTAGTGTCTCAATTAAAGCTGGGGGTTCTTTGAGCAATGAGTTTTAGGATGCCCTTGATGTAGCTAGAGAGGTTTTTGCTGAGGGTCCCATTGCCCAATATGATGGGCCGGCGGGTGTGTTGCCTTGTGTGTCTTCGGGAGGCAGTAGAGATCTACATCGCGGGGAGTACGTGGGATGAGAGCACAGAGGGTGCTCTGAAAGTCCAAATCAAAGGTCCTGATCAGCCTGTTGAGTTGACGGGTGTGTTCTTTGGTCGGATCTGCGGGTAACTGTCTGTAGTGTTCCAGTTCTCGGTACACTTCTTTGCAATAATCTGTTCTGTTCAGTATGACGATGGCCCCTCCTTTGTCTGCTGGTTTGATTACAATGTTGCAGTTGGTCTTGAGAGTGTGGATGGCGTTGTGTTGTGCTTGGGTGACGTTCAGAGCTGTCTTGTGAGTGCGGCTGATGAATTTGGCATTTACGAACCTCCTGACAGCTTGGGCGTACATGTCGAGTTGAGGGCAACGTCCTTCTGGAGGAGTCCAATTCGACTCTTTCCTCTTTGATTCCTGCATTGTGGATCTCTCTGTCAGCTGTTCCGGTTCATTGGCTGTCTCACTGTGTTTGCTGTTGGCCTCTTGGGATTTGTGGAAGAACTCCCGCAGCCTCATTCGCCTGATGAATTATTCTGTGTCTGCTGCGAGACTGATGGAGTCTAATTTGGGGCAGAAATTGTGCCCTAGATTGAGAACTTCGATTTCATCTAGTTGAAGTGTGTAGTCCGACAAGTTGACAATGGACTTCCCTGCAGTGATACTGTTTTCAATTGTAGAGTCACACATAGTTTGATGTGGCTTATGCTCATCAACTAAGCTCTGTGGATGGTTATTTGGTAAACAGGTTACAGGGATACAAAGAATTGACTGCGCTACAGACGGGGTTTACATGAGATGATGTAGCTATGGTGTGTTTTACAGAAGTGCTAAGAATTTTGTGTTGGACAAGGAACGAATGACAAATGAAAAGTGCAGGAGTGGTAACAAAGAATATACTGTACATGCAGTGGGATCTTGCTGTGCACAAATTGATTCAGGCTGTCAGCTTTTTAAAAATTGTCTTTGTCTATGGATCAGACCAGAACATTAGATGTATCATGTTGCAATCTCATGTTGTAACTGTACAAAACTTTGGTGCGGCCGCACTTGGAGTATTGTGTGCAGTTCTGGTCCCCACATTATAGGAAGGATGTGGAGGCTTTAGAGAGGGTGCAGAGGAGGTTTTCCAGGATGTTGCCTGGTATGGAGGGGAGGTCCTATGAGGAGAGACTGAGGGATTTGAGGTTGTTTTCGTTAGAAAGAAGGCAGCTAAGAGGGGACCTTATTGAAATGTATAAGATGATTAGAGGTTTAGATAGGGTGGACAGTGATAGCCTTTTTCCTCGGATGGAGAAAGCTAGCATGAGGGGGCATAGCTTTAAATTAAGGGGTGGTAGTTATAGGACGGATGTCAGGGGTAGGTTCTTTACCCAGAGGGTGGTGAGGGATTGGAATGCCCTGCCTGCTGCAGTTGTAAATGCGCCTAGTTTGGGGGCGTTTAAGAGATCCGTGGATAGGTTTATGGATGGAAAGGGATTGGTTTAGGTTAGAGGGTCATTGCTTTTTAACTGGTCGGCGCAACATCGTGGGCCGAAGGGCCTGTTCTGTGCTGTAATGTTCTATGTTCTATGTATCAAGAAGTATTGCAACTGATAAATAAGGGGGTAGTTCCTGACGTATCAGCAGTGACTGAATTACTGCTGGGCATTGGGATATCTGAAAGAAATAAATAAATACAAGTCCATTCTCTGCTGTTATATGTAAACAGAAATATCAATACTTTCTTCATACATTTATTAGTTGATGTTTTATGATGCATCTGTTTAAGACCATGCACAGAAAAGAACACAGAATATTCAAGTTCACAAATAGTTCATTTTTAATGTTCACTGTTGCTCTCTGTGGTATTTTGAAAGAAGTCCTGTATTTCTGTAGTGCGTTTCACCACCATGGGACATTTTAAAGCACTTTACAGCCAGTTTAATGGATAAAGTGTAGTCACCACTATAATGTCAGAGATCTGGTAGTCAATTTGCACAGCAAGATCCTAAAACAGCAACGTGACAATGACCAGCTCATCTGTTTTAGTAATGTTGGTTGAGTGTGATATCTGTGTCTTAATTCCATTAAACTCATTCAGTTATAAATCAACAAAGTAATTGATGACTTACCGACTGGGGAAGCAGTTGCAATCTCTTAACTGTTTCAGCCATTAGTTGGAATTTGATTTCAATTGAAAAGGAATGCCTCAGCTCTATTCCTTATATTAAGGTCAGAGAGTAAGCATCTGAGTTAAAATTATTAACAATCTTCATAGAATTGACAAGCAGTGGTAGTTGCCAAGTGTTTCAAAAGATCAAGTTGTACTTACATCCCAGGAAGTTTAACAGGGGAGTTTGAAACAGAATTTGACACCAAATTAAAAAGGGGTAGGTTCTAAGGAGTGTTGTGGAGAGGCAAAGAGATTTAGGAAGGGAATTTCAGAACTTACAGAACTAAAGCATGGCCTCCAGTGGTAAAGCAAAGGAATTAGAAAACATACATGTGGCTAGAATTGTGGAGGCTGGAGAATAGTACAGAGATAAAGCAAGGTAAGATCATGAGCAATTTGAACACAACGATGAAAATTTTGAGATGATTTTGGTCTGGACGCCAGTATAGGTCAGTGAGTGTAGGCGTGATTGTTGAATAGGGTTCAAGGCTCAACCATCGTCAGCTTTTTAAAAATTCATTTATGGGATGTATTTGTTGCTGGCTGGCCAGCATTTATCGCCCATCCCTAATTGCCCTTGAGAAGGTGGTGGTGAGCTGCCTTCTTGAATCACTGCAATCTAAGTACACCCATAGTGCTGTTCGGGAAGAAATCCAGGATTTTGACCCAGTGATAAGTGGTATGGGGGGGAACGTCCAGGTGATGATGTTCCCAGGTATATACTGCTCTTGTGCTTTTAGATGAAAATGGACATGAGTTAGGAAGATGTTGCCTAAGGAACCTAAGTGAGTTCCTGCAGTGCATCTTATAAATTCGTCACATGGCTGCCACTGTCTGTCGGGAGTGAATATTTTTGTGGTTAGTGTGTCAGTCAAGAAGGCTGCTTTATCTTGGATGATGTCAAGCTTCTTGAGCATTGTTGGAGCTGCACTCAGCTAGGCAAATGGAGTGTATGCCATTACACTCTTGACTTGTGCCTTGTAGACGGTGGACAGGCTTTGGGGAGTCAGGAGTTGAGCTATTTGTCAAATGATTCCTAGCCTCTGACCTGCTTGGGGAGCCACAGCATTTAAAAAACTAGTCCAATTCAGTTTCTGGTCAATGGTAACCCTCAGGAAGTTGATAATGAGAAATTCAGCGATGGTAATACCATTAATTGTTAAAGGATGATGAACAAAGAACAAAGAAAATTACAGCACAGGAACAGGCCCTTTGGCCCTCCAAGCCTTAGCCGAGCATCCTGCCCGACTGAATTAAAACCCCCTACCCTTCTGGGTACCGTATCACGCTATTTCCATCCTATTCATGTATTTGTCAAGACACCCCTTAAAACTCACTATCGTATCTGCTTCCACAACCTCCCCCGGCAGCGAGTTTCAGGCACCCACCAAAACTTGCCTCATACATCTCCTTTAAACCTTGCCTTGCGCACCTTAGATCTATGCCTACTGGTAAGTGACTCTTCCACCCTGGGAAAAAGTTTCTCACTATCTTCTGTGTCCATGCCCTTCATAATCTTGTAGACTTCTATCAGGTCGCCCCTCAACCTCTGTCGTTCCAGTGAGAAAAAATCAAGTTTCTCCAACCTCTCCTCATAGCTAATGCCCTCCGTACCAGGCAATATCCTGGTAAATCTTTTCTGTACCCTCTCCAAAGCCTCCACATCTTTCTGGTAGTGTGGCCACCAGAATTGAACACTTTGTTCCAAGTGTGGCCTAACTAAGCTTCTATAAAGCTACAATATAACTTGCCAATTTTTAAACTCAATGCCCCGGCCGATGAAGGCAAGCATGCCATATGCCTTCTTGACTACCTTCTCAGAAGGCGTACGGTGTCTTGGCGTTTATTGGTAGGGGGATTGAATTTAGGAGTCGCAGTGTAATGTTGCAACTGTACACTACTCTAGTGCGGCCGCACTTGGAGTACTGTGTGCAGTTCTGGTCCCCGCATTACAAGAAGGATGTGGAGGCGTTGGAGAGGGTGCAGAGGAGGTTTACTAGGATGTTGCCTGGTATGGTGGGGAGGTCCTATGAGGAGAGACTGAGGGATTTAGGGTTGTTTTCGTTGGAAAGAAGGCGGCTAAGAGGGGATCTTATTGAAACATATAAGATGATTAGAGGTTTAGATAGGGTGGATAGTGATAGCCTTTTTCCTCGGATGGAGAAAGCTAGCACGAGGGGGCATGGCTTTAAATTAAGGGGGGGTAGCTACAGGACGGATGTCAGGGGTAGGTTCTTTACCCAGCGGGTGGTGAGGGATTGGAATGCCCTGCCTGCTGCAGTTGTAAATGCGTCTAGTTTGGGGGCGTTTAAGAGATCTCTGGATAGGTTTATGGACGAAAAGGGATTGGTATAGGCTAGTGGGTCATTGTTTTTGTAACTGGTCGGCGCAACATCGTGGGCCGAAGGGCCTGTTCTGCGCTGTAATGTTCTATGTTCTATGTTCTATGTTCTATGTTCTCCACCTGCGTTGCCACTTTTAGTGACCTATGTACCTGTACACCGAGTTCCTTCTGTCTATCTGAAGGGTTCTGCCATTTACTTTATATTTCCTATCTGTATTAGGCCTTCCAAAATGCATTACATCACATTTGTCCAGATTTAACTCCATGTGCCATCTCTCCGCCCAAGTCTCCAGTTGATCTATATCCTGTTGTATCCTCTGATGGTCCTCATCGCTATCCGCAAATCCACCAACCTTTATGTTGTCCACAAACTTAATAATCAAACCAGTTACGTTTCCCACCAAATCAGCTATATTACAAACAGCAAAGGTCCCAGCACTGATCCTTGGGGAATGCCACTTGTCACAGCCCTCCATTCGGAAATGCATCTTTCCACTGCTACCCTCTGTCTTCTATGATCAAGATGTAGAAATGCCAGCGTTGGACTGGGGTAAACATAGTAAGGTTTAAGTCCAACCAGTTTATTTGATTTATTAGTTTATTTACAGTTTATTAGTATTCTGTCAACTGTGTGTCTTTATATGCCTTTCTCTGATCAGAACCTTCCACACACCTGACGAAGGAACACCGTTTCCAAAAGCTTGTGGGATTACTATCAAATAAACTGGTTGGACTTAAACCTGGTGTTGTGAGACTTCTTACTGTGTTCTATGATCAAACCAGTTCTGTATCCACCTTGCCAGCTCACCTTTAATCTCGTGTGACTTCATCTTCTGCACCAGTGTGCCTAAAGAGACCTTCTCAAAGGCCTTATTAAAGTCCATGTAGACAACATCCACCGCCCTACCCTCATCAGTCATCTTCAATAATTAGATCCTCTCTTGATGGAGATGGTCTTGGCCAGACGTGGGTGTAGCTACACCACCAGGACTGCATCAGGTCAAAATGATGATTCGCTATCACCTCAAGAGCACTCAGGATAGGAAACAGATGATGGTCACATCTCATGAATAAATGAAATACCAGTGGCCCTTTTCTAATATAAACATTACGCCTGCACTTCATCCAGATGAAAAGGAGCATCAATAAATGACATTTTAAGGATAACTTTGTATGAATTGTAATTCAAAATTTCATACTTGCAGATTTTTCCCTTTTCCAGTTTAGAGTTTTTTTTATTCTGAAAACACTCAGTTTAGCTCACAGAATCCCAATGTGCTTAGCATCACACATGGGCTGAAACTGCATCCTTGTGCAATGAAACTGTGAGTTGCAAAGTATTCCGTCTATTACTGTTTACCAGTCGCATTCATGCACTGCTCCTTACCAATATGACTTGTAGTAAATTGAGTAAATCCAGCTGTATGTTTGAGCCCACAAAACTAACATCTAAAACTGCATTGTATTTGTTAAAATTGCTGATTAGAAAACTTCTCCAACTTTCAGTTGTTTTTCCTGACAATTTTAACCTATGGTTGGAACAGGATGTAATCTAACAGTAATTCCAATTGTGGATGTTCAAGATGCTGGAATTGGAGGACTGCAAAGAGATCTCAGAGATTTGTAGAGTTGGAGGAGATTACAAAGATAGCAGAGGTTTGGTTATGGAAGGATTTGAAAACAAGGATGAGAATTTTAAATGTAACACACTGCCGGATCAGGAACTAATGTAGGTAAGTGTGCATAGGGAGTTGAATTTTGGATAAGCTGAGTAGAGCAGAGGAAACAAAGCGAACCAAGAGAGTATTTGAATAGTCAAGTCCACAGGCATCAAAAGCATAGACAAGGGTCTCAGCAGCTGAGACAGCAGCAGAACTGGATAATGTTATGCCTGTTAAAATAAGGTGACTTGGTAACGAAATAGATGTGACCTCATCTTGAAGTCAAAAAAGAAATGTTTGCAAATGGTCTTATTCTTAACTTTGCATGCTTCTCGATATGAAATGGTTTTACTCTGTAATGTCCACACAACAGTTTCTGCTTTTCATTGCCCCACAGTTACGGCACAGCCTCGCCACAATACACAAATTGTACATGTGTTAAAATTCCCAATATATCTTTCTTCATAGGAGCAGAAGAAAACCATTTGGCCCTTTGAGCCTGTTCCACATTTAGTAAGATCATCGCTGATCTCTACTTCATTCCACTTTCTTGTCAGGTCCCCTTATCCTTGATTTCCTTAATGTCCAAAAATCTGTTGATAAGAACATAAGAAATAGGAGCAGGAGTAGGCCATCTAGCCCTTCGAGCCTGCCCCGCCATTCAATAAGATCATGGCTGATCTGTCGCTGCTCAGTTCCACTTTCCCGCCCTCTCCCCATAACCCTTAATCCCCTCTCTTATCAAAAACCCATCAACCCGCGTCTTAAAAATATTTAGCGAGGTAGCCTCCACCACTTCAACGGGCAGAGAATTCCAGAGATTCACCACCCTTTGAGTGAAGAAGTTCCTCCTCAACTCCGTTCTAAACCGCCCCCCTTTTATCTTGAGGCTGTGCCCCCTAGTCCTACTGTCTTTTTTGAGTGGGAAGAGTCTCTCCACCTCTATCCTATCCATCCCATTCATCATCTTATACGTCTCAATGAGATCTCCCCTCATTCTTCTAAACTCTAACGAGTACAAGCCCAGTTTATTCAGCCTCTCCTCATAGCTCAACCCCCTCAACTCCGGTATCAGCCTAGTAAACCTCCTCTGCACTCCCTCCAAGGCCAAAATATCTTTGCGCAGGTGCGGCGCCCAAAACTGTACACAGTACTCCAGCTGCGGCCTCACCAATGCCCTATACAGCTGCAGCAAGACCTTCCTACTTTTATATTCAATCCCCCTCGCTATGAAGGCCAGCATCCCATTAGCCTTCCTGACCACCTGCTGCACCTGCAAGCTGGGTTTTTGCGACTCATGCACAAGGACCCCAAGGTCCCTCTGCACCGTCGCCTGCTGCAGTTTTTCGCCCCGTAAGTAATAGTCCTTCCTACCATTCTTCCTACCAAAGTGGACCACCTCGCACTTGCCAACATTAAATTCCATTTGCCATTTCCTGGCCTATTCACCCAGCCTATCTAGATCCTTCTGCAGACTCTCCACACCCTCCGCACAATTTGCCGTTGCCCCAATCTTGGTGTCATCAGCAAATTTCGACACCCTACACTCGGTTCCCTCCTCCAGATCATCTATATAAATGGTAAAAAGCTGAGGCCCCAGCACCAACCCCTGGGGCACTCCACTAGTCACCATCCGCCAATCCGAATAGCACCCATTGACCCCCACTCTCTGCCTCCTATTTGACAACCAATCCTCTATCCACGCTAACACCCTACCCCCAACTCCATGTCCCTCGACCTTCTGCAATAACCTCTTGTGAGGTACTTTGTCAAACGCCTCAGTCTTGATCTCAGTCTTGAATCCACCATGGAGCATCCACAACTCTCCTTAGCATTCCAAAAATTCATAACTGTCAGGCTGAAGAAATTTCTCTTCATCTCAGTCCTAAATGGCCGACCCCTTATCCTGAGACTGTCACCCTGTGTTCTAGACTCTCCTAGCAAGAAGAAACAACTTCTCAACTCAATCAGGTGAAGTGCCTGAAGATAGGAAGGTGGCAAATGTTGAGTCTTTGTTTAAGAAGGGCTGCAGGGGAAAGCCTGGGAACTATAGGCCAGTGAGCCTAATGTCTGTAGTTATTAGAAGGTATTATGAGAGACAGGATCTACAGGCATTTAGAGAGGCAAGGACTGATTAGGGGCAGCCTGCATGGCTTTATGAGTGGAAAATCATGTCTCACGAATTTGATTGAGTTTTTTGAAGAGGCAATCAAGAAGGTAGATGAGAGCAGTGCAGTTGACGTTGTCTACATGGATTTTAGCAAGGCCTTTGACAAGATATGGTGGGTTGTTGCATAAGGTTAAAACTCATGGGATCTGGGGTGGGGTGGCTAATTGGATACAAAATTGGCTTGATGACAAAAGACAGAGGGTAGTTGTAAAGAGTTGTTTTTCAAACTGGAGACCTGTGACCAGCGGTGAGTCCACTGTTATTTGTTATTTATATTAATGATTTGGAATGGCAATTTAGGAGGCATGGTTAGTAAGTTTGCAGATGACACCAAGATTGTTGGCATAGTAGACAGTGAAAAAGGTTATCTAGGATTGCAATGGATCTTGATCAACTGGGCCAGTAGGCCGATGAATGACAGATGGAGTTTAATTTAGATAAGTGTGAGGTGATGCATTTTGGTAGATCGAATCGGGCAGGATCTACTCAGTTAGTGGTAGGGCGCTGGGGAGAGTTATAGAACAAAACGATCTAGAAGTACGGGTTCATAGCTCTTTGAAAGTGGAGTCACAGGTGAACAGGGTGGTGAAGAAGGCATTCAGCATGCTTGATTTCATTGGTCAGAACCTTGAATACGGGAGTTAGGCGTTGGTAAGGCCGCACTTGGAATATTTTTCTGGTCACCCTATTATAGAAAGGATATTATTAAACTAAAAAGATTGCAGAAAAGATTACTAGGATGCTACCGGGACTTGATGGTTTGAGGTATAAGTAGAGGCTGGATAGACTAGAACTTTTTCTCTGGGCATAGGAGGCTTAGGGGTGATCTTATAGAGGTCTACAAAATAATTAGGGGCATAAGTAAATAGTCAATATCTTTTCCCAAAGGTTAAGGGAGTCTAAAGCAAGAGGGCATAGGTTTAAGGTGAGAAGGGAGTGATACAAAAAAATCCAGAGGGGCAATTTTTTCACTCAGTAATGAATGACTGGAATGAGCTGTCAGAGGCAGTAGTGGAGGCAGGTACAATTTTATCTTTAAAAAACGTCTAGACAGTTACATGAGTTAAATGGGTATATGGGTCAAATGCGGGCAAGCAAATAATGCCAGCTTAATGGTAAAAACTGGGCGGCATGGATGAGTTGGTCTGAAGGGCCTGTTTCCATGCTGTAAACCTCTATGGTCCTATCGACCTTTCCAAAAATATTATACATGTTAATAAGATCACTTCTCATTCCTCTAAACTCCAGAGAACACAGACTCACTTTACTCATTCTCTTCTCACGTGACAGCCCTCTTAATCCAGGAATCAATCAGGTGAAGCCATGTTGAATGCCGCCTAGAGCAAGTATATCCATTGTTAGGTACAGAGACCAGAGTAATATATGGTATTCCTGGTGTGATCTCACCAAGGTCCTATACAATTACAGCGAGACTTCCTTACTCTTGTACTCTAACCATTTGCAAGAAAGGTCAATATAGCACTTCTTTTCCTAATTTCTTGCTACACTTTTTGTGATTGATGTATGAGAATATTCAAATTGCTCAATATACCATCATTTATTCGTCTCTCAGTTTCTGAGGTTGATTTTGGAATCTCAAGGAGGTTGATTCTGGGATCGATAGGAAGTTAATTCTGGGGTCTCGAGCAGGTTGATTCAGGGATCTATCGGAGTTTGTTACTAGAATCTAGAGGATATTGATTCTGGGATCTAGAAGAAGTTGTTTCTGGGATCTACAGAGGTGGTTTCTGGGATCCAGAGGAGGTTGAGTCTGGGATCTAAAGGTGGTTGATTCTCAGATCTGGAGGAAGTTGATTCCAAGATCTACAGATGCTTGATTCTAAGATTGAGCGAAGGTTGATTCTGGGATCTTCAGGAAGTTGATACTTGGATCTATACAAGGTTGTTTCTGAGATCTAGAGGATATTCATTCTGGGCTCCAGAAGAAATTTGTTTCTGGGATCTACCGGAAGTTGTTTCTGGGAACCAGAGAAGGTTGATTCTGGGATCTAGAGGAGGTTGATTCTAGGTTTTGGAGGAGGTTGATTCCAGGATCTACCAGAAGTTGATTGTAGGATCAAGTGAAGGTTGATTCCAGGATCTTCAGGAGCTTGATTCTGGGAATTAGAGAAGATTGATTCTGGGATCTAGAGGAGGTTGATTCTGGGATCTCTAGGAGGTTGATGGTAGAATCTACAGGAGGTTGATTCTAGGATCTGCTGGAGGTTGATTCTAGAATTTAGAGGAGGCTTATTCTGGGATTTAGAGGAGGTTGATTGTCGGATTGTGCAGAGGTTGATTATGGGATCTTGAGGCGGTTGATTCTGTGATCTAGAGGAGATTGTCTCAGGGATCTAGAGAGAGTTGATTCTGGGACCTATGTGAAGTTAATTCTGGGATCTTGAGGAGGCTGATTCTGGGATCTAGAGGAGGTTTCTTCTGGAATCTCGAGGAGGTTGTTTCTCAGATCTAGAGGTTGTTTCTGAGATCTAGAGGGAGTTGATTCTGGGAACCATATTAAGTTAATTCTGGGATGTTGAGGAGTCACAGAGTCATAGTGGTTCACAGCATGGAAACAGGCCCTTTGGCTCAATTTGATTCTTGGATTGAGCAAAGGTTGATTCCAGGATCTTCAGGAGTTGATTCTGGGATCTCTAGGAGGTTGATTCTGGGATCTAGAGGAGGTTTATTCTGGGATCAAGAGGAGGTTGATTCTGGGATCTGAAGGAGGTTGATTTTGGGATCTTGAGGAGGTTGATTCTGGGATCTCCTGGGGGTTGATTCTAGGATGCCGAGGGGATTGATTCTGGGATCTCAAGGGGATTGATACTGGGATCTAGAGGAGATCATTTCTAGGATCTAGAAGAGATTGTCTCTGGGATCTAGAGGGAGCTGATTCTGGGAGCTATGTGAAGTTAATCCTGGGGTCTTGAGGAGGTTGATTCTGGAATCTCGAGGAGGTTTCTTCTGGAATCTCGAGGCGGTTGATATTGGGATCTCGAGGAGGTTGTTTCTGGGATCTAGAGTGAGCTGATCCTAGGATCTATACAAAGTTAATTCTGGGATCTTGAGGAGTCATACAGTCATAATAATTTACAGCATGGAAACAGGCCCTTCGGCTCAAGTTGTCCATGCTGCCATTTTTTAGAAACCCCTAAGCTAGTCCCAATTGCCCACATTTAGCCCATATCCCTCTGAACCCATCTTACCCATGTAACTGTCTAAATGCTTTTTAAAGACAAAATTGTACCCACCTCTACTACTACCTCTGGCAGCTTGTTCCAGACAGTCACCACCCTCTGTGTAAAAAAAATTGCCCCTCTGGACACTTTTATATCTCTCCCCCCTCACGTTAAACCTATGCCCTCTAGTTTTAGACTGCCCTACCTTTGGGAAAAGATATTGACTAACTGATCTATGCTCCTCATTATTTTATAGACCTCTATAAATCACCCCTCAGCCTTTTACACACCAGAGAAAAAGGTCCCCGCCTATTCAGCCTCTCCTTATAACTCAAACCATCAAGCCCTGGTAGCATCCAAGTAAATCTTTTCTGCGCTGTTTTTAGTTTAATAATTTCCTTTCTATAATAGGGTGACCAGAACTGTACACAGTATTTGAAGAGTTCCAACAATTTGAGGACCTTATCTGCTTCAAGAAGATGATCATCATTTCGGTACCTAAGAAAAACCAAACAGTGTGCCTTAGTGACTATCGGCTGGTGGCTTTGACATCCATCATTATGAAGTGCTTTGAATGGTCAGTTATAGCACATATCAATTCCAGCCTCCCGGACTATGTGGATCCATTACAGTTTGCCTACCACCGCAACAGGTCAACAGCAGACACCATTTCCCTGGGCCTGCACTCAACCCTGGGATACCTAGATAACAAGGACACCTATATCAGACTCCTGTTTATTGATTACAGCTCAGCCTTCAACACCATTATTCCCACAAAATTCATCTCCAAATTCTATGATCTGGGCCTCTGCACCTCCCTCTGCAACTAGATCCTGAACTTCCTAACTCACAGACCACAATCAGTAAGGATAGGCAACAACACCTCCTCCATGATCATCCTCAACACCGGTGCCCCATAAGGCCATGTTCTCAGTCCCCTTCTATATTCCTTATACATCTATAACTGTGTGGCCACATTCCCCTCCAATTCAATTTTCAAGTTTGCTGACGACACCACTGTCTCTACCACTGTAATAGATCTCAAACAATGATGAGATTGAGTACAGGAATGAGATAGAGAATCTGGTGAACTGGTGTGGCAACATAATCTCTCCCTCAATGTCAACAAAACGAAGGAGGTTGTCATCGACTTCAGGAACGTAAAGGAGAACATGTTCCTGCCTACATCAATGGGGATGAACTAGAAAGGGTCGAGAGCTTCAAGTTTTTAGGTGCCCAGATCACCAACAACCTGGCCTGGTCCCACCATGTCAACACCAATGCCTCTATTTTCTCAGAAGACTAAGGAAATTTGGCATGTCAGCTACGACTCTCACCTACATTTATAGAGGCACCATAGAAAGTATTCTTTCTGGTTGTATCATAGCTTGGTTTGGTTCCTGCTCTGCCCAAGACCGCAATGAACTACAAAAGGTTGTGAATGTGGCCCAATCCATCATGCAAACCAGCCTCCCATCAATTGACTCTGTCTACACATCCCGCTGCCTCGGCAAAGCAGCCAGTAAAATTAAGGATCCCACACATCCCAGACATTCTCTCTTCCATCTTGTTCCTTTGAGAAAAAGATACAAAAGTCTGAGGTCATGTACCAAACGTCTCAAGAACAGCTTCTTTCCTGCTGCTCTCAGACTTTTGAATGGATCTACCTTGCTTTAAGTTGCTCTTTCTCTGCACCCTAGCTATGACTGTAACACTACATTCTGCACTCTCTCGTTTCCTACTCTATGAACAGTATGTTTTGTCTATATAGCATGCAAGAAACAATACCTTTCACTGTATGTTAATACATGTGACAATAATAAATCAAATCAAGTGTGGTCTAACCAATGTCTTGTACAACTTAAACAAGACATCCCAACTCCTGTATTCAGTGTTCTGATCAATGAAACCAAGCATGCTGAATGCCTCCTTCATCACTCTGTCCACCCGTGACTCCACTTTCAAGGAGCTATGACCCTGTACCCCTGTATTTCTTTGTTCTGTAAGTCTCCCCAATGCCCTACCACTAACTGAGTAAATCCTGCCCTGATTCAATCTACCAAAATGCATCACCTCGCATTTATCTAAATTAAACTTCATCTGCCATTCATCAGCCCACTGGCCCAATTGATCATAGAACATTACAGCGCAGTACAGGCCTTTCGGCCCTCAATGTTGCGCCGACCTGTGAAAACCAATCGAAAGTCCATCTAACCTACACCATTCCAATATCGTCCCTATGTTTACCCAATGACCATTTAAATGCTCTTAATGTTGGCAAGTCCACAACTGTTGCAAGCAGGGCATTCCACACCCTTATTACTCTCTGAGTAAAGAACCTACCTCTGACATCTGTCCTATATCTATCACTCCTCAATTAAAGCTATGTCCCTTCATGTTAGCCACCTCCATCCGAAGAAAAAGGCTCTCACTGTCCATCCTATCTAATCCCCTGATCATCTTGTATGCCTCTATTAAGTCATCTCTTAATCTTCTAACAAAAACAGCCTCAAGTCCCTCAGCCTTTCCTCATAAGACCTTCCCACCATACCAGCAAACATCCTGGTAAATCTCCTCTGCACCCTTTCCAATGCTTCCACATCCTTGCTATAATGCGGCAACCAGAACTGTATGCAATACGCCAAGTGCGGCCGCACCAGAGTTTTGTACAGCTGCAACATGAACTCATGGCTCCAAAACTCAATCTGTCTACCAATAAAAGCTAACACACCATACGCCTTCTTAACAACCTTATCAACCTGGGTGCCAACTTTCACATGGACATCGAGATCTCTCTGCTCATCCACACTACCAAGTGTCTTATCATTAGCCCAGTAGTCTATATTCCTGTTACTCCTTCCAAAGTGAATCACCTCACACTTTTCCGCATTGAACAGCATTTGCCACCTTTCAGCCCAGCTCTGCAGCTTATCTGTGTCCCTCTATAACCCGCCTTTCAGCACTGTCCACAACTCCACCGACTTTAGTGTCATCTGCAAATTTACTGACCCATCCTTCTACGCCCTCATCCAGGTCATTTATAAAAATGACAAACAGCAGTGGCCCCAAAACAGAACACCATTAGCCACTAAACTCCAGGATAAACATTCCCCATCAACCACCACCCTCTGTCTTCTTATAGCTAGCCAATTTCTGATCCAAACCACTAAATCACTCTCAATCTCATGCCTCTGTATTTTATGCAATAGCCTACCATGGGGAACCTTATCAAACACTTTACTGAAATCATATACATCACATCAACTGCTTTACCCTCATCCACCTCTTTGGTCACCTTCTCAAAGAATTCAATAAAGTTTGTGAGGCATGACCTACCCTTCACAAAATTGTGTTGACTATCCCAATCAATTATTCCTTTCTAGATGATTATAAGTCCTATCTCTTATAATCCTTTCCAAAACCTTGCCCACAACTGAAGTAAGGCTCACTGGTCTATAATTACCAGGGTTGTCGCTACTCTTCTTGAACAAGGGGACAACATTTGCTATCCTCCAGTCTTCTGGCACTATTCCTGTAGACAATGACGACATAAAGATCAAAGTCAAAGGCTCTGCAATCTCCTCCCTAGCTTCCCAGAGAATCCTATGATAAATCCCAACCAGCCCAGAGGACTTATCTATTTTTATACTTTCTAGAATTGCTAACACCCCCCCTTTATGAATCTCAATCCCGTCTAGTCTAATAGCCTGTATCTCAGTATTCTCCTTGACAAAATTGTCTTTCCTGTGTGAATACTGATGAAAAATATTCATTTAGCGGCTCTCCTATCTCTTTGGACTCCATGCACAAATTCTCACTCCTGTCCTTGACTGGCCGTAATCTTAATAATAAAATTATTACTTAAAAGGCGAAAAGCTGCAGCATGCTACGGTGCAGAGGGACCTCGGGGTCCTTGTGCACGAGTCACAAAAACCCAGTCTGCAGGTGCAGCAGGTGGTCAGGAAGGCGAATGGGATGCTGGCCTTCATAGCGAGGGGGATTGAATATAAAAGTAGGGAGGTCTTGCTGCGGCTGTATAGGGCATTGGTGAGGTCGCAGCTGGAGTACTGTGTGCAGTTTTGGGCGCCGTGCTTATGCAAGGATATTTTGGCCTTGGAGGGAGTGCAGAGGAGGTTTACTAGGCTGATGCCAGAGTTGAGGGGGTTGAGCTATGAGGAGAGGCTGAATAAACTAGGCTTGTACTCGTTAGAGTTTAGAAGAATGAGGGGAGATCTCATTGAGACACATAAGATGATGAATGGGATGGATAGGATAGAGGTGGAGAGACTCTTCCCGCTCAGAAAGGACAGCAGGACTAGGGGGCACAGCCTCAAGATAAAGGGGGGGTGGTTTAGAACGGAGTTGAGGAAGAACTTCTTCACTCAAAGGGTGGTGAATCTCTGGAATTCTCTGCCCGTTGAAGTGGTGGAGGCTACCTCGCTAAATATTTTTAAGACACGGGTTGATGGGTTTTTGATAAGAGAGGGAATTAAGGGTTATGGGGAGAGGGCGGGAATGTGGAACTGAGCCACAACAGATCAGCCATGATCTTATTGAATGGCGGGGCAGGCTCGAAGGGCTAGATGGCCTACTCCTGCTCCTATTTCTTATGTTCTTATGTTCTTAAGAAGGCGAATGGAATGTTGGCCTTTACAGCGAGGGGGATACAAAATAAAAGTAGGGAGGTCTTGCTGCAACTGTACAGGGTACTGTTGAGGCCGCAGCTGGAGTACTGTGTGCAATTTTGGTTGCCGCACTTGCGGAAGGATATATTGGCCTTGGAGGGAGTGTGGAGGAGGTTCACTAGGCTGATACCGGAGATGAGGGGGTTGGACTACGAAGAGAGACTAAATAGATTGGGTCTGTACTCGTTGGAGTTTAGAAGGATGAGGGGAATCTTATAGAGACATATAAGATAATGAAGGGGATGGATAGGGTAGAGGTAGAGAGATTCTTCCCGTTTAGAAAGGATAGCAGGACTAAAGGACACAGCCTCAAGATAAGGGGGAGGGGGGGAGTTTAGATCAGAGTTGAGGAGGAACTTCTTCACTCAAAGGGTGGTGAATCTCTGGAATTCTCTGCCCGTTGAAGTCGTGGAGGCTACCTCGCTAAATATATTTAAGTCATGGGTAGATAGGTTTTTGACAGACAAGTGAATTAAGGGTTATGGGGAGAAAGTGGGAAAGTGGAACTGATCCACTTCAGATCAGCCATGATCTTATTGAATGGCGGGGCAGGCTCGAAGGGCTAGATGGCCTACTCCTGCTCCTCTTATGTTCTTATCCTAGTCATTCTTTTATTCCTGACATACCTATAGAAAGCTTTAGGGTTTTCCTTGATCCTACCTGCCAAAGACTTCTCATGTCCCCTCCTGGCTCTTCTTAACTCTCTCTTTAGGTCCTTCCTGGCTAACTTGTAACTCTCAAGTATCCTAATTGAGCCTTCATGTCTCACCTTGACATAAGTCTCCTTCTTACTCTTTACAAGCGATTCAACTTCTTTAGTAAACCACACTTCCCTCGCTCGACCACTTCCTCCCTGCCTGACAGGTACATACTTATCAAGGACACACGGTAGCTGTTCCTTGAACAAGCTCCACATTTCAACTGTGCCCATCCCCTGCAGTTTCCTTTCACATCCTATGCATCCTAAATCTTGCCTAAACGCATTATAATTTCCTTTCCCCCAGCTATAACTCTTGCCCTGCGGTATATACCTATCCCTCTCCATTGCTAAAGTAAACGTAACCGAATTGTCGTCACTATCACCAAAGTGCTCACCGACCTCCAAATCTAACACCTGGCCTGGTTCATTAGCTGGTACCAAATCCAATGTGGCTTTGCCTCTTGTTGGCCTATCTACATACTGTGTCAGGAAACCCTCCTGCACATATTTAACAAAAACTGACCCATCTAAAGTACTCAAACTACAGCATTTCCAGTCAATATTTGTAAAGTTAAAATCCCCCATAACAACTACCTTGTTACTTTCACTCTTATCCAGAGTCATCTCTGCAATCCTTTCTTCTACATCTGTGGAACTTTTCGGAGGCCTATAGAAAACTCCCAACAGGGTGACCTCTCCTTTCCTATTTCTAACCTCAGTCCATACTACCTCAATAGATGAGTCCTCATCAAATGCCCTTTCTGCCCCCGTAATACTGCCCTTGACTAACAATGCCTCACCTCTCCCTCTTTTACCACCTTCCCTGATCTTACCAAAACATTTAAACCTTGGAACCTGCAACAACTATTTCTGTCCCTGCCCTATCCATGTCTTTGAAATGGCCACAACATCGAAGTCTCAGGTGCCAACCCTTGCTGCAAGTTCACCCACCTTATTCCGGATGCTCCTGGCATTGAAGTAAACACACTTCAAACCACCTTCCTGCCTGCCGGTACACTCCTGCAACCTTGAAACCTTATTGACCTCACTACTCTCAACCTCCTGTACACTGGAGCTACAATTCAGGTTCCCATCCCCCTGCTGAATTAGTTCCAACCCTCCTGAAGAGCATTAGCAAATGCCTCCCCCTTCCGCCCCCCCAAGGATATTGGTACCCCTCTGGTTCAGGTGTAGATCATCCCATTGCAATCTGAGAAACCTTCTTCACTGTCCACTGTGCCACCAATCCTGGTGTCACCTGCAAACTTACTAACGATGCCTCCTATATGATCATCCAAATCATTAATACAAATAACAGTGGACCCAGCACTGATCCCTGAGGCACATCACTGGTCACAGGTCTCCAGTTTGAAAAACAACCCTTTACAACTACCCTCTGTATTCTGTCATCAAGCCAATTTTGTATCCAATTAGCTTCCCCACCCCAGATCCCATGTAATTTAACCTTATGCAACAATCTACCATGCGGTATCTTGTCAAAGGCAAGGTTGATTCTGGGATCAGCCTCAACTCATTGTGGATTGAGGAGATTGATTTTGGGATACTGAGGATGTTGTTTCTGGGATCCCGAGGGAAGTTGTTTCTGGGATCCAGAATCAGTTGATTCTGTCTCTATAGGAGGTTGATTCAGGAATCTGGAAGAAGTTGATTCTGGGATGTCAGGGAAGTTGACTCTGGGGTCTAGAGGATGTTTTTACTGGGATCTAGTGGAGATTGATTCTAGGACCTACAGGAGGTTGATTCTGGGATCTAGGGAAGGTTGATTCTGGGGTCTTGAGATTGATTCTGGGATCTAGAGTAGCATTATTCTGGGATCTCAAGGAGGTTCATTCAGGGATCCATGTGAGGTTGATTCTAGGATCTAGAGGAGGTTGATTCTGGGATCCAGAATAGGTTGAATCTGGGATCTAGAGGAGGTTGATTTTGGGACCTAGAATATATTGACTCTGGGATCCAGAATAGGTTGAATCTGGCATCCAGAGGAGATTGATTCTGGGCCTTTAAAGAGATTGATTCTCTGAACTGAAGGAGGTTGATTCTGGGATCTTGAGGAGGCTGTTTCTGGGATCTAAAATGTGTTGTTTCCTATATCTAGAGGAAGTTAATTCTGGCATCTTGGGGAGGTTGATTCTGAGATCCAGTGGAAATTAATTCTGGGATCTAAAGCAGTTTGATTCTGGAATCTAGAATAGGTTGTTTCTGGGATCTAGACTGGGTTGTATCTTATATCTAGAGGAAGTTGATTCTGGGATCTAGATATTTATTCTGGGATCCAGAGGAGATTGATTCTGGGATCTGGAGGAGGTTGATTCTGGGATCTGGAGGAAGTTGATTCTCGGATCTTGAGATTGTCTCTGGAATCTAGAATGGATTGTTTCTTCTATCTAGAGGGTGTTGATTATGGTATCTAAAGGAGGTTGTTTATGGGATCCAGAAGAGATTCATTCAGGTTCTAGAGAAGATTGATTATGGGATCAAGAGGAGGTTGATCCTAGGATCTAGTGAGGTTGAATCTATGATCCAATGGAGATTAATTCTGGCATCTAGAGGAGTTTGATTCTGGGATCTAGAAGAGGTTGATTCTGGGATCTAGAGGAGGTTGATTCTGGATGATCAAGGAGGTTGATTCTGGCATCTAGAGAAGTTGATTCTGGGATCTAGAGGAGGTTGATCCTGGGATGATAGAGGAGGTTGATTCTGGAGTCTAGAGAAGGATGATTCTGGGATCTCGAAGGAGTTAATTCTAGGATCTATATAAAGTTAATTCTGGGATCCAGATGAGATTGATTCTGGGATCTAGAATACGTTGTTTCTTGTATCTAGAGGAGGTTGATTCTGGGAACAAGAGGAAGTTGATTCTGGGATCTAGAATAGGCTGATTCTGGGAACAAGAGGAAGTTGATTCTGGGATCTAGAGGAGATGGAATCTAGGAACCATCTCCTAGAGATTGAATCTGGATCTAGAATAGGTTGATCCTAGCATCTATAGGAGGTTGATTTTGCAATCTAGAGGGGGTTGATTCTGAGTTCTAGAATTGGTTGTTTCTTGTATCTGGAGGAGGGTGATTCTGTGCTTTAAAGGAGATTGATTCTGGGATCTAGAGGGAGTTGATTCCCAGATATAGAAAAGCTGATTCTTGGATCTAGAGGAGGTTGATTTTGCAATCTAGAAGAGGTTGACTGGGTTCTAGAATAGGTTGGGGGGGGGGGGTTTGTATCTGGATGAAATTGATTCTGTGTTTTAGAGGACGTTGATTCTCGGATCCAGAAGGAGTTGATTCTCAGGTATAGAGGAGCTGATTCTGGGATCTGGAGGAGGTTGATTCTGGAATCTAGAGGAGGTTCTTTATGGGACCTAGTGGAGGTTAATTCTGGGATCCAGTGGAAGATAATTCTGGGATCTAGAGGAGTTTGACTTGGGATCTAGAGGGGGTTGTTTCTGGGATCTGGAATAGATTGTTTCTTGCATTTAGAAAAGGTTGATTCTGTGATCCAGAGGAGGTTGATTCTGGAATTTAGAATGGGTTGTTTCTTGTGTCTTGAAGAGGCTGATTCTGGGATCTAGAATAGGTTGTTTCTTATATCTAGATTAGGTTAATTATGTGATCTAGAAGAAGTTAATTCTATGATCTAGAGGACATTGATTCAGGAATCTAGAATAGGTTGATTGGGATCTAGAGGAGGTTGAATCTGGAATCTAGAGGTGATTGATTCTGGGATCTAGAATATGTTGATTCTGTGATCTAGGGAAGGTTGATTCTGTGCTCAGAGGAGATTGATTGTGGGATCTGGAGGAGGTTGATTCTATGATTCATGGATAGAGCAGGGTCAGGAATGGTTGTTGCAGGTTCTGGGGTTCAAATGCTTCAGTCGGAGCAGAGAAGGAGGTAGAAGGGGGGGAGGGGTAGCATTATTAGTCAAGGATTGTATCACAGTGTCAGAGAGGAAGTTTGATGAGGACTTGTCTGTTGAGGTAGTATGGGCTGAGATTAGAAATAGGAGAGGAGAGGTCACCCTGTTGGGAGTCTTTTATAGACCTCCTAAAAGTTCTAGAGAGGTTGAGGAAAGGATTGCGGAGACGATCCTGGTTAGGAGTGAAAGTAATAGGGTAATTGTTATGGGGGACTTTAACTTTACTAATATTGATTGGAATTGCTATAGCTCTAGCTCATTAGAGGGGTCAGTTTTTGTACAAAGCATGCAGGAAGGTTTTTTGACTCAGTATGTAGATAGGCCAACTAGAGGTGAGGCTATATTGGATTTGGTGCTGGGAAATGAGCCAGACCAGGTGCTAGACTTGGAAGTTGGTGTGCATTTTGGTGATAGTGACCACAATTCGGTTACGTTCACCTTAGTGATGGAAAGGGATAGGCATGAACCTCAGGTCAGTAGTTTTAGCTGGGGGAAGGGTAATTATGAGGCTATTAGGAGAGAATTAGGAAGCATAGGTTGGACTAGGAGACTACAGGGACTGGGAACGTCCGAAATGTGGAGTTTTTTCAAGGAGCAGCTACTGTGAGTCCTTGATAGGTATGTCCCTGTCAGGCAAGGAGGAATTGGTGGAGCTAGGGAACCGTGGTGCACTAAAAAAGTTGATTCGCTGGTTAAAAAGAAAAAGGAGGCTTGAGGGCTCAGGTAGTGCACTAGAAAGCTTTAGATTGGCTAGGAGGGAGTTGAAGAGTGAGTTAAGAAGGGCTAAAAGAGGACATGAGAAGACTTTGGCTGATAGGATTAAGGAGAATCCCAAGGCGTTCTATAGATATGTTAAGAACAGAAGGTTGGTTAGGGCAAGATTAGGGCCAGTTACAGACAGCAGAGGGAAGTTGTGTGTGGAACCGGAAGAGATTGGAGAGGCATTGAACCAATATTTCTCTTCGGTGTTCACGCAGGGGGACATAAATGTAGCTGAGGAGAACACTGGGTTACAGGGCTATCAACTAGACAGTATTGCAGTTGATAGGGGGGATGTGCTAGATATTCTTGAGGGTTTGAAAATAGATAAGTCCCCTGGGCCGGACGGGATTTATCCTAGGATTCTCTGGGAGGCAAGAGAGGCGATTGCAGAGCCTCCGGCTCTGATCTTCAGGTCGTCGTTGGTCTCAGGTATAGTGCCGGAAGATTGGAGGATAGCGAATGTTGTCTCATTGTTTAAGAAGGGGAACAGAGACTTCCCTGGGAATTATAAACCGGTGAGTCTTACTTCTGTTGTGGGCAAGGTTTTAGAAAAAATTATTAGGGATAGGATTTATAGTTATTTGGAGAGTAATGAATTGATTGGAGATAGTCAGCATGGTTTTGTAGCGGGTAGGTCGTGCCTTACTAACCTTATTGAGTTTTTTGAGAAAGTGACCAAAGAGGTGGATGGGGGTAAGGCAGTTGACGTGGTATATATGGATTTTAGTAAGGCATTTGATAAGGTTCACCATGGAAGGCTTCTGCAGAAAATGCAGATGTATGGGATTGGGGGTAATCTAGGTAATTGGATCAGGAATTGGCTAGCAGATAGGAGACAGAGGGTGGTGGTTGATGGTAAGTATTCGTCATGGAGTTCAGTTACGAGTGGTGTGCCTCAGGGATCTGTTTTGGGGCCACTGCTGTTTGTAATTTTTATTAATGATCTGGATGAGGGTATAGTTGGGTGGATTAGTAAATTTGCTGATGACACCAAAGTCGGAGGTGTGGTAGATAGTGAGGAAGAGTGTCATAGTTTGCAGGGAGACTTGGACAGGTTGCAGAGCTGGGCCGAGAGGTGGCGGATGGAGTTTAATACGGAGAAGTGTGAGGTAATTCACTTTGGCAGGAATAACAGATGTGTCGAGTATAGGGCTAATGGGAGGACTCTGAATAGTGTGGATGAACAGAGGGATCTAGGTGTATGTGTACATAGATCCCTGAAAGTTGGGAATCAAGTAGATAAGGTTGTTAAGAAGGCGTACGGTGTCTTGGCGTTTATTGGTAGGGGGATTGAATTTAGGAGTCGCAGCGTCATGTTGCAACTGTACACAACTCTGGTGCGTCCGCACTTGGAGTATTGTGTGCAGTTCTGGTCCCCACATTATAGGAAGGACGTGGAGGCTTTGGAGAGGGTGCAGAGGAGGTTTACCAGGATGTTGCCTGGTATGGAGGGGAGGTCCTATGAGGAGAGGCTGAGGGATTTGGGGTTGTTTTCGTTAGAAAGAAGGCGGCTAAGAGGGGATCTTATTGAAACATATAAGATGATTAGAGGTTTAGATAGGGTGGACAGTGATAGCCTTTTTCCTCAGATGGAGAAAGCTAGCACGAGGGGGCATGGCTTTAAATTAAGGGGGGGTAGTTATAGGACGGATGTCAGGGGTAGGTTCTTTACCCAGAGGGTGGTGAGGGATTGGAATGCCCTGCCTGCTGCAGTTGTAAATGTGCCTAGTTTGGGGGCGTTTAAGAGATCCGTGGATAGGTTTATGGATGGAAAGGGATTGGTTTAGGTTAGAGGGTCATTGTTTTTTAACTGGTCGGTGCAACATCGTGGGCCGAAGGGCCTGTTCTGTGCTGTAATGTTCTATGTTCTATGATCTACAGGAGATTGATTATAGCATCTAGAGGAGGTTGATTCTGGGATCTAGAGGAGGTTGATTCTGGGATCTAGAGGAGGTTGATTTTGAGATCTAGAAGAGGATTATTCTGGGATCTAGAATAGGTTTTCTTCTTATATCTACAGGAAGAATTAGATACATCTTATATCTAATTCTGTGATCTAGACAAGATTGTTTCTGGGATCTAGAAAATGTTGATTTTGTGGTCAGAGGAGGTTGATTCTTGGATCTAGAGGACGTTGTTTTTTGGATCTAGAGAAGGTTGATTCTGGGATCTAAAGGAAATTGATTCAGGGATCTAGAATAGTTTGATTCTGGAATTACAATAGGTTGATTCAGGGATCCAGAGAAGGGTGATTCTGGGACCTAGAGGAGACTGATTCTGGGATTATAGAGGAGATTGATTCTGGGATCCAGAGGAGGTTGATTCTGAACTCTGAAAGAGGTTGTTTGTGACATCTAAAGGAAGTTGATTCTGAGATCTAGAATTGGTTGATTCTGGGATCTAGAGGAGGCTGATTCTGGGATCTAGTGGCGATATGTATCAGATAGTCTGCTCTACCGGATGAGCAGTTTTATAACGAAGGTGTTGAATGAAAATGAAAGAAACAATTTATTTATTTTCGGGTTTTCCTCCTGGATGTATTTCTCGAGCAGGGACCAGAGAGAACTAGTGGGAAAGATATTTTCCCCACTGATTATTCCCACCGAATATAAAAAACTTGTCGCAGTTTGGAAACAGCAATTTTCAAATGCCTCTCTCGGTTTAAGATCAGAAACAGAGCCTCAGGCATCTGAGCTCTTCCAGAGGTACAGTTTGTACTTCACTCTGGGGCTAAAACATCTGCCCAGAATTAAAAGCAAAATATAAACTTACAGCTTTCTGTTTTACTTTAACACAGGAAGCAACAGGTCGCCCCAGCAACTAAAAATACTCTCAGAGCAGCTGCGAGTTTACAATGTATTGAAGCTGCTTTAAAGAATGATGCTATTGGCCTACAGTTACAGATCAGGAAGTGTTAGTATACAAATTCTTTCACATAAACCGGAGGGACAATGTTCTGTCCTCTCTAGGGAGTTGGGCTATCAGCAGGTAGCAGGCCGGCAGCTGGGGATCCGCTCCATTTTGCTCTTTGCGCCGATAACATGCAGAACTCAGGTAGGAGTGAGGTTAACAATCCTGATCTGCTGGTAAAAGTGTCCTCACTGACTCTCAGGAGCTGGACTCGTTCTTACTCTGTTTCTGTGTATCTACTGAATGCGATTTGAGGGCTGGGTCCCACAGCCGATCGATACCGCTTGAAATGAAGGCTAATTGTGTTATTGTGTGAAGTGAAACTCGGTTAATTGTAGAGATAATGGGTTCTCATACCAATTGCGAATAGAGAGGGAAAAAAACGTCCATTGAATTTACTGCCGGGTTTAATGCAGTAAAATTGTGAATATACAGATCGTGTGAATCCCTAATGTTTTACTGAGATTCCTAAATCTGATTAGGTTTATAAATCCTGATGGTTACTTTTAAATATCTGAAGCTGCGTTGCTGCTGAAACATCGTTGGTCAAGGGATGGTCTTTATAGACAAAGAATCCTCTAATACAGACACAGATCAGAAACATTATTATCTACACTGTCCACTGTTTTATTTAAGACAAGTTCAAACTAGTAACTATGTACAACAGAAAGGTAAATTGTCAGAAATTATTAAATTTTTGGGATGAAGTTGGGAGGAAGGAGGGAATTGTTGTCAAGCAGAAACGCCAGCATAGACCTCTTGGGCGGAATGGTCTGTTTAGTCGCAGTAACGTTGTGTGAGATCCAATCCTAGTCTCTGAATTTCCCTGAGAACATTTTCAGCAAAAGAAAATCTTTGAGGAAAGCGTTTGCCTGCATTAAATGTGTGTTGATTCCGTACTGAATCAGTCAGACACTTCTGGAAAGTTGGTGATTTGAGTAGTTTCTGATGTATTTGGTTAATGACATTTCTCTATTTTGGATGCCTTTTAGTTTCAAAGGGAATTTATCATCTAACCAGTTCCCAGTAACCTCAAGCTAGGTTACACATCTCACGTATCAATATGAAAAAGAAGTTTCACAGATAAAACTATTTTGAAATACTCCTTGGCCCTGATGGAATGCATCCCAGGATACTAAAAAAGATGGGGGAGAAATAGCAAATGTCCTAGTGGTAATTTACCAAAATTCACTGGAGTGGTTCGCACAGATTGGCAAACACCAAATGTGATGTCACTGTTTTAAAAAGGAGGTAGACAGAAAGCAGGTAACTATAGGCCAGTTAGCTTAACTTCAGTAACAGGGAAAATACTTGACTATCATCAAGAAATACATAGCGAGACATCTGGATATAAATTGTCCCATTGGTAAGATGCAGCATGAGTTCATGAAGGGCAGGTCATGTTTGATTAATTTGGTGGAATTATTTGAGAACATTATATGCACAGTGGACGATGGGGAACCTGGGGATGTGGTGTATCTGGATTTCCAGATGGCATTTGACAAGGTGCTGCACCAAAGACTGCTACATAAGATAAAGGTGCACAGTGTTACGGGTAATGTATTAGCATGGATAGAGGATTGGTTAACTAACAGAAAGCAAAATGTGGGGGTAAATGGGTGTTTTTCTGGTTAGAGATCAGTGACTAGTGGTGTGCCTCAGGGATCAGTGTTGGGACCGCAATTGTTTATGATTTACATAGATGATTTGGAGTTGGGGACCAAGTGTAGTGTGTCAAACTTCGCAGATGAGTGGCAGAGCAAAGTGTGCAGAGGACGCTGAAAGTCTGCAAAGGGATATAGATAGTCTAAGTGAGTGGGCGAGGGTCTGGCAGATGGAGTACAGTGTTGGTAAATGTGAGGTCATCCATTTGGTAGGAATTACAGCAAAATAACAGTGAGTGGGTGAGGGTCTGGCAGATAGAGTACAATGTTGGTAAATATGAGGTCATCCATTTGGTAGGAATTACAGCAAAATAACAGTGAGTGGGTGAGGGTCTGGCAGATAGAGTACAATGTTGGTAAATATGAGGTCATCCATTTGGTAGGAATAACAGCAAAATGGACTATTACTTAAATGGTAAAAAATTGCAGCATGCTGCTGTGCAGAGGGACCTGGGTGTCCTTGTGCAAGGATCACAAGCAGTTGGTTTGCAGGTGCAGCAGGTAATTAAGAAGGCAAATGAAATTTTATCCTTCATTGTTAGAGGGATCGAGTTTAAAAACAGCGAGGTTATGTTGCAGCTGTAGAAGGTGGAGGTGAGACCACACCTGGAGTATTGTGTACAGTTTTGATCTCCTTACTTGAGAAAGGATATATTGGCACCGGAGAGATGCAGAGGAGATTCACCAGGTTGATTCTGGAGTTGAGAAGGTTGGCTTATAAGGAGAGACTGAGTAGACTGGGGCTATACTCATTGAAATTCAAAAGAATGAGGGGAGATCTTATGGAAACATATAAGATTATGAAGGCAATAGATAAGATAGAAATAGGGAAGTTGTTTCCACTGGTGGGTGAAACTAGAACTAGGGGGCATGGCCTCAAAATAAAGGGGAACAGACTTAGGACTGAGTTGAGGAGGAACTTCTTTACGCAAAGACCCGTGAATCTGTGGAATTCCCTGCCTCGTGAACCAGTTGAGGCTATCTCATTGAATGTTTTTAAGGTAAGGATAGATAAATTTTTGAACAGTAAAGGAATTAAGGGTTATGGTGAGCGGGTGAGTGGAGCTAAGTCCATGAAAAGATCAGCCATGATCTTATTGAATGGCAGAGCAGGCTCAAGGGGCAAGATGGCCTACTCTTGCTCCTAGTTCGTATGTTCTTATGTTCTTCAACATTAGCCAACAGGAGATTTGATCAAGATATTCAAAATGTGGAGAGTCTGGACTAGGTAGATTGGGAGAAATTGGTCCCATTGGTGGAAGGATAAAGAACCAGAGGACACATTTAAGGTGATTGGTAATAGAAGCAATGGGGGAAAATGCTTTTCAAACAGTGAGTGGTTAGGATGTGGAATGCAACATCAGAGTCTGTGGTGGTGGTAGGAGCTGGGATTCTCTGATCTCATTCACCCTGCCACCACTTCCAGTGAGAATGGAGAATTTGGCACATAGCCAAAATTCCATTCACTGCAGCAGAACTGGAAAATGTCAGTCACAGGCAAGGTTGGAAAATTCCAACCACGGGTCAATTGATGCATCCAAAAGGGAATTGGATAATGATCTGAAAAGGAAAATGTTGCAGGGCTACAGGGAGAAGGCAGGGGAGCAGCACAAGGTAAAATGCTCCTTTAAGGGCTAACACAGAGATGATGGGCTGATTAGCCTACTTCTGTATTGTAAACATTCTATGATTCTAACTGCTTGACTTTCACTACCACACCCTGGAGTTCCCTTATTGCCCTGCGCTGATGAATCAAATCAGTCATTGCTATATCACTAACTCTATGAATAAATTATTTATCAAAGTAGCTTTTAGTATCTATTTCTGAATAGATTGGCTAATCTTAAACTCATTAAGAAAGAAACAATCTCCTCAATGTTATATGATATAATTTTAATTCTGCAAAGAAGTTTAAGTTATTGTACTAATAAAAGTCACCATTATTCCATTGTATCATCTCCATCCAAATGTTATTGAGAATAAGTATCAGTTGGTTCAATTGTTGCACTGTTATCTCTCAGTCTGCTATGAAGAGAGCATTGTGAGCCTTTTTGATTAGATGCTAAACAGAGGGCATGCAATAGTTGTGAAAGACCCTGCAGCAGTATCTGCAGAGCACAAGGAAGCAACATCCATCCCTCACCTGAAAATATAGGTGAAGCTTTGGTTAAACCTCTCATCTAAAGGGACAGTTGTTGTGACAAATCAGCACTCCTATGCTGCAAAAATGGCAATCTAGAATTTGATTAAGGCTTAGAAGCCTTTTAAGTATATGAATCAATGCCCTATTCATCCTGGAGGATCCCAATTAAATGGAGAAATCATGTGCTGGTACCTGTTCTACCAAGTATTGAGTGAGTTTGTAAAAGAACCACTTGATACTGTCAGGAGGAAGTTCACCATCCCTTCAAAAATCTTCCAACATTCAGCCATAATATTTCACCATTATCCAGATAACGCTGCAGCCAATTTGGGGAAAGCAAGCTCCACAAACAGCAATGACAATAAAGACTAAATAACAATTCAATGATACTGATTGATAGATAAATATTTGTCAGAACGTTGGGAACAACTCCCCCCAATACCTTTGGAATGGTGCCATGAGATCATTTATATCCAACCAACAGGGCAGCCAGGAATCAGATTAAAATTCCAAAGATAGCAGCTCATACAGTGCAACGCTCCCTCAGTACTGACCCTCTGACAGTGCATCATTTCCTCAGTACTGACCCTCTGATAGTGCGGTACTCCCTCAGTACTGACCCTCTGACAGTGCAACACTCCCTCAGTACTGACCTTCTAACAGTGCGGCACTCCCTCAGTACTGACCCTCTGACAGTGCAGCATTTCCTCAGTACTGACCCTCTGTCAGTGCAACACTCCCGCAGTACTGACCCTCCAACAGTGCAGCATTTCCTCAGTGCTGACCCCCTAACAGTTCAGCACTTCATAAGAACATAAGAACATAAGAACATAAGAAATAGGAGCAGGAGTAGGCCATCTAGCCCTTCGAGCCTGCCCCGCCATTCAATAAGATCATGGCTGATCTGTTGTGGCTCAGTTCCACTTTCCCGCCCTCTCCCCATAACCCTTAATCCCCTCTCTTATCAAAAACCCATCAACCCGCTTCTTAAAAATATTTAGCGAGGCAGCCTCCACCACTTCAACGGGCAGAGAATTCCAGAGATTCACCACCCTTTGAGTGAAGAAGTTCCTCCTCAACTCCGTTCTAAACCGCCTCCCCTTTATCTTGAGGCTGTGCCCCCTAGTCCTACTGTCTTTTTTGAGCGGGAAGAGTCTCTCCACCTCTATCCTATCCATCCCATTCATCATCTTATACGTCTCAATGAGATCTCCCCTCATTCTTCTAAACTCTAACGAGTACAAGCCTAGTTTATTCAGCCTCTCCTCATAGCTCAATCCCCTCAACTCCGGTATCAGCCTAGTAAACCTCCTCTGCACTCCCTCCAGGGCCAAAATATCCTTGCGCAGGTGCGGCGCCCAAAACTGCACACAGTACTCCAGCTGTGGCCTCACCAATGCCCTATACAGCTGCAGCAAGACCTCCCTACTTTTATATTCAATCCCCCTCGCTAGTACTGACCCTCCCCCAGTACTGACCCTCTGACAGTGTAGCAGTCAATCCCATGTTGGGAGAATCAGTCCTGGGTTTGTGTTCAGTTCTCTGGTTTGGGACTTGAATCCATTATCATCTGAGTTGGGAGAATCGCACCAACTGAAGCATAACTGGCATCCAGCGAAATATCCTCTTTAGAGTCAGTACCAAATTAACTGTGGTCTGTTTTCACCAAAGTATTTGATAACATCATTAACAGTATTTACTTTTCTATTGAAGACACTTCGAACACAGACCTAGTGATCCTGTATGAAGAGGAGGCCGAAGAGTGGAGCACGTATTTGAAACACATTTTTGAGGAAAAATTAAATCCACAAAGTATCTGCAGTTATAAAGTCGGATGTCCCAAAGATCTGCGGATTGTTACTCCTAACCTGGTTACCTACAAATGTAAGTTGCTGGTGCTGACCCCTGGTTTCCTCACCGCACTGACTAACCCGATTAGAATCCAACTCAGCAAGATTTTGCAACCTCCTGCTGAAGTGGTGGTGCTGCTGTGTGGCGTGTCAAATTCAGATGAACTCTACGAGCTGGTGCCCGCTGAGAGAGGGCTCTGGGAGCTCTCGAGCAATCAGGATGCCCAGGAATATCAGCATGTTGTTAGCAGCATCATCAACTCTGGTAAGTCACAAAGTTTTTGAATTTGGAATCGTTAAATCTTTGTAATTGGTGATGTATTTCCAATGGTTACATCAGCTGCAATTATTGTCATTGATGCTTATTTTAGAACTTTGAAAAAAACTAGCAAGTGTTACAGTCGAATAATATAAAGTGATTGTGGAAGGGTTAATTGTGGCATGATTCCATCAGTGACAGTTTTTGATAGTGTTGCATCTCTGTCACCCTTACTGCCAACCATTGGCATGTGATACTCAACCAGTTTGACCACATTATGAATGCACCTTCTTTGGCTTTCAAGTCTGGAGTGGGAATTGAACCCAGAGCTTCTAGCTTTGAGGCAGGGACACTATCCACTGCACCATTAGACCTCCTATCATTTGTTGTAAAATCTTTATGAATTTACCCTGTAAGCTTTTGAAGGTTTTAGTATCCTTGTGGTAGTGGAATATTAGGTAATATATAGTTTGTAACTGTTCTAAATAATGAATTATACAAATTTAATATTACCTTTTTGTTTCTACATTCTTCTGTTACTGTAGCACATTTCCAAGAGTTTGAATCTGATATTATTTCCAGCTATTACCCTCTGTAACCTTGAACTGATCCAAAATTCTCTACCTATATTCCAATGCGCACCCAGTCCTGTTCACCCATCACCTCTCTGCTCACTGATCTACATTGGCTCCCAGTCTGACAACACGCTGATTTTTAAATTCTCATCCTTGTTGTCAAATCCACCATAGTTTCGTCCTTCTCTTACATCACCAGCCCTGCAATCCTGTGAGAGCTCTGCACTTCTTCACACTTTGGCCCATTTCACACATCTCCAATTTCCATCACTCTTGCCTTGGCAGACTGGCTGAACCTTAAGCTCTGGAATTCCCTCCCTGTACCTTCCCTCCATTAAGGCAGTCCTTACAATCAAATTCCTTGAACAAGTTTTGAGGTTTGGTGTCAGTTCTTGTTGGGTAACACTCTTGTGAAACATTCTGACACATTTGACTACATTTAGGTTGCTACTTAAATGCAAGTTGTGGCCTCACTGCTAATATCCGGAAGCAGATCTGAGTTCCTTATGATCAAAAGCAAACCATTACTGCTCAATATCTAGTTCAACAGCATCATGACAAGGGAATAAAATTAAAAATGTTTGAAATACAGTGAAGAGTCAGCGACGTGAAACAGTTGGGATTTTCCAGCGCCTAAACTGGGCATCGTCTCAGGCACAATGTGAAAATTTGGAGAGCGGTTAAAGTCAATGATTCACCACATTTTCCTACTCTGCTGCGACAGTACCCACACAAAATCCCAGCCAAATAACTCAGCTATTTTTCACAGATGTTGTCTGATCTGGCATTTCCAGCTTTTTCTGTTTTTATTTCAGATTGTCAGCATTCCCAGTTTTTCAGTTTTGTATCAGTGTAACTGGGGCATTTTCATATCAACACTTTTGTTGTGTTTATTGGATTCAATTGATTTGACATCTGCCTCCAGAAACACTCTCCTGTGTTTTTCAGATGAATTTAAAAGCCTTTTTTTGAGATAAGAACAACAGAAAACAATGAGTTGGTTCGTGAAATGTATGAATATGCAGGATAGAGTTCGACAGTGAGACATTTCCTGTTGATCTTCATACCATAATAAACATTTCATAAAATTGCATCTTTGCCATTATTTTGAGGCAGAGTTTACAATCTAACCTAACTCTGACTTCAGGTTATGCATAGGATTTGATCACGTTGCTTCCTATCTTTACTGGGTGTCTCTGATAATCTCACCGAGGTTAGTCTTCCATCACCATCAATCACCCTTTATTTACAATGTGCTCAAAGTGCCACTCAGCGATTGCAGTCAACAGGTCAGCTCCAAATCTTTTGGCTGCCAGTCTGAGTGGAGCCAGGTCTATGAGGCCAATGGGGAGACCTATGGACAATTCACCCATGGCCATCATCACAGTGCCTCTCATTGTTGAGAGAGAGAAAGTAGGATATCACTCCTTTATCTCTTCTGAAAGTGGAAGAGGAACCAAAATCAGTTCTCAGATTCACTTCTCAAACTCTGTCCATCAAAGACTGGCTCTCCCAATCTCTCATCAAAGTTGTCATCTTGAAGGAAAAGCTAGTTCTTGGGTTCCAGTGTGGGAAGCTGACAGTAAACTGTCTCCACTTTGGAATTGTCACCCGTCAAAAACAATGGGCAAAGACAGGAGCAATGTCATTCTTCAGACTGTGGGAGTATGGAAGAGGGAATGACAAAACAATCTGTCCTACACACGCTTCCCCTACTCCAACATTTGTTTTTAACAGTATGAGCCCTGATTTACTGAGCATGTTGACAGAGCAGAATCAATTTCTTTAACAGTCACACTTTTATAGTTTAAGCAAAGTTACTAAAAATCATATTTTAAGCAAATCCAAGGTCAGGCACCAAAAGTTTCATTAATATGCAGGACTGTGATAAACTGGGTCGAAACCAGGCAAATAATTCATTTACTTCACAGCCTGAATTCCAACAGAACTTCTCACCTTGATAATGTATATCCCTGATTATCAAAGTTCTATCTCAAGTGTGGGTGTGTGTGTGTGTGGGTGTGCATGTCCATCACTTCTGCAGAAGTCAAAATTAGAAATAGGAAGAGACCATTCAGTCCCTCAAGTGTGTTCCTTCATTCAGTTACATCATGGCTGATCGCTATCTTAACTCCAGCTACCCGATCACTTTCTTTATTTATCTTAAATGTCTCAATTAGATTGTCTTCAAATTTCGAACAACATAACAATGGAAGCAGGAGTAGATCATTCAGCCGCTCAACGCTGCTTCGCCATTGAAAGTGATCATGGCTGATCTCGGTGTCTTCAACGCCACTTACTCTCCTATTCCCCATGTCCTTTGATTCCCTGAGAGACTAAATATCTATCTATCTCTGCCTGAAATATAGTCAGTGAGGGAGTCTCCATAACCCTCTTGAATATGAATTCCAAATTTCTTTGAATGAAGAAATTTCTTCTCATCTCAGTCCTACATGATTAGCCACTTATCCTGAAACTGTGCCCCCAGGTTTTAGATTACCCAGCCAGGCCAAACAATTGCCTGTCCACCCTGTAAGCCCTTTCAGAATTTTGTACGTTTCATAGAGATCACCTCTCATTCTCCCAGACTCCAGAGATTTTACACACAATTTACTCCACCTCTCATCTTACAGTAACCTTCTCATCCCAGAAACCAAGCAAATGAACTTTTGCTGTACTGTCTCCAATGCAAGTAATATCCTTCCTTAAGTTTGAAGACCAAAACACCACTTTATAATTCCAGGTGTGGTGTCACTAGAGCCAGTAAACTGGAGCATGATCTCTTTATTTCTTTACTCCAATCCCCTTGAAGTGAAGGCCAACATGCCCACTCAAGGACTTTCAACACTCAAGGAAATACAAATCTAGTCTAGGGAACTATATCTTATGGTTTAATTCTTACAGCTGCATGGGAAACATAAAAAGCTGTAGTTGTAGAAAGATGATTGTAACTGTTCCTCTGGAATGTTATCTCCTACATGTTCTGATTATAATTTTCAGATGTGTTTCCACATTGTTGCTGTGTTGTTTGAGAGCAAAGATTTCATTGGCTCAGGTTGCAACCTGTAACTACAACTAGAATCTTCACTTCCAATACTGAAACTGTTAATGAATCAGAAGACAGAACATTTCAACAACAACAATTACATACCTGGTCACTAATTGGTAGAAATCAATTCACTTGCATTCTCTCAATATCCTGACTGATAAATTAAGCGATTAACTGAATTTGAGTTGCCCTTTTTGGAACTTTGACTGGATTTGCCTTCAGTGAGAACATCCTCCTGTAGCAAAGAGAAAAATAAATCCCTGAAAGCACTTTTCCTGACTTCAGGGCGTCCCAGGATTCTTTACAGCCAATTTTGGAGTTTTGGATTAAAACCTTAATGTTGTACTCCCTCAGCACTGACCCTCTGACAGTGCGGCACTCCCTCAGTACTGACCCTCTGACAGTGCGGCACTCCCTCAGCACTGACCCTCTGACAGTGCGGCACTCCCTCAGCACTGACCCTCTGACAGTGCGGCACTCCCTCAGCATTGACCCTCTGACAGTGCGGCACTCCCTCAGTACTGACCCTCTGACAGTGCAGCACTCCCTCAGTACTGACCCTCTGACAGTGTGGCACTCCCTCAGCACTGACCCTCTGACAGTGCGGCACTCCCTCAGTACTGACCTCTGACAATGCGGCACTCCCTCAGTACTGACTCTCTAACAGTGCGGCACTCCATCAGTACTGACCTTCTGACAGTGCAGAACTCCTTCAGTACTGACTCTCTAACAGTGCAGAACTCCTTCAGTACTGACTCTCTAACAGTACAGAACTCCCTCAGTACTAACCCTCTGACAGTGCAGCACTCCCTCAGCACTGATCCTCTGACAGTGCAGCACTCCCTCAGCACTGACCCTCTGACAGTGCGGCACTCCCTCAGCACTGACCCTCTGACAGTGCGGCACTCCCTCAGCACTGACCCTCTGACAGTGCGGCACTCCCTCAGCACTGACCTTCTGACAGTGCGGCACTCCCTCAGCACTGATCCTCTGACAGTGCAGCACTCCCTCAGCACTGATCCTCTGACAGTGCAACACTCCCTCAGTACTGACCCTTTGACAGTGCAGTGCTCCCTCAGTACTGACGCTCTGACCGTGCGGCACTCTCTCAGTACTGACGCTCTGACAGTGCGGCACTCCGTCAGTACTGACCCTCTGACAGTGCGGCACTCCGTCAGTACTGACCCTCTGACAGTGCGGCACTCCCTCAGAACTGACCCTTTGACAGTGCGGCACTCCCTCAGTGGGAGCATTTCTGCTCCATTACTGAATTTCAGAGATGAACTGAAGAAGAGGAGCTTGGAGTCTACAACAGGGAATAGCCGAATATTTGGGAACTGCTCTGGCTTGGATATTTGGTGCTGCTCCCTCACTGTGGGCGAAACTCCCAGAGTACTCTAAGGAGGCCCTTAATTGGCCACTTCAGAACTTCAGTTGGTTACTCACACCTTCTCTCCTGTGCGTGAAACACTCACAGAACAGGTGGGGCAGGGGCAAGATCAGGCATTTACACCAATTTTCAGCCAGAACTGTCAAATGGTTGATCCATCTCAGCCTCGTCTGCACAGATGTCAGTATTCAGCCAATTCACTCCACACGATATGAAGAAGCAGCTGAAGTCACTGGATACTACAGACACTGTGGGCAATAGTCCAGCAATACTACTGAAGACTTGTGCTCCAGAACTTTCTGTAGACCTAGCCTAGCTATTCCAGTACAGCTACAACTTCGGCATCTACCCTGTAATGTGGAAAATTTTTCAGGTACATCCTGTACTCAAAAAACAGGACAAATCCAACAAACAAATTACTGCCCCATTTGTTTACTCTCGATCATCAGTAAAGTGATGGAAGAGGATCATCAACAGTGATATCAAGCAGCACAATAACCTACTCATGGATGTTTAGTTTGGCTTCCACCAGGGCCGCTCAGCTCCTGACCTCGTTATAACCTTGGTTCAACGTGGACAAAAGAGCTGAACTCCAGAGGTGAGATGAGAGTGACAGCCCTTGACATCAAAGCAGCATTTGATTGTGTGTTGCATCAAAGAGCCCCAGCAAAACTGGAGTCAATGAAATGAGAGACTGAGTAGACTGGGGCTGTGCTTATTGGAATTCAGAAGAATGAGGGGAGATCTTATAGAAACATATAAGATTATGAAGGGAATAGATAGGATAGAAGCAGGGAAGTTGTTTCCACTGGCAGGTGAAAGTAGAAATAAGGGGCGTAGCCTCAAAATAAGAGGGAGCAGATTTAGGATTGAGTTGAGGAGGAACTTCTTCACACAGAGAGTTGTAAATCTGTGGAATTCCAGTGAAGCAGTTGAGACTACCTTGTTGAATGTTTTTAAGGCAAGGGTAGATACATTTTTGAATAGTAAAGGAATTAAGGGTTATGGTGAGCAGGCAGGTGAGTGGAGCTGAGTCCACGAAAAGATCAGCCATGATCTTATTGAATGGCGGAGCAAGCTTGAGGGGCTAAATGGCGTACTCCTGCTCCTAGTTCTTATGTTCTTATGAATCAGGGGGAAAACTCTCCCCTGGTTGGAGTCATACCTGGCACAGAGGAAGATGGTTGTGGTGGTTGGAAGTTGGTTAGTCATCTCAGCTCCAGGTCATTACTGCAGAAGTTCATCAGGGTAGTGTCATAGGCCCAACCATCTTCAGCTGCTTCATCAATGACCATCTTCCATCATAAGATCAGAAGTGGGGATGTTCGCATGTAACTGCATAATATTCAGCATCATTTGCAACGCCTCAGATACTGAAGCAGTTCATGTCCAAATGCAGCAAGACTTGTGCAATATCCAGGCTTGGGCTGAAAAGCGGCAAGTTACATTTGTGCCACATAAGTGCCAGGCAATGATCGTCTCTAACAAGAGAAGATCGAACCATGGTCTCTTGACATTGAATGGCATTACCATCACTGAATCCTGACTATCAACATCCTGATGGTTATCATTGATTAGAAACTGAACTGAACTAGCCATGCAAATGGTGTAGCTATGATGTGGATGTGCCAGCGTTGGACTGGGGTAAACACAGTAAAAAGTCTGACAACACCTGGTTTTAGTCCAACCGATTTATTTGATAGTAAATACTATCAAATAAATCGGTTGGACTAAAACCAGGTGTTGTCAGACTTTTTACTTTATAATGCTGTAGCTACCAGAGCAAATCAAAGGCTAGGAATGCTGTGGTGAGTAACTCACCTCCTGACTCCCCAGATCCTCTCCACCATCTACAAGACACAAAATAGGAGTGTGATGGAATACTCAACCAGTTGCCTGGAAATGTGCCGCTGCAACAACACTCAAGAAGCTTGATGCCATCCAAGACAAAGCAGCCTGCTTGATTGGCACCCAATCCATAAAGGGAAAGCAATAGTCTGGTGGTATTATCACTAGATAATCCAGAAATTTAGCTAATATTCTGGGGACCTGGGTTTAAATCCCACCACAGCAGATAGTAAAATTTGAATTCAATAAAACAAAACACTGGAATTGGGAATCCACTATTGACCATGAAAACATTGTCAATTGTTGGAAAAACCCATCTGGTTTACTAATGTGTTTTAGGGAAGGAAATCTGCCATCCTTACCTGGTCTGACCTACATATGGCCCCAGGGCCACAGTAATGTGGTTGATGGGCAACTAGGAATGGGCAATAAATGCTGATCAGCCAGCAATGCCCATGCTCCATGAATGAATTAAAAATGAAATTAATCCCTCCACCACTGATGCTCAGTAGCAGCAGTTTGTACCATCTACAAGATGCACTGCAGCAACTCATCAAGTTTCCTTAGGCAGCATCTTCCAAATCCACCACCATGACCATCTGCAAGGGTAAGAGCAGCAGATGCCTGGGAACACCACCACCTGGAAGTTCTCCTCCAAATCACTCACCATCCTGACTTAGAAATATATCACTATTCTTTAGTGTCACTGGGTCAAAATCCTGGAACTCTCTCCCTAACAGCACTGTGGTTGTATTTACATCTTAGTGACTGCAGCAGTTCCAAAAGTCAGCTCACCACCATATTTTGAAGGACAGTTAGGGATGGGCAATAAATTCTGGTCTAGCCAGTAATGCCACATCCCGTAAATGAATTTTAAAAAATATGGGATACTTGCCTTTATTAGCTGAGCATAGATAATAAGAACAGGAAGGTTATGATGGAGCTGTATAAAATGCTCATTAGACCACAGCTTGGGTACTGTGTGCAGTTCTGCTCTCCACACTATAGGAAGGATGTGATTGCACTAGAGAGGGTGCAGAGAAGATTCACCGAGATGTTGCCTGGGCTGAAGTGTTTCAGCTATGTAGAGAGACTGGTTAGACTAGGGTTGTTTTCCTTGGAGCAGAGAAGGCTGAGCATGGACCTGAGGTTTACGAAATATGAGAGACATAGACAGGGTAGACATGTCAGAATGAACTTTTCCCCTTAGTAGAGGGATCAATAATTAGGGGACATAGATTTAAGGTCAGGAGATTTAGCAGCAATATGAGGAGAAGGGTGGTGGAGGCAGGAACCCTCAGAACATTTAAGAAGCATTTAGCTGAGCACTTGAAACACCATAGCGTGCAAAGCTACAGGCCAAGTGCTGGAAAATAGAATTAGAATGGATAGGAATCAATGGTCGGTGCAGACACAATGGGCTGATGGGCCTCTTCCTGTGCTGGAAATGTCTATGACTCTATGAGCTGGATTTTATGGCCTCACCTGAGCGAGACCAGAAATTTCTGCCCGAGATCAACGGACATTCCCATTGTCCACTCCTCGCCCACTCCTATTCTATGGTGGGAAGGGCGATAGAATTCTTACATGACAGCCAGCCAATCAGACTGCCACGCTGATAAGTAGCAGTGAACAGAGACATACTGCATGTCTCAGTTCCTTCATGTCCCCAGCTGCTATTTGGGGAATTGAAACAAGAAGTGTCTTTGTTGCTGATGTACTGCTATTAAAAAACATACAAATAATTTTAAAATAATATTTGCATTGTGAATGCGTCATGGTGCTAAAGACTAAACTCTCACTCTTTCTCAAATCATTAACATTTATCTTTTAACCCAACGAATGTTGTGGTTAGGAATTTGTGTGGGAGATAAGGAAATTGTCCCAGTATTGTTATCAAATACGCAGATGAGGCATTAAAGAGAGATTAATTGCCCTCTTATGTGATAATCAGGCAGGAAATTGTTGAAGTTGGTCTGATAGTCATGTTGGCTGGTTAATAACATGATTTAAATAAAGAAATTCAAATTTTACATCAGTGACTCTTATTTCATAACCTTTTCAATATATAAATTTTACTCAGTGTTTGAAATAACTATGCTGAGGTTAGCTCTCAAAATGGAGACGGGGGTGGAATTCTCCCAAAAAAATTCCAAGTGCTGAATTTGCGTAAAAACTGGAGAAAATCCCGCTGCTTTGTTCAGCAGGATTTTCAAAATGAGTCTCGCACACTCTGTGCAGCACAGAGTGTCCTAGTGTGAATCTTGATAGAAATCCAGGGGCAGGGCCTATTCCCAGGAGAGGCTAGCAGCATAGCACCGGTCTGTCATTGGCACAGTAGCCCTGCACTGTTGGCTTCCTAATTGCTGGCCGTCCCATGACCCCGTATCACTGGCCGTGTGACTTCCTCCCCCCTACCCTGCCCTTAACGCCCTTCTCCCCTCCCGCCCTTACCACCCCGCCCCCCCCCCCCCCCCCCCCCATGCCCCAGCAAGCCCCAGTTGCTGGTCTCTCGACCGCAGTCATGACATGGAGATGCCGGCGTTGGACTGGAATAAACACAGTAAGAACCAGGCCACCTTCGATCCCCACACTCCCCCAGCCTGCCTCGATCTTCCCCCAACCCTGGCGTCTCCAATCTCGATGTGGGTATGCCGGCATTGGACTGGCGTAAACACAGTAAAAAGTCTGACAACACCAGGTTTTAGTCCAACCTATTTATAAATAGGTTGGACTAAAACCTGGTGTTGTCAGACTTTTTACTGTGTCTCCAATCTCCCCATCCTCCACAGTCCCTGCTTTTTCTCGGCCACAGCCTCCCATCCTCCTCCTTCACTCCCCCTCTCCGGCAACGCTCAGGCTTCTACAGAGTTCGCTCCATGTTGGAGTGTTGTTAATTGGTTAGCCCAGAACGGAATTGTTCTACAGGACTGACTGTGGCCGGAACACATTTCAAGTTCGCTTCTGGACCCATCAAGTGCGCCCTCTCAACAGGCGCAAAATTCAGGCTATGGTCTATCTGTATCTTAATTTCACTCGGGTTCCATAGCTCTTTAATACGTTGGCCCAACAAAATTCCTGAATCTCAGAACTGAAATTTCCAACTGATCACCACATTCAACAGATTTTTGGAGACAGAGTTCCAGATTTCCACTCCCCTTTGTGTGAAGAAATGCTTCCTGAGCAGCCTGGCTTTAATTTTAAGGTTCTACCACCCATTGTTCTGGACTCCCTTCCCCGCTGACACCAGAGGAAGTTATTTCTCTCTGTCCATCCAATTAACTTCTTTAAAATCTTAAACATCTCAACGAGGTCATCTTTATCTTCTACACTCAAGGAAATACAAGTCGATTCTGAGCAAAGTGTCCTCAAGCTCTTTTAGCCCCAATATTATTCTGTTATCCTACACTGCGCCCTCCCCAAGGCCAAAATGGTGCCCAGAACTGAACCCAGTTACTCCAGACTGAGCCTGACCCACATTTTATCAATTATTGCATAGCTTATAACCCTTTGTATTGAATGCCTAGTTCATTTAACAGGTGTTCTGGACTCTGTGATCCTGTTTGTGAGGGAGAAAACTGCCATTTGATTCACTGACTCTTAACATTTTTCCAGAGTAATCATTTCAAGGAGTTGAGATAATGCATAAGCTCAAACAGTCAGAGAGAGAGATCTTGCATTCATTGAGCCCCTGTTAGTCTCTCAGTATGCACCAAACACTTTCTCAGCCAAACTGAGAAACGTAGAAAGTAGGAGCATGAGTAGGCCATTCAGCCCTTGAGTCTTCTCTGCTATTCAATATGATCATGGCTGATCCTCTAACTCAGTGCCATATTTCCATTCTCTCCCAATACCTCTTGATATCTTTAGCGTCTCACAATCTATCTGTTTCCTTCTTAAATATATTCGGTGACTTGGCCTCCACAGCTTTCAATAGTAGACAATTCTGCAGGTTCACCACCCTCTGAGTGAACAGGTTTCTCCTCATCTCAGTCCTAGTTGACCTTCTCTATATGCTGAGATTGTGACCCCTTGTTCTAGACACCCCAGCCAGAGGAAACAACATTCCTGAATCCAGTCTGTCCAATGAATTAGTTTTGAAGTTCTGTCATTGTTGCTTTGTACATGCATCCATTCACCTATCTGTGCACAGAAAGATTCCAAACTCGGCAAGTGAATGTTAATGTGATGTTAACATAAGAAGGAATATTGGAAAGGTCTTCTTGTCCTTCTTTAAACAGTGTTAATAATAGGTCATTTAAATATTGGTGTCAGATAAAGTTCTTGCTTTCTTGTATGTGCTATTATTTGTGAGAGTGAAATCTGTGAGCCTCCAGCACTGATACAAAGCTTCACTGGACATGAGCATGGGGATCAGTGAGGCATCAGGAATACAGGGCACAATTTTCCCACCCACCACATTGGTCAAGAAGCGTAGTGGGGCAGGAAATTTAGGCAGGAGACGAAAAATGGGAAGTGCGACCAGATCTTCACAGGCCATTTTTTTCTGACATAATCAGCCTCATGCCAGTGAATAGAGCAAGGCTGATTACGTAATTCATAGCCTTATTTCAATTTATTTAGCGAGCTCAGGACAGTATCATCTGGACTCACTAATGTGGGGTCATGTATGGCCCCCAGCAACAGGGATCAGGTGTGATGACATCGCTGGTGGCACCAAAGGCCATTGAGAACCCCCAGGAGCACCAAAGGCCATTGAGAACCCCCAGGAGATCAGGAACAGGGGCAATGCCAGTCTTGCACTCTGGCACTGCCCACTGGGCACCCTGGCATTGCCAGCCTGGCACATAGGAGGGGGTGGGGTTTCACAAAAGCCAAAAGGGGTGGAGGCTGAGCTGGGAGGGAAGGTGGTAGGAGGGGAGGGAAGAGGTACTCTCCATGGCAAGTGAGGGCTAGTGGTGGGCCTGACGATCAGAAGGTTGGGGATGGTCATCGGGAGGCTGTCAATCAGGAAGCCGGCCATTGGGGTGGGGGAGGGGGAGAAGGCATATCAAACTTCTCCCAGTATACTAGAAGATCAGCACATGTGCAATGGCCCCAAGCAGTCTGATGCTAGCCTATCGAGCAGCATCAGACCAAACCCCACCCCCCCGCCATCACTGGTGTGAATCTCCTGACAGCCTCTGTGTTGCACAGACTGCTGTAAGTTTATTTCACTGAGCCGACCTAAAAAATGGGCAGGAAAACCTCCTGTTTTCCTGCCTGTTGGGCACTTAGAATTTTTTTTTGAAAATCCGGCTGATAATCTCCATTTTGTGCAGCATGAGGTGCATGAGCAGAGGAGCCTGGTAATTTTAGCTCAATAATACACCCACCCCTGGAAGTGAGTGCAAATCAAGAACAGTCCTCATGCTGAATCGATCAATCTGGGCAACATGGGATATTGGGCTTCTTATGTGCTGTATTTATTAACAGAGACTGGGGATGGGGGTTGATAGGGGACTAGACAGTGTGGTCGCAAAGGGGGCATTTATTGACAGAGTGTAATGTCATAACTATGTTAGGGATTGTGGGTTTTAGATAAAAAGAAAAGCTCAGGTTTGCACATGTAGATTCAAACTAAAACAATATAGGTTTTATTGAAAGATGTTCTCTGCACTGTACAGAATACAAAATGAAAGTAAAACAGCAGCCTGTAGCAATACCCTAATGATATCATTATCAATTTATATGATCAGCTCTTAAAGCATTCATGTAACTCTTTTAAATGTATAACATTTCTTTCCTTTTACTTCTGTGGTCATGACAACAAATTACTATGGTGTTATACATAGGTGTTATACAATAAAACTCTAGAAACTCTAGAACCATTAATCATTATACATAGACAATAAGAAAGGCAATCAAGAGGACGTCTATTCCTTTTTGTTTATGACGTTCTGGAATTTGGCACTCTGACCTAGGAGTATGATTTGGAATCTCAGTGGACACTTCTTCTCTTGGAACTAATTCTGCAGCATTCTCACATGGTATAGTAGCAAAGACACAATCGTCAGGCAACTAAGTCTTCAGTCATAGTGTTAACAATACTAGGAACTAAAGAAGTTGGTATTTCTGGAGATAATTCAAAAAAAACACTTTGAGATGACAACATTTGGTCAATATGATGTTGCCAGACTGGTTCATCCCGGTTTGAATAGCGTAAGAAATTGGAGCTGATCTGTTATCCAGACTCAAAATGTTGGTTCTGTTCTCTCTCCACAGACGCTGTCAGACCTGCTGAGATTTTCCAGCATTTTCTGTTTACGTTTCAGATTCCAACATCTGCAGTATTTTGTTTTTATCTTTGCTAAAACAATGGCTGACATCCATTTCCAACCATGGCATAATTACGCACTAACACTTGATCTCCTTGATGAAATGAGTGTTGTTTTGCTATCAATTCTCATCTTGCAACTTGAGATTGTTGCTGATGCTCTACTATCTCTGTAGCTTCTGTAGGTTATAACAAATCAAACATAATTTTTAACTTTCTCTTTAAGAGTGGTAATGCAAGTGAACTTTGGGTAGTCGCATGAGTAGGGTTTCTGTAAGATGCCAAAAACTATTCACACAATATGATAACGAATGTTGCCCTTTTGAAGCTTTTAAAGAATGTTTCAAGGATTGTACCAATCGTTTAGCTAATCCATTAGTTGATGGATGATAAGGTGCAGATTTTATATGTTGCATATCTTTGTGATAATCCTCAAACTCTTACGGAGTAATCTGAGCCATTATCACTAACAATCTATTCTAGTTTACCAATTCTTGCAAACGTTTCATCAAGTTTTTCAATGGTTTGTTCAGAAGCAGTAGATCTCATGATAACAACTTCTGGTCACTTTGAGTGGGTAACAATTATAACTGCAACCATATAACCCTCAAATTAACTGGCAAAATCTACAAGCAATCATTGCAAAGTCATGTTAGGTCACTCCCATGGGTGTGAAGGAGACAACGATGGTGTATTTCTCAGTCATCTGTAGGATTGACACTGTCCCACTTTTTCTACAATCTGAGCATCCAGAACCGGCCACCAAAGATATCTACATGCTAATTCCTTTATCCGACTATACCAGGATGTCTTTCATGTAGCTGTTCAAGAACTCTTCCATGCAGACTGGGAGAAATTATCACTCAGATTCCCCACAATGTCCTACCTGGACAGTTAACTCAAGCTCTCTTAAAACATATGTGTCAAATTAGGATGTGAACAATGTGCTGTAGCTATTATTCCTTTCAATATCATATCCATCATCTTCCCCACCACGAAATCATTTCTGATATGTCTCTGAACTTGAGGAGCTGTCACAGGCATATGATCTACTTGTGAAAAGTAAAGAATATTAGCAAAGCTACTTAGAAGGTGGCATCTGCTTAGAAGGTAAAGGTAAGTGTGATAATGCATCAGCATTCGCATGGCTCTCTGATTATGAATATTTTATGGTGTAAGAGTGTACAGACAAGGTCAGTGCCCATCTTTGCAATCAGCTAGCAGCTAACAATGGTATGCCTTTATACAGCCCAAAAATAGCAGTTAAGGGCTGATGATCAGTTAGTAATGTGAAATTATGACCAAATAAATAATATTGAAACCTTCGTATGCCAAAAATTAGATTTGATGTTTCTTTCTCTAACTGAGCATAGTTAGATTCAGCACCAGTTAGAGCGCGCAAAGCAAAAGCTATTGGTTGTTCTTCTCCAAAATAATATGTGAAACGACTGCCCCACTCCATAAGGTGAAACCCCACAAGGAAGCAGTAATGCTACCTTCGTATCAAAATGAACCAATCCTTCAGACTACTGCAAAGCATCTTTGATGTCCTTGTATGTTTCTCTCATTCTGTTGTCCAGTCCCATGACTGTTTCAGACAGTAAATTATGTAATGGCTTCAAAAATGATTTACCATAATAACTTACTAATCCTAGAAAGGACCTCTATTGCATCACTTTCATCGGACATGGTGCTTGTAAAATAGCATTCATCTTTTCAGGTGCTATATGGAGGTCTTTACTATCAATAATGTGATGCAAATACTGGACTAACATCTAGGAAAAATCAATACTTTTCTTTCTTGATATGCAGACCATGTGTTTGAAGATGTTCCAATGGTTTCTAAATTATTCAAGTGCTCTTGTTCACTGGACCCTATAATTAGAACATCATTCAGGTAACACTATACACCAGAGAGACCACCTAAAATCTCATCCATCAACCTTTAGAATAGGGCTGGTGCAGATATTATTCCAAAAGGCAATCTTTTATAACAAAAAAGACTGATGAGTAATGCTTGAAAGGAATAATTAAGATTCAGCAGCTTCATTCCTCTGCAAATATGCTTGTGAAAGATCAATCTTGCTGAATTTCTGCCCATCTGATAACCTAATAAACAAACCTTCAATTAAAAGAAGTGGATATGGATCAGCACACAACAGTGGAATTATGCTTGTTTTAAAGTTACCACAAATACAAACTGAAACATCTGGTTTCATGACAGGTACAATGAAGGTAGCCCAATCACTCATTGTAATGATTCTAACACACCAGTGTTCACAAGTCATACTAATTCTTCTTTGGCCAGTTGAGCTTTATCTTCTCCAACTATGATCTTGCAAGTAGAACTGGAAAATTACCACAGACCACATGGAGAGGCAGCTTTGCTATTTGTCCACTCAACTCTACGTTGATCATGATGTAACCCTTTAATGGCATGATCTCATCCTTGTATGTCCTTAAAATCGTATCAGTTGGTTTTAAAGGAAGATATTTCAACTTTTGTTGGTATGTATTCTCAGGAATTAAAAATACAGCAGCACCAACATCAACCTCCATTCTAAAAGGGTTGACCAATTAACTTTGGAATCATCAAAAATCTATGTGATTCATCATGTATGGATAAGACATACAGTCAGAGCTCTTCGACATATTTCTGGAAATTGTCTTCTTCATAGTCATAATTTCTTTCTTCCATGATGTGAATTCATTTTATAGAATGCAACTTGTTCTTCTTCTTGAAGGTACCCAGACTGTTCTGAATATTCTTCTCAGGGGAAGCTGGTCTAGCCCCGCAAGCTTTTGCTATGTGACCCATTTTGCCACAATTATTGCATTGACTATCCTTACCCCAGCATTCACTTCTTGAATGGCCCATTTTGGCACATCTGTAACATACTTGTTGCTGTTTTGGCTTCTGATGGGCAGTTGCCAACTTGTGGATCTTCATTCATTTCTGCACCAAATTGTGAAGCCTCTTTAGCAGCCAGTTCCATTGTCACTGCAACTTCCACTGCTAACTTTAAAGTCAAAGCATATACAGTAAGCAGTCTTCCTTGAATAGCCCCATTTTAGAGACCACAAACTAGACAATCTCAAAGAGAACCTTCTCATGACTTGCCAAACTCACAATGTTGTGCCAGCCCTTTTCAGGTTGCCACAAATCGAGCAACATTTTCAACTTCCACTTGATTACTTTGGTGGAACCTGAACTATTCCAGGATGATCACTGGCTCTGGAGAGTAATACTTTTCAAGGACCTTTGTCAAGTCATCATCAGTTTTGGTTCCTGGCTTTGCTGGATGAACCAAGGTTTGGAGCAAAATTGTAGGTTTTATTTCTTATTGTACTGAGAAAAGCTGGTATGAGCAACTCACTCATTTTATTCACTTGCACAAATTATTGAAAGTGCTCGGCATAGAAACTCCATGATTCATTTTCTTCATTGAAAGTTCCCATGGATACTAATCTTTCCTTGTAGGTGCTAGCAACTCAAGACTGCTCAGTATATTATTTTTTACTCTTCCCAGTAATCCCCTGTTTACGCTGGAGACCGTTGTCTTAATAATCTTTTTTTCAAATAAATCCACACTTTTCAAATATGTCAGATACTGTCTGGAATCTCACTCTTCTCTCATCCAAAAACACCTCTGTTTTGAAACCACACAGAGAGCTTTATTCTTACATGTTTTTTCTTTGCTGACATTTCAATCTTTAATCATTTTGCTGCTTACATAAGAACATAAGAAATAGGAGCAGGAGTAGGCCATCTAGCCCCTCGAGCCTGCCCCGCCATTCAATAAAATCATGGCTGATCTGTCGTGGCTCAGTTCCACATTCCCGCCCTCTCCCCATAACCCTTAATCCCCTTACCTATCAAAAACCTATCAACCCGTGTCTTAAAAATATTGAGCGAGGCAGCCTCCACCACTTCAACGGGCAGAGAATTCCAGAGATTCACCACCCTTTGAGTGAAGAAGTTCCTCCTCAACTCCGTTCTAAACCGCCCCCCCCCTTTATCCTGAGGCTGTGCCCTCTAGTCCTACTGTCCTTTCTGAGCGGGAAGAGCCTCTCCACCTCTATCCTATCCATCCCATTCATCATCTTATACGTCTCAATGAGATCTCCCCTCATTCTTCTAAACTCTAACGAGTACAAGCCTAGTTTATTCAGCCTCTCCTCATAGTTCAACCCCCTCAACTCCGGTATCAGCCTAGTAAACCTCCTCTGCACTCCCTCCAAGGCCAAAATATCCTTGCGTAAGTGTGGCGACCAAAACTGCACACAGTACTCCAGCTGCGGCCTCACCAATGCCCTATACAGCTGCAGCAAGACCTCCCTACTTTTATATTCAATCCCCCTCGCTATGAAGGCCAGCATCCCATTAGCCTTCCTGACCACCTGCTGCACCTGCAGGCTGGGTTTTTGTGAATCATGCACAAGGACCCCGAGGTCCCTCTGCACCATCTGCTTTTCCCCAGCCTTACAATATTCAAAATGTGAGAGCCACAATCTTCGTCACCAATTTCTTTACTCAAAGGGTAGTAAGGACGTGGAATACCCTGCCTGCAGCAGTAGTGGACTTGCCAACTTTAAGGGCGTTCAAATGGTCATTGGATAGGCATTTGGATAATATTGGTATAGTTTAGGTTCGAGGGTCATTCGATTGGTTTCACTGGTCGGCACAACATTGAGGGCCGGAGGGCCTGTCCTGCACTGTATTGTTCTATGTTCTATGATATAATTTTCTTTTTGTGTAATGTCCTGACTATGTTAGGGGTTGTGGGTTTTAAACAAAAATAAAAGCTGTGGCTTGCACATCTCAATTCAAACTAACACACAACAGGTTTTATTGAAAGAGATATTCCCTGCACTGCACAGAATACAAACTGAAAGTAAAACAACGGCCTGAAGCAACACCCTGATGACATGACCATAAAATCATACGATCAGCTCTTCATTCACAAGCAACCCTTTTATCTTTATAACACAGGGATTGGTAAGGGGATTGATGTGGGAATAAACAGTGGTGATCGAAGAAGGGATTCTAATGGTGGTGATTGATGAAGGGACTGATTGGGGAGTGGGCAGTGATGATTGAGGAGGGGTTGAGTAGGTTGGTGATATGATCTGTCGGTGAATTGTGACCTCCTCTTTCAGTCTCAATGTCTAGGTCAGTATGTTAAGTGCTTACATTACGAATGCCACTTGAGGCATTTCTGTTAGGCCACATATAGGCCTCAGGCAAACCAAGTTTCGAGTGAGCGTGGAACAGGTGAACTCCTACTTGTACTAATATAGCAGGTGACATACATAATGGGGTGGGGGGTGGTGGTGGTAGTGAAGGAGAAGACCTGCATCCCACCCACCATCAAAATAAAGACATAGATTCAAAAGCAGGTCACTACACTGCTGAATTCCTAAGCCACGTTATTTAAACTTTGACTTTCCTTTGCCAATCCATTCCCAAGTCAGTTATGATAATGTAATCATTGTAACATTGATAAACATGGCACCACAGCTGGGCACTTCTCAGGAGACAGGAAGCGATTTGGGAAATTATCTGTGTAGGTCAACAATTCCATCCACAATTATTAAATGTATTGTGAATAGTGTGCATTTCCTGTGGCTGTCACACTGACTTCCTGTAACACTTTCTTGTCACATTTTATGGGTAAAGCCCCCAGCAGTGTGGAATATCCTCCCTTCCTGTCAGCAGTCTGGGAATTAGGAAGCTGTGTTTCCAATGCTCATCAATTTGTTGATGTATCCATGGACAGAATGTGTCTGAATTTTCATTATGTGTAGTGATGAATGAAGGCTTTCTAACCGAGAGGCACTCAGACAATTGTATTTGTGTCCTCATGTAATGAGGCGGGTAGAATTAGGGACCTTGTGGTGAAGGATCCTCTTGGGGAGAGTGATCATTGTATGGTGGAGTTTCTGGTGTAGATGGAGGAGGAGAAAGTGGGTTCCCGGACACGCGTCCTTTGTTTGAACAGAGGGGAGTACGGTAGGATGAGAGAAGAATTGGCAAATGTTGACTGGGGGAGCGCGTTGGAAGGTAGGTCTGCTGAGGAGCAGTGGAGGATCTTTAAGGAGATCTTTCTTGGTGCTCAGCAGAAATTTATTCCGATGGTTAAAAAGGACCGTAGGAGGAGAGGTAATAAGCCGTGGATAACGAAGGAGGTGAAGGAAAGTGTTAAGTTAAAAGCGGAGGCGTTTAGAGTAGCTAAGAGTAGTGGGCGAGAAGAGGATTGGGAGAGGTTTAAATGTCAACAAAGATTGACAAAGAAGTTGATAAAGAAAGGTAGGAGAAACTATGAAGCTGGGCTAGTGCTTAATAAAGAAAAGGATAGCAAGAGTTTTTATAAATATATAAAAAGGAAGAGGCTGGCTAGGGTGAACGTTGGACCCTTAGAGGATGAGAGGGGGGACTTAGTGGTAGGGGATGGGGAAATGGCTGAGGTCTTGAATAACTTTTTTGTTTCGGTCTTCACGGAGGAAGACGTGAATAATTTGCCGGGTGTTAGCGATGGAAAGGTGGTAGGAGTGGAGGGTCTCAATGACATTGTTGTTACTAGAGAGGTGGTGCTCGACAGACTGGAGGGACTGATTGTGGACAAGTCCCCAGGACCGGATGGAATGCATCCGAGGGTTCTGAAAGAAATGGCGGAGGTGATAGTGGATGCCTTGGTAGTTATTTTCCAGACATCGCTGGATTCCGGGGAAGTGCCGGTAGATTGGAAAGCGGCTAATGTTATGCCGTTGTTTAAGAAGAGTGCCAGGCAAAAGGCAGGGAATTATAGGCCGGTTAGTTTAACGTCTGTTGTAGGTAAATTGTTAGAATCCGTCATCAAGGAGGAAATAGCAGGGCATCTTGAGGGGAATTGCTTGATAGAGCAGACGCAGCACGGTTTCGTTAAGGAGAAGTCGTGTCTGACAAATTTATTGGAGTTCTATGAGGATGTGTCTAGGGTGGTGGATAGAGGAGAGCCGATGGATGTGGTCTTTCTTGATTTTCAGAAGGCGTTTGACAAGGTACCTCATGAGGTTATTGCAGAAGGTCAGGGGGCATGGAGTTGGGGGTAGGGTGTTAGCGTGGATAGAGGATTGGTTGTCAAATAGGAGGCAGAGAGTGGGGGTTAATGGGTGCTATTCGGATTGGCGGTTGGTGACTAGTGGAGTGCCCCAGGGGTCGGTGCTGGGGCCTCAGCTATTTACCATTTATATAGATGATATGGAGGAGGGAACCGAGTGTAGGGTGTCGAAATTTGCTGATGACACCAAGATTGGTGGAACGGCAAATTGCGCGGAGGGTGTGGAGAGTCTACAGAAGGATCTAGATAGGCTGGGTGAATGGGCCAGGAAATGGCAAATGGAATTTAATGTTGGCAAGTGCGAGGTGGTCCACTTTGGTAGGAATAATGGTAGGAAGGACTACTTCTTACGTGGCGAAAAACTGCAGTATGCAACGGTGCAGAGGGACCTCGGGGTCCTTGTGTATGAGTCGCAAAAACCCAGCCTGCAGGTGCAGCAGATGGTCAGGAAGGCTAATGGGATGCTGGCCTTCATAGCGAAGGGGATTGAATATAAAAGTAGGGAGGTCTTGCTGCGGCTGTATAGGGCATTGGTGAGGCCGCAGCTGGAGTACTGTGCGTAGTTTTGGTCACCGTACTTACGTAAGGATATTTTGGCCTTGGAGGGAGTGCAGAGGAGGTTTACTAGGCTGATACCGGAGTTGAGGGGGGGTGAGCTATGAGGAGAGGCTGAATAAACTAGGCTTGTACTCGTTAGAGTTTAGAAGAATGAGGGGAGATCTCATTGAGACGTATAAGATGATGAATGGGATGGATAGGATAGAGGTGGAGAGACTCTTCCCGCTCAGAAAGGACAGTAGGACTAGGGGGCACGGCCTCAAGATAAAGGGGGGGGCGGTTTGGAACGGAGTTGAGGAGGAACTTCTCCACTCAAAGGGTGGTGAATCTCTGGAATTCTCTGCCCGTTGAAGTGGTGGAGGCTACCTCGCTAAATATTTTTAAGACGCGGGTTGATGGGTTTTTGATAAGCGAGGGGATTAAGGGTTATGGGGAGAGGGCAGGAATGTGGAACTGAGCCACGACAGATCAGCCATGATCTTATTGAATGGTGGGGCAGGTTCGAAGGGCTGGATGGCCTACTCCTGCTCCTATTTCTTATGTTCTTATGTTACGCTAAAAATATTCAAATAGGAAAATAATGGGGAATGGAAGATTATATTTTTATATCCGTGACTAGTGGGAAGCAGATAATGTGTTAAAATATGTTGCAGTGTTTTGGGATTTGCATCCAATTCCAGGTTAAATAGATGTGTTGAAGGTGCCAGCCCCACTATCCCCCCAAATGCAATCAGCAAAGCTGCTCACTGCCAACTCATTCGGGAAATTTCAACACAACCCAAAGTGGATGGACACTTGGAGCAACCAGGTCACATCTCAAATTCTAGTCTTCAATCTTCAACCCCTACCCCTACCAACCCTCAATGCAACCCACCCTCAACTCCCAAGCACCACCTCCTCCTTTCCCTCCAACCCTCAACTCCAAAACACCACCTCTTCTAACCTGCTGGTCCCGCCAACCTCAACCCTTCATGCCTCCAGCACTTTCTCCCTATGATCCTGACTCACTATCATCTCCAGTCTCCCCTTTCCCTTTCTATGCTCCATATACCTAATTGCTGCATCTCCCACCTTCACTCCTTCAGTGTATCCCTGCTACTTATAGTGGGCATATTTTGTGCCAGTGGCCATTACATGTGAAGGCTGACATAATGTTTGGCAGACTTAATGATGAGTATTGCCAAGAATGTCAGTTTATATCACATTGAAAATATCACTAACATCAGCTGTATGAGAAGTTTTAAGCATGTGGAAAATACAAATGAAATGGTGAAATTAAAACACTGACAAATGTGAAAACTCTAAACAATATAAGCCATTTCTGTAGGGATGTTTATCGCACCAAAGAATATAAACAATTAAACTAAACTTCAATTTTATGGTCTGAATATTTAGGATGGTGGTTTCTCGCCCCCACCATTCAGAGTTGGTTGGAAACATATGACTACTGCAGCCCCTACTGCTGTGCCCAAGTCCTGACAATCAGAGAAGAAGCGGGTGTCAGGGATCGGAGTAGGGAGGGCAGAGAATGCCTGAGGGGGAGGGATGCGTAACCAAAGGATGGCAGCAATTGGAGTCTCAGAAGGGATTGGCCAGGCTGATGGGGATGGAGGTCCAGAGGTCACCTGTCCTTAAATGGAGGGCATTTCCAGTCAGAAGATGGCTTCTGATGGAGACTCTCCAACCCCACCCCCAACTCTTTTCATTTTAAAGTTGCAGTTTATTTAAAGTTTATTTATTAAATTTATTTATTAGTCACAAGTAGGCTTACATTAACACTGCAAAGACATTACAAAATCTGAAAAGTGCAAAAATTGAAAATTTTCAACCCCCCCCCTCCTCTTACCGAGCTGCCATCCACCCACCAGCCTAAAAATTGGGGCTTGGCAGGGAATATCCCTTAAATGGTCAGTTGAGGGCCTTAACTGGTGCAAGAATTTGCAAGACCCTGCCCACCCAAGTGGAAGATTGTTGCCATGTCAGAGCAGCCGGGAATCAAAAGGGAATCCCATCCATGAAGTTTCATTTTCACCCTCCTGCATCACCCACTCAGAACCCTTCGAGGCAGAAGTATAAAGTGCTGACCTATGAGTTCATGGAGTCCATGCTGATATTTGCCTCCCGATTTTAGATTTTGCCCTGGTCTCACAGAACAGCAAGGGTTTTGGACATTCTGTATTTCCAGCACATTGAACATTTGTTAGGAGTGCAAATTCAGGCGCTGTCTGTGTGGCTGCATCTCCACTATTGAGTGTTTTATCCACTCCTTCAACCCTTGATCAGCTGGTTCTGTGATAACTGTGCTTGGTGCCAGTCTAAGGGCTGATTATTGCTTGGTTGAGTGAGCTCATTCCAAAGTAAAGTGATCACTGAAGAAACTAATTAGCAACTTCAAAAGTGATACGAATGTGGATAACTAATGGTTTTTTTGCTCTCTGGTCATGAGCAGTTAATGTCTAATTAAATATGGATACTTTAAGAGGCATGTCCGAATAATACGTATTATCAATATGAACATCATGGCCATGAATACAGCAGGTTGGAATGGAACTCTGTAAAAGGAATCATGCGATGATCAGTGAAATGCTAAATACATTTTTAGCTGATCAAGCAGACCGCAAATGGACAATCTTCCTGACATGAATCATTCTTGCAAAGAATTCATTTCGATAGATGGAAGGTAGAGCCTTAAAAATTAGTCTTTTTTATGAATGTGCAAATATTTATTCTTTTTTAAAAAGGAAAACATTCTCCATTTCTCAAAAAGGGACAAGCCAGTCAACCATTGGGCAAATTTCAGAAAATGCCGGAAAATCTCAGCAGGTCTGACAACATTTGTGGGGACAGGAAAGAATCAACATTCCAGAGCAGGGGTCTAATGAAGGGTCTTCTCAACTCGAAACATTGGTTCTATTCTCTCCCCACAGATGCTGTCAGACCTGCTGAGATTTTCCAGCATTTTCTGTTTTTGTTTCAGATTCCAGCGTCCACAGTCATTTGCTTTTATCATTGGGCAAATTTTGTCAGATATTAGTTTTTTGAAAGAATTGAAACCCCAATTAACGTCCTCCACCTACACATGATTAAACACAATTTAAGTACAATTAACAGTGAGGACCAAGTATTTACCATGTGATACAGGGAAGTCCTGTTGTGTCCCTTCATTGACATTAAACCATTGCTATTCAGCCATTGGGTGGAAAATCTATGCAATTCTTCAGCAGAAGTACGTCAATGATGTCAATTACTTAGAGTGTACATTTAATTAGGTTATTTTAATGGGCTTTATTCAAGAATGGTATCAAATTAAAGCAATAGATTAATTTTCTGTCCATTAGGAATCCAGTCTTTAATGTCAATGTCACGTGTTTGAAGAATCAGAATCTAAATTAATCAGAAGTAAAAAAACTGAATATACATCATGTGTTAGAATTGTTCATCGAGTCTGTGATTTTTGATTCAAATATTCAATCGTCAGAAATAGTCCAGAACTGGGGGCGCGAACTTAATTAGAGCCAGGCCTTTTGAGCTGATTTCTGGAAGCATTTCCTCACACAGAGTTTAGTGAAAATCTGGAACTCTCGAAAAAGCTGTCGAGGCAGAGGGTTAATTTGTCGAGGCAGAGGGTTAATTTGTGAGACAGAGGGTTCATTTGTCGAGGCAGAGGGTTAATTTGTCGAGGCAGAGGGTTAATTTGTCGAGGCAGAGGGTTAATTTGTCGAAGTAGTGAGTTAATTTGTCGAGGCAGAGGGTTAATTTGTCAAGGAAGAGGTTAATTTGTCGAGGCAGAGGGTTAATTTGTCAAGGAAGAGGTTAATTTGTCGAGGCAGAGGATTTATTTGTGAGACAGAGGGTTCATTTGTCGAGGCAGAAGGTTAATTTGTTGAGGCAGAGGGTTAATTTGTCGAGACAGAGGGTTCATTTGTCAAGGCAGAGGGTTAATTTGTCAAGGCAGAGGGTTAATTTGTCAAGGCAGAGGTTAATTTGTCAAGGCAGAGGTTAATTTGTCAAGGCAGAGAGTTAATTTGTTGAGGCAGAGGGTTAATTGAAAGTTTCAAGGTGAGATTAGTAGATTTTTGTCAGGCATGGATATTAATAAACATTAAGGGCTAAGTGACCAAGGAAGGTAGATAGAATTAGGAGACCAGGATAAGACAAGATCTAGTCGAAGGGTGGAACATGATCAAAGGGTTGAATGGACTCTCTCTGTTCCTGTGATCCTTTGCTGGAGTTGGAAGTAGAGCAGCTTTTCAGTGTGGAGGAGGTATGTTTGCTGATGGCTGCAAATGCTGCACAAACATAGCTGGTCTACTTTGCTGCTTACCTTTAACAGATATGCTAACCTGCAGCTGTAACCCCTACATAATAAATGCTTTATTAAAAATCTTCAGGGAAACAGTTTGCCCAAGAGATATCAGACCATTTAATTGTCAGCAGAGAAGGAGTTTATTTATCAATGAAAGATAGGTTACCAGACCTCATTAATAAGCCAAGGCTTATTAATTTATGGAAGGGATTACTCAAAAATGAACCTCAGCAATTTGAGGAAATTAAAATAAAGATCTGGATGTTATGTAAACAAGGTCCTTCTTTTGATGAGAAATCTACTCAAAGTGTGGTGAGAATATGGAGCTCACAGGGGGCAACTGGGGTGAATAGCATAGATGCGTTTAAAGGGAAATTGGAAAAAGGGATGAGGGAAGAGGGATAGAGGATATGCATAGATTAGTTAGGTTGTATGACCTGTTTCAATGCTCCACATTCTGTGTGACACATAAGATTTGAGTATGTTACATCGCCATGCAGTCAGTAACATGGCAGAGGCACTGAAAAATATTTCCTTGTGTATTATTTGTGGCTACATGAAACAAGAGCCAATGTCATTGAAAAATGCAAATATAAACTCATTTAAATATTCATAGGGGCTCTTGAGAAGCTCAGTTTATGCTGAATGAGATGGCAATGGGATTCCCTGCACAAATAAGACAACGAAATAGGAGAGCCCAATAAATGGCCCAGGCACTCAGGAACAAAAGCCATCGTTTATCTCATCGCTCCTGACAGCAGATGACAATTTTCCATTCAGCACTGCAGAAAGGCAGATAAATAGATCCAAGTTGATGGTGAACTATAAAAAAGGACACTGTTCTTTTCAACTGTAGTAGTTTATTCACAGGATGCAGCATGACTGATATTTACCTCCAAACTACCAACTCAATGGCTCAGCTAACTCACTTTCTTGGTTTAGTTTTGATTGGCAGTTGGCGATAAAGTCAACTATCTAATTCACAGTGCCAATATCTGGGTGCTGACTCTCTACATATGCTATTTTGAATATAACAAATGATCAATAAATTTAACACAAAATGTAAAGGTTTGACAGCCTTTGCTGAGGCACTAACTAAAACATAACATCAAAGGAAACTGAATTAACTAAAGCAAAATATCATTTCCAGGAGTGATCATGCACCCCGACCCTGGCACTTACTGGTTGTGCAAGGTCCTCCACCCTCCCTATCCCAATCCAGACTGGGTGTGACACTCTTTATATGTACTTTCATTCTTCATTCAAACAGTGCCATCATTTGCGTACCTTCAACAACAAGTCAACCAATCATTAACATCTGGGTTGGGTGTTTCCATTTGTAAATCTATCTTCCTGATCCATTGCTCTGTAGAATTACAGAATTATTTTGGTGAAGGAGGCCACCATTCAGCCCATTGTGTCTGCACTGACCTCTGTGAACATTATGGTTTAGTGCCATTCTCCTGCCTTTTCCCCATAATCCTGTATAATCTCGCTTCTATTCAAATAATCATCTAATGCCTCTTGTAATTCTGAATGCAATGAGATTATTGTTTCTCTTCCATGTCACTGTGCTTTTTGTTTGTCATCCCTCTTTGTTTTACATTGCAGAGCAAATACTTAATCCTTTGGGACACTTTGTAATTTGTTTCATGAACTTTAGCAAAGTCACCCTGGAGAATTTTGTCAAGTGCTTTCTGCAAGCCAGCTTCATAGCATGGTTATTAGCACATGCATAAATGTGTGAGATTAAGGAGGAAAATGGCAGGAAATTTGTCTGTATTTAACTCAGGGATTTTCAGTTCAATGATAACATAATTCCTGTGATTTCCACTGAGAACTCATACAGATGGAATTAATACAAATTGGAATTATTCATGATTTTAGATATCAGTTAGATTATAGGGGTTGGCTTAACAAAACCATCAGAGAAAACTCAATACTGAAGGAGTGGTGCACTATCAGGGGGTCAGTACTGAGGGCGTACTGCACTGTCAGAGGATCAGTACTGAGGGAGTGCTGCACTTTCAGAGAGTCTGCATGAAGGAATGCTGCACTGTCAGCATCTCAATACTGAGGGAATGCTGCACCGTCAGAGGGTCAGTACTGAGGGAGTGCCGCACTGTCAGAGGGTCAGTACTGAGGGAGTGCCGCAGTGTCAGAGGGTCAGTGCTGAGAGACTGCTACACTGACAGAGGGTAAGTACTGAAGGAGTGCCACACTGTCAGAGGGTCAGTGCTGAGGGAGCGCCGCACTGTCAGAGGGTCAGTGCTGAGGGAGTGCTACACTGTCAGAGGTCAGTGCTGAGGGAGCGCCGCACTGTCAGAGGGTCAGTGCTGAGGGAGTGCTGCACTGTCAGAGGGTCAGTGCTGAGGGAGTGCTGCACTGTCAGAGGTGCCATGTTTCAGATTATATGTGAAACCAGTGCCATGTCTGCTGTTTCCAGTGGAGGTAAAAGATTCCATGGACAGGGCTTTGAAAAACAGGGGAGTTTTCTCTGTTGACTTGGTCAATAGTTATCCTTCAATCAACCTCCAAAAGGAACAGATTATCCGCTCATCATCAGATTTCTGTTTGTGGAAATTGCTGTGAACAATGTGGCTGCCACTTTTCCTACATTACAATATTATCTGCAATTCAAATGTACTTAATTGGACTTGTTAAAGTCTGAAAGGTGCTATACGGAATCTTAATACATAGTTGGAGGCCAGTCGGCCCAATGTATACGTGCTTGCTCTTTGAAAGAGCTATTCAGTTAATCCCATCCCCCTTGCTTTTCTGCATAGCTTTATAATCTTTTCCTTTTCGTCTAACTCATTCTTGAAAGTTCCTATTGAATCTGCCTCCACCGCCCTTGCAGGCAGCATCTACCAGATCACAACAACTCTCTGCGTATATAAAAATAAAGCTCCTCACCTCCTCCTCTGGTTCATTGCCAATTACCTTAAATCTGTGTCTGTCTGCTTACTGACCCTCCTGCCAGTGGAAACATATTTAATCATTCTTTCAAAATGGTTCATAATTATCAATATTAATCCAGAATTTTAGTTAATTATGTTTCACAGATAGGAGAGGCTTTTTTTAAGTAATGATATTTGTTGTTAAATTGTAAAAAATTATGGTTGAAGATAGAGAAGCTGGAGTTGGATTCCGGAAGTAATGACTATGTTTGAGCTTTGCAGCAATGTTTGTTGATACGCATTTTTAGTACAAGAAGGCGATTAAACCACTCAAAACTTTATCGTTTCGGGAGGACATGTTTGATCCAGTATTGTTTTCTTGGAGGTTCTAGCTGTTAGTGTTTCACTTCCTGAAGAGATTGAATTCATTTGGTAGAGTCCACGATTGATCACAGTATTCCTGGACTGCTAAAGAGGATTAATTTAAAAATGGGACAATGAACAATATTTAAGCATTCTTTAAGGGAAAGACATTAAATGTACCAGCAGAATGTGGAATTAGCCATCGGAGACTTATTTTAAGAAAAAGGCATAGTGACGGTGCTGGATGGCACGGAGTTTGCAAATCTGCCTTTGGTAGGTTGCAGTCTGTTCTATGTGTTGGCTGAGCCAAGATTATGGGCAGGCTGGAGTCTGCAGTTTGTGTGGGATTTTCATAACTGATGCAGCAGCCAAATGGATAAAGGTGGAATTTGAGAGCTGCTGATTCCCCACAGAGGGTGGCGAACTGAAGATGAATGAAGTTCAAAATCAGCATTATGGGTCCTTACTTATTGCCAGTTAGACTCTCAGCTCCAGCACAGGTACTGGACTAGGTTGTAAATTTACTGAAAAGGAAACTCGAAGCCAGCAATCAACAAGCGACATGAAGCTTTTCAGCCATTGGTACAAAATGTCTTCTCAACTGTTTTGTAATGACATGAATTTGCATCTAGGTGATCAATACCAGGTCTTGTGCAATGAAACCAATTGTGAAATTGACTTAATTTGTTCACTCATTACACGGACTGGAGAACAAAGATAAGGCAGAACTTCCAGTACTGTACGGAGGGAGTGTCACACTTTCAGAGGGCCTGTACGGAGGGAGTACCGCACTGTCAAAGGGTCTGTAAAGAGGAGGTGCTGTACTGTCAGAAGGTCAGTACAGAGGGAGTGTCATGCTGTCAGAGGGTCAGTACTGAGGGAGTGCTGCACTGCCAGAGGGTCAGTATTGAGACAGTGCTGCACTGACAGAGGGTCAGTGCTGAGGGAGTGCTTACTGTTGGATGGTGTCCCCTTTTGAATGAGGTATTAAACCCATTGATACTCTCAGATGAAAGTAAACAATCCTATGGCACTGTTGTAAAGACGAGCATTGAAAATCATCACAATGTCCAGCTCAATGTTTAACTGCAGCCAATATTATGAAGAACAGATTATTTGGCTCAATGTGGTTTTTGTACATAATTAGATTGGAGTGTTTCCTCCATTATAACATCAACTGCATTTCCAAAATAATTCACTGATTATCAAGTACGTGGGATGTCCAGGAGTTGTGATCAGTGCTCAGTTTGTTTCTGTTTGTAAATGTCTGTCTGTGTTGGCCATTGTCTCCACACCATTACTGAAAGCAGCACTCTCTCAAAGACCAGACAATTCCCAAAAACAACTGACTGACAATGTTGTCTATTTAATAATCTCCCTCTGTTTCCTTCTTATGAATTTTGCCTCCATGGAATCTGAAAGAACTTATAATTTTGAATGATATGTACAGTAGAGTAGATGGAGGGAACTTCTTTGCTTGGGGGAGGGGGAACATAGGACAAAGGAAGATCAGCTTAATCTCAGAGCCAGGCCTATCAGGGAGCAGTTCAGAAACACTTCTTCACGCAAAGGATAGTTAAAGTGTGGACCTCTCTCCCACAAATAGCAGTGGATGCTGAAGTGTCAGTTAATGATCTTAAATCTGAAATCACTAGACTTGTATTAACCAAGAGCTGTGGAACCAAGGTGAGTGTAGTTGAAGTTAAAATACATGTCAGCCATTTTCTCATTGACTGGCAGAATAGGCAGGTAGTGACCTAGTTAGTGGCAATGTCATTGAGCTCATAAGAGAGGCCAGATTAGTGCTCTGGGGACATGGTTCAAATCCCAGCTCAGCAGCAGGTAGAATTTAAAATAATAAATCTGGAATGAAAAAAATAGCTGGTCTCAATAATAGTGACCACATATAACCACTGTCAATTGTTGTAAAAATTTATCTGTTTCATTAATGTTCTTTAGGGAAGGAAATCTGTGGCCCTTACCCAGTCTGAACTACATGTGACTCCAGACCCGTCATAATGTGGTTGAGTCTTAAATGATTTAGTAAGCCACTCAATTCATGGGTAATTAGGGATGGGCAATAAATGCTGCCCTTGCCACTGATGCCCTCAGCACATGCAAGAATAAAAAAAACAGATCCAAGGGGCTAAATGGCCTCCCTGATTCCAGAGTTCATTCAACCCAATTGAATTTAACCCAGGATCATTCAATTTCTCTGCCACTTCTTCAGTTTATGGTGTTGTAGATTTTATCATGCCTTTTAATAATCTAAAGTACCTTGTTCAATAATTAAATTGTAATCCAGCAAATATCTGGGCAACCACAAACAAAATGACAACACAAATTCAACATTTTGGGCCAACCTCATCATGAGTTATTTGGAAAATAAGTTAAAGAGCATCATGATTTAAGACAGTGTCTTTAATGAACTTTTCAACAAGGGACAATATTTTTTGCAAGGTCTAAGTATGCTGCCCTGATTCTCATTGGCTACTCACTTGATCAGTTGATTTCCTCTAGCATCTTGAGAGAGGAGCCTGAACATGGAATTGACAAACTGATTTCTGACTATGGCAGGTCACAGAGAGGCCAATGGCAATGTGAGAATTATTGATTCCTGCTCACAAGAAAGCTTATTAACTTTAGCTTTGGATTTAGAGATGAAGTAATTATGTCAGTGACTGAATAGGTCTGTGGAGCAATGGAATTCAACATGAACTTAAAAATGTCTTGTTTCCGATTGTTATCTTTGGAATTTCCCAATTTCCTCAAGTTGCGATGGGCACTATAAAAATGCAGATCTGTCTCTCTTTCCTCCCTCCTTCTAGTCATTCTCTCTCTCTCTTCCCCCTCCCTCTCTATCTCTCTCTCTTTCATTCATTTTTTACTGATCATGATCCCTTCGTTTGTTCAGTCGAAATGTTGGACTATTCGGACGTACCTGTCCTTGCCTCAGAGCCTATGACCTGCACCTAATAATTGTGTTTAAATCCAATTTAATCCAAAAGTGAGGAAGTGCATCAAGGTAAATGATAATTAAGATTTTATCCTGTTTTATTTGTGTTCACACAATACCTGGATCAATAAGCAACAATCCGTGGGCTTTGCTTTATTGAAAAAGCAGCTAATTGAGAGACAGAATTCTTGGGTTATATTACAGATGGAGTGTGGGAGGTAAGAACACTAATGGAAGGCAGACTGGAAAATGGGTCCAAGTGAAGTTGCTGAACTATTGAGGTTGATGGAGATAATGATGATCTATAATACAGCATCCATTATCATGTCTACATAATTGAGAGCTTGGGTGGGGTGGTCAAGGAAAGGATTTCGTTATAGATGGAAACAGAGATTTCAGGTTGTCTTCTTACTGAGAGAATGATGTGGATATGCCGGCGTTGGACTGGGGTAAACACAGTAAAAAGTCTGACAACACCAGGTTTAAGTCCAACCGATTTATTTGATAGTAAACTCACAAGCTTTCAGGTTTTGCCCCTTCGTCAGGTGAATGGAGAGTTCTGGCCTCAGACAGAGCATATAACAGCACAGTTTACAGATAACTGATTAGAATGTGAATCTTTACACCTAACCTGCTGTTCAAGTCCTAACATTGTCAGCCACTTTAGGTCTTGAACAGCAGGTTAGGTGTAAAGATTCGCATTCTAATCAGTAATCTGTAAACTGTCTGTGCTTTATATGCTCTGTCTGAGGCCAGAACTCTCCATTCACCTGACGAAGGGACAAACCCCGAAAGCTTGTGAGTTTACTATCAAATAAATCGGTTGGACTTAAACCTGGTGTTGTCAGACTTTTTACTGAGAGAATGACATGGATCTTTTGAGACAGTGCAGTTAGGCAGATTTTCCTTTGAGTGTTTGTTGGTGCAAAGAATCATGGAGAAAAACTGGGCTCAGAGAAGCCATGTACACAATAGAACCAAGGTCTAATACCCTATCATTCCTCTCCATAATTTCCTGCATTTAATTATTGCATTTTGCAGCATAGAAACAGGCCGGTATTTGTGGTTCATATGAGATTGCTTGAATTTTGCCAGTAAGAGTGTTGAGGGTTACAAAACCAAGTATGGTAGATAAAGTTACGATGCACATCAACCGAAGGGCCCGTTCTGCGCTGTAATGTTCTATGTTCTATGTTCTATTTAATTGGAAGAACACCCTTGAGGGACTGAATGGCTGCCGCCGGTTTTTGCTATTCTTTTGTGGATTCTTGACATTTCGTACCTTGAGAAACACATTTATTTCATGATCATAAGCTGTTCATACAATCCATTTTATATGGGTCAGTTGAAACTTGTCACATGCATATGTACATGAATAGCTCATATATCAATAGTCCTGTTGTCACACATACATTAATTGTCATAAACTCCACTCAGAGCCTCTGTGTTATCATGCACTTATTAACCTGGATCCTTTTCTGTTTCCACAAACATCAGAACTTCTCAGGAAAACACAGCAGAAGCAGCCACAGGCAAAAATCAAAAGGCAACAACACAATTTGTAATTTAAGATAACAAATGTGTTTTTTTACCATGGTGTAGCAAAACATACCTCTTTATAGGAGACACTGGATGTCTGGACAGACAAATGTTTCTTTGAGAGTATCCGTGCTCTCAGTAAATGGCAAAGCATAGGTTGGGTTCAGAACAGAATGATGTCAGGCACCATTTTGTTCTGGACTTGCACCAACAATGATAACAGTTTGTGCTTTTGCAGCACCTGTCAGCCTGTAAATGTCCCAAGGTGCTTCACAGGAGTGATTATCAAATAACATTGATGCCAAACCCTAAGAGGAGATTTTACAGCCTGTAATAAAATAAAAACAGAAAATGCTGGAAATATTCAGCAGATCAAAGAACATCAGAAGTAAACCAAACCAGCTCAGTCTATAAGATTCAGGCTGATCTCAGACTTCAACTGCATTTTCCCACCCACTTCCTTTATCCCTTGCTTCCCTGAAACTATCTGTGGAGAGACAGGCTTTATGTTATGATCCTAAACCAAACCCCCAAGTTTTTGGTAAGACCTGGTTAAGGACTAATACTGTTTTGCTTAAAGTAGATAAAGTTTGATATTCAAGACGCTCGTTCAGTAAAAAGAAGCACAAGATTCCATAATTTTTGAAAAAACAAAAATAAACTTTACGATACAAGGTCAGAAAGATTAAACAACTTCCAATGGCCTGAATTCTCCGATCTCGTTTACCACACTGCTGCTGCCAATGACAGCGGAGAATTTGGTACAACAGCCAAAACTCCATTCACAGCAGGATCGAAGAATCCCAACTGCAGACAAGGTTGATGAATTGCAGCCAATATCTATCCTATGCTCTAACATTCACAATTGCTATGAAGTACATGTGAAATAACAAGCAAATTGTGTTTGAACACATCACACTGTATAATTAATAGCAAATGCAACCAAAATAGAGTCCACAGTTTCTCAACAAGCCACCCAGTCATCAGTAACACTGTCAGACACCAATTTCATTGAACTCCATCTTTCTTATGAGAGATTTCAGTCTTCACCTTCAATGATCTAACCTGGCAATCGTCTCCAATAGTGACTCAACTCAGTCAACATCAACAGCATCGTTCAGGAAAAAAAGCACAAGATTCCATGAGTTTTGAAAAAACAAAAATAAACTTTATGATACTAGGTCAGAAAGATTAAACAATTTCCAATGGCCAGAATTCTCCAATCTCGTTTACCACACCCCACAGGGTTTCAGTCTCATCTCCCAACATCCCATTCCCCTGGATTACCGAATATGTAAACACAACTTCAGATCTCGGCTGCATCAAGCAGAACACAACTGCTCCAAAAGGATGGGGACAATTCTCCCAGAGATTTAAGTAGGGCTGGATTAATGCAATCTGCGTTGGGCATCTGGCACCGAGTGCATCTCCGAGCGCCAGATTTCTGGCGCCATCAGCTCTGTGCCGGAAATAGGCGCAGAGCTGCATTACATATGCAAACGAGCATTTCCATCTAGTTTAAATATCATTAGCAGCCCCCCCCCACCCACCCAATTCCACCAGAAGTATTTCACTCCAGCAGGATTTACAGTAGCTCCCCACTGTTTATAAGTTAATCTTTCTCAACACCCTCACTGTGACTGTAACACTACAGTCTGCACTCCTTTCCTTCTCTATGAATTGTATGCTTTGTCTGTATCGAGCATCAGGAACAATACTTTTCACTGTATGCTAATACATGTGACAGTAATAAATCAAATCAAATCAAACCAATGACTGCCACACAGAACTATCCTCAAATGAAATACCCTGGCTGTCCAGTGGGAGGGTCAGGCTGATTATGTTCTTGCTACGGAGTCATAGCTGCATATTATATGCATGAAGAGAGTATATTGAAGGTTCACTGTAATGAAAGATTTTGGTTAGGAAGAAACCTCCAGATAAATTGTTCTGAACCGTTTTCTGATCATATGTAGCATTTCTGCACCATGTTAATTCCTATACTCACTCCCTCTCTCTGTATCTCTCTGGTCTAGGATCTTCTCAACAACAAGATGTTCCCACAGAAGAATTGTCCTCAAAGGTGGACAATGCTCCCAAAGATGTGACATCAGGTAATCCCCCCATATCAGGCTCCAACTCAGATCTTGGCAGTCTGCTTGGATTAGCAACTGGAGACATCTGTACTTGAAATGCAGCACCAGTGTTTATGGACAGAGTCAACACAGTTTGGTGAGGGGTGTGGTGCTGAGGTGTGGGGCAGGGTATGGTGAATCTTGCTGAATGGGAATATAGGACGTGATTGGAGACCAGCCAGTTCTGCTGGCTGGTGTCCAATTTTGATCTTTCTTTAACATTGCCATCATCTCAAACTCCTGTGCCTGTATCCCAACTCCACCTAGTCATCTATTACTGTATTTACTGGTCTTCATTGACGTTCCAAGCAACAATGCTTTGATTTTAAAGTGCTCATTCTTCTTTTCAGATTCTGATATGCCCTCATGACCTCCCCTTATAGTCTCCTCCACCTACTAACCGCCAAATTCTCTGCGCTCTGTCCAATTTTGGCCTCTTGTGTATCCTCAGTTTTATTCACGGTATAAATACCCTTTGATGACATGATGAGTCTTAATTACTGCAAAGCAATCTCATTGGAAGAAGCTTAACTTTCATAAGCACCAGTATCGCGCTGATAGCCTTGGCATTGAAATAAAGGATGTGCGATTATGGTGCTTACTCATTAGATATGCACTAAATTTGCCAGAAAAAGCTTGGGCTTGTTCCATTACTGTTGGCACATCATCAGATACCGAGGGCCCAAGTTTTATAATTCCCTCCCGAAACCTCGCCTTCTCTCAACTCCTCTTTTCCCCTTTAAGTCACTCCTTAAAACATACCTCTTTCCAAGTGTTGGTCATCTGCCCTCATATCCCCTGATGTGGCTAGGTGTCAAATTTTATTTGATAATTGCTCCTGTGAAATGTGAAACACTTTAGGACATTTTGCTACATTAAAGGCACTACATAAATGTAAGTTGTTATTGATGTAATGGGACAAGTATGTGTTGACCTCTCCTAGAATGTCTGCACAAACACCACTCACCCTCTCGATCATTATCCACTGGCTGTCAGCTGGATCAGATGGCTTGAGTAGCAGCCACGTGTCAGCACCCTGCAGCCAGAATGTTATTGCTTCAGCTCACTGACTGTCTCCATCTTCACATGAGGAAGATTAGCTTTCTGGCAGTTGTCTGAGACCATGAGGGCAGGACCCTGTGGCAGTGTCAACAAGCTTTCTTTAAAAGCAAGTCCCAAGAGCTGATTACATGAGTGAGAAATGAAAAAAAGACAATTAATGGGCTGGATTGTCCATTAAAGATAACTGCTATTGAAGAGTAAATTGGATAGCAAGATCTGGCAAGTACACATATACAGTGAGCAAGTTGCTGTTTGACATACCCCTTTCTCCTTCACAAGCTCTTCAGCACCAGTATCTCACTGATGGGCTTGGCATTGAAATAAAGGATGTGCGATTATGGTACTTACTCATTAGCTATACATTAACCTTGCCAGAAAAGGCTTGGGCTTGTCCATTCAGTATAAATACCCTGCTGACAACATGATGAGTCTTAATTACTGCAAAACAATCTCATTGGAAGAAACTTAACTTTCATAAGTGTGGAGTTTCATTCCTTCAGATTTCTATTATTATTAACAGTTTTTCTGTCTCTTATCTATCTCTCAAATTCATCTTTCATTCCCCCCTCTTTATTTTGCTTTATGTTCATGATTTGGCATTGAATTAAACATTCTAATTTCCTGTTTAAGACTTTCTGCTTCACATTAATGATTCAATAATGATAAAGTAGAACTTTAGTTAATTTAACTTTGAGTGTTGTGATGTTTTACATAGTTGTACTGACAGTATTCTGCATTCTTTTTACATTTACATTCATTAATAGAGATGAATATCAATGATTACCAACAGCACATGAGTATGAATGAAGATCCAGTTGGGAGTCCCATTATCTGTGATGCTATTACTGTACCTGTGTTGGTGCTACCCGATCGAATACAGTGTAAAGTAGGTATTTTTCTCTTGTAAGTTATACCTTTGTTCCTAATCGCTCTATCATTGGTGGCCAGGCCTCCAGTTGTCTGAGCTCTGAATTCTGGAATTCCCTTACTAATCTCTCCACCTCCCTCCTCCTTAAAACTTTACTGTTCTAATATCTCCTTATGGGGCTTGGTGTCAATTTCTTTTGGTTATGCTCCTGTGAAGCATTTTGGGATGTTTTGCTATGAGATTTTGGAGAGGGTACAGAAAAGATGTTGCCTGGTATGGAAGGCATTAGCTATGAGGAGAGGTTGGAGAAACTTGGTTTGTTCTCACTGGAACGACGAAGGTTGAGGGACAACCAAATAGAAGTCTGCAAGATTATGAAGGGCATGGACGGAGTGGATGGAAGAGTTAATTATTAGGGGGCATAGGTTTCAGGTGCGAGGGGCAAGGTTTAAAGGAGATGTATGAGGCAAGTCTTTTTACACAGAGGTTGGTGGGTGTCTGGAACTCGCTGATGGGGAGGTAGTGGAAGTAGATACAATAGTGACTTTTAAGGGGCATCTTGACAAATACATGAATAAGATGGGAATAGAGGGATATAAAGGGTAGGAGGTTTTGCTTCACCTAGACAGCATGGTTGTTGCAGGCTTGGAAGGCCAAAGGGCCTGTTCCTATGCTGTAATTTTTTTTTTAATACGGTGCTCGAAAAGCAAATTGTTGTTGTTGAAGAGTTTTTAGAAATATAGAAAATGGGAGTTGTGATGATATTGTGCCTTTAAGGAATGTATTTTTATCATGTTTCTTGTAAAGGTATGTTTAAAATTCAGCTGTTTTACATAGTGCTAATTTGTCTAGGTAACAGGCAGCTCAAATGTTGAGAATGCAGAATAACGATTTAGCTAATGGTGTGTTTGCCTAAATAAAGTTAATGCATTTGTGTTTACTTATGTTTCCCTTGGTGTTTCAGATTAAGGTTTTGAATTCAGTTGTTTGACAAGAGACAGAATCATGTGCTAATGGGAGGAGCTAAATTGGAGGTGTGGTAGATTGTGAGGAAGGGTGTCATAGTCTGCAGGGAGACTTAGATAGGTTGCAGAGCTGGGCCGAGAGGTGGCGGATGGAATTTAATGCGGAGAAGTGTGAGGTAATTCACTTTGGTAGGAGCAACAGATGTGTCGAGTATAGGGCTAACGGGAGGACTTTGAATAGTGTGGATGAACAGAGGGATCTAGGTGTGTGTGTACATAGATCCCTGAAAGTTGGGAATCAAGTAGATAAGGTTGTCAAGAAGGCGTACGGTGTCTTGGCGTTTATTGGTAGGGGGATTGAATTTAGGAGTCGCAGTGTAATGTTGCAACTGTACACTACTCTAGTGCGGCCGCACTTGGAGTACTGTGTGCAGTTCTGGTCCCCGCATTACAAGAAGGATGTGGAGGCGTTGGAGAGGGTGCAGAGGAGGTTTACTAGGATGTTGCCTGGTATGGAGGGGAGGTCCTATGAGGAGAGACTGAGGGATCTAGGGTTGTTTTCGTTGGAAAGAAGGCGGCTAAGAGGGGATCTTATTGAAACATATAAGATGATTAGAGGTTTAGATAGGGTGGATAGTGATAGCCTTTTTCCTCGGATGGAGAAAGCTAGCACGAGGGGGCATGGATTTAAATTAAGGGGGGGTAGCTACAGGACAGATGTCAGGGGTAGGTTCTTTACCCAGCGGGTGGTGAGGGATTGGAATGCCCTGCCTGCTGCAGTTGTAAATGCGTCTAGTTTGGGGGCGTTTAAGAGATCTCTGGATAGGTTTATGGACGAAATGGGATTGGTATAGGCTAGTGGGTCATTGTTTTTGTAACTGGTCGGCGCAACATCGTGGGCCGAAGGGCCTGTTCTGCGCTGTAATGTTCTATGTTCTATGTTCTATGTTCTAAGGTTGCAGGGAAGATATACAGTTTCTCTTTTGTTTTAAAATAGTCCGTTTCTGCTTGGTTCTGAAAGAAGCAAGTGGTATCTCTCTGTCTCTTTTTCTCTCTCTCCAGGGACATTGAAAAGGCTCTGGACTGTTGACAAGTACAAGCACATAAGCCTGTGTATTGTTAACTGACTTTGAAGAGGGGTTTTAAGTCTGTAAGAGAAATATTGCTTGAATTGGAGCTTACAGGGATAGGTTAGCAGTGAAGAACTGAATCTTGTCATGTTGAAGTATTTCAGTTAGTAAATGTTAAGCTAATTTATTTGTTATAGTTGAGCTGTGTTGTTAAATAAAGTTTTTTTGATATAAGCTTCCTAGTGTGTCAATAGAATCAATCACACCTGGAGTAAAATATCATTTCCTCACAATGCCAAAGTAGCAAATAGTTGGGCTCCAATGTAACTTCATAATATATCTTGGGGTTTCTGATCTTGTATCCTAATAAAGGATACGAATGATATTACCACCCAAGTTTAATAGTATTATTTCTTTTTAAATCTGGAATATTTTATCAAAGTCCTAACAACATTCTTCAGGAAAGAGGTCAATAGCTTTTTATTTTGTTTAGTAATGGTATTGTTATAATCTTTGGTCTGACCCCAGGATGTTGGGGGAGATCCATTTAGGATTTTTTTTCACAGTAGGCAAAGTTTGAGATTCAAGCCACTTACTAAGTGAATAAAGCCACAAGATCCCACAGCTTTGGAACAAGTAAAAATAAACTTTACTATGCAAGTTCAGAAAAGTAAATCAATTTTCAATATCTATTTGACACTCTAACAAGAGGTGCATGTGAATTAACAGGCAAACTGTGGTCCACTACAGCATAGGTGAAAGATGTGACCAAACCTAATTCCATGGATTTCTCAGTAACAAGCACAGATGTTTATCACATTGGGAGCCAATCAGTCTCACTGAAATGTCATCCTTCTCACAAGACTTTCCAGTCTCCAAACTTGAATATCTAACCTTAGTTCTCTTCAAAGGTTGAACTCACTCAGATGTCTTCAAAAATGAGCCACCTTGCAAGGGTTCTGTCTCACCTTCTGAGAATTTATCCCCCTGGATGTCTGAGAACACTCAAGCTTCACTTTGCACACACAATCTTGGCAGATTTTTAGCTGTGCCAATCAGAACACTGCTGCTGCAAAGGGGTATTTTTGCTCCAGTGGAGTGCAGCACAGAATCACCAACTTTCTGCTGCCATTTCGTATCCTCAGAACTTCTCTCATGACCGCTTCACTTGAAGTCTGCTCCTGCAGCTCTTTCTTGAATTCAGAGCCTTTTACACAGCTCCTTTCTTTATCAATCTCACTTACGAGATCTGTTCCTCTTGCCTGGCTTTGTCCATTACCTAGGATTTCCTTACTGGACCCCTCTCCCTGTCCCCTTCCCTGGTATTTGCCTGTCCCCCTCTTGCATCCTGCTCCCTGGGGCACCTACAAGTTCATGGTGCTCCGTTCCATGCCATCTGACATGGAATGGAGCTTGGTGAACTGTGTATTTTTGCACCGTTGTGTTTCTTTTCTTCTGCACAGGTGCACCATGCAGGTCCCCAGTCTGAAGTACAGAAAATATCCAAGCTGCTAATGTACAGCCTTTTCCCAGATAGCCATGCACAAAAAGCTCAAGGCTCTTTGGGTAAGTATAGGTTTCCTAACACTATTGAGAGTTACAGAATAAGGTAGGGTAAACAGCTCTGCTTTCAATGAAAGAAGCTAAGGTCAAAAATCTGATTCCATTGCCTGATGTAGAATATCTCTCTCATGACTCATAGAGTCAACACAGAAAGATGCCCTTCAGCCCATCACATTCATACCAGTCAAACACGCAACTATTCTAATCCCATTTTCCAGCACTTGGCCTTTAGCTTTGTTTGCCTTGGCATTCCAAGTACACACCTAAGTACTTCTTAAATGTTATGAGGCAGTGAGCTCCAGGTTTTTCTTACAGCCCCACTAAATCCCTGGCCCCTTACCTAAATCTATGTCCTCTAGTCATTGATCCCTCCACCAATGGGAAAAGCTTTTATTCTTTCATCGGATGTGGGTATTGCTGACAAAGCCAGAATTTATTGCCCATCCATAATTGCCCTTGAATTGAATGGCTCGCTCGGTCATTTCAGAGGGCAGTTGAGAGTTAAACACATTGCTGTGACTCTCAAGTTACATGTAGGCTAGACCAGGTAAGGACAGCTGATTTCCTTCCTTAAAGGGCATTAGTGAATTACAACAATCAATGATAGTTTCATGTTCACCATTATTGATACTAGCTTTATATTCCAGATTTTACTAGCTGGATTTAAATTTCACCAGTTGTTGTAGTAAGATTTGAACCTGTGTTCCCAGAGCCTCTGGATTGTTGGTGCAGTGACATTATCACAATACCGACTGTGGTTAATAACCTGTTAATCTTCCTTCCTCTATAGAGTTTCACTGAGATATACATGCTGCTGAAAGATGGCATGTCATTTGGTGAAAACCCAGAGATTGAATTTCTGACGGGCAGCAAGAAAGTGAAAGTTCAACCAACTATTTGGAATAGTCAAACGCTTTGTGTAGAAGCTCTCGGTAAGAAGCGCACCTCACTCCCACACAAATTAGTGAAAGGCTATGAAGAGATATCGTGTAAATATGTTCAATATGTGTTAGATTTTCTGAAGTTATAACAGGTTAATTCTGATAATTTCATGCATCAGCTCAACATTGAAATGACATGCAGCCCAAATTGCAAAGTCAAGTTTCACCCAAGGCTAATTTGGTTTAATGATTAATTATTGCTGGTTCTGGGCCCTACACTTGAGGAAGGATGTCAAGGTCTTGTGGAGGGTGCAGAGGAGATTTACTTGAATGGTTCCAGGAACGAGGGACATCCATTGCATGGAGAGACTGGAGAAGCTGGGATTGCTCTGCTTAGAGCAAAGAAGATTTTGATAGATGTGTTCAAAATAATGAATGGTTTTGATAAGAGTTTTATTCAGGAGAAATTATTCCACTGGTAGGAACTTAGATTGATGATAATTGGTGAAGGTACCAGCAGAGAAATGAGGAGAATTTCTTTTACTGAGTTAATTGTTATGCACTGCATGAATATCTGAAGGGGAGAGATTTACAGGGCAATGGTGAAAAAGCAGAGGGAGTGGATTATTGAATAGCTCCTTCAAAAAACCAGCACAGCCACAATGAGCCAAATGGTCTCCTGTGCTGGATTCCATGATTCTAATGTGATCCGATTTGGTAAAATCTGGGTTGGATCTACCTGTAAACCTGGAACACAATTAAACTGTATTTCATTAGTGAACTGGATGTAGGAAATAGGCCTTGTTTTTTCTATCCACATTGTGCAGTTATTATGTCTGCAAATCCAATGTGCAATTTTCACAGGATGTGGACTCATAAATGGTGAATGAGATGTATGAGTGATGAATCAACCTTTGATGATTGTTTGTTAAAGGATTGTTAACGAGGACAATGGGATAGCTTCCTGCTTTAAATCGAAATGTGCCAAGGGATTTTTAGTGGACAGCTGTTTATCTGAGTGTTGGCATCTCTGACAATGTCACACTCCCTCAACATTGTAAAGGATTGTTCACCCGTAATGTGTGCCCAAGTGGACTGGATCTGTGGATTGAATCTTCTGAACCAAGATGCCATCAGCTGCTCCGAGCTGACACAACAAGTTGGTTTTTGAGATGTCAAGATACCATGTAGGGGCTATCATTTTCTGCCAAAATAACAGCAAAATTATTAATGCTTGCTGTCAATTATACCTAAACACCAGGGAGACTACAGACAAGGGGCAGAAGCATGGTTCAAAGGGAAATCCAAAAGCTGTACAATTTGCCCCATCCTGACATTAGCGTTTCAAAAATGGCTAACCTTTTATCATTATTGAATGGTGTGCTGTTGCTGTACTTGCAATTTAGACATAAACTAAACACACCAGAGAAGCTTAATCCTACAGACTACAAATCAGTTTAAGTTTTTTCTTCATGATGCGACATGTGTTTATTACCAGTCAGACTTTCTGACACAACTACAGCAGTTACTTACATTTATATAGCAGTAAATGAACTATTAGAAGTGTGGAGTATCATTCCCTCAGATTTTAATTATTTTGTTGATTTTAAATCTACAGATTCACAGATCCACATAAGGAGATCTTAGGACAGCTGACAAGAACTTGGTCAAAGAGATAGGATTGATGGACAGCAATGAGGTCGAGAGGTTTAGAGAGGGAATTCCAGACAGCTAAAGGCTCAGCTACCAATGGTAGATAGGGAATGCGCTAGAGACCAGAATTGAAGGAGTAACATTTAAAAACAGGTAGCAAGTGGAGCTGCAAAATCAGTAAACAAGTATGCTGCTGGCTTGTGATAAATGTTGGCTTTTGTTGACCATCTCAGGTGGCAACTGTGCTAGTGTGTGACTCATTTATTTTAACTGAGTTAAGCGTTGTCTACTTGAATGCTGTGAAGCTTCGGTGATACGAGAGTTTGTCCTTCTCAGCAAGTTTTAGAGAAGTTGACCTACCTACTGTCAATTCCTGTTGTCTAGTTTGATACTGGAGGTTTTGCAACTTCTCAGACTGTGGTCATGCTGTGTGAGAGTTCCCACAAGCAGTGTAATCCCATGGAATCCTCATTCCAAAGCAAAATAATCAAAAAATGTGTTTTGGTGTATGACTGGGCTTTCCACTTCCATAGAATATGCTGATCACTGTGAAGTCATTGGAACATGTAGACCATTCCTCCCATCATGTCTGTGCTATCTCTTTGAGAGAGCTATCCAATTAGTCCCACTGCCCTGCTTCTTGTCATAGCCCTATAAACCTTCCCCTTCAAGATGCTATGATTTTAAATACCTCTGATGAATTGGTGAGACATTAGGTTTTTTAATAGAGATACTTCATTTTTTTTAGTCATTGAGTCATAGAGGTTTACAGCATGGAAACAGGCCCTTCAGCCCAACTTGTCCATGCCATCTTTATTTTTGAAACCTCTAAACTAATTCCAAATGCTTGTATTTGACCCATATCCCTCTATACCCATCATACCCACGTGACTATCTAAATGCTTTTTAAAAGATAAAATTGTACCCATCTCTATTACTACCTCTGGCAGCTTGTTCCAGACACTCACCACCCTCAGTGTGAAAAAAATTGCCCCTCTGGACACTTTGTATCTTTCCCCTCTCACCTTAAACCTAAGCCTTCTAGTTTTAGTTTTTCCTCTACCTTTAGGAAAAGATATTAACTATCTACCTTGTCTGTGCCCCTCATTATTTTATAGTCTGCTGTAAAGTCACCCCTCAGCCTCCTACGCTCCAGAGAAAAAAGTCCCAGTCTATTCAGCCTCTCAATCAAACCCCGTTGGCATCCTAGTAAATTTTTTCTGCACTCTTTGTAGTTTAATAGTATCCTTTCTATAATGGGGTGACCAGAATGCATACAATATTCCAAGTGTGGCCATACCAATGTCTTGTACAACTTTAACAAGACGTCCCAAGTCCTATATTCAATGTTCTGACCGATGAAACCAAGCATGCTGAATATCTTCTTCACCACTCTGTCCATCTATGACTCCACATTCAAGGAGCTATGAACATGTACTCCTAGATCTCTTTGTTCTGTAACTCTCCCCAATGCCCTACCGTTAATTGATTAAGTCCTGTCCTGGTTCAATCTGCCAAAATGCATCACCTTGCCTTTATCTGATTTAAACTCCATCTGCCATTTGTCAGCCCACTGGCCCAATTGATCAAGATTCTGTTGCAATTGGAGATAACCTTTCTCACTGTCCACCATGCCACCAATCTTGATTTCATCTGCAAACTTACTAACCATGCCCCCTATAATCTCATCCAAATCATTCATATAAATGACAAATAACAGTAGGCCCAGCACATTGCTGGCCACAGGCCTCCAGTTTGAAAAGCAACCCTCTACAACCACCCTCTGGCTTCTGTCAAGAAGTGGAGATGCCGGCGTTGGATTGGGGTAAACACAGTAAGAAGTCTGACAACACCAAGTTTAAGTCCAACTGATTTATTTGGAAGTAAACTTGCAAGCTTTCGTGGTTTGCCCCTTCGTCAGGTGAATGGAGAGTTCTGGCCTCAGACAGAGCATATAACAGCACAGACAGTTTACAGATTACTGATTAGAATGCGAGTTTTTACACCTAACCTGCTATTCAAGTCTTAAAGTGGCCAACAATGTGAGTGAGCATTAAGCCCAGGTTAAAGAGATGTATATTGTCTCCAGACAGTACAGTAAGTGAGGTTTAGCAAACCCAGGCAAGTTATGGGAGTTACAGAGAGTGCGACATGAACCAAGATCCCTGTTGAGACCATCCTCGTGTGCGGGACTTGGCTATCAGTCTCTACTCAGCGACTCTGTGCTGTCGTGTGTCATGAAGGCTGCCTTGGAGAATGCTTACCCGAAGGTCAGAGGCCAAATACCTGTGACCACTGAAGTGTTCGCCAACAGGAAGGGAGCAGTCTTGCCTGGTGATTGTCGAGCGATGTTCATTCATCCATTGTCATAGCGTCTGCATGGTCTCCCCAATGTACCATGCTTCAGGACATCCTTTCCTGCAGCGTATTAGGTAGACAACATTGGCCGAGTTGCAAGAGTATGTACCGTGTACCTGGTGGATGGTTGGTATTCTCACGTGTGATGATGTCATCCGTGTCAATGATCCAGCATGTCTTGCAGAGGTTGCTGTGGCAGAGTTGTGTGGTGTTGTGGTCACTGTTCCCCTGAAGGCTGGGTAGTTTGCTGCGAACAATGGTCTGTTTAAGGTTATGCGGTTGTCTGAAGGCAAGAAGTGGGGGTGTGAGGATGGCCCTGGCAAGATGTTCGTCTTCATCAATGATATGTTGAAGACTCCGGAGAAGATGTCGTAGCTTCTCCGAAGACAGCCAATGAACCAGAACAGCCGACAGAGAGATCCGCATTGCAGCAACCGAAGAGGAAGAAATCCAATTGGACTTCTCCGGAAGGCTGCTGCCCTCGACTGGACATGTATGCCCAAACCATCAGGAGGTGCATTAACACCAGATTCATCAACCGCACTCACAAGACAGCCCCGAACATCACCCAACCACAACGCAACGCCATCCACACTCTCAAGACCAACCACAACATTGTCATCAAACCAGCAAAGGAGGGGCCATCGTCATACTGAACAGAACGGATTACTGCAAAGAAGTGTAACGACAACTGAACAATGAGGAACACTACAGACAGTTACCTGCAGATCCGACCAAAGAACACACTCGTCAACTCAACACTCTGACCAAGACCTTTGATCTGGATCTTCAGAGCACTCTCCATGCTCTCATTCCACGTACTCCCCGCGTTGGTGATCTCTACTGTCTCCCAAAGATACACAGGGCAAACACACGCAGCTGTCCCATCATATCTGGCAATGGGACCCTGTGCGAGAACCTCTCCAGCTATGTCGAGGGCATCCTAAAACCCTTTGTACAAAGAACCCCCCAGCTTTTGTCATGATACTACGGACTTCCTACGGAAACTCAGCACACATGGAGCAGTTGAACCAGGGACACTCCTCATCACAATGGATGTCTTGGCGCTCTACACCAACATCCCCCATGACAATGGCATTGCTGCAACTGCCTCAGTACTCAACGCCGACAACTGCCAGTTTTCAGATGCAATTTTACAACTCATCCACTTCATCCTGGACCACAATGTCTTCACCTTCAACAACCAGTATTTCATCCAGACACACGGAACAGCCATGGGGACCAAATTTGCACCTCAATATGCCAACACCTTCATGCACAGGTTCGAACAAGACTTCTTCACCGCACAGGACCTTCAACCGATGCTATACACTAGATACATCGATGACATTTTCTTCCTTTGGACTCATAGTGAACAATCACTGAAACAACTATATGATGATATCAACAAGTTCCACCCCACCATCAGACTCACCATGGACTATTCTCCAGAATCGGTTGCATTCTTGGACACACGCATCTCCATTAAGGACGGTCACCTCAGCACCTCACTGTACCGCAAGCCCACGGACAACCTCATAATGCTCCACCTCTCTAGCTTTCACCCTAACCATGTTAAAGAAACCATCCCCTATGGACAAGCCCTCCGTATACACAAGATCTGCTCAGATGAGGAGGATCATGACAGACACCTTCAGACACTGAAAGATGCCCTCATAAGAACAAGATATGGCGCTCGACTCATTGATCGACAGTTCCGATGCGCCACAGCGAAAAACCGCACCGACCTCCTCAGAAGACAAACACGGGACACGGTGGACAGAGTACCCTTCATCGTCCAGTACTTCCCCAGAGCGGAGAAGCTACGACATCTTCTCCAGAGTCTTCAACATATCATTGATGAAGACGAACATCTCGCCAGGGCCATCCCCACACCCCCACTTCTTGCCTTCAGACAACCGCATAACCTTAAACAGACCATTGTTCGCAGCAAACTACCCAGTCTTCAGGAGAACAGTGACCACAACACCACACAACCCTGCCACAGCAACCTCTGCAAGACATGCCGGATCATCGACACGGATGACATCATCACACGTGAGAATACCATCCATCAGGTACACGGAACATACTCTTGCAACTCGGCCAACGTTGTCCACCTGATACGCTGCAGGAAAGGATGTCCTGAGGCATGGTACATTGAGGAGACCATGCAGACACCATGACAACGGATGAATGAACATTGCTCAACAATCACCAGGCAAAGCTGTTCCCTTCCTGTTGGCGAACACTTCAGTGGTCACAGGTATTTGGCCTCTGACCTTCGGGTAAGCATCCTCCAAGGCGGCCTTCACGACACACGACAGCGCAGAGTCGCTGAGCAGAGACTGATAGCCAAGTTCCGCATGCATGAGGAAGGTCTCAACAGGGATCTTGTGTTCATGTCGCACTCTCTGTAACCCCCATGACTTGCCTGGGTTTGCTAAACCCCACTTACTGTACTGTCTAGAGACAATATACATCTCTTTAATCTGGGTTTAATGCTCCTTCCACTCACATTGTTGGCCACTTTAAGACTTGAACAGCAGGTTAGGTGTAAAGATTCGCATTCTAATCAGTAATCTGTAAACTGTGCTGTTATATGCTCTGTCTGAGGCCAGAACTCTCCATTCACCTGACGAAGGGGCAAAACCCGAAAGCTTGCGAGTTTACTATCAAATAAATCAGTTGGACTTATACCTGGAGTTGTCAGAGTTCTTATTCTGTCAAGAAGCCAATTTTGTATCCATTTCGATACCTCATCCTGGATCCCATGAGATTTAACTTTATGCAACAACCTACCATGGTGTACCTTGTCAAAGGCCTTGCTAAAGTCCATGTAGACATCAACTGCACTTCCCTCATCTACCTTCTTGGTTACCCCTTTCTGGAATTTAATTTTCTGAAGTTGTATCCCTGGAATTCCACCTTTAGTGGAATAGCTTGAAATTAGGCCAATAAACTAGGACTCAATCTAAATATAGAAAATGCTGGAAAATTTCAACAGGTTTGATAGAATATGTAAAGTAAGGATAAAGCTAATGTTTTGAATCAGGATGACCCTTTGTCAGAACTTTGTCATCCAGACTTGAAATGTTGGCTCTGTTCTCTCTCCACAGATGATTGGATTTTCCAGCATTTTCTGTTTTTGTTTCAGATTCCAAGCTCAGCACATTTTGCTTTTAACTTGATCTAAACTTGGGTCATATCATGGATAGAGGCTCCATCTGGTCCCCTTCAAACCCACTGATGTGGAAATGGTGCTGGTCTGGATGTCAGAGCCTATGTATTCCTGGAGACCTGTCAAGCGAAGGTGTCTGACTGGGTAAGGTTCAGGCCAGGGCTTGTCATGGTCAGGGAAGTGGGCTAAATACAGAAGATGAGGATAGAGTAAGTGCCCAATGTAAGTTGCCCCATTTGAAATTGTTCTAATATCAGTCAGTTAATGGACTCTTACTTGCATTTAGTGAGTTTCGCTTTGCAGTTGTTTTGTGCTGTATCTGATGAAGTGTCGCATGTTATTGTCTTGCTGTGCAGGAGTGTAAGTGAGAGGAAGAACCAGGAGTGGAAGAAGTTCTCCCACTCCCGGTTCTTCCTCTCACTTACACTCCTGCACAGCAAGATTGGGGCTCAGACACCACAGTGTATGACGAGTTGGATGGTCGGCAAACAGGATCGATGGTGACCAGGATGATTGGGGAACTGGAGAGACTGCAAGCTGGAGATATCAGTCATGAGTAATTTTGCCCTATTGTCTGATGTTAGAGTCGATAGTAGAGCAAACAAACCCTGGTGAACTGACCATGATTTGACGTAAGTTGGCAGTATGAAGCTAATGCTCTGACAGCTGTAGTCTGACTGCTGTCAGCAGCATGGACGTTGAGGATTGATGTCACTTTCACTGGTCTGGTCTCTGTGATTCTGACACCATAAGCCCTCTGTTAACATGGGCTACAAGCCATACATGCATTTAACATACACCTCAGAAAACAGCAGCTGTCAGAGCAATCTGTGAGATTACTGCCACAATCCTGCGGGACATCCCCACACCACAATTCGGCAGTACAAGAATCCACAAGAAATTCTGCAATCAACTTTAAATAGTCGTGGTTTACATGTATGATGTGATTCACATTATTTCCTCAAACATAGGAACTTGCAATCCTGCAACACCTTCATGGCCTCAGGAGTTCCTCAAGCTCTTTTCAGCCAGACATTTGAAGTGTAGTCACTGTTGTAATTTAGGAAATGTAGCAGCAATTTCTGCACAACAAGATCTCACATATGACCAGATAGCCTGTTTCAGTGATGATGATTGAAGGATTAATATTGACCAGGCCATCAGTTTAATTCTTGTGCTTTTCCTTCAATAGTGGTCATGTGATCCTTCACATCCCCCTGAGAGGGAGATGAGACACCAGTTTAATGTTACGCCCAACAGGTTGAACAATACAGCACTCCCTCAGTATGGCACTGGAGTGTCAACCTGGAGTGAGATTTGAGCATGCCACATTCTAACTCAGAATTGCGTGCTTCTTACTGAGCCACAGCTGACACTTAATACACTAATCAGTTTCTTCATACATTGTCACAAAGTGTCAGTGAGTAGCATATTGTCCAAGTGATGTAAGAGGAGGTTTACTAGGCTGATGCCGGAGTTGAGGGGGTTGAGCTATGAGGAGAGGCTGAATAAACTAGGCTTGTACTCGTTAGAGTTTAGAAGAATGAGGGGAGATCTCATTGAGACGTATAAGATGATGAATGGGATGGATAGGATAGAGGTGGAGAGACTCTTCCCGCTCAGAAAGAATAGTAGGACTAGGGGGCACAGCCTCAAGATAAAGGGGGGGCGGTTTAGAACGGAGTTGAGGAGGAACTTCTTCACTCAAAGGGTGGTGAATCTCTGGCATTCTCTGCCCGTTGAAGTGGTGGACGCTACCTCGCTAAATATTTTTAAGACGCGGGTTGATGGGTTTTTGATAAGAGAGGGGATTAAGGGTTATGGTGAGAGGGCGGGAATGTGGAACTGAGCCACGACAGATCAGCCATGATCTTATTGAATGGCGGGGCAGGCTCGAAGGGCTAGATGGCCTACTCCTGCTCCTATTTCTTATGTTCTTATGTTCTTATGAAATGCCCTGACTTATATAATTGTCTGAAGGACAAAATTAGGAACAAAGAAAAGGAAATCACCAGAATGATGAATTATAATAAATTTGCTAAGAGTCAGATTTAAAAAGAAGTTCTTCCATGTGATGTGGATCTCGCTGGCTCGGCCAGCATTTATTGCCCATCCATAATTGCCCTTGAGAAGGTGGCACTGAGCTGACTTCTTGAACTGCTGCAGTGTAGGTGTAGGTACATCCACAGTGCTGTTTGGGAGGGAGTTCAAGGATTTTGATCCAGGGACAGAAAAGGAATGGCAATATATTTTCATGTCAGTATAGTGAGTGGGTTTGCGAGGAAAGGTGATGCTCCCATCCATCTGCTGCTCTTATCCTTCTAAATGATAGAGGCTATGGATTTGGAAAGTGCGATCGAAGAAGCTTTGGTGAGCTGGTGCAATGCATCTTGTCATTGGTACACACTGCTGTCACTGTTCACCATTGACGGAGGGAGTAAATATTTAAGATGGTGGATGGGATGCCAATAAAGCAGGCTGCTTTGTCCTGGATGGTGTCGAGCTTTTGAGAGTTGTTGGACCTCACTCCTCCAGACAAATGGAGAGAATTCCATCACTTGTGTGTTGTAGATGGCAGACAGGTTTTGGGGAGTCAGGAGGTGAGTTTACTCACCACAAATTTCCTAGCCTCTGACTTGCTCTTGTAGCCACAGTATTTATATGGCTAGTCCAGTTCAGCTTCTGGTCAATAGTATCTCCCAGAATGTTGATAATGGCATTGGATGTCAAGGAACTGATGCTTACATTGGAGATGGTCATTGCCTGGCACTTGTGTGGTGTGCATGTTACTCACCACTTGTCAGCCCAAGCCTGGATATTGTTCAGTTTTTGCTGCATTTCAGTTTCTGAGGAGTTGTGAATGGTGCTGAACATTGCGCAATCATTAGCAAACATCCCCATTTCTGACCTTGTGATGGAGGACAGGGTTATATATTTATAGTATTAATAGTGATGGAATAGCAACCGGCTTATGACGTTACAGCTTCCACTACAGAACAGAAGTCAAGCCATCCTGATCAGCGCCTATGCCCCCACAATGAACAACTCAGACGAAATGAAAGACAAGTTCTACAAAGAACTAGACGCCCTACTATCAGCAGTGAGCAGTACTGACAAGCTGATCTTACTTGGCGATTTCAATGCAAGAGCAGGGTGTGACTCTGCAATCTGGCAGGGAGTCATTGGGAGGCATGGAGTGGGCAAGTGTAACAGTAACGGCCTACTCTTAATGAAGACCTGTGCAGCACACGACCTTCTCATCACCCACACAACCTTCCGTCTGCCTACCGGTAATAAGACCTGGATGCACCCCCGCTCTAAGCATTGGCATCTTATTGACTATGTCATTGTCAGGAGAAAAGACAGGCAGGATGTCAGAGTGACCAAGGCCATGTGTGGTGCTGACTGCTGGACAGATCACAGGCTCATCGTCTCCAAAATGAGGCTCCGCATCAGACCCAAGAGGCAACTACAAGGAAGCAAGGTTATGAAAAGAATCAATGCGGCCAAACTAAAGAACCCCAGCATAGCTTCAGCACTGGCTGAAGACTTAGAAATCAAGCTTGCTGACCTGCAGGCAGGCAGCGCTGAGGATGACAGGGAATGCTTCAGGGATGCTATCCATACATCTATCCGGAAGCAGCATGATTGGTTCGATGAGCATGATGAGGAAATACAGGCTCTACTTGTTGAAAAGCACCGTCTTCATCGGGCCTGTCAGAACGACCCATCTTCAGCTGCCAAGAAAAATGCTTTTCCAGTGCTCACAGGACAGTCCAGAATAAACTGCGTAAAATGCAGGATGCCTGGCTGAGCGCCAAGGCAGATGAAATACAGGGATATGCTGACAGAAACGACTTGAAACGTTCTATGAAGCACTCTCTACAGACCTCAATCTCTCGGGAGTTCCCTCCTCCTGAGTACAGATGGTACAACTCTCATTACAGAGAAGGCTCAGATCCTGCAGAGATGGGCTGAACACTTTGAAGCCATTCTCAACCGACCGTCATCTATTAACGATGAGGCAATAGGTAGGATTCCCCCGGTTGATATCAACAGCGCCATGGATGACCCACCGGTAGTAGCCGAAGTCACGAAAGCTGTCAGCCAGCTATCCAGTGGCAAAGCCCCAGGGGCAGATGCCATACCCGCAGAGATCTATAAAGTTGCTGGTCCTACACTTATCGAGACGTTCACTGAGTTGTTCCAGTGCTTTTAGAAGCAAGGATCCATTCCTCAGGAACTTAAAGATGCTTCCATTGTACACCTCTACAAGAGGAAGGGCAATCGGCAAGTATGCAACAAACACATATGCTCTCCATCACAGGAAAAACCCTTGCAAGAGTCCTGCTAAATCATCTGGTCACTCATCTGGAGCTGGGCCTGCTTCCAGAGTTACAGTGTGGCTTCCGCAAAGGTCGTGGGACGACTGACATGATTTTTGCTGCGCGCCAATTTCAGAAGTGTCAGGAGCAGAATCGCGAGCTCTACACACCTTTGTTGACCTCGCGAAAGCCTTCGACACTAAGCCGACAAGGCCTGTGGAGGATCATGTCAAAGTTCAGCTGCCCCCCCAAATTCATTGCCAGTTCCATGACGGCCAGAGTACTGGATGGCGGAGAATCCTCTGAGGCATTCCCAGTCACCAATGGCGTCAAACAGGGCTGTGTGCTCGCACCCACACTGTTCAGCAAGATGTTTACTGCCATGCTGAATGATGCCTTCCAGGACAATGTTGCTGGAATCAACCTCAAGTTCAACCTGAGGAGACTTCAAGCTATTACCAAAGTGATCTGACAGATTTCCTCTTTGCCGATGACTGCGTCCTGTATGCTGGCTCAGAGCCAGAGATGCAAGTCAGTATGGACAAGTTTTACACAGCTTGTGACAACTTTGGACTCACCATCAACATTAAAAAGACCAAAGTCATGCACCAGCCTGCTCCTCATGCACCGTACACAGAACCCATAATCACAATCAAAGGGCAGAAACTACAGGCAATGGACCAGTTCACTTATCTTGGCAGCACCTTCTCTCAAGCAGTGACTGTTGACGCAGAAGTTAACTGCAGAATAGCAAAGGCAAATTCTGCTTTTGGTAGACTGCGCTGCACTATATGGGAATGTTGAGAAGTCAGCCCAGCAACAAAACTGAAGATCTACGGTGCTGCGGTACTCACTACCCTCCTGTATGCCTGTGAAACGTGTTCTGTGTATCGAAGGCATGGAAGACAGCTCAATCATTTCCACATGATTTGTCTTTGCAGAATATTATGCATCCATTGGCAAGACAAAGTACCAGACATTGAAATTCTCTCTAGAGCAAGTCTACCATCAGTCCACACACTGCTGATGAGAGCACAGACCCGGAGGGCAGGTCACGTCATCCGTACGTCAGACGAGCGCATACCTAAGCAGCTCCTTTTTGGGGAACTCTCTGCTGGAAGACGCTCGCATGGAGGGCAGAAGAAACATTTCAAGAACACACTCAAGGCCTCCCTGAAGTCGCTTGACATTGATATGACCACCTGGGAAACGCTGACACAAAACCGCCCTACCTGGCGCTGCCTCATCCACAAAGGCTGTCAAGCTTATGAAGCAAGGTATATTGCTGAAGCACAACTTAAGAGCGAGCTGCGCTAGTCCAGAGCCACAGTGTCAACACAAGTCTGTCCAATATGTGCCAGGACATTCCGTGCCCGAATTGGCCTGATCAGTCATCTTCAGACGCGCTGCAACCAGCCTCAAAATGACTCATAGTGTCGAGGTCCTTATCAATGACAATGGACGAACAACATTGATAGTGATTTCTTACCAGCAGCATTGAAGCTTAACAGGGCACATTAAGATAATGCATGTATGATACATCATGTCATTGGCCATTTGCACTGTGGATAACTGTGCAGAGTTGGTTTGCAGCCTGTACTGAGCACATCTCCTTAATAAAGATCCTTAATTTGTTGAACCTCCATGGTGTCCTAGCCTCAATCCTGCTAACACCGCAGAGAGGCATTGATGAAGCAGCTGAAGATGTTAAGGTTTGTAGTGGAATGCCGGCAGTGATGTCTTCCTGATGTGATTGACCTCCAAACACCACAACCATCTTCCTTTATGCCTGGTGTGACTTCAACCAGCAGAGAATTTTCCTCCTAATTCCCATTGACTCCAATTTTGCGAGAGCTCCTGGATGTCACATTCAGTGAAAAGCACCATTGATGCCAAAGGCTGTTACTCTCACCTCACTTCTGGAGTTTAGCTCTTATTCATGTTTTGAACCAAGGCTGTAATGAGATCAGGAGCTGAGTGGCCCCGTCAGAACCCAGACTGAGCGTCAGTGAGCAGGTTGTTGTCTCTCGCATTGTCAATGACCCCTTCTATCACTTTGCCAATGATGGACAGTAGACTAATGGGATTGGCTGGATTTGGATTTGTCCTATTTTTAGTGTACAGCTTCTTGACATGGAGGGAAGAGCAGGAGTTTAATTTGCTGGTGCACTTGCCAGTGGGCCTATTAAAGAATCTTAGCTGATAAAAAAAGCAATTCTCACACTGAACATTGGAAGATCTTGATCCATTTTATATTACCTTCCAGACACTGGCCATTGCTTTATCTATTTGGAAGATTGTCAAGAAGTTTCAATACTCTTTTCATCAACTTCTATTTGATATAAATGTTACTCCCTTGGGCCTTTCCGGAATGGGATGAGAGATGCATTGGGATGCATAGGATGAGAAATGCCCATTTTCCAAGCTCTTCGTTACAAGCTTCTTGGACATTTCTGAAATGTCCTTTACAAACTAATTTTCAACCTTTTGTTTGAAAGCGTTGTATACACAATGTAAGTCTCACTCAATAACATTCCATTCTAAGTGCTAAAACTGTTTCATCAGCTTTGTGTGATGAGTTCAGTAATGAAGCATGGATTCTAATTGATGCATTGCAAATACTCAGTTACCACAATGAGTGATGTATGGGGAAAATACAGTTCAGAGCTCTAGGAGTTTGCAATGTGTCATTCCTTAAGAAAAGATTGAACTTTGTTTTCAAAACACTTTCAATGTTAACTAAAAAAAACTGCAAGGGCTGTATATATTCCTGAAATGTCAGAAAAACATACTTGGACAGATCAATAAATATTCAAAGGAACACATAAACAGAAGGAGGCCACTCGGCCCTTTGAACTTGTTCCTTCATTGATTTAGAACATGACTGATGTGTATCTCAATTTCATTTACTTACCTTGGTTACCATCATGATCCTGTAAAGGACAAAGTGGTCCATCTGCTAAGAATTTGTGCGTATGCATGTAGTCCCTCTTAATTTCAGTGATTCCGTTTAAAAATAATGCAGCAGACACAGCTTTAGTTTGAAACAAGATAAAGATTAGTTTATTTAACAAAAAACTACTACAGAAATTCAATCAGGTAAAAGTGAAATCTTTCCATATGTTAATAAGTTTAGGATGCAGAGAAAGGAAAAATATATTTAAGGATTACGTTTTGAATCAATCACTGTAAATATTGTTGTGGGTCCATTCCTTCTTTCCATAAGAACATAAGAAATAGGAGCAGGAGTAGGCCACCTAGCCCTTCGAGCCTGCCCCGCCATTCAATAAGATCAAGGCTGATCTGAAGTGGATCAGTTCCACTTTCCCGCTTTCTCCCCATAACCCTTAATTCCCTTGTCTATCAAAAACCTATCTACCGGTGACTTAAATATATTTAGCGAGGCAGCCTCCACCACTTCAACGGGCAGAGAATTCCAGAGATTCACCACCCTTTGAGTGAAGAAGTTCCTCCTCAACTCCGATCTAAACTGCACCCCCCCTTATCTTGAGGCTGTGCCCTCTAGTCCTGCTATCCTTTCTAAGCGGGAAGAATCTCTCTACCTCTACCCTATCCATCCCCTTCATTATCTTATACGTCTCTATAAGATCCCCCCTCGTCCTTCTAAACTTCAACGAGTACAGACCCAGTCTATTTAGTCTCTCTTCATAGGCCAACCCCCTCATCTCAGGTATCAGCCTAGTGAACCTCCTCTGCACTTCTTCCAAGGCCAGTATATCCTTCCGCAAGCGTGGCGGCCAAAACTGCACACATTACTCCAGCTGCAGCCTCACCAGTGCCCTGTACAGTTGCAGCAAGACCTCCCTGCTTTTATATTCTATCCCCCTCGCTATAAAGGCCAGCATCCCATTTGCCTTCTTGATCACCTGCTGCACCTGCAGACTGGGTTTTTGTGACTCATGCACAAGGACCCCCAGGTCCCTCTGCACCGTAGCATGCTGCAGCTTTTCGCCTTTTAAATAATAATCCCTCCTACTATTATTTCTGCCAAAGTGGATAACCTCACTTGCTAACATTATACTCCATCTGCCAGGTCCTCGCCCACTCGCTCAGCCTATCCAGATCTCTCTGCAGACTTTCCACACCCTCCACGCAATTTGCTTTTCCGCTCATCTTCGTGTCATCAGCAAATTTCGTCACCCTACACTCAGCCCCGTCCTCCAGATCATCTATATAAATGGTAAACAGTTGAGGCCCCAGCACCGATCCCTGCGGCACTCCACTAGTCACCAACCGCCAACCAGAATAGCTCCCATTGATACCAACTCTCTGCTTCCTATTAGACAGCCAATCCTCTATCCACGCTAACACCTTACCCCCAACTCCATGCACCCTAACCTTCTGTAGCAACCTTTTGTGAGGCACCTTATCAAATGCCTTTTGGAAATCTAAAAACACCACATCTACTGGTTCCCCTCTGTCTACCGCACTAGTCACATCCTCATAGAAATCCAATAAATTCATCAAACACAACTTCCCCTTAACGAATCCGTGCTGTGTCTGCTCGATCAAACCGTTCTTTTCTAGGTGCCTCGCTATTTCTTCTTTGATGACAGATTCTAGCATTTTTCCAACTTCAGACGTTAAACTAACCAGCCTATAATTCCCTGCCTTTTGTCTGCTACCTTTTTTAAACAGCGGCGTAACATTAGCCATTTTCCAATCGTCCGGCACTTCCCCGGAGTCCAACGAATTTTGATAAATAATGACTAAGGCATTCACTATCACCTCTGCCATTTCTTTCAGAACCCTGGGATGCATTCCATCTTTCCAAAGTGAAGGAGGTTGAAACTTGAGATTTGATTTAGCAGTTGCGATGCTTCTGCAGTCAATCAGTTGATATTTGCCGTTTTCAAGTGGACTCAGCAGTTCAAGCAGGTTTTGGGATAGATAGAAAGAAGATTTTTGTTCCTCACTCGTTCTGTGTTTGCTGACTGCCTAGACACTTTCAACAGAATGACAGTTGTTTTCTTAGTACCTTCATCTTTGACTTCCAACAGAGAGAAAACCCCTCTAATGTCTACAAGTTCTTCTCTCGGGTGTTCCTGCTAATTCACCTGAGATCTGTGTGCTGCCACCATCTCTCTCACACTGCTGCAGAAAATGACTTCTTACAGCCTTATTCATACAGTTCAAAAACATAAACAAATGTCTGCTATGTTTATTTTTAAGGACAGTAAGAAGTCTCACAACACCAGGTTAAAGTCCAACAGGTTTATTTGGTAACAAATGTCACTAGCTTTCGGAGTGCTGCTCCTTCGTCAGGTGAGTGGAGAGCAGCGCTCCAAAAGGTAGTGATGTTTGTTACCAAATAAACCTGTTGGACTTTAACCTGGTGTTGTGAGACTTCTTATTGTGTTTACCCCAGTCCAACACTGGCATCTCCACATCATGTTTAAGGAGTCATTGTTTCACCAGGCAGAGGAGTTACATTGTGGTCTGTTGCATTTCCTTTCCATGTCCTGTTTTCTCAGAATCCAAGAAATTTTCACACTTTTTTGGAGGAGACAATGGACATCTTTTTTGCATTTTTATGACTTTGCAGCCAGCTGTAGAGATATGAATCTGAAAAGATTTGGGTTAACACAGAGAGGTGCCATGTTGTCTGTTCATATTTCCATTTTGAAAAATACTTTTACTCAGTGTAAAGGTTTGAAGACACAAATGTACCTTTAAAGCAATTGTCCCTAAAATCTGTAATATCATAATTACATGATCAGGTAAGTCCTGAAAGTTTTAAATCTGAATGCTATTAATCCCAGGTTTGAAATTTTCAGCTACATCCCAGCTTTAGTGTCTGGAGGGGGATAGGGGTGGGGGGGAGGGGGAGATACAGTTTGTGGTTTCCATTCAATCGTTAGGAAGAGATACTTCCTCACATCACCCCCTGAATGGACTAGTTCAAATTTAAAATTACCTGACCAGGCGAAATCCTTTACAACCAACGGGGTATCTTTGAAGGATAATCACTGCAGTAATGCAGAAACAAAACTATAAGTTTGTGCACAGCAAGCTCCCATTAACAGCAAGCTCCCATTAACAACAATGTTATGATGACCAGATTATCTGTTTCTAATGATATTGGTTGAGGAATAAATATTGGTCAGGACACTGAGGAAAACTTCTTTACTCTTGTTTGAAATAGTTCCAGGGTTTTTTTAACTTACTTTTTAAAATGTATTCATTCAGGAGATGTGGGCATTGCTGGCTAGACCAGCGTATCTTACCCATCCCTTGAGAAGGTCGTGGTGAGCCATCTTCTTGAATGGCTGCAGCCCTTGTGGTGTAGGTATACCCACAGAACGGTTAGAGAGGGAGTTCCAAGATTTTGACCCAGCAACAGCAAAGGAATGACAATATTGTTTCAAGTCAGAAGGCTGTGTGGTTAGGAGGGGAACTTTCAAGCAGAAACATGTGGTGTTTCCATGTATCTGCTACTCTTGTCCTTCCAGATGGCAGCAGTTCTAGCAATGAGGAATTTTGAGACGTGTGAAAATTTAAATATCATCGTTCTGCACATTGCAGCTGAGAGCCTATTCAATAATGGTCTGTGCGAGGGAAACCAAGCAGTGATGGATAACATAAAATATGGTGGGAATGCCACACAACACGATGGAGGGTAACCTCAATGTGAAAATGGGATTTTGCCTCCAAAAGGACCGTGTGGTGATCACTCCTACCAATACTGTCATGGACAGATGCATCTGTGAGGGATAGGTTGGTGAGGATGAAGTCAGGTAGGCTTTTCTCTCCTATTAGTTACCCTGCCAGCTACCACAGACCCAGTCTAGCAGCGATGTCTTTCAGTGCTTGGTCAGTACTGGTGCTACTGAGCCACTCTTTGTGATGCACCTTGAAGTCCCCCACCCAGAGTACATTCTGCGACCTTGCCACCCTCCATGTCTCTTCCATGGTGTTTTACATGGCACAGTATTGGTTCATTAGCTGAGAGAGGACAGTACATGGTAATCAACAGGAGGTTCCCTTGCTCATGTTTGACCTGATGCCATCAAACTTCATGAGGTTCAGAGTCGATGTTGAGGACTCCCAGGGCAACTCCCTCCTGACTGTATACCACTGCGATGTCACCTCTGCAGGGTCAGTCCTGCTTGTGGGACAGGACATACTCAGGAATGATAATGCTGGTGTCTGGGACATTATCTGTCAGCTATGATTCCTTAATAATGACTATTCCAGGCTGTTGCTTGACTAGTCTGTGGGACAGTTCTCCAATTTCAGTACAAGGCCCCAGGTGTTAGTAAGGGGGAATGTTTTAGTAGTGAAGGTTTTGCAAGGATGACACTGGCTTTACCATTGTCGTTTCCGGTGCCTAGGTTGATACCAGGTGATCCTTCTGATTTTATTTGAGAGCAGACAGGGTATTATATAAAAAAACCTCTGACAATGCAGCATTCCTTCAGTACTGCGCTGGAATATCTATCTAGATCAGAAATCCTGGAGTGAGCATGAACCCAGAATCTTCTGATTGTGATAGAGTTACCCAAAGATCCATGGCTAACTTTGATTTAAGTTTAATTCGTTGGAGAATAATGAGGAAATAAATCTCACACACAAAAATATTTTCCTGGCATTTCTAGTTGTTAACTTTGTTAGGGTCATGGTTGGGGAATTGTGTTCAAGTCTGGGTCCAATACTTTAGAAAGGGAATCAACAATTTGGAAAGGATGCTGCACTGTTAGAGGTGATGTTTTTCAGATTAGATGTGAATATGAGGCACTGTCTACTCTCTCTCATGGAAATATAAGATCCCATGACATTTATTTAAAGATAATGTGATTATTACCACAATAAGTTGGCTACTATGTTTTCTACATTACAGCAGTGACCACACTTCAAAAATACTTCATTGGCTATAAAGCACTTTGGGTCATTGTAAGGTTGTCAAAGGTGCGATAGAAATGGAGTTCTTTCTGTTTACACCTGTTCCTGTTTTACAGATTTCCCAGCTGGCCCAGTAACAATAAGCCTTTATGATGGAGGAGTACAAATAGCTGAGGCTGAAGTTATCTATTACACTCCAATGGAGGAAATTGAGCGAATACTCATTCAAACAGCTGATCCAATAGAATTCATCTGTCAGGTATGAAAAATACTGCCCACCAAAAAGCGTTTCAAGGGGAAAAATTGGACTTTTTCCTTAGACAGCGTCAACTTGCTCAGCCTAGCAATGGAATTTCTCACCAAGAACACAAAAGCAGAAGAAATAGAAGCAGGAGTAGGACACCAGGCCCTTCAAACCTGTCCCACAATTTGATTCAATCTTGGCTGATCTGTGCTGGCCCCAGTTCTATTTATGTGCCATTTGCCCATAGCCCTCTATTCCTTAATCTATTAGATAATTATCCACCTCCACTTTAAATAATGATCCAGTTTCCACCACCCTTTGGAGCCAAGAATTCCAGAGATTCACCATTCTCTGCGAGAATCATAGGGTAGCGCAGTGGTTGGCCCTGCTGCCTCACAGTACCAAGGACCCAGGTCCAATTCCTGGCTTGAGCCACTGTCAGGGCGGAGTCTGCACGTTCTCCCTGTATCTGGGTGGGTTTCCTCCAGATGCTGCTGTTTCTTCCCACCGTCCAAAAGACGTGTTGGTTAGGTGCATTGCTAAATTCTCCTTCAGTGTATCCAAACAGCTGCCGGAATGTGGCAACAAGAGGATTTTCACAGTAATTTTATTGCAATGTGAATATAAGCCTACTTGTGACACTAATAAATAAACTTAAAAAAAAATTTCCACACATCTCAGTTTTAAATGACCTGCCCTTTGATTTGTAGCAATGTCGCCTTATTTGGGACTCTCGCAGTAGTGAAAACATCTCACCATCTATCCTGTCAAGCCCCATCAGGATTTGATATGATGAAACCAGAAGAAATGGAGGGAGAGAAGTGCTGCTGGGAGCAGATACAAATTCCCAGCTGGGTGTCACAGTTCAGGAAGGTTGTTGAATCTTTGGAGGAAGTGTAGAGATTTATTTGAATGGTATTAGGGATGAGAGACTTCAGTTTATGAAGAGAGATTGGAGAAACTGGAATTGGCCTCATTAGAGCAGAGAACATTCAGGAGAGATCTATAAGAACATGAGAATCTCTCTTCGTTTAATGCCCAAAGAGCCATCCATCTCAGTCCAAAATATTCTTAATGACAGAGTATTCACAGCTTTTGGAGTAGAACATTCCAAAGATTTACAGCCCTCAAGTGAAGAAATTTCTCCTCATCTCAGCTCACCCAGTTAAGCCCTCAATGAACTTTATACATTTCAATGAGATCAGCTCTCATTCTTCTAAACTCCACAGAGTATAGGCTGATTCCACTCACTCTGTCAACATAGGAGAGCCCTTTCATCACGGACACAGTCTAATAAACCGTTCTTGAGCCTCCTCTAAGCTAAGGCAAGGAGTGTAAAACTGTGCATTTACGAGATATTTCCAACTTTATGATGGGTCTGGATAAAGTAAAGAAGGAGAAACTATTTCTATTGTCAGGAGGGTTGGTAACAGAAGATACTGACTTAGGTTAACTGGCAAAAAAACACAGAAGGGAGATGAGGAGAATTTCTTTTGATGCAGAAAGTTGTTGTGATCTGAAATGCTCTGCCTTAAAGGTGGAAGCGAATTCAATAGTATTTTCAAAAGGGAATTGGATAAATACTTGAAAAGGAAATAGAATTGCAGAGCTATGGGGAAACAATGAGGGAGTGGGACTCATTGGATAGACCCTATGTCAACAGCAGCTCAGAGGGTAGCACTTCCATTGTTGAATTGATATTGAGGGAGTGCAGCAGTGTTAGAAGTGCTGTCTTTTGAATAGATAATAAACTGAAACCCCTCCTCTGCCCTGTGATGTGGGCAGAAGATCCCATGACACCATCTCAAAGAAGAGTAGTGATTAGCACTCTGCTTCACAGCTCCAGGGACCTGGGTTCGGTTCCCGGACTGGGTCGCTGTCTATATGGAGTTTGCACATTTTCCTCGTGTCTGTGTGGGTTTCCTCCAGGTGCTCTGGTTTCCTTCCACAGTCCAAAGATGCACAGGTTAGGTTGATTGGCCATGCAAAAATTGCCTCTTAGTGTCCTGAGATGCATAGGTTAGAGGGATTAGTGGGTAAAATATGTAGGGATGTGGGGGTAGGGCTTGGGTGGGATTGTGATCGGTGCAGACTCAATGGGCCGAATGGCCTCTTTCTGTACTGTAGGGTTTCTGTGATTCTATGATGATGATGAGTTATTCACAGGGTTCTTGGCAATACCTCTTGGTCAACATCTCAAAGCCAGATTATCCAGTCATTCTCCTATGGTTGTTTGTAGGAGCTTGCTGCGCACAAATTGGCTGTTCTGTTTCTCACCAAAGTGTCTACATTTCAAAAAGGTACTTCAAATACTGCAGGTGCTGGAAAAAGGAAACAAAGTCAGGGCTTCCATCAGAATGATTATCAACCTGAAACCCTGTTTCTCACACCACAGACTGGACCTACAGAATATTTCCAGCCATTTTCTGTTTTTATTTCAAAAAATGTTACATTGGATGGAAAGCACTTTGTGCGGTCCAGAGGTCATGTATAAATGCAAATCTTTCTTTTTTCAAATAGTCAGTACAGGCCTGATGGGCCAAATGACCTTCTGTGTTGAACAAAAGCGAGACAGAAGTTTGTGCCAACATTAGAAGATAAAATTGAAAGGGAAGTGAATATTTTAAGGAAGTTTGTATAAGTGTACTTAAACACAGTCTAGAAAAGAATTGTGAGTCATTTTGTGTCCAGTGTTGTTGTGTTTGTATGTTATTGTCTGTATGTATTTACAGTGTGGTTGGCAGAACTAATCTATGGAATACTTGCAGGGGAGTGCATCACTAGGTAGTTAGTAACTGATTCCATGTTTACATTTAAGATTCACCACCATTGGTTTAGTTAAGCTGCAGCATTAATGCAGTTCCAAACAGAACCATTCAGAACTAATGGGAGGAATATTCACAAAAAATTACTTAGGGCCCGATTTTACCATTTTGATTCTAAGTGCTGAATCTGGGCGCAATTCAGATTCGACTTGGAAATCCGTTCTCAGGCGCCCTCATATGCACTTAGGTCAGAAAAAAATCGTGGGTCTGAATTGCACAGTGGGCAGGACTTATTGCGCCTGAAACACTGCTTCTCCGATCAGAGTTTTGAACTTACCCTCTACCAATTTCCCACAGAGTGGCAGCAGACGCCTCCCGCTTCCACCAGAGAATGATTGGGCCTCCACCCCACCCCCCACCCCCAAGAATGATCGGACCTCCCCCCGCCACCCCACCGCCAAGAATGATCGGGCATCCCCCTGTCCTGCACACCTCCCCAAGAATGATCGGGCGACCCCCCCCTGTCCTGCACGCCCCCCAAGAATGATCAGGCCTCCCCCCCGCCCCCCCACCACCCCCAAGAATGATCGGGCCTCCCCCCTGCCCTGCACCCCCCTCCCGAGAATGATGGGGCCCCCCCCAACCCCGCCACTCCCACACCCTCCCGCCCAGACAATGATCTGACCGCCCGCCCCACCCCGCCCCACTTCCACCACCAGACAACAATCTGGCCTCTCCCCTCCCCACCACCAGACAATGATCTGGCCTTCTCCTGCCCTTCCCCCCCCCCCACCCACCAGACAACGATCTGTCTTCCCTCCTCCCTTCCATCCACCAGAGAATGATTTGGCAAGGTGTTTTCTTCTTAATAATCTCTGCCCGGTTTTTAATGAGAACTCATTTTCCTGGTGATTTTCTTCAGAAGTTCATTTTTTAAAAAGGTAGTGGAAAATATCATTTCACCAACTGACTCTAGAAAATGTCTGCAAGTGAAAATTGCAAATGAGAGATTCCATATTAGTTTAGGCAAATTGGATCAGTTCATCTTAAACATAATTTTAATATTTTTATTTTCTGTTCAGTTGTCTTGGAGATTGAAAGGAGGTTAGGTGGATTGGCCATTGCTAATGTGTTATGGGAATGGGCAGAGGGGAGAGAGCCTGGCTGGGATGCTCTTTCTTAGAGTTCGTGCAGACTTGCTGGACTGACTGGCCTCTTCCTGCACTGTAGGGATTCTATGGTTCTATGATTCTGCAATAATACACTATGAAATAGAAAATAATCATGAACTAATAATTATACATAAACATGTGCTTGAGGATGTATCAATATATGCTGATACATATTTATTAATAAAACACTCTGACTGTGAAGATTAGGTAAATTAGAAGGTTACTAAACATCACAGTTTATAGAACATAGAACACTACAGCACAAACAGGTCTTTCGGCCCACAAGTTGCGCTGATCATATCCATACCTACCAGGCCTATCTATAACCCTCAATCCCATTAAATCCCATGTACTCATCCAGGAGTCTCTTAAAAGACCCCAACGAGTTCACCTCCACCACCACCGACAGCAGCCGATTCCACTCACTCACCACCCTCTGAGTGAATAACTTACCCCTGACATTTCCTCTGTACCCCAGCACCTTAAACCTGTGTCCTCTCGTAGCGACCATTTCAGTCCTGGGAAATAGCCTCCGAGAATCCACCCTAAAATGAATGAATGAATTTTACCAGAAATTGGAACCAGACCATGAGTTCCAACCAAATTGAAGTTTTCAAAATGTCATCATTGTCATAATGTAGGGAATCAAAACAGTCAAATGTTCACACAGCAAGATCCCACAAATAATAAAGGTATCAATGAAATAGCGGCAATGTGTCTTTTACATCCATCTAACAAGGTGCATTGGGCCCTGGTTTAATGTCTGATCCAAAGGATGGCACTACTGACAGTGTAGCATTCCCTCCGCACTGGACTGGAATGTCAACTTTGAATTTTGACAACAAGGGCGAAATTTTTCCCATCCAACCCACCATGGGAATCGGGTGAGGAGTAGACCATGCAAAGGTCCATTGACCTCAGGCAGGTTTTTCCGATTTTGGGGAGAGCTTGGCTGGAAATTCCTGTCCCAAGTCTTTGGAGTGGGAACCCATGGCATTCAGATTCAGAGGTAAGAGGGCTAACCACTGAGCCACAGCCAATAAGGGCAGATTGAATCATTAGGTCTTCTCAGCAGGGGATGGTACTTGTGGGCATGACTGCTGGGAAACTATGGGCACCAGCTCATATTTACTGCTCAGTAAAATTAATCAATGGAAAGCTGCTGTCTTTCAGACTGTGATAGGTCTGGTCTGCATTCTGAGAGGTAGCTGCTCCACGTTATTGATGCTGAGCAAGGAATCTTACCCATTGCACAGACTGAGACTGTATTCCCTCAAGTATAGGAGGTTGCACTGATCTAATTGACGGTGTTTAAGATGATTAGAGGATTTGACAGAATAGCTGGTGAGAAATTAGTTCCTCTGGTTTGGGGAGAGTCCGGAACAAGTAAATTCAGAGTCAATCTGTTCAAGTATGATGTCAGGAGCACTTCTTCATATAAAGGGGACCAGAAATGTAGGATTCTCTCTCCCCACAAATTCACCGAAGCTGGGATGAATTTGAGCTTTTGAAGATATGAAATGGATAGATGGCCCCTGGTGGACTATAGCTCATTATGGATGGAAGGGTGTTAACATGAAACTAAGATGCACAACAGCCAAGATCAAAATGAATGGTGGAACCAATTCAAGGGACTAATGACCTTCTCCTGCTTCCAAATTCTATTATTTATGGAAATAACAATGGGAATAATCTCCATAATGGATTGATTTTGCAGCTGAATTGGATTGTTGGGAAATTGGGCAGATTCCCAACAGGATCCTGCAGAGAGTTCCTTGCAAATGGATTTGTGAAATCTTTATGCTAAGTCATTGTTTGAGCTGTGTATTTGTTTGTTTCTCTAGGCATTCCAGATCAATTCTAAGGATCAACTGGATCAGCTTCTCACTCAATCTCTCCGAAACTCATTGCCTCCCAGTGGATTTGGTGCTTTCCAAACCCTTGGACCTGATAACAGAATTGAGCACAACGGTAAGTTTATAGATGCAAGTTTTGTACTCTGGAATGACCAATTAAATGCCCTGTTGCAATTACTGTGAAATACTTTGGCCAGGATTTTCTAGCCCTCTCCACCACAGGATCTTTCAGCCCTGCCAAAGGCGACCTTCCCCCCCACCCCCCCACCCACTGCCCTCTTGTGGCAGGACAGGAAAGCCCTGCAAAATGTCAGAGACATCAGTGGGATCAGAAAGTCCCATTGGCTGCCAATTGCAACCAACATCCGTTGTTGGAAAACGTACCATGGGAGGAGCTGAGAAATCCTGCAATGCTTTAAAATTCAGCTTCAAGCCACTCTGAGCAGGAAGTTCCCAATCTCTGTGCAGAGTTTGTTCAGCTCAACCTCATTGGTTGTTTTGGGCAAGAACGGGGTATGGAGATGGGAGAAAGGGTAATGGGGATGGTGGCTTGTGGAGGAGAGTTGTTGGGGATGATTCTTGAGGAGGCAGGTTAATAGACTAGCCTAGTTAATAGCCTAGTTTGGGGGCGTTTAAGAGATCTGTGGATAGGTTTATGGACGAAAAGGGATTGGTATAGGCTAGTGGGTCATTGTTTTTGTAACTGGTCGGCGCAACATCGTGGGCCGAAGGGCCTGTTCTGCGCTGTAATGTTCTATGTTCTATGTTCTAGACAAACCTTGAAATCCGACGTGATGTTTTTGTACAAAGTTCATCCTCTGGTCCATTAACCAATGGTCCCTGTTAGAAGTGTATTGGATGGAAACAGGGTCAGGAGTATCACCAGGTTGTATCTGTTCCTGCTGAATATTGTGTTTATGTCAAACTATAAACACACAGGAATATTTTATTGAAAAAGTGGCATCAGTGGAGCCACAACACCCTGACTTAGTATTATAAGTAGGGGATTTGTAAAGTGAAAAGTTAAATTCTAATGGAAATATCATTTCCATAATAATTCACAGAGGAATAATTTTAGAAAACAGCATTGAAAATTTTTTTAAAAATTACAAGATGCGGGCATCACCTGGTAGGCCAACATTTAATGCCCAACTCAAATCGGCCTTGAGAAGGTGGTGGTGAGCTGCCTTCTTGAAACCGCTGCAATCCATGTGATGTTAGGGAGGGAATTCCACGATTTTGACCGAGCAACAGTGAAGGAATGGCAATATATTTCCCAGTTAGGATGGTGAATGACTTGGAGGGGAACCTCCAGGTGGTGGTGTTCCCAGGTATTTGCTGCTCTTGTCCTTCTAGATGGTTGTGCGTTTTGAAGGTGCTGTTGAAAGAGCCTTGGTGACTTCCTGCAGTGCATCTTGTAAATGGTACATAGTTGCCAATGTTTGACGGTAGTGGAGGGATTGAATGTTTGTAGATGGCGTAGAAATCGTGTAGGCTGCTCTGTCCTGGATGGTGTCAAGTATATTAAGTGTTGCCATCCAGGCAAGTGGAGAGTATTCCATCACACTCCTGACTTGTGCCTGTAGATGGCGGACAGGCTTTGGGGAATCAGGAAGTGAGTTTCTCGCCACAAGATTTCTTGCCTCTGACCTGCTCTTGTAGCCACAGTACGTATATGGCTGGTCCAGTTCAGTTTCTGGTCAATTGTAATCCCCAGGATGTTGATAGTGGGGGATTCAGCAATGGTAATGCCATTGAATGTCAAGGAGTGATGGTTTGATCCCCTTGTTGGAGATGATTGCCTGGCATTTGTGTGGCATGCATTTACTTGTCACTTGTCAGTCCAAGCATAGATATTGTCCATGTCGTGCTGCATTTTCACAAGAATTGCTTCGGGAGTTATGAATGGTACTGAATGGTGCAGTCATCAGCGAACATCCTTATCACCTTATGTTGGGAGCAAAGTAAAGATGAAGATATTTGGGACCAGGACACTACCTTGAGTAACTCCTGCAGTGATTTCTTGAAGCTGAGATGATTGATCCCCAATAATCACAACTACCTTCCTTTGTGCCAGGTATGAATCCAACCAGCTGAGAATTTTCTTGATTCCCATTGACTCTAGTTTTGCTGGAGCTCCTTGATGCCACACTTGGTCAAATGTTGCCTTGATGTCAAGGGCTGTCACTCTCACCTCATCGCTGATATTCAGCTCTTTTGTCCATGTTTGATTCAAAGCTGTAATGAGGTCAGGGGCTGAGTGACCATGGCAGAACCCAAACTGACCATCAGTAATCAGCTTATTGTTAAGTGACTGCTGCTTGATAGTGCTGTTGTTGATGACCCCTTCCAGCACCATCATCTTGCTTCTGAGACATTTTGCCAGCAGCAGGAATATTGTTGGCACACTACCCTCAGCCAGATAATTAGGCAACTTAAGGTCTCAATTATGGGCCACTTCCCACCTTGTTGGCTTCACTGTGGGCACTGGAGGTGCTGGGGGAGTACCCTCCTTTACATGCAGTCCATGGCCAACAGAAGGGCATCTGGTGGAAATGACCTAATCCTCAGTAAGGCCCTGCTAGTGTACAACTACTAACCTCATCTAGACAAACACTACTTTGCTAGAGGGTCACTGCTGAGGGAGTGCTGCATTGTCACACGTTTAGTGCTGAGGGAGTCCTGCAGTGTGGGAGGATCAGTATTGAGGGAGTGCTGCACTATGGGAGGGTCAGTACTGAGGGAGCACCGCATTGTCAAAGGGTCATTTATGAGGGAGTGCCGCACTGTCGGAGGGTCAGTACTGAGGGAGTGCCGCACTGTCGGAGGGTCAGTACTGAGGGAGTGCCGCACTGTCGGAGGGTCAGTACTGAGGGAGTGCCACACTGTCGGAGGAGCAGTACTGAGGGAGTGCTGCACTGTCGGAGGGTCAGTACTGAGGGAGTGCTACACTGTCGGAGGAGCAGTACTGAGGGAGTGCGGCACTGTCGGACGGTCAGTACTGAGGGACTGCCGCACTGTTGGAGGAGCAGTACTGATGGAGTGCCGCACTGTTGGAGGGGCTGTATCTAAATGAAACAGTAAACCAAGGCCCCATGTGTAATTCTTGGCTGAATGTAAAAGATCCTATGGCACTACTCTGACAACAGGGAGTTCTGATCAGAATATCGAACTGTGAGTTTGGGAGGAGGAAGAATTTCTGTCCATTCCTAATTTGTTGTTTTATTTCCAACTGTGATATGACCACATGATAATATAGCAAAGTACCACAGATGTTGGAAATCTGAAATAAAATCAAAACAAACTGGAAAAACTGAATTAATTCATCAGTTTTGATAAAAAGTTATTTGATGTGAAATGTTAAATATGTCTCCCTCCACTGTTGCTGTCTGACTTGCAAAGTTTTTCCAGCATTTTATATTTTAATTTCATACCTTATTAAGCCTTGTCCTCACTCTGTAAATCCTCCAGGATGGTACAGTTATCCTGAGGGGCACAGACATGGATATGTGTGTGAAGAGAACTCATTTGCAAGGTTATAGGGTCAAGTTTGGGCGCGGGATTAGTTAGATTACATTGTAATTGGACAGCTATTTCAAAGAGCAATCTCAGCCACAAAGAGCTGAATGTTCTCCTTCTGTGTTTTCTGAGTCTGAGATTTTATGATAAGGTCAAGCTTCATTTTTCTGCTACCATCCATCTACTTAAACCCCTCCCCCATGCCATGTCCTCTCCACTATCCTCTCACCTTGAGCAATGCATTCAGGGAGCCCATGGATTCTTCCTCACTGATTCTAAGATTGTACCCCCCTCCAGCTTTCTCCTCCAACTCTGCACCTTACCCTCTATTCTAAATCTCTTCAGTTCTTCCTCCCGTTTGAGCTGTGAACCCTGCCTTTCAAACTACTCTGCCATCTAATTAATTAGGGATAGTCAACATGGTTTTGTTGGGGGAGGTTCGTGTCTTACTAACTTAATAGAATTTTTTGAGGAAGTAACAAAGAGGATTGATGAGGCTAGTGTAGTAGATGTTATCAACATGGATTTCAGTAAAGCATTTGACAAAGTCCCACATGACAGACTGGGCAGAAAAGTAAAAGCCCATAGTTATACAGGGGAATGTGGAGAATTGGATCCAGAATTGGCTCAATGACGGGGTAAAAAGGATAATAATATATAGATGTTTTGGTGAATGGAAAACAGTTTCCAGTGACTCTGCACCTAGCTGTTCACTCTAAATAGACCTGCAGCCCTGTCCTTAGGATTGCCAACCCTTCAGGATTGGCCTGGAGTCTCTAGGAATTGAAAATCAATCTCAAGGACACTGCTGTCCACATCCCTGGAGAAAAATCAAGAAGTAGTTTTTTTTGACATTTGCTTTGAACATTTCTCTTTGCCAGATATAAAAATATTGAAAATGAGGATGGCAGTCAGGCCTCATCTAATTCAGTAATGAGTCTTTAGGTTTTCTGTTTGGCATAGAAGGGCAATACATCACAAAGGTGGATGTGTTGGCCGACTAATGGCTGGAGTGTGGAGGCAAGGCATGTGATCCGTTCTCCAGGAATACATTTAATTAAAGTTGACAACCGTACCTGACCTACTGGCCCTAATATCTCTGATCCCTACAACCTAGGGGTGACACAGCGGTCAGCACTGCTGCCTGGACTCAATTCCTGGGTTAGGTCACTGTCTATGCAGAATTTGTATGTTTTCCCCTTGTCGATGTGGGTTTCCTCCCAGAGTCCAAAAGGCGTGCTGGTTCGGTGCATTAACTGTGCTAAATTCTCCCTTGGTATACCTGAACAGGTGCTGGAGTGTGGCAACTAGGGGATTTTAACAGTAACTTCATTGTCTGAATTAATTAATGTAAGCCAACTTGTGACACGAATAAATAAACTTTAAACTTTAAAACTTTAACTTCTCAACTCAGCTCACAATTATAAACTTGCTGTATGCAAATTGCTGCCACATGTATGACAGTGATTATACGTTACTTCATTGGCTGTCAAGTACTTTGGGATGTCCTGAGATTGTGAAAGGCACTACATAAATGAAAGTCTTCTTCACTTGCTATACAAACTATCATAGAACCAGCAACAGATCACTTAGCCCCTCGAGCCTGCTCCGCCATTCCATAAAATCATGGCTGTTCCAATTGTGGTCTTATCCAAAGTCTGTCTCTGTGACATTGACACTGCAGTTGTGGATTGAGAAGCTGGATTTCTTGAACATGTCCTGCAGCAGAAACATGACCAAATATTGGGCCAGACACATCAGGTAGTCCTCCAATCAGCAACAGAGGAGACAAAACAGAAAATGCTGGATAAACTCAGCAGGTCTGGCAGCATCTGTGGAGAGAGAAACATTTCTAGTTCAAATGCCCCTTCTACAGAACTGAAAAAAGGTAGAAATATAATGAATTAAGTCGTAGGAGAGGTGAGCGAACGAGATGGGGCAAGATGGAAGAACGGGGGATAGGTGGGGCAAAGGAGAGATTGACAGAGGTGTCATGAAAGTGAGACAAATTGGAGTGTTAATAGTGTCAGTAAGGGATGAAGAATGCAAACAGTGGCAAAAGGTGGTCACATGGAGGAGTGGTGGGGCAAACCAAGGGAACAAGATACAAACGGACTTGGTGGGGCTGGGGAGGGAGGCAGGGCAGCAATGTAGAGGAGAAAGTTCACCATCTAAAGTTGTTGAACTCAAATGCTGAGTCCAGAAGGCTGTGACTTGCCAATCAGAAGATGAGGTGCAGTTTGCATTGGCTACCACTGGAGTAGTGCAACAGGCTGAGGATGGCGATGTGAGCATGAGAGCAAGATGCTGAGTTGAAATGGCAAGCGATTGGAAGGTTGGTATTGTTATGATTCCAGCTGGTGTTATAACTGGATGGAAAGATTCCAGAATGGAACCCTGGCTCAAAAGAATCTAACTTTTACTTTTTTTATAAAATGTGAAGGAACAGGATCGCTAATTAGTTTTAACAACAAGAAAAAACATTTATTAAACATGAAAAGATTGGATTATAATACAATACTTCTTTACTCCTCCTTAGCTTTATAATTACACACAGTTTAAGATTAACATGGATTACAAAGTACGTTTAAACTACAATTGTCTCATTAACACACAAAGTCTCTCTTAAGCACACAAAATTGAGTATGGTCAAACACACTTCTCTCTGAACCCAAGTGAATTTCTGTGGATTTCTCCTCAGAATCCCCCAGATGATTTTTATACTGTGAGTCACCTTGTCTCTCTCAGCTTCGGCTTCCACATGAGTGATTTCAAATTCTGCTTTCAAGTAGTCACACTTTCAAATCTTCTTTTAAATGATACTATCCCTCTGCTGCTTCCATAAAGGTTTCGCTTTGAGGTTTTACATCTCTCCCTTCGGATTTCCTTTGTTTTAAAGGTTTTTACTCAAACTCTGAGGTCTAGACACCAATTTCCACAATTATTTCAAATAATGGGGGCAATTCCCTTGACTCATTGCATTGCTCTAGCAGTGCAATGGGCTGGGAGACATAAGTGGAGGCCACTTAGTGGACTCCCCGCTGGGCGCCACAGCCTCTGTGCATCTCCGGCCGCCAGAGTTTCGGCGTCATCAGCATGGAGCTGATTGAAATATCTAAATAAACATTGAAATATTATTAGCAGTCCCGGGATTTACAACACATTACTTCATTAGCTGTCAAATGCTTCGGGATGTCCTGAGATTGTGAAAGACGCTATATAAATGAAAGTCTTATTCACTTACTATACAAACTGTATCACAGAAGCAGCAACAGATCACTTGGCCCCTCGAGCCATCATGTTCATATGGGGAAGTATGTGGCAAGCCAAGGAAGCAATCTACAAAAGGACTGGGGGGTTTACAACAGTTCCCCACAAACAGGGATCTGGTGGCCCAACCCCCACTGGAGTGAAGGAGAGCCATGAAGGCCCCTCAGAAGATCGGGAGTAAGGGGCAGTGGTGCCCCCTGAATATTGTTAGCCTGACAGTGCCAGCCTGGTACCCTGGCACTGCAAAAGGGGCAAAGTAGCAATGCACAGGGCACCTTGGCACAGCCCACTGGGCATCAGGTAGTTGCAAGGGAGCAGGGCAAGGGGCTTACTGGGAGGGTGGGACCTATGGGGAAGATCAGTAGGGGTGGAAGTTCTGCCGTCACTCTGCGTTTGGGGTTAGTAAGAAGTCTCACAACCCCAAGTTAAAGTCCAACAGGTTTATTTGACAGCACAAGCTTTCAGAGCACTGCCCCTTCATCAGGTGAGTGAGGATTTGTGTTCACAAACAGGGCATACACAGATACAAACTCAATTTGAGGTTGTCAGGATAGGCCTGGAGACTTCATGGAGACCAGCAATCGGGGAGCTGGTGGAGAGAGTTGGAAGGCCAGCACTGGGGAGTTGTGGGGCTGGACAGAGATTGAGAAGCCGGCAATTCAGGGCTACTGCGCATGTGCCAATCTGATCTGTGACAGATCAGCGAATGCACAGTGGCCCACTAGGCGCTATGCTTCTGGCAGTTAGGAGGGCAAATTCAATGTATTCAGTTCTACAGGGCTAGAATACAAAAGCAGAGGTGCATTGCTGAGGCTGCATAAGGCTCTGATCAGATCCCATTTGGAATATTGTGAGCAGTTTTGGACCCAATATCTGAAGAAGGATGTGCTGGCCTTGGAGGGGGTCCAGAGGAAGTTCACAAGAATGATCCCAGGAATGAAGGGCTTGTCATATGAGGTGCAGTTGAGGAGCTTGGGCCTATACTCAATGATGTTTAGAAGGATGGGGGAGGGGGATCAAATTGAAACTTACAAGATACTGAGAGGCCTAGATAGAGTGGATATGGAGAGGATGTTTCCATTAGTGGGAGAGACTATAATCGAGGGCACAATCTAGAGTGAAGGGACACTCCTTTAAAACTGAGATGAGGAGGAATTTCTTCAGCCAGAGGGTGGTGAATTTGTGGAATTCATTGCCACAGAGGGCTGTAGATGTCAGGTCTTTGAGTGTCTTTAAGACAGAGATAGATAGTTACTTAATCAAGGGTTATGGGGAGAAGGCAGAAAGTTGGGGATGAGAATCATATCAAGCACGATTAAATGGCAGAGCAGACTCGTTGGGCCAAACAGCCTAAGTCTGCTCCTGTATCTTATGGTCTTATGGCCTCCCAAATTGTAATTTCTCACAAACCTTAGCCCCATTGCAGAAACATAAATTAAACCTACTTAAAACTATACCTTCTTTCTAATGTTTGCCAATACAAATTTAAATCCCTTAAAACTACTTTTAGTTTCCTAACAGGGCCTCATTTGCAGATTAAGGGAAGTGGTCACCCAGTCTGCATTTAGTTTCCCCGCTGTAAAGGAGACTGCGTTGGAAGCCGTGAATACAGTAGACCAAATAGAAGGAGGTGCAAGTAAAATGCTTCGCTGGAAAGGAGTGTTTGGAACCTTAGACACTGAGGGAGGGAGCAGGTAAAGGGGCAGCTGTTACACTTTCTGCAATTGAGGGGACTCTGTCGAGATTCAAACTAATATCTCAGAGGTGAAGGAACAAGTTATTTAATGTCCAAAACCTACAACACTACAGTCTAGACTGAACGTGCTGACTTCACGATGACGTGGGTGGAATTAAATTGTTCCACAGGTTCCAGCTGTGTTTTAGTATTAACATTAATTTAATTCTTTGCTGGGCAAAGTAGATCACAGTGTCATGTGCAGTTGTTTATCCTACATGGCCATTCAGCATTTGAAATTAGATTGGGTCCAGAAAAGATCCTGCTGAGACTTTGATGCAAACACCAATATTAAAAGAACCAAGTCACTGAAGTCTCGGCAGATGCTTTATTGTGTAATATAAATGGTAAGCTGATGAAGTAAACAGCGTGCACTTAATTCCCTCTCCTTTCACGTTTTCAGGCCTAGTTTTACTTTTGAACTTTAAATGTTTGGTTTTGAGAGAAGGGGGGCCTCTGTGCTGTGAGTGGCTGATATTCTGGGTGTATTAGCTTCAACACGTGCTCCACACTGACAATAAGGAATCCAAACATTGGAACTAAAATCCTGGTCGCAGCACCACTCCTGGTGAAGGACAGCTAAATCCAAATTCACCCAAAACCCTTGCCCGAACTACACAGACTGAGTCACCTGAAAGTACTATTTTGACAGCACTTTTCAGACCCTCAGGACATCCCAAAGAGTTTTGCAGCTAATAAAGTACTTTCAAAGTGTAGTCATTGTTGTAATAATGGCCAGACAATCAATGTATTTTTGTGATGGAGAGAAAAGCATTGGTCCAAGGGCACTAGAGGAAGGTCCTCCAATCTCTTCTGAAACAGTGCTGTGGGTTCCTTAATGTTCACGTCAGAGGATAGACATGATCCATCTGAAAGATGGCACCTGTGACAGTGCAGCATCCCCACAACCTCATACCCAGAGCAGCTGAGATTATAAAATAATATATTCTGCACATGGGAATCAATCATCCCTGAGATTGTTTGCCTTTACTCTTCTAAAGGTTTGGGGTCTTTCAAAACCTTTCAGTGGAATCACATGGACAACAACAACTTGAACGTATATAGCTGCTATAATGTAATAAGACATCCCAAGCTCTTCACAGGAGCATTGTCAAACAAACCTGACACTGAGCCGTATAAAGAGATATTGGGACAGGTGATAAAACTTGGTCAAAGAGGTCAGTTGAAAGGAGCATCTTAAACGAGGAGAGAGAGGCAAAGAGGTTTAGGGAGGGAATTCCAGAACTTGGGATCATGGCCACCAATGATGGAATGATTTAAAATTGAGGATATATTGGAGGCCAGAATTGGAGGAGTGCAGACTTCTCCGAGGGTTTTGGTTTGGGTTTTGTGGAGGAGCCTAAAACCAGTGGTCATAAATCTAAAAGTCACCAAGAAATCTGACCTCCCTTTTCTCGTTTTCATATATCAGTGACTTCCATTGAATAATTGACATCAAATTAGGACATTTCTTAAAATCAGCCCCTTGCACTAAGCATTTGGTCCTCTGACCTCGTATATCCTCAGGTGGCCCAGCACCAAATCGTATTTGAAAATAGCTCCTGTGAAGCAGCTTGGGATGTTTTACTGAAAGGTGCTGTACAAATAAAAGTGGGTTTTGTTGATATTGAGGGTTTCAGAGAATCAAAGAATCCCTCACTGCAGAAGGAGGCCTTTTGGCTCATCGAGTCTGCAATGACTCTCCAACAGAGCATTTGAAGTTAAACTAATCACACTTGCCACTCACAGTGCTGTGCAGACACAGTAACAGGTCAAGTCTATCTCAACTGCATCAGATGGAAACAGGATATCACACTAATGTTTTTGGACAGAGTCAGCTGACAAATGCAAGAAAACAGTTTAATTCTTAGCTAAGCCATAAAACATTCTGGCAATCTATTTTCTCATTTGGGTTTGAGGTTGTTTTTTTCACTGGGTTTAACGTGTCTAACAGGTAACCTTGGTTTCCTGATTGTTCCCACTTGGAGTGATCATTTCTGTTTGCGGCATGGGAGAAACTTCAAATGTGATTAATTGCCCCCTCTGAGGGTTTTTTCTTTGAATCATGCAGAGATTACCTTTATCAGTACATCATTACTTGTATCTGTTCCTGCAGCTCTGTGCTCCAACACAGCGGGAGATACTTGGAACTTCACTCTCAATTCTAAGCTCGTATTGTGCGAATTGTTTTCAGATTTTGCACATTGAGCAGGAAGTGGAGAGCTTCTCTCATCCAGACCTGGCCAGACTTTAGACACAAGAGACTGAGGGGCCAGCCCACCAAATCCTTAAACAGGACAACAATGACAAACCAATCCACAAATTTCACTGTGTTTGCAATTAATTTACTTCAAAACAAAAGCACAGAAAGACATGGATTTCTACATCATCTTTCAGATCTTCAGGATGTCCCAAAGTGTTTCACAGCCAATAAAGTATGTTTGAAGTGTGGTCACTGTTTTTTTTAACATGACCAATGCTCCTAACCAGTATGTTTTTCAGATTGTGGAAGGAAACCAGAGCATCCAGAGGAAACCCACACAGACATGGGCAGAACATGCAGACTCTGCACAGGCTGTGACCCAAGCCAGGAATCGAACCCAGGCCCCTGGGGCTGTGAGGCAACAGTGCACCACCGTGCTGCCCCTAAGAAATGCAGCAACCAATTTGTGCACAGCAAGCTCCCACAAACAGCAATGTGATAACTGTTTGAGCCTCTAGGTTGCAGTTCAGCAAAGGAGACATGAGTTCTGCTTCTTCACAAACTATCTTTGTTTTTTTGATCCAACTCCACGTACAGTTCTCCATCAACACCCTGTGCCACCTGTAACCCGTTCATATATCAGTGACTTCCATTGAATAAGTGACATCAAATTAGGACTTAATTGAAAGATCTGTTAATCCATTCTGAACAATAACCACCAGGTAACCTGTTTTTCCATGTTGACAGAGGGGAGCCAGTAGATGTGGTGTTTTTAGATTTCCAGAAGGCGTTCGATAAGGTGCCTCACAAATGGTTGCTGCAGAAGATTGGGGTACACGGAGTTGGGGGTAAAGTGTTAGCGTGGATTGAGAATTGGCTATCTAACAGGAAGCAGAGAGTTGGAATAAATGGGTGCTTTTCCGGTTGGCAGTTGGTGACTGGTGGTGTGCCGCAGGGATCGGTGCTGGGGCCTCAACTCTTTACCATATACATAGATGACCTGGAGGAGGGGACCGAGTGTAGAGTAACAAAGTTTGCTGATGACACGAAGATGAGTGGGAAAGCAAATTGCGTGGAGGACGCGGAAAGTCTGCAGAGAGATTTGGATAGGCTGAGTGAGGGGGCAAGGATCTGGCAGATGGAGTGTAACATTGGCAAATGTGAGGTTATCCACTTTGGAAGGAATAATAGTAAAATGGAATATTATTTAAACAGTGAAAAATCACAACATGCTACTGTGCAGAGGGACCTGGGGGTTCTTGTGCATGAATCGCAAATGCTAAAATTCAGTCTGCAGATGCAGCAGGTGATCAAGAAGGCAGATGGAATGTTGGCCTTTATCCTGAGGAGGATGGAATATAAAAGCAGGGAGGTCTTGCTGCAACTGTACAAGGTGCTGGTGAGGCCGCAACTAGTGTACTGTGTGCAATTTTGGTCCCCTTATTTGTGAAAGGATATATTGGCCTTGGAGGGAGTGCAGAGAAGGTTCACCAGGTTGATACCGGAGATGAGGGGGTTAAATTATGAGGAGAGATTGAGTAGATTGGGCCTGTACTCGTTGGAGTTTAGAAGGCTGAGGGGTGATCTTACAGAGACTTACAAGATAATGAAGGGGCTAGATAGGGTAGAGGCAGAGAGATTCTTTCCACTTAGAAAGGAAACCAGAACTAGAGGACACAGCCTCAAAATAAGGGGGGGGTGGTCAGTTTAGAACAGAGTTGAGGAGGAACTTCTTCTCCCAGAGGGTAGTGAATCTTTGGAATTCTCTGCTCATTGAAGCGGTGGAGGCTACCTCGTTGAATATGTTTAAGTCACAAGTAGATAGATTTCTGATCAATAAGGGAATTAAGGGTTATGGGAAGCAGGCAGGTAAGTGGAACTGAACCACTTTCGGATCAGCCGTGATCTTATTGAATGGCGCAGGCTCGAGGGGCTAGATGGCCTACTCCTGCTCCTATTTCTTATGTTCTATTGTTGGCTGAGGAATAAGTATTGGCCAGTGATGTTAGATTTTTTACAGCCATCTTAAAGGGATCTTGATTTAATATCTCATCTGAAAGATGGGACCTCATTCAGTGCAGGACTATCAGCCTGGTTCATTAATGCAAATCTCCAGAATTGGACTTGAATACATAACCTTCTGACCCAGAGCAAGTGTGCGACCCACTGATCCAAGGAGGGTGCAGCTCAGCAGTCCATGGGTTCAAATCTACCTTTGACATTATCTATGTTGACACCTCCTGTGCAGTCTGGAGAGAGCTCTGTGTTATCAGATATGCCGTTTTTCTGATGCTGTGCTAAACTGACACCTGGTCTTCCCTGACTACTACTTCAAAAAAGAGTGAAGAGTTTTCCCCATGTCTTGGTTAGTATTCACATCATTAAAAATAACAGATTATTTGGTCATTTAAATAGTTGCTATCTGTGGGATCTAGATTTGCGGAAATTGGCATTTATGTTATGGCAGCATGGTAGCACCGCTGCCTCAGAGCACCAGGGACCCAGATTCAATGCCAGCCTTGGGTGACTGTGGAGTTTTTGTGTTCTCCCTGCATGGGTTTCCTCCAGGCACTCTGGTTTCCTCCCACACTCCAAAGATGTGCGGGTTAGGTAGATTGGCCATGCTAAATTGCCCCTTAATTCCAGGGAGACTAGCAGGGTAAATGCATGAGGCAGAGAGTGGGGGTCAATGGGTGCTATTCGGATTGGCGGTTGGTGACTAGTGGGGTGCCCCAGGGGTCGGTGCTGGGGCCTCAGCTATTTACCATTTATATAGATGATCTGGAGGAGGGAACCGAGTGTAGGGTGTCGAAATTTGCTGATGACACCAAGATTGGGGGAAAGGCAAATTGTGCGGAGGGTGTGGAGAGTCTGCAGAAGGATCTAGATAGGCTGGGCGAATGGGCCAGGAAATGGCAAATGGAATTTAATGTTGGCAAGTGTGAGGTGGTCCACTTTGGTAGGAAGAATGGTAGGAAGGACTATTACTTACGTGGCGAAAAACTGCAGCAGGCGACGGTGCAGAGGGACCTCAGGGTCCTTGTGCATGAGTCGCAAAAACCCAGCCTGCAGGTGCAGCAGGTGGTCAGGAAGGCGAATGGGATGCTGGCCTTCATAGCGAGGGGGATTGAATATAAAAGTAGGGAGGTCTTGCTGCAGCTGTATAGGGCATTGGTGAGGCCGCAGCTGGAGTACTGTGTGCAGTTTTGGGCGCCGCACCTGCGCAAGGATGTTTTGGCCTTGGAGGGAGTGCAGAGGAGGTTTACTAGGCTGATACCGGAGTTGAGGGGGTTGAGCTATGAGGAGAGGCTGAATAAACTAGGCTTGTACTCGTTAGAGTTTAGAAGAATGAGGGGAGATCTCATTGAGACGTATAAGATGATGAATGGGATGGATAGGATAGAGGTGGAAAGACTCTTCCCGCTCAAAAAAGACAGTAGGACTAGGGGGCACAGCCTCAAGATAAAGGGGGGGCAGTTCAGAACGGAGTTGAGGAGGAACTTCTTCACTCAAAGGGTGGTGAATCTCTGGAATTCTCTGCCCGTTGAAGTGGTGGAGGCTGCCTCGCTAAATATTTTTAAGAAGCGGGTTGATGGGTTTTTGATAAGAGAGGGGATTAAGGGTTATGGGGAGAGGGCGGGAAAGTGGAACTGAGCCACGACAGATCAGCCATGATCTTATTGAATGGCGGGGCAGGCTCGAAGGGCCAGATGGCCTACTCCTGCTCCTATTTCTTATGTTCTTATGTGGTTACGGGGATCGGGTTAAAGTATGATTGTTGTCAGTGCAGGCTCGATGGGCTGAATGGCCTCCTTCTGCGCTGTAGCGATTCTATGATTCTATATTACAACAGCTCTCGATGTCAGCATCAATGCCAGGCAACCACATATAACTTCTGGTGAGCAACTTCATCTTTGAGATATCCAGATGAGCACTGCCTAATTCTGTTGGAAGCAGCTCTCTCTGACTGGGACAGAGATGACTGCCCTTGCTCCCCAGAGCATGATGCCATCCTGGCAATTCAATTCATCCTGCGGATAACAAATGGTTTCATTTCTTCAGAAATTAGCTCATTGGCCCAACCGGTAAGCATTTTGTGTCTCACTTTATCCAAACATGGATCCCACTGGTCAAGTACCTGATTTGCTTTGTTGAGACTAGCATTGTGTCAAAAAACTCACCACCCTGACAATTTCATGTGGCACTGGAGCAGTTATAACCACCCCTTTTACAAGAAAGTGTTAAGAACACCCCCATTTGTTATGTGTGTTCCAGGTTGGTGCTTGAATGTATATTCATAGGTGGACAGAGTTAATGCCCAACATTGAATTCTTGTTGATGCGATTGTTTTGTCTTGTCTTGTTTAAAAAGACCCATAAGTGGCTTATGGGCAGAAATGATGGTAAAATGCCTAGCATATAAGCACTGGTAGAATCTATTGACACCAAGAACTATTGATAATCCTTCTTTCTCAATTTGTGATGCGCCTTTTTGGCCTCAGAGAGTTCTTCAGACACACCCTATTGGCCTTTCAGACCCATCATCCATCTCATAGGACAACACCGCACCAATGTTATGTGGCATCACAGGTTAATGCCAGTTCCTTAGACAGATGGAATTGTATTAACAAGTTTGAAGAGTGCAGCAAATGCTTTACTATATTGAAAGCTTCTTACTGGGGAGGCTTCCAAATCCAACACTGGTGCTTCTTTAGCAGAATACACAAGGGGACAATAACATCGACGTGTTTGATAAAAACACCCATAGTAATTTGCCATTCCCAAAAATGATTTGAGCTCGGATGTGTTTTTGGAGGCCAGTGGCTCCTTTATGGCCTTGACCTTGTTTTCCATGGGGTGTAAACCTTGTGCACCTACACAGTACCCTAGATAGATTACCCTCAGTAGCTTGAAAAGTACATTTCTCCTTCTTGAGGTGAACTCCAGCCTCCTGAAATCTCTTCAGCACCTCCTCGAAGTATGCCAGATGTTAGGCTTCTGTCAATCCTGTTATGAGATCATCAAGATATACCCCAACTCATGGTAGCCCCTGCAGCAGACTCTCCATTCTCCTTTGTAAAATTGCACATACTGAGGCAGGTGCTTATATTAGAACAACGCTGTGTGTTTATCGTGTCATAACCTCAGGAAGGGTTGTCTAATTCAAGTTACTGACGTACATGATTCATATTCAGTTTTGTATAAAATTGACCTCCGGCCAGCTTTGCATACAGGTCTTCAATCTTCAGGATTGGATATTTGTCCAATTTGGTAACCTGATTAACTGTTAACTATCATCAGAATAAATGTGGACTGTATTGTCTGGTTTCAATATGGGAACTATAAATGCTGCCCATTCCAAGAACTGAACTGGCTGGATAATTCCCAGTTCTTCTAATTGCTTTAATTCAATATGTACTTCTTCTCTTAAGCATATGGCACTGGTCTTATTCAAAAGAATCGAGAAGTCACCTATAATTCTACATAGATTTTTGCTTGCAGGTCTTTTATTTTAGTAAATTTATCTTTGAATATGCTGTTGTATTTCTTTATCAGTTTGAGCAGTTCTCCTTTCCGCGCAAGGAAATTCTCAGTCCAATTTAACTTAATTTTCTAAGCCAATCGCAGCCGTGAAAGCTTGGTCCTTCACTTTTCACCATGATCACTGGGAGTTGGGTACTGTCACCCGTAGCTCACAGGTACCATTGCAGTGCCCACTATTTTTATTGCTTCTCCAGGATAAGGTGTTAACTTGGCCACAGCACTCGTCAAATTCAATGGTTGAACTCACCTATCTATGCTGACCTATCAGAGCAGCTAATTTAACTTAATTTCCTAAGCCAATCACTGTATCAACTTCCATCTTAGGATGCTTCTTATTTACTCAGAGCATTACAGTAATTAGGGGCTATTGCCCATTTCCGTATTTAATAGTGAATGAATATTTAAATCACTGGTGCTACCTTCTTCCAGAGTATGTACTTCATTTAATCAACTATTCAGATGATTGACTTGACTCTGTACCTATACATAAAGTGCCCTCTCATATGACAATAAAACACTCAGCCTCCTTATACCTGCAGGATCCAGAGGAGTGGTTACCTCCACATCGGTAACATTCCGCTTCAAATTTTGCTGACTGATTGCCTCTTCTCAATCTTGTCTTATTTGTGGCTGAATTCATTTCCCATCCCACAGTGATCTCTTCATTGGGAGCAGAGGTGATCCCACAGTGGTTTTAGAGCCACTGCTGACTACAGCTTCCTGCCCCAGCTGGTGAATGGCACCATTTTGAGCACCCTAATAGTCTTGTGCACCTTTTTTAGTGCTTTCCATTGCCTGCACTATCTCCATTGCGGTTTAAAATTTATAACAACCTCTAAGTAACTTCCACTGAATCACCTCACTATTCACCCCAAAGACTAATCTGTCCTGTAACAAATCATTCAAGGTGGTTGTAAAATCACACTTTTTCGACATCTCTTTTAATTTAGTGATATAAGTCGTATTCATTTCACCTGCGCGCCCCCCCAACCCCACCCCACCAAATTAAATCTGAATCTCTGCAATATGACTAATGGTTTAGGCTGGAAATGTGATTTCACCAATTTCACAAACTCACTAACTGATTTGAAGTCGGGCGCGCTTTGGGCTGTGAATCTGTAAATCAGATTAAAAGTTTGGCTTCCATATGCATTGAGAAGAATTTCCTTGTGCTTCAATTCTTCCTCATTCGTTTGGAAGTATTACTCAAGTTGCTGTACGTTTCATGTCCAGTCTTCTGCGAAGGAATCAAATGGTTCTAGCCATCCAAAGAGAGGCATCTTAGCAAGTACTCTTTTCTACTTTCAACTTTACTCAACTTCTTTGTAAACTGGATACTCATAATCTGAGGATGTTGTTTTCTTCATCACCAAATGTAAAGATATTCATTCACCAGTTTAGTGAAAACATAACTTGTTTATTTATTGGTTAAACTATACAGAGATTTGCAGCTGCAAGATGATTCTGAGTACTAAAGATTGTGCTTACCAGGATGATTCCCCCATCCTGCTCCGCACTTGGTTCCCTGGCTCATGTGACCTTCACTTTGAAGATTGATCCTTTAAGGATCAATCACCACAGTGATCTTTTCATCAGGAGCAGAGGTGATCCCACAGTGCTCTCTTCATTGGGAGCAGAGGTGATCCCACAGTGATCTTTTCATCAGGAACAGAGGTAATCCCACAGTGATCTTTTCATCAGGAGCAGAGGTGATCCCACAGTGATCTCTTCATCAGGAGCAGAGGTGATCCCACAGTGATCTCTTCATTGGGAGCAGAGGTGATCCCACAGTGATCTTTTCATCAGGAGCAGAGGTGATCCCACAGTGATCTCTTCATCGGGAGCAGAGGTGATCCCACAGTGATCTCTTCATCAGGAGCAGAGGCGATCCCACAGTGACCTCTTCATCAGGAGCAGAGGTGATCCCACAGTGAACTTTTCATCAGGAGCAGAGGTGATCCCACAGTGATCTCTTCATCAGGAGCAGAGGCGATCCCACAGTGATCTCTTCATCAGGAGCAGAGGTGATCCCATAGTGATCTCTTCATTGGGAGCAGAGGTGATCCCACAGTGATCTTTTCATCGGGAGCAGAGGTGATCCCACAGTGATCTCTTCATTGGGAGCAGAGGCGATCCCACAGTGATCTTTTCATCAGGAGCAGAGATGATCCCACAGTGATCTTTTCATCAGGAGCAGAGGTGATCCCACAGTGATCTCTTCATTGGGAGCAGAGATGATCCCACAGTGATCTTTTCATCAGGAGCAGAGGTGATCCCACAGTGATCTCTTCATTGGGAGCAGAGGTGATCCCACAGTGATCTTTTCATCAGCAGCAGAGGTGATCCCACAGTGAACTTTTCATCAGCAGCAGAGGTGATCCCACAGTGATCTCTTCATCAGGAGCAGAGGTGACCAATTTGTGTTCGAGCCTTTGTTTTCATTCCATGCTACTGAGCACTGTTTTCTTTTTTTATGCATTCCTGGCCAGCATTTGTTGCCCATCTCTAGTTGCCCTTGAGAAGGTGGTGGTGAGCTGCCTTCTTGAATCGCTGCAGTCCGTGTCCCCAGTGTTGATTAACATTGCTGCTGGCATGGGCACAAGCTCCTGAACTGCATTTATTGATGACCCTAACTTCAATCTCCTGACTTGGGGAAGGATGTCTGTAATTTGACCTGCACTAAAATGGCATCTAGTGTGACTCTCACCAGAACTGTCCATGTGGCACTTGTATCACCAAATGCCGGGGAAATGCCACTCCAATATCTTCGGAAAATACTTCAGACTTTACTCCCTTTAGTTAAATAATGAAAATCAGATTTCTGGAAACTTCCATCAATCAATTATCCTGACAAGTTTGTTCTGTGATAAAATCCCTGATTCCTCAAGGCAATCAAAGTGAAGAATTAAATTAATTAAACACAAGTGATTGATCCCGTACTAATAAACAAGCAAGAATCCTGTTCTAAATGTTGATTGAACCGCAGATTAAAGCCTCATCTTTTGAGAAGACTGGAAAAATATCACAGATTATTTACAATAGAGAAGCAATTACAAGATCATACGAATGAAAGGTTGATAAAGTTAGGCAACATAACCAGTCATCTGGTTCTCAGCTAAACCAAGAACGTTCTTGTTTTAATGGTTACAAATTGGCTTTTATGTTGTGACCTTTTGTGGAGACCATTCGCCGTTTCTAACAAACGCTTCAATCAGTGACGAGCAGAGAAGCTGCAGAACAAACATGAAACATGTTTTACATCTCCATTAATTAAATACAGAAGGAATATTATTCCATATTGTTTGTTATGCCACCACTACAATCTCTTTATAATTGTTTCATAATCCAATAATAAATCTGAAAGAGGGTTTGATTTTCCACTGCGTTTGCCATGACTCAATAGATCCTTGTCTCCTGCTGAGTCACAAAGTGACGGGGTCAATACCCAACTGCAGAAATTTGAGCACAAACTTCAGGATAACTCTGTGTACGGAGGGATACCACACTATCAGAGGGTCAGTACTGAGGGAGTGCCGCACTGTCAGAGGGTCAGTACTGAGAGAGTGCCGCACTGTCAGAGGGTCAGTACTGAGGGAGTGCCGCAATGTCAGAGGGTCAGTACTGAGGGAGTGCCGCACTGTCAGAGGCACCCACCATTCAGACGAGGTGTTAAACAGAATTAAGAGTGCATCAGCTATTGAGTTTTTTGTGAATGGTCTCACCAAATTATTGCTATTTGTGAGACCCTGCGTCCAAATCACTTCTTATATTTCAACAGCAACTATACTTCAGAAGTGGCTAAAAAGTAGTTTGGGATATCTTGAGGTTGTGAAAGATGCTATATAAATGCAGGTTTTTAAATTTTGAAATAATTATAGCAGATTTCTTTGGCTCAGACCAATGCAATAATTAAATAAGAACATAAGAACTAGGAGCAGGAGTAGGCCATATGGTCCTTCGAGCCTGGTTCGCCATTCAGTAAGATCATGGCTGATCTTTTTGTCACTCAGCTCCACTTATCCACCTGCTCACCATAACCCTTAATTCCTTTACTGTTCAAAAATGTATCTATCCTTGCCTTAAAAACATTCAATGAGGTATCCTCAACTGCTTCACTGGGCAGGGAATTCCACAGATTCACAACTCTTTGTGTGAAGAAGTTCCTTCTCAATTCAGTCCTAAATCTGCTTCCCCTTATTTTGAGGCCATGCCCCTCATTCTATTTTCACCCACCAGTGGAAACAACTTCTCTGCTTCTATCTTATCTATTCCCTTCATAATCTTATATGTTTCTATAAGATTCCCCTTACTCTTCTTAATTCCAATGAGTATAGCCCCAGTCTCTCCTCATAAACCAACTCTCTCAACTCTGGAATCAACCTAGTGAATCTCCTCTGCACCCCCTCCAGTGCCAGTATATCCTTTCTCAAGTAAGGAGACCAAAGCAGTACACAGTACTCCAGGTGTGACCTCACTGCACCTTATATAGTTGCAACATAACCTTGCTGTTTTTAAACTCCATCCCTCTAGCAATGAAGGACAAAATTCCATTTGTCTACTTAATTGTCTGCTGCACCAGCAAACCAACTCCTTGAGATTCCTGCACAAGGACACTCAGGTCCTTCTGCACAGCAGCATGCTGCAATCTTTTACCATTTAAATAATAGTCCATTTTCCAAAACGGATGACCTCCCATTTACCAACATTGTACTCCATCTGCCAGACTCTCACGCACTCACTTAGATTATCTATATCCCTTTGCAGACTTTCAGTCCTCTGCACACTTTGCTCTTCCACCCATCTTAGTGTTATCTGCGAATTTTGACACACTACACTCGGTCCCCAACTCCAAATCATCTGTGTAAATTGTAAACAATTGCAGTCCCAATATTGATTCCTGAGGCAAACTATTAGTCACTGAGTGCCAACCAGAAAAACACCCATTTACCCCATTCCTTGCTTTCTGTTAGTTAGCTTAGGGGATTTTAAAAAAAAGGGCAGCATGGACAAGTTGGGCCAAAGGGTCTGTTTCCATGCTGTAAGCCTCTAACCAGTCCTCTGTCCATGCTAATACATCATCCATAACACTGTGCACCTTTATCTTATGTAGCAGTTTTTGGTGCAGCACCTTGTCAGATGCCTACTGGAAGTCCAGATACACCACATCCACAAGTTCCCCAATGTCCACTGCACATGAAATGTTCTCAAAGAATTCCACCAAATTAGTCAAACATGATTTGCCCTTCATGAACCCATGCTGCATCTTGTTTGAGGATTGCCACTCAGCCTTTTGCGAACTTACACTTCCAGAATCCGTTTTTTGAGCATCATGTGTTCAATAAGCTAAAATAATTCTGGAAGGAATCACAGCTCCATATTCTAAATTTATTCTGTTTTCTCAGGAAAGTTGTAAGACTTTACAAATTCCCATCTGCTCTCCTGGGATCTAAAGAAACATAAACAGTAACAGTTGTCACTGCACCTCTTCAAATCCCACAAAACACATCAAATGATAGACAGTCTTTCCCTGTCTTGTACAGACTGAAATTTAAACTCCTTTTCCCTCAGCCTTGAGTTTGTGTTGTTTCTAAGCTGCGTGACTCCTACTCATCTTGTCTTTTCTGTGTTGAGGCACAGTTTACATTACATTACATTTGTCAAACACAGTTCCCCTTCCCTTTTGTAGTAATTCAACCAAATATCCATTTCCCATCACTAACAACCTTTATTGTGCACCAAAGGAAAAAGCTGGTCCCACGGCTTATAGTTAAATATTCATCTCAGGGCCTACAATACTGGTCCACGTGGAGTAACAGGTTTTAACATCCCTGCTGATTGCTTCCCATTGGGCAAGCCTCTACTTGCTCAATAAAGCAGCTCATATTCCACAATCTATTGATAGTCCCCCATGGCCTTCGTAATGCACACCTATTCCAACAGTTACACCCACGATCTTCACCCAATTCCAACTCACTCCCTCAAATCTCATTTTTCACTTTGTCTGCCCCTAATCCCTTCACCCCTCAATCCCTCAACCCCATCATCACCCCACTCCATAATCCCTCAGCCCTTTATCTCTCTTCCCCTTGTCATTCAATCCCCTCTTAACCCCTCACTCTCTCACCCTTTCATCTCACTCAATCCCTTCACCATCTCTTGCTCTCCACCCTATTCCCTTCAGCCTCTCAACCCCACCTCTTCAGCCTATCCTGACTCAATCCCCACCCCTGCTCACACACTCATTGCACTCACCGCTGTCATCCCCATTCAATTTCACCTCCGCCTCAACCCCTCCCTCCCACCCTCAGTAGTGGAAAATGTTCCTGATCAATCCCTTTTGAAAGCCTAAAAAAACTCTATCAATTTTCCTGTTAACCTTTCAGATTCCGAGTTCCTTGTTTATGAAATGTCTCCTATGGGAAGAATTTTGCATAGTCATCCCCAGGACTGAATCCCTTCCTAATTCTCTGCTCCAAAGAGCACAGGGTTTCAGGGAACTTTGTTTGGAAAATGGTGAGGCTTAAGTGGATTTTCCATCTCATCATCTACAGAATTGCCCAATTATGTATTAAGCTCTCCTTCATGTCGAGCTGGTGCTTGTGTTTGTCCTTTCTCTTTGTGTACTGGTGTGGTTAAAGTTACAGAAGAGGATTCTTCTCTCTGCAGTTAGTGAGAGCAACATCAGCAGCAACCACCCCGCTTTACTTTTGGCACTCAGTAATTGCTGGAATACGCTGCTCCTCAGACTTTACTCCCATCTCCTATAGTCCTCCCCCGCCTAAGAGCCCCAAAATATACCTTTTCCTTGACTCAAGGGACCTATGTTCCAAGCATTGCTTGCAGTCCAGTCCTGAAGACAGCTTCTGGTACTTCAGGGACCCGAGAAATTTCGGCCAACCAGATGAGCCAGCTGTTCTCAAGGGTAGACTTCCTCCTGATTGAAGGGTGGAAGACTTGCAGCAGCCAATTAATGTTCACTGGAATGGCTACGGGGCAGACAGTGTCAGCAGCGAGGTATACCCCTGCCAAAGCTTTAGACAGCAGAACAGAAAACCCCACCATCTGAAAACACCTGGCCAATACATCTGTGGTTACCAATCACATTTTCTCTGGCCCCACAGGCCCAACTTAAATTTCAGTAACGTACAGGGTCAAACCCATTCAGCTCCTTCACCTCAGTGAGAGACCCCTGTCTGATAATGCTGTCAGATATATCAAAACAACAGTCGAGGAAAAAACCCGCCCTGGTTTTAATGTCTTTACTTCACATCCAGCTTTTGGAATTCTGTCCATTTCCTATTTATTACAAAAAGACCTTAACTATTTTGGAGCGGCCCAGAAAAATAAATTGAGTTAATTTTTAATATTCATGCTCCGTGGGTTATTCTGACCGATGTGGAATAGTAATCACATATCTTTCAGTTCTTCTTCCTTTGATCCCTTACTATTGAAATGCAGATGATTCTTGGTGACGAATAGGTATCCAAATTAGCTGTGTGTTTGTGTAGTATTGTTAATGATAACAGTGTGTGTTTGTGTAATATTGTTAATGTTAATAGTGTGTGTTTGTGTAATATTGTTATTAGACCATTAGACATAACAGGAGAATTAGACCACTTGGCCCATCAAGTCTGCTTCGCCATTCAATCATGCTGATTTTTTTTTTCTCATCCCCATTCTTCTGCCTTTTCCCCATAACCCCTGATCCCCTTATCAATTAAGAACGTATCTATTTCTGTCTTAAAGACACTCAAAGACCTGGCCTCCATAGCCTTCTGTGACAAAGAGTTCCATAGATTCACCACTCTCTGGGTGAAGAAATTCCTCCTCATCTCTGTTTTAAAGGATCGTTCCTTCAGCCTGAGGTTGTGCCCGCTGATTCTAATTTTCCCTACTAGTGGAAGCATCCTCTTTACTTCCACTCTATCCAGATGTCACAATATCCTGAAAGTTTCCATAAGATCCCCCCTCATCCTTCTAAACTCCAACAAGTACAGACCCAGAGTCCTCAATCATTCTTCATATGACAGGCTGTTCATTCCAGGGATCATACGTCTGAACCTCTCTGGACTCTTTCCAAGGCCAGTACACCCTTCCTTAGATATGGGGTTCATGATAGGGATAGGCATGAACCTCGGGTCAGTAGTTTTAGCTGGGGGAAGGGTAACTATGAGGCCATTAGGAGAGAATTAGGAAGCATTGGTTGGACTAGGAGATTACAGGGACTAGGAACGTCTGAAATGTGGAGTTTGTTCAAGGAGCAGCTACTGTGGGTCTGTGATAGGTATGTCCCTGTCAGGCAAGGAGGAATTGGTAGGGCTAGGGAACCGTGGTGCACGAAAAAAGTTGATTTGTTGGTTAGGAAGAAGAAGGAGGCTTATGTTCGGATGAGGCTTGAGGGCTCGGGTAGTGCAGTAGAAAGCTTTAGATTGGCTAGGAGGGAGTTGAAGAGGGAGTTAAGAAGGGCTAGAAGAGGGCATGAGATGACTTTGGCTGATAGGATTAAGGAGAATCCTAAGGCGTTCTATAGGTATGTCAAGAATAGAAGGTTGGTCAGGGCAAGATTAGGGCCAGTTACAGACAGTAGGGGGAAGTTGTGTGTGGAACCGGAAGAGATTGGAGAGGCATTGAACCATTATTTCTCTTCGGTGTTCACACAGGACGATATGAATGTAGCTGAGGAGGTCACTGGGGTGAAGGGGTGTAAAATAGAAAGTATTGTAGTTGATACAGAGGATGTGTTGGATATTCTAGAAGGGTTGAAAATAGATAAGTCCCCTGGTCCTGACGGGATTTACCCTAGGATTCTATGGGAGGCAAGAGAGGTGATTGCAGAGCCACTGGCTCTGATCTTCAGGTCGTCGTTGGTCTCTGGTATAGTACCGGATGATTGGAGGACAGCGAATGTTGTCCCATTGTTTAAGAAGGGGAGCAGAGACTTCCCTGGGAATTATAGACCAGTGAGTCTTACTTCTGTAGTGGGCAAGGTTTTAGAAAGAATTATTAGGGATAGGATTTATAGTTATTTGGAGAGTAATGAATTGATTAGAGATAGTCAGCATGGTTTTGTAGCGGGAAGGTCGTGCCTTACTAACCTTATTGAGTTCTTTGAGAAGGTGACCAAAGAGGTGGATAGGGGTAAGGCAGTAGATGTGGTATATATGGATTTTAGTAAGGCGTTTGATAAGGTTCACCATGGTATGCTTCTGCAGAAAATGCAGATGTATGGGATTGGTGGTAATTTAGGTACTTGGATCAGGAATTGGTTAGCAGATAGGAGACAGAGGGTGGTGGTTGATGGTAATTATTCATCATGGAGTTCGGTTACGAGTGGTGTGCCTCAGGGATCTGTTTTGGGGCCACTGCTGTTCGTAATCTTTATTAATGATCTGGATGAGGGTATAGTTGGGTGGATTAGTAAGTTTGCTGATGACACCAAAGTCGGAGGTGTGGTAGATTGTGAGGAAGGGTGTCGAAGTTTGCAGGGTGACTTGGACATGTTGCAGAGCTGGGCCGCGAGGTGGCGGATGGAGTTTAATGCGGAGAAGTGTGAGGTAATCCATTTCGGTAGGAATAACAGATGTGTTGAGTATAGGGCTAACGGGAGGACTTTGAATAGAGTGGAGGAGCAGAGGGATCTAGGTGTATGTGTACATAGATCCCTGAAAGTTGGGAATCAAGTAGATAAGGTTGTTAAGAAGGCATACGGTGTCTTGGCGTTTATTGGTAGGGTGATTGAATTTAGGAGTCGCAGCGTCATGTTGCAACTGTACACAACTCTGGTGCGGCCGCACTTGGAGTACTGTGTGCAGTTCTGGTCCCCACATTACAGGAAGGATGTGGAGGCTTTGGAGAGGGTGCAGAGGAGGTTTACCAGGATGTTGCCTGGTATGCAGGGGAGGTCCTATGAGGAGAGACTGAGGGATTTGGGGTTGTTTTCACTGGAAAGAAGGCGGCTAAGAGGGGATCTTATAGAAACATATAAGATGATTAGAGGTTTAGATAGGGTGGATGGTGATAGCCTGTTTCCTCGGATGGAGAAATCTAGCACGAGGGGGCATGGCTTTAAATTAAGGGGGGGTAGTTATAGGACGGATGTCAGGGGCAGGTTCTTTACCCAGAGGGTGGTGAGGGACTGGAATGCCCTGCCTGCTGCAGTTGTAAATGCGCCTAGTTTGGGGGCGTTTAAGAGATTGGTGGATAGGTTTATGGACGAAAAAGGAGTGGTTTAGATTAGTGGGTCAATGTTTTTTTTAAAAATAAGACTGGTCGGCGCAACATTGTGGGCCGAAGGGCCTGTTCCGCGCTGTAATGTTCTATGTTCTATGTTCTATGTTCTATGTTAAAACTGCTCACAATACTCCAACTGGGGTCTGACCAGAGATTGTTAATGATAACAGTTTGCATGTGTTTGTGTAATATTGTTAATAATAACAGTATGGGTCTGTCTAACATTGTTAGACAACAGTGAGCATTTGTGTAATATTGTTAATGTTAATAGTGTGTGTTTGTGTAAAATTGTTAATGTTAATAGTGTGTGTTTGTGTAAATTTGTTAATGTTATTAGTGTGTTTGTGTAATATTGTTAATGTTAATATTGTGCGTTTGTGTAAATTTATTAATGTTAATGGTGTGTGTTTGTGTAAATTTGTAAATGTTAATAGTGAGTGTTTGTGTAATCTTGTTAATGTTAACAGTGTGTGTTTGTGTAATATTGTTAATGTTAATAGTGTGCGTTTGTGTAAATTTGTAAATGTTAATGGTGTGTGGCTGTGTAAATTTGTAAATGTTAATAGTGAGTGTTTGTGTAATATTGTTAATGTTAATAGTGTGTGTGTTTGTGTAATACTGTTAAAGTTAACAGTGTGTGTTTGTATAATATTGATAATGATAACAGTGCAAGTCTGTGTAACATTGTTAATGATAACTGTGTGTTTGTGTAGTGTTGGTACTGGTAACAGTGCAGGTTTTTACATAATATGTAAATTTGGACCACAATAAAATGAGTCTTTCCTCTGAAGAAATATGAAGCAAACACTACTCACTTTGCCACTCAATATCAATTTTGTAAATTAGCTTTTGTCTCCAAATAGCTTCACACAAATGAACATATTTTACAATTTTGCTTCTGAGCTGCTTCTGAGGAGATCCTGAAATTAGGTTTTCCGTTGTTTATGCATTCCTCATGCATGACGGGAAAGCACAGTGTAATGATGGAAAATTGTGACTTTGTACCTGTTATTTATTAGTGTGTGAGGCTATTGTGTAAAAGTTTCTGTACAATTGTATACAAAGCTCCTGTCCGACTGAGTGAGAACGAATTGTTGGGCCAGTTTATTTCTGTATCAGTGGATAACTTTTAAATGGATTAAAAATAGACCCAAAATGTCACTGAAAATCCCTGGCTTAAAGGACAATGGAAGCAAGTTTAATAGTAACTTTCTAAAGCAAATAAAATTTTTGCTTGAAATTGAGAAAACCCAGGGCCAGGATAAAAAGCAGGAGAATGGAACTAATTGGACAGATCTTTCGAAGAACTAGAACATGTATGATGGGCCAGATAGTCGTGTTCTTTGCCGTATGATCTATCGAAGAGAAGACATGTTGTCTAGTTCCTTCCATTTAACACCTGTTAAATATGGTGTCACATTATTTTCTCTATAACATGCTGCATTGTGTTTATAGTTTAGATTTGTGAAACAACTTTCACTGGTGGATTTTCTGCTCCCTGAAAATTTGGCCTCACATTAATCAAATTAAATAATCTTCTCAGTTAGCCCATGAGATGAATAATTGTTGTAATTATGAAAATCCAAGGTATAGGAGAACTGGAAAAACAGTGACAGATGGTACTTAACATTAGTAGATTGAAATTTGATGACACTGTAAAATAATTCAATCAACATACCCTGCTCAGCTGCTAACTCCATCTGAAAAAAATGAGGTATATTTCTATAGACCAAGGCTGCCAGATGCAGGGAAAATGTTTCCACTTTTGGAAGAGTGCAAGATATAAATAAGTGGCCATAAATAGTCCCTAAAAGTGCTATAGGGAATTCAGAAGTTGCTACTTTACCCAGATTGTGGTTAGAGTGTAGAACTCATTACCATAGCAAGTATTGAGGTAAGTCGTATAGGTGCGTTAAAGAGGAAGCTGGATAAACAAGCTGGAAGATAGGAATAGAAGGATTGATTGATGAGATGAAATAGGATGGGAAGAGGCTCATCACAGATCATAGAATCCCTACTGTGCAGAAGGAATCCATTTGGCCCATCAAGTCTGCACTGACTCACTGACAGAGCATCTTACCCAGGCCTACCCCTACCCTATCCAGTAATCTCATGCATTACCCCACTAATCCCCCAAACCTTAACATTTTTGGATACTAAGGAGCAATTTAGCATGGCCAGTCCATCTAACCTGCACATCTTTGGACTGTGGGAAGAAACAAGAGCACCCAAAGGATACCCATGAAGACACGGAGAGAATGTGCACACTCCACACAGACAATCACCAAAGGCTGGAATTGAACCCGGGTTGCTGGCACTGTGAGGCAACAATACTAACCACTGTGCCACCTTGCTGCCTAAATCGAGCATAGACCAATTGAGATGATTGGTCTGTTTCTGTATTGTGGACACAATGTAAATAAAGTTGATTAACTACAGCCATTCATTAGAACCAGAAAATGATGTTCTTGTGTTTAAATAATTTCAATTAACACAAAATCAGGAATATGATACTTTCTGCTCTAATTTTCCCAGGAGCGAGAGGCAGGGGAAAGAAATAACAGCAACAGTCATATGAACTAAAGATGTGAATACAGCCTTAGAAAGGAATATTTTTATGAATAATGGGATTCAATCAGAATTTAGAAATAATATAGAAGTTCTATTGTCAACTTGAAGGTATATTATAGATTGCCAATGAATGGGCAAGAAATGAAGGAGTTGGATGCAGTATAAATGATTTGTGTCAGCTGCAATTATTGAGAAATTTAACTATACAAGGTAGACTGAGATAAGACAAGCATCGATCAAAATGGGGAGATGTTCTTTACATAAATCTTGGACTGTTTTCCTTTGGCAGTAAAAATGAACTTTTCTGCCTGAAAGAGGGTGGGAGGTAACAGAACTGATGTTTGCCTACTTTCTATTGCTATCCAGATCCGTATCACGAGATCCCAACATTGCTCCATTTTGCGGCCAAGAATGGACTAGAGAAACTGACCACTCTGCTTTTAGAATGTCCTGGAGCATTTCAGGCCTCCAGTGTCCTGAATGCTTGTGGAGAAAATCCAAGAGATCTTGCTGAGAAGAATGGGTTTGACCACATTCGGGAGATCTTGGATAGATTCACAGTAAGTTATTTTAATTTTGTTTTATCCAAATAATGCGATGCATCATTTTGTGTAGTGTCTTATTTACACTGCTGGGAAACCCTGGAACGTTTTACTACTTTAATGGTGCGGAACAATTGCAAGGTGTTATTATTCTCCTGCCTGCTTCTTGTTGTGGTCAGTCCTACAATTAGATTCTGACAAATTATCTTCATTTGATAACTTGCTTTTTTAACCCCAGATGCTAATGAATCTGATGTTTTTCCATTGTTGCTGCTTATTGAGGTTGTGATATTGGAAGCTTCCATGCACATTTTGTAGATAATAAATGATCTTGCCACGCAATTTGCAATTCTCGTTCCTGCTCTGGCTAGAACTTCACAGCATTTTGGGGAAGCATGGTGAAACAGTAGTAAGCATTGTTGCCTCACAGCGCCAGGGACCCGGGTTCAATTCACGACCTCAGGTCACTGTCTGTGTGGAGTTTTCACATTCTCCCTGTGTTTGCGTGGATTTCCTCCAGGTGCTCCAGCTTCCTCCCACAGTCCAAAGATGTGCGGGTTAAGTTGATTGGCCATGCTAAAATTGACCCTAGTGTCAGGGAAATTAGGAGGTTAAATATATGTGGTTATGGAAATAGGGCCTGGGTGGGATTGTGATTGGCGAAAACTTGATGGGCCAAATGGCCTCCTTCTGCACTGTAGGGATTCTATCAATTCTGTGGAGTTTGCAGCCATGAGCTTTTCTGCTTGATCTCAAAGTTATTCTGTGCTCCAGGTTATCCTTTCTATTCAACAATCTAACAATGGAGAAATTAGGAGGAAGTTTTTAATTCTGGAGACTATCAAATGTGATGACAATATTTTATCAGAGTCAGATAAAGACTTTTTAAAATATATGCATATCTGGATGTGACAAGTAGACTGCAAATTCTTTCGAATTTTCACTTTCAAACTAATAGTTAAGGTGTCTTCTCCAGAATAAAATTATATAGGTCACGTAAATAAAACTGGCATTTAAATTGTGTTTTTCACAACTCACAAACAAAACCCTCAAGAAATTATGAAGAAAGATTGACCAGGCTATGGGTCTTTTTTCTAGAAAAGAGAAAACTGCCAGTCAGCACCCTTTGCTCAGACAGACAGTATAAATTGTTGTTTCCTCTGAAATTTGGTATTCTTGTATCTGTACATGTTTCTTTTTCAACAATATTCAGTTCTATAATAATTGCTTGGTCATCCAAATGTTGAGTATTGCTGAAAATAGAGACATATTGTCAAAGCTTTTCATTTTGCACCAGGACAGACACAAAAATACCAAATTTCTAAGTGGACACTATATGCTGCATGAGAATAGGGTGCCGATTGGTTGGCAAGTTGACTCTCATTTGATGATGTGTTACCTTAGAGGATACGCCAGGAAACTAATGTTTCCCAATTTTTGTTTAGTTCTTAAAAGGCAAATACAAAATATTAAATGCACGTAAAACATTCCAGAAGAGACTTGTGTTTCCAGCAAGGAGGAAGAGCAAATTGATGGGAAGAGACAGAGAGAAGGAGCATCTTTATAGAGCTCTCTACTTGTGATTCACTCCTATGGATATTCTAGATACAAAGTGAAGCAAATTATTTTTGAAGCTTGCATTCAAGTCATGGTCAGGGCTTCAGCCATCCTCAAAGGATGAATAATTAATAGTTTTTGTACCTTTCTCCCGTTCCTACATGCTTTGGGTTCATGCTCCATGATAACCAAACATTGTGGTAGAAATAGAGGTGTACAAAGTAGAAACAAGCTGCAAAACCCAGCAGCCAAAGTCATACAAGCACGCTGGCAGAATCTGCATTAGAGAGGGTGCAGAAAAGATTCACAAGAATAGATCAAGGGATGAGGAACTTCAGCCACATAGATTGGTGAAGTTGGGACACTTTTCCTCGGAGAAGGGGAGGTTGAGAGGAGGTTTAATCGAGGTGTTCAAAATCATAAGGGGTCCGGACAGAGTAGATGTTCCTATTGGTGGAAGGATGGAAAACTAGAGAACACAGATTTAAGAGAATTGGCAAAAGAAGCAATGTCAACATGAAAAAAAGTGTTTTTACACAGTCAGTGGTGAGGATGTGGAGCGCACTGCCTGAACGTTCTGGAGGCAGCATCAGTTGAGATATTCAACAGAGAATCAGATTATTTGTGCAGAGAAATGAACAGAAGGTGAGGAAATGACACCAGGTGAATTGTTTTCTCGAAGAGCTAGCATATGCTTGATGGGCTGAATGGCCACTTTGTGTTGTAAGTGTCCTGTTGGAGACATAATAGAAGTTTTTAGGAATTGGATGGAGTAGTTATATTGTTATGAACAGGATGGGAGGAGTTTTCAGATTATCTAGCCCCTTCTACACCACAGGTTACACCGTGAGATTAAAAGTTTAACTGATCAACCAAAATGGCCAATTATTTACCTTTGCTGCTGTTAGACCCAGAATATAAGAGACTTTAACCAGACTGCCTTCAATAAACTCAGCACGACTGATTGATTATAAATCAAAACTTTTTTTTAAACAAGTTCCAAGCAAAAATTTACACACAATACAAACATATGAACAAGGAACAGCAGTAGGACATTTTCCCCTCAAACCTGCTCCGCCATTTAATAAGATCATGGCTGATTTGATCACAGACTCAAATCTGCATCCCGCCTACTCACAATGACCTTTCATCACCTTGCTCACCAAGAATCTATCCACCTCTGTCTTAAAAATATTCAAAGACTCTGTTTCCATCTCCTTTTCAGGAAGAAATTTAAAAACAGCACATCCACTGGTTTTGCTTTTATCAACAACACTTGTTACTTCCTAAAAGAACTCCAATAAATTAGTTAAACATAATTTGCCCTCACAAAACCATGTTAACTCTGTCTGATTGTTGAAATGGAAATTTTTTGCTTCTTGACTGTGGTAGAGAGACTCAACAAAATTTGTTCCAACAAAACAACTTATCTTTATTTCCAAAAGACTGCATGCAGCGTTGGCAAAAACTTGAGTTCAGAGAACTGTCGTTACGATTTGCTAATTCTGCTCTCAAGTCCATGCTTACATAAAGAATCAATTCAATAGTTATACCTTTTTCTTATCAGTTTACATGACTTCAGGAATTCGATTATTAATACAAACAGTAGCAACATCATTAATTGTGTTATAACCCGGTGACCTCCGAGACCTCTTTGTCTCATCATTCATACTTTTATCTTGTCTTTCTGATAGAACAGAAGAATGCTGATGACTTTGTCATTTCCGACCTTATTTCGCCTCGCTCATCCAGCCCTAAGTTATGTGGAATCAGACTTATCAGGTCTTGACCTTCTCCGGTCTTATTCATATCTTAGGCTATGCGGAGTCAGTTTTACTTATTTTGTACCAAATACATGTTATGTGATTCCACATGTTATGTGGAATCAGACTTATCAGGCCTTGACCTTCTCTGGTCTTATTCATATCTTAGGTTATGCGGAGTCAGTTTTACTTATTTTGTACCAAATACTTGACCAATTTTCCCATGCCACTACTTCATTCGTACAACTTCACATGATTGCCTTGAGCTTATCCAAGTGCCCTGCTATAACTTCTTCAACAATAGTTTTGAACATTTTCCCCACAACAGATATTTATCTAACTGGCCTACTTTCTATCTCCCTACCTTTTTGAGTAATGAAGTTACATTTGCAATCTACTGGAAACTTCCCCAAATCTAGGGAGATTGGAAAAATAAAACCAATGCATCACTAGACACTTTGTTCGAACACCCTAGGATGAAGTCCATCAACCCGCAGCTCCAACAGTTTACTCAGTACCACTTCCCTGGTGACTGTAATTTTCCCTGAGTTCCCTCCCTTGATTTACAGCTGCTTCTGGGATATTACTTGTATTCTCTGTTGTGAAAACTGATGTAAAATACACGTTCAATTCATCTGTCACCTCATTGTTTTTCACTATCAATTCTCTAGACTCATTTTCTATAGGACCGAAGCTCACTTTGTGAAATCTTTTCTTTTGAAAATATTTATAGAAACTATCACAATCTGTTTTATATTTCTGGCCATCTTTCTCTTGTATTCTAATTTCTCCCTTCTTATTAATCTTTTAGTCATCCTTTGTTGTTCCTTATATTCTTTCCAATCTTCTGTCCTTCCACAATCATATGTCTTCTCTTGAAGTTTGATATTATCATTAACCTTTCTCGTTAGACACGGATAGTGGGTCTGTCTTTTGGACTTTTTCTGACTTGTTGGCATGTATCTATTCAGGGTTTTCTGAAATATCCCCATAAATGTTTGCTCCTGCATCTCTGTTAACCTATTACTTAACCTCATTTGCCACTTCACTTCCGCCAACTCTGCTTTCATCCCCTCATAGTTACCAAACTTAAACTTAAAAATATAGGCTGACATTTTCCAGTCCTTCATGCTGGTGAGGTCTTCTGGCCTTCCAATGGCGAATCCCTGCAGCAGGTTCCCCAGCAGCAGGGGGTGAACTATAGAAAAGGCCATTGACATCAGTGGGACCAGAAGATTCCACTGCTGGCTAATGGTGGACCACCTCTGTTACCGCAAAACATGCTGCGGGTGAGTGGAAAATCCACCCATTGTGTCAGACCTACACCTCTCCCCCTCAAACTGAGTAGAACAATGCACGGTCCGGAAGTATAAGCATTTATCCCTTTAGAAGTACACACAGACACACACACACACACACACACACACACACACACACACACACACACACACACACACACACACACACACACACACACACACAAACAGACACATGGAAAAAATACTTTATTTTTAAAAAGAATCAAGTTCACAGGGTTGCTGTTGATCTGGAAAAACTCTATGTGAAAGTAGACAGCTGATCTCAGTACATGCGTGGAGGTTCTTAACAACAGAGCCTTGGCATGGAAGAAGATAGAACTGGATCAATCCTTCTTGCCTTAGCCTCTCAGGTTTCCAAAGATGGATAAGTTCCACTGAGATGAGAATTCCTTGCTGGATACTGTTAACCACTCTATTAAGACAAGGTAAGGAGAATGCAAGGTGGACAGCTTTTCACTTTCTCAGTATATTCCCAATTGACTTTAATAGAAACAAGTGCAGACATTAATTCACCTGGTGATTGCTGGTAAATCATTAGCCTTTGCCTTTCAGCCAGTTTTTGTCTCCATCGATTAAAGTAATTGCAGTTCAGATCAGTAAATAGTTTTCCCTTCTCAAGTACTATAGTGGTCAGGTGAGTCCTTAAAAAAGGCGTACTCATGCCCAGCGTTTTTTTTAAAATCCAGAATGTGTACAAGAGTCCAAATCAAGGGATCATAAATATCAGATAGTTGCTAATAAATCCAACAGCAAATTTAGGAGAAGTACTTTATCCAGAAAGTAGCAATAATGTGGAACTTGCTCCCACAAGGACTGGTTGAGGTGAATGGGTTAGATACATTTAAGTTGGAAGGTGGATAAAGATGAGGGAGGAAGGAAGATATGGTGATAGAGTGAGATGTGGAATGGAAAGGAGAAAGCTTGAAGCATAAGCACCAGCAAAGAGTAGTTAGGCGGAATAGTCTGTTGCTGCGCTGTACGTCCTGTATGATGCTATGAATAAGCTGTAGTTTCTCAGTAACTATCTCATTTGACAATGGGCACCACTGACAATACAGTTCAAGGCCAAAATGTTCACTGAGGCCTTGGGAGGAGAGAGAATTTGTGTTGAGTATTGTTACTAATTATGTTGAAGTAAGAAAACTCCTGCCATTGTCCCATCATGTTCTGCTATTGGTGAGTTAAAATTAACATCGCATGAATGAACAAACACTGCAACCCAAGCATAGCATTTCTCTATTTTCAATGAATGATGAATATATTTGACAGCTGACATGCATAATGAATGCTGGATTGTAACATTGTGATTTGCAATGTAGTATATAATTGAGGGAGTGGTTTTATTTATTCAAACTTCAGTTTCACAATCAGTTTTGAATGAACTGATTTTGCGACATTTATTTGGTTTAGATTTGTGATCACTGACTATTTACCAGGGTTCAAACAGGTTTCGGTAATAGACACTCCAGGTGGAATTTAATGGGCCTGTTTGCCGTGGGTGCAAATCCTGTTATGGGTGCTAAATCTCTCAGAAAGGGTGTGATGATTGGTTTGCACCATTTTAAAATACATTTTAATATCATTAAGCTGATTTACTCCATGGTATCTGGCCACATTCAATCCTTCTGCGTCCCCACCCCACACACACACGCACAGGGCAGTGCTTGGGGCACATGAGGTGGAACACTGCTGCGAGGGCTCTGGCAAGGAGGTAACTCTCCTGCAATGGGTAGGTTCCCCTCATGTGTGACAGAAGGGGGAAGAGGGGAGAGCTTGTAGGGATGGTCCTCCATGAATGTGATGGGGTTGGAAAGTTACTTTAAACACAGATCAGAGTGCCCTTTAAAGATGGCGTCCTGGTTTCTGTGGAGCCGGTGTTGCAGAATCCAGCAGGCCTCCCTCTACCAGAGTGCTGACACAAACCACACCCCAGATTCTCAGTGCACTGAGTGCCTGAAAATCTGGAGAGAAAACTCTGCTGTGCATCTGGAAAGATACATGCCAGTCAGACCCTGTCATTTTGCCACTTTCTGGAAAATTCTGCACTCTGGATCATGGTCTGATTTCGGCCTCAGTTCTGGGTGGGGAGCCGGGGAGTAGCCATGATGGGAACTCAGATGGGATCTTACAGAACAGCCAATTAAGAAGCCACCTCTGGGGGCCTGTCCAATTGAGGGCAGCAGGTGGGACAGTAGAACGAGAGGTCCAATTGGAGAAACCGTAGTGATATCCATCTGGCAACACAGTCAGGAGAGGTGAATTCTGCAGAGATAGGTAGGAGATCATGAAGGTGCCTTAAAATGGAGAGGCTATCTGCAGCATTGGGAGGAGTGAGCAAAGCTGTCAGATGAACATTGTGGAGGCAGAGCACCTGTACAAGAAGGATACAGCTGTGACCATCACATCCCAGCAACTCCATGCTGGGGGACAGAGTGGTGATGAGGCTCAGGGCTGCTTCTGGCATGCTGTCTCCAGTTACCCCTGGATCTCCAGCATCCTCCGGTGAAGGGGGAGAAGTGGGGTGTTGCTGCCCACCAATGGGATGCACCTCGTGTTATTAGCAGTGTTTCCCTGTTTCACTCCACTTCCAGTAAAATTAATCTAAGACACAAACACATTGAGTAGCTGACCTTCTGCCTTTAACTCAGGTCCTCCTGTAGCTGCTTCTGTGGGACTGGGGAAATTCTGCCTCTAATTACCACTAGATGTTCACAGGACAAATACTTTTTGTTGAGTCACCAAAAACCATTCATTAAATATGAGAAAAGTAAACTTCAAATCATGTCCAGAGAAATATCCTAAGACTCAGCAATTCAGCGCTGTCACTGCCTGTTTACACAGTACTTAATCATCTTATTTCTGTTGAAATAATTCTCGATTGGAACTCGGGAGGCAGTTTAGTAAACTCCATAAATGCGTGGCTATATTAATTACCCCAATGTGAACCTGTTTAAATTACACTCTCCAAGTGCTGTCACTATATCATCTGTGCACCGTGTTACAATTAAACAAACTGCAGCACGCAGATGTAAGTAATGGTAATCCAGCTGTCAGTCGATACAGTACCAGGGACAATCAGCCACAAGACTGGGCCAGAATTTTACATTCTAAAAGCAGACACACGCCCGATCGCGTGAAAGGACAGGAGGATATGTTGGGTGCACATCCTGATATCATTCCGCATGGACCTAATATTACAGTCGACAGGCACATGTGGGAGTTAGTAGCACGCCTGCTGACAATTTAACTATCAATTAAGCTCATTAAAACATCAATTGACTGAAATTTCACAGTGCTGATGCGATTTCACACTGGGCACACATGCAAATTATGTCATCAATACTATTACACCACTGCCTTCCACTGGCTTGCCCAGGGGGTGCATGTGCCATTGTTATTTCCCACAATTTATTTATTTCAACTGGACAGCTCCCTCAGGCTTTCCTGGCAGTCTTCAGGGAACTGCCTCTGCTGCCTTTGAAGATCCATCAGGTACCCATCGGACCCGGCATCCAACAAGTTCCTTGCCCAGACTTTCCAACCATTGAAAAAGCATCTTCCACACTGGGCGGCATTAATTGGTTACGCAGGGTAATATTGAGTTGCTCCTGCGGTGTCACACAACAGTAGATTCGCTTCTGGGCTTGAAAATTCATGTGCACAACATCCAAAATCCAGGCCATGGGTTAGTTTCCCAAATGTGCTGTTCCAACAGAAATCCAGCCACATAGAACTGAAATTTATTCCCAACTCACCAGCATGGTTGATAGTTTTGGATTTCTCATAAGATCCAGCTTACAATGGTTCCTCTGCAAACTGCCCTTGTAGCTAATACTTGTGAGGATGTAATGTATTGCAGCCCCCCATCACGATGGGAACCATGGTGACCAGGCCCAGGTAGTCATCAGAAAGGCCTGCAGCAACAAAACCTCTTCCTCGTGAGTTGGGAATGCAGAAGGGGCTGACATGGGAGCAGCATCTTCATTAGCCTTATTAGAATGAGTCAATTTACATCCACTATCCCCGAGCCCACCACAATTTAATGATGGTTCAGGAATGGAGGCTGCACAACTTTCTCACACCTCCTGAAAAGTCACCTGGAAAACCATGTCAGGTTGCCAACTGCATCCTGGGACGGAGGGCGAACTTTGCGATCAGGCACTCTATGCCAATGAAGGAACCCAGCATTGGATAGGAGGGAGCCACTGAAAGCCATCCTCCCTGCCTTCGCATTCAACCCCTTTCCACCATCAGGTGAACTCCATCCTGCTCTTGTTCACCTGTGCCCTACTCCTGTGCCATTAAGCCTCAGATGGGCACAGTGCTGTCATCAACTAGCGCGCCCACTGCCAGCAGTGTCAAGCTGCTGGCCTCTGGCCAACAGTTCTTGGCGGTGACTTCTAAGAATTCAGTTGTGGGAAATCAATCCTGGTTGCTTTAGTGCCTCAAAGACATTTGATTTCACTGGACTGTTCCCATGGGACTGATGGGAGTTCACCACCAGATCTTTTGACTGGTGGGTGAGACACCAGTAAGCCCAACAAAACCTCAGCTCTTGTATCTGCAGAATGTAAAGTATATCTACCTCAAACCCATGACCTCTAGCAGCTAGAAGGACAAGGGCAGTTGAAACCTGGGAACATTACTACCTGAAAGGTGGTGGCATAGTGGTATTGTCATTGAACTAGTAATTCAGAGACCCAAGTATTGCTCTGGGGACATGGGTTCGAATCCTACCACGGTAGATTATGAAATTTGAATTCAGTAAAAATCTGGAATTAAAAGTCTACTGATGACCATGAAACCACTGTCAATTGATATAAAACCCATTTGGTTCACTAATCTCATTTAGGAAGCAAATCTGCCATCCTTACATGGTCTGGCCTACATGTGACTCCAAACCCACAGCAATGTTGTTGACTCTTACAGGGAATGGCAATAAATGCTGGCTCACATTCCCTGAACAAATCTTTAAAAAAAGTTTGTCTCCAAGTCACTTACCATGCTGATTTGGAAATGTATCACTGTTCCTTCACTATTGCTGTGTCAAAATTCTCAAACGCCCTCCCTAACAGCTCATCACCAGTTTCTCAAGGGCATTTAGGAATGGGCGATAAATGATGGCCAAGTCAGAGATGCATGTATCTCAAGAATTAATTTAAAAAGACACATATATCTGTAAATATCCATATTGTCCAAAACTACTGCACAATTCCACTGTCAAGATGACTCAGAAAATACAGAATGAAGGTAATTTGCCAAGCACTAGACAGGATGTGAGAAGAATTTTTTATTAGTGATCTGGAATGTGTTGCCTGAAAGGCAGTGGAAGCAAATTCAATAACTTGGGAATTGGATAAATACTTTAGAATGAAAATTTGCAGTGATATGGGGGAAAGAGGATGGTGAATGGGACTAATTGGGTGGCTCTTTCAAAAAGTTGGCACAGATTTGATGGGCTGAATGGGCCCCTTCTTTGCCATATGATTCAATGAGTTGCACCTAGTCCTCAAACTGGTGGCAGAATTTTACTGAGTATTTTCTACATGTTTTATTATAGAAAAGTGCAAAAAAGGCTCTAAGCTGTCACATACCTCTTCAAATTCCATTATGATCCATTAGGGTCACACATTGAACATTTGTTTAAGGCTGATGGATGAAATTTCTCACGATTTTAATTCCTCTTAAGATTCCTCAAGTGTTAAATGGAACAATAATTGATCATGTGAAGAAGCATAGTTCTCTGAATATCCCATTGTCTTTTAAATTTTAAAATAGCAGCAAAAAAGCATTAAAACATACACTTCAGTCACAATCCACCCATATAATTCTCCAAATTTCTATAGATGATGTGAGCTTCCCCTCAAACAGCAATCTGCATATTTAATACATTTGTGTGGAATATTTCTTGCATTGAACTTACAACTCCAAAACAGTCCATTCAGCCCAACTGGTACATGCAAATGAAGTTAATATTACTCAAAATAAATTTGGATACTTTAATCACATTATTTCTGTCACACCCTTCATGACCTTAGGACATCCCAAAGTGCTTTGCAGTGCAATAAAGTATTTTTCAAGTTTAGCCATAGTTACATTGCAGCAGCCAACTTGCTCTCAGCAAGCTCTTAGAAACGGCAATGAGATAATAACCAGATAATTGATTTTCTTTGTACGGTTGATTGAGGGATAAATATTGACCAGAATAATGGGAAGAATTTCACTGCTTTTTTTAAAAATGGTAGTATATAATCTTTTCCATTTGTGGAGTAAGATGTGTTTAATGTTTCATCTAAAAGACCACACCTTCAACAGTGCAGTGCTCTATTAAAACTGCACTGGGAGTGTTAGACTATATTATGTGTTCAAATCTCAGCAACTCAAGATAGTGTCTCACCACCACCTCGAGGACAACTAGGAATGGGGAACAAATACTGGCCTAGCCAGCAATGCTCACATCCCATGAAATAAATATTTTTAATAATTTGTCACCTGGATATTGAAGTTTAAAATCTCTACAGCTGAAGGTGGTTTACCATTATTGCAGATCTAAAAATGGCACCATATCCCAAACTGAGAAACACATAACAGGACATTGAATCATAGAATCAGACAGCACTGAGGCTATTTGTCCCACTGCGTAACTGGTAGCTCTTTGAAAGAGTTTTCAGTTAGCCCCACTTCTCTACACTTTTATCATAGCCCCACAATCTCTCCTTTTCAAGTAATCATCCTATTCCTTTGTGGAAGTTATGATTGAATCTGCTTCCAGCACCCTCTTAGGCAGCACCTTCCAGTTCATTGCAGCTCACTGCATAAAAATAACTCCCATCTCATGTTAATAATCATCAATCTGAGTCCCCTGATTACTGATACCCCTACCAGTAGAAATTGTTCGTCTTCATTTAGTCTATTAATATCCTTCATCATTTTGAATGGCAGGACATTGTTAAGCATTGACCTGTTGCTTCATGTAATGGAAGGAAGTGAGGATGTGGTAATGGAGCTGCAGAATGGTAATACATTGTGATAGTGTCTGAGATATATTAGTGATGAGTGCAGCTTCAAGAACTTGAGACAATAGTTGATTTGAATGGGCTGTTATAGGAAAATCTGACTCCAGCTTTTCCCATACAAATTAAGAGCAGAAGGAGGCCATTGGGCCCCTCAAACCTAATCTGCCATTCAATAAGATCTTGACTGATCTGACTGTGGCCTCAATGCCACTTTCCCACCTATCCCAAATGACCTTTAACTCCCTTGTTAGTCAAGAATCTGTCTACCTTTACCTTAAAACTATTCAATGGCTGTACTTTCAATGGCTCTACTTTCACTATTCTCTGAGGAAGAGAGTTTCACAGACTCATGACCCTCTAAGAAATAAGAAGTCTCCTATCCCCAACTTAAATGGAAGACCTCTTATTTTTAAACTATGTTCCCTGATTTTAGTTTCTTCCAAAAGGCAAAACATCCTTTCCATTCTGTCAAGCCCTTCAGGATCTTACATATTTAAGTAAGATCACCTCTCAATCCTCTAAAATTTCACTGGATCCAGGCCCAAACTGTCCAACTTTTCCTCATAAGACAACTCCACTTATGAATCGAGTGAACTTTCTCTAAACTGCTTCTAATGTGATTATATACTTTCTTAAACTGTACACAGTATTCCCGATGTGCTCTCACCAAAACATCCGTACTTTTATATTCCATTCCTCTGCAACAACCAATATCGTTCTATTTCCCTTCCTGATCACTTGCTGTATCTGCATACTGACTTTTTGTGATTCATGCACCAGAATACCCAGATCCTTCTATACCTCAGAGTTCTGCAATCTCTCTCCATTTAAATAATATGGTGTTTTTCTATTCTTCCTGCCAAAGTGGACAAGTTCACATTTTCCCACATTATATTCCATCTACCTAATTTTTGCCCATTCACTTAACCAATAACCCTAAGCAGACTCTTTGGCTAGAATGCTCCAACCGTTCACGCCCCGCTGCCGCTGTCAGCGAGATCGGAAAATTTGGCATTCAGTCAATTCTCTATTCACTTCAGTGGGACCAGAGAATCCCAGCAGCAGATGAAGTCAGAATTCCAGCCTTTCACAACTTGCTTTCTGACCTAGCTTTGTGTCACCAGCATATCTAACGGGTGTACATCAGATCCCTCCATCAAAGTCATTGATGTAGATTTTGGTCCTGGGATACAAGGAGGAAATTGCTGGAGGGAGAAAGGATTATAGGTCCACAGAAATGAATCTGCTTGCCACATCATGTAACAAAACAGAAACTCTCTGTTAAAGGTCTGAAAAAAATTAGGAACAAGCTAAATAAGAGCATGAAAATGCTGCAAGGAATGATACAGATTCCATCTCTTGGGTATCACTGTAATGACAGTCTCTGGGTATCGTTATGGTATCTGATTAGTTGGGGACCTGTGTGTTCTAAACAGAGCAATAAATTGAGGACAAAATGTCTGGTCAGTGATGTAAGATGAGATTGCAGAGCTAAATAGATTGATTGCTTGTGTTCTCTAAGAAGGATTTGAAATCAGGTTAGATCTTGATGGATTTCAGGCCAAGAATGTGCTGAGGGATAAAGCTAAATTAACTTTTATTACAAATTAGCACAAAACGTTGCACAATGGGAATTCAGGCCTCGTTTCTCTGTCTGTGAAGTTTAATTTGAGAAATTGATCTTGGTTAGTGGAGCAGGTGTTGAGTTACCAGATGCAAACAAAGTGAAAGGTCTTAAAGTCTTGTGCGGGATAAAGTCACTCTTGCCATGCAATGCTGAAGGCAGATCCTGTGTGGATCACGCTTTCTCATAATCTCCTAGTGACTATTAGAACTAATGGCAAAGGATACAGACTTCCCGTCAGAAAACAAACATGACAATAAATGATAGCAATCGGAAGAATCTGCTTTGAGTGAGACAGCTGCAACATTCCAGAGGCTAAAGCACAAAACAGCAAAGATTAGCACTCCTGGCAGTGGACAGAAGGAATGCTGCACAGTCAGAGGTGAGACATTCAACATTGGCCGTAAAGGCTCATGCAAATCATAAACACCTCATGAAGCAATTAGGCCAAATGTCCTGTTTCTGTTGAATTCTATTTAATTTTCTGTAATATAGACTGATTTATTGGAGTTCCCACAAAAAAGCAATTATGAACATGCAAACAAAGAGCTCTTGACCATTCAGCCCCTTGATTCTGTTCCACAATTTAATAATATCATTGTTGATTTGATAGTAACCTCAAATCTACATCCTGCCTACTCCTGATAACCTTTCACTGTTTTGTTTACCAAGAATCTGTCTATTCACTCTGATTCCACCACCTTTTGAGGAAAAGGGTTCCAGAAGCTTAAGACCCTCTGAGAGAAATAAATTCTCCTCATTTCTGCTTTAAATAGGCAACCCCTTATTTTTAACCAGTGATCCCCAGTTCTAGATTCTCCCACAAGAGGGAACATCCTTTCCACATCCACTTGTCAAGACCCCTCAGGATCTTAAAGGTTTCGATCAACATCTCTTACTTTTTTACATGCCAGTGGATAAAATCTAGTCCGTCAAACCTTTCTTCATAAGACAACCTGCTTATTCCAGGTATTAGTCGAGTATCCCTTCTTTGAACTACTTTCAATGCATTTAGACCCTTACTTAACAAAGATAACCAATGCTGTACAGAATACTCCAGATGTAGTCTCGCTGGTGCCCTGTACAACTGAAACATAACCTCCCTACTTTTGAATTTAATTCCTCTCACAATAAATAACATTTTATTAGCTTTCCTAATTATACATCTTTTGTGATTCATTGTAAGCTATATTTTAACATATTTTTTTTAAATTCAAGCCTCCATTTCCATTTCCAATCCTGAATTAAAGATGGTCCCATTTCTGACTGGTACAATATTCTAACCTCTTAATTGTTCAGAGGCTGCTAACTCTCAGCAGCAAAGACATGGCCATTATGATTGATATCCTAATTAAGGAGTTGGCAAACAGAAGAGAGCTACACACTCTTACAGTAAATGAAAACTTTCTGTAATATGAGTTCAGCGCTACAGCTGGCCAAAATATGAAGAATGATTCTTTGTAAAATGCTACAATTGGGACACCCACTCACACAGGCCTTAACAGTTTAGTAACACATTCAGGCAAGAATTTTTTGCTGATTTGGTTTTTTTTGGCTTTCTCACAGATTTTCCCCATCAATCTTCCAACACTTGGGTGAGGTCCAGAGGGCAAAAGAACCTGTTGCTAATCCAGGAATGTCAAATAAATCATTCTCCTAGACATTCACCTCGCCTTACCAGCAGCTAACACCACTTTGTTCACCCAGTTCTTACTCTTCACGCACTGAAGTAGTTCCAAGGTTTCTTAGTGTAAATAAGCCAATATGCCAAGAGTGTCATGCACTAGGATCTCAAAAGAGGATGCACTGTTCTTGCTAGTTCATATTTCCTGTGGTTCTTGATGGAGACTGCCTTATCCTCTTTCCCACCCATTAAATCCCACCCCAATCTCACACCAAAACCATTCCACTCTCACCCACTAAACCCCACCCAAATCTTACCCCAATCCCACCCCAAAACAATCCACTAAACCCCACCCCAATCTCACCCACTGAACCCTACCCCAATCTCACCCCAAAACCACCCACTAAGCCCCATTCCAATCTCACCCCAAAACCAACCACTAAACCCCACCCCAATCTCACCCCAAAACCACCCACTAAACCCCACCCCAATCCCACCCCAATCTGACCCATTAAATCCCAGAGTATGGGCTGTTTCATTGGATATTATGTCAAATGGTATGTTGGGTGTTGTGATTCCACTTGTAGAAAGTTTAAATCTGAGGGAAATGTTTTACTCAATAGCATTAGTTGTTCTTAAAAAATTAAACAAACCAGTTTAGCGAGAGGAAAGATAGAAAGGCAGAAACAATGATGGAGCTCATGGCTGCAAACTGTGGCTGTGTAACGGCCAAAGCTCTAGGAATGCCAGCATGGCTGCTTTCAACTGCTTGCCGCACTGTCCTGACTGCAAGGATTGGTGCTAAACATGCAGTAGAAACATGGAGTGGATAGATCATTGACGTCAAACAATCTCTTACATTGGTCTGGCATCGGGATTGCCAACCTGGACTTTGCTGTTCTTGTTAATGTCTTAAACACTCCCAGCTGAACATTCATGAGGAACTCCCTATTGGTGCTAATGGATCATTATGAGACTTCAAGGTGAGGTGCTATCAGGTGCTGCAGAGTGAGTGGAAATGTCGTTCAGTGTTATTGGGGAGGAGTTTAGAAATGTTTTGGGATTCACAATGGAGTGATGCTAAATTTTGACCAGAAGGTCTGAGGAGTTAGAAGGTCTGTCAGGGCAAAGCCTGCTCTCAGTGAGGCAGAAAATGGTAGCAGTTCCTATTGGGCTGCAGCATAACATGGAGGTGGAGCAGAGGCAACAGAGAGGAGAGAGGTGGCAATAAAAACACTACCCATAGATACCCAGGACCAGTATCTGTGAAATATATGTTCTGATCAAGGAGGTGATGAATGAACTGTGCCACTTCCATAACTTGAGCTGCAACCACTATGAAGGGTAAGAAGGTGATTTGATTTGATTTATTATTGTCACATGTATTGGGATATAGTGAAAAGTATTGTTTCTTGTGCGCTATACAGACAAAACATTCCATTCAAAGGGTATATAGGGGAGAAGGAAACGAGAGGGTGCAGAATGTAGTGGTGCAGCCATAGCTAGGGTATAGTGAAAGAGCAACTTTTGTAGAGAAAGAGCAACTTTATATGAGGTAGGTCCATTCAAAAGTATGGCAGCAGCAAGGAAGAAGCTGTTCTTGAGTTGGTTGGTATGTGATCTCAAACTTTTTCCCAATGGAACAAGGTAGAAGAAAGTATGTTTCGGGTGCATGGAGTCCTTGACTATGCTGGTTGCTTTTCTGAGGCAGCGGGAAGTATATATGGAGTCAATGGATGGGAGGCTGGTTTGCATAATGGTTTGCATAATGGACATACATTCACAATCCTTTTGCACTTTCTTGCGGCCTTGGTCAAAGCAGGACCCATACCAAGCTGTGATACATCCGGAAACAACACTTTCTTTGATGCATCTGTAAAAATTGGCGAGAGTCATAGCAGATGCGCCAAATTTCCTTAGCCTCCTGAGAAAGAAGAGACGTTAGTGGGCTTTCTTAACTATTGCATTAGCGTGGAGGAACCAGAATAGGTTCTTGGTGATCTGGACACATAGAAACTTGAAGTTTTTGACCATTTCCACCTGATCCGCATTAATGTAGACAGGAGCATGTCCTCCTCCATACTTCCTGAAGTCGATGACTAGCTCCTTCATTTTACTTGCATCTAGGAGAGATTATTGTCATTGCACCATTGCACCAGATTCTTCATCTCTTCTCTGTACTCTGTCTCATCATTGTTTGAAATCCAACCCTCTACGGTGGTGTCATCAGCAAACTTGAAAATCAAGTTGGAAGGGAATTTGGCCACACAGTTATAGATGTATAAGGAATATAGTAGGGGGCTGAGTGGGGCATCGGTGTTGAGGAGAATCATGGAGGAGGTATTGTTGCCTATCCTCACTGATTGCAGTCTGTGTGCTAGGAAGTCTCAGATCCAATCACAGAGGGAGGAGCCAAACCCTAGGCCATGGAGTTTGGAGATGAATTTTGTTGGGATAATGGTGTTGAAGGCTGAGTTCTAGTCAATAAGTAGGAGTCTGACATAAGTGTCCTTGCTATCCAAGTGTGTAGGGCCAGAGAGATGGCATCTGCTGTGGACCTGTTGCAGCAACAAGTGAAATATAGTGGATCCAGGCCATCTGTCCCATATATCACACATCACATGAACTGATCTGTGCCATGACTAACTTTTCAAAGCACTTCATAATGATAGATGTCAGAGCCCCTGGGTGATAGTCATTAAGGCATGCTGCCTGGCTTTTCTTTGATACAGTGATGATGGCTGTCTTCTCAAAGCAGGTAGGGACTTCAGCTTAGTATAAGGAGAGGTTAAGAATGTCTGTGAATATCCCCGTCAGCTGGTTCACACAGGATCTGAGTGCTCATCCGGGTACCCCATCTGGGCTCGTCCGGGTACCCCATCTGGGCTTTCTGTGAATTAACTTTCAAAAAGACTGATCTGACGTCTGATGGTGACCCCAGATATCAATAATGCTGCTACAAGCAATTCACAATGCATTTTAGCAATCAGGGTGGTGACAAACCCTGCACACCAATAAAGAAGACTTCACTGTCTTCTGCCTTACCTGAGAGAATCTGAATGGCTTTGACAGGATAGCAACATTCCTAATGCTGTAGGAAGTTAGTGACTCCACTTACGTGGCCCTATGGGACCCACATATTAACATATTAACACATATTAACTGCATTCCAAGGTCTCTCACTCAATGAATGTACAGTTGGTAAATGAACATATCCAGAAAATCCAGCCCAGATACATGCATTGTGAGCCAGCCAGTCATTCCAGCCATATTTGTCCATCACAATGAGTGTTAAAAATACTCAGTCAACAGCTCCCTCCACCAGCTGACTGTGTGAGCGAGGATCATGTGCTTACAGTGAGAGACACACTGTCATCATGCAGCAAATCATCAGTGTTCTGAAACAGCAACTCCACTGCATGGACACCTGGGGGGTGCCCTCCGGTACTCACCTGACTTTTGGAGAGCACCTCAGGAGGGGGGGAAGAGGGGGAGAGGAAGAAGGAGGAGGGGGAGAATAGAGGGGAAGGGAGGAGAAGAAAGAAAAGGAGGGGGCAATAAGTGGATGAGGAATCAGGAGGAAAGGAAGAGGGAGAAGAGGAAGAGACAACCAAGATTTTCTTACTCAGACTCCAGCTCCCCTCTGGTCTCATTCCCACATCACTGGTGCTTCACAATTTCCCTCCTTTCAATCTGTCTGTTACTGACCATCACTGTATGCCCTTAGATCAATCCCTGAAATAAATGTTTCTAACAAAAAATAATTCCATAAGAACTTTATCCAACAACACTTCCAATGATATAAAAAACCAGAACAATTCAACTTTTTCCTGTCAAACAGTTCATCCCTCATCCCCAATAAATTTATCATGAATTGATGAAAGATTTCAAAGGAAGTGCAAAAGCCTACATCTTTAACGCTCCTGGATTTTTCTTCTGGTTTTCTGCTCCCAGCAGTGTCCTAGAGAGAAATCTTCAATTCCTGGTGACAGCAGGACAATCATGGAGATGTTGGTAATTCTAAACTCGAGCAACCATTAAGTCATGGGCTGACACTTAACTGCTGCGACGGGTACTGGGAAATAGTCACCAGCCAGGTACCACATCCTCACATAGCTTCAGGAGAGGAACAGGACACTCATTGACTGACACTTCTGTTCTTGTTGGTAGTTCTGGTCATGGTTTCAGGTCCCCTTCTACAGACTGGAGCTCAGAATCCAGAATGGCAGTTCAGCACAATGCTGAGGGAGTGCTGTTCTGTCAGAGGTGTTGTGTTTTGGATGAGACATTAACCTGAGGCCTCTCTGCCTCTCAGGAGGACATGAAACATTCCATGGCATTATTTTGAAGAACAGCAGGGAAATTTTCCCCAGTGTCCTGGCCAATGTTGTATCCCTCAATCAACATCACTAAAATCAGATTTTCAGTTGCACAATATTCTGCCACATTTTCCACAGTAACTACACTTCAAAAAAGTGCTTCAATGATGGCAGTGTTTTGGGTTGTCCTGAGGCTGTGATCGGCACTATATAAATGCAAGTCTTTATTTTGATGTTTCAGAATTGTGTAACGTCAATATCCAAACTACAACTGGTATAAATCCCATTAGAAACATCAGAGGATTTGTACACTGTTGTGGAGATGGGTGTGCATTAATATCACCTGCTTAAGGGAAAATACTGCATCAGATTTATTGAAATAGCCTATTAATATAATCAAATTGCCAGTGATGGTAGTGATGGTTAGTAACAGACTTTGAGTTATTTCTATAATTCCCAGGGTAATACATTTGCATTAAAGAAATCAAAGGCAGGGTTCTTACTTAGATATTTTTTTCACAGTGAACCAAGTGTTTCTCATACCTACTTGTGTATATTTTCTATCCAAATTGGCAGGGAAATAATTTGTATTGGATGGATTAGTGCCTTTGAACAACACAGGATGATCCCTGTGATATTTATATCTCAATAGAACCTGCCTATAATGAGCCATTTTACAATCTAGTGACAAGTGATGCAATTAGGGCCAAAAGCCATACCTTTGTGAGTTTACTCACCAAACTCAGCATGTTTTGAGGATTTAGACACTATGGCCTTGCTCAACCCAAGACCAGAAAATCCCACCCGAGGTCAATGGACCTCATCTGTTCCTATTCCCATGGTGGGCACGGCAGTAGAATTACTTTCTGTTATTCAGCTGGGATGATGTTTCCCTCTTGGCTGTAGAGTTCAGAATGAAGGACACATTCTCAGGGTCAGGGCTCAATTCATGTAGGGCTGATGAAAGAAGGGAAATCTTGGGAATTCTCTACGCCAGACAACTACCATGAATGCTCAGTCACTGAGGTTATTTAAGACTGAGGTTGATAAATATTTGGACACCATGGGAATTAAGGGTTATAGGGATAGGGTTGGTAGGTACAATTGAAGCTGTAGATCAAATAAGGAATACGAAATAGGAGCAGGAATAGGCCAACTAGCCCTTCGAGCCTACCCCACCATTCAATAAGATCATGGCTGATCTGTCGTGGCTCAGTTCCACATTCCCGCCCTCTCCCCATAACCCTTAATCCCCTCTCTTATCAAAAACCCATCAACCCGCGTCTTAAAAATATTTAGCGAGGTAGCCTCCGCCACTTCAACGGGCAGAGAATTCCAGAGATTCACCACCCTTTGAGTGAAGAAGTTCCTCCTCAACTCTGTTCTAAACCGCCCCCCCTTTATCTTGAGGCTGTGCCCCCTCGTCCTACTATCCTTTCTGAGCGGGAAGAGTCTCTCCACCTCTATCCTATCCATCCCATTCATCATCTTATACGTCTCAATGAGATCTCCCCTCATTCTTCTAAACTCTAACGAGTACAAGCCTAATTTATTCAGCCTCTCCTCATAGCTCAACCCCCTCAAGTCCGGCATCAGCCTAGTAAACCTCCTCTGCACTCCCTCCAAGGCCAAAATATCCTTGCGTAAGTACGGCGCCCAAAACTGCACACAGTACTCCAGCTGCGGCCTCACCAATGCCCTATACAGCCGCAGCAAGACCTCCCTACTTTTATATTCAATCCCCCTCACGATGAAGGCCGGCATCCCATTCGCCTTCCTGACCACCTGCTGCACCTGCAAGCTGGGTTTTTGCGACTCATGCACAAGGACCCCGAGGTCCCTCTGCATCGTCGCCTGCTGCAGTTTTTCTCCACGTAAGTAATAATCCTTCCTACCATTATTCCTACCAAAGTGGACCACCTCGCACTTGCCAACATTAAATTCCATTTGCCATTTCCTGGCCCATTCGCCCAGCCTATCTAGATCCTTCTGTAGACTCTCACCACCCTCCGCACAATTTGCCTTTCCACCAATTTTGGTGTCATCAGCAAATTTCGACACCCTACACTCGGTTCCCTCCTCCAGATCATCTATATAAATGGTAAATAGCTGAGGCCCCAGCACCGACCCCTGGGGCACTCCACTAGTCACCATCCGCCAATCCGAATAGCACCCATTGACCCCCACTCTCTGCCTCCTATTTGACAACCAGTCCTCTATCCACGCTAACACCCTACCCCCAACTCCATGCCCTCTGACCTTCTGCAATAACCTCTTGTGAGGTACCTTGTCAAACGCCTTCTGAAAATCAAGAAACACCACATCCATCGGCTCTCCTCTATCCACCGCCCTAGACACATCCTCATAGAACTCCAATAAATTTGTCAGACACGACTTCCCTTTAACGAAACCATGCTGCGTCTGCTCTATCAAGCAGTTCCCCTCAAGATGCCTCACTATTTCCTCCTTGATGACGGATTCTAACATTTTACCTACAACAGACGTTAAACTAACAGGCCTATAATCCCCCGCCTTTTGCCTGGCACCCTTCTTAAACAACGGCGTAACATTAGCCGTTTTCCAATCTTCCGGCACTTCCCCGGAATCCAGCGACGTCTGGAAAATAACCACCAAGGCATCCACTATCACCTCCGCCATTTCTTTCAGGACCCTCGGATGCATTCCATCCGGTCCTGGGGACTTGTCCACAATCAGCCCCTCCAGTCTGTCGAGCACCACCTCTCTAGTAACAGTAATGTCATCGAGACCCTCCAGTCCTACCACCTTTCCGTCTCTAACATCCGGCAAATTATTCACGTCCTCCTCCGTGAAGATCGAAACAAAAAAGTTATTCAAGACCTCAGCCATTTCCCCATCCCCTACCACTAGGTCCCCCTTCTCATCCTCTAAGGGACCAACGTTCACCCTAGCCAGCCTCTTCCTTTTTATATATTTATAAAAACTCTTGCTATCCTTTTTTATATTAAGCGCCAGCCCAGCTTCATAGTTTCTCCTACCCTTCTTTATCAACTTCTTTGTCAATCTTTGTTGACATTTAAACCTCTCCCAATCCTCTTCTTGCCCACTACTCTTAGCTACTCTAAACGCCTCCGCTTTTAATTTAACACTTTCCTTCACCTCCTTCGCTATCCACGGTTTATTACCTCTCCTCCTACGGTCCTTTTTGACCATCGGAATAAATTTCTGCTGAGCACCAAGAAAGATCTCCTTAAAGATCCTCCACTGCTCCTCAGCAGACCTACCTTCCAACGTGCTCCCCCAGTCCACATTCGCCAATTCTTCTCTCATCCTACCGTACTCCCCTCTGTTCAAACAAAGGATGCATGTCCGGGAACCCACTTTCTCCTCCTCCATCTGCACCAGAAACTCCACCATACAATGATCACTCTCCCCAAGAGGATCCTTCACCACAAGGTCCCTAATTCTACCCGCTTCATTACATAGCACCAGATCCAAGATAGTTCGCTCCCTCGTCGGCTCCAACACACACTGTTCCAGGAAACTATCCCGGCAGCATTCCAAGAACTCCTCCTCGAGCCCACCGCGTCCAACATGGGTCGACCAATCAATATGCAGATTGAAATCCCCCATAACTACGGCCGTCCCATTCCTGCACGCCACACTTATTTGCGCGTTAACAGCCCGCCCCACCTCCAGATCATTATTTGGGGGCCTATAGACGACACCCACCAGCGTCTTCCTCCCTTTGCTGTTCCTAATCTCTACCCACAACGATTCCACGTTCTGCTCCTTGGCTCCAATATCATCCCTTGCTACCACCCTGATGCTATCCTTAATCAGCAGAGCTATGCCCCCCCTTTTCCCTCCCGCCTATCCTTCCTAAACACTTGATACCCCTGGACATTCAGCTCCCAGTCCCTGTCACCTTGCAGCCACGTCTCTGTAATGGCCACCAGATCATATCCATTTGTGTCGATCTGCACCACCAACTCATCCACTTTATTCCTAATGCTTTATGCATTCAGATAAAGCGCCTTCATCCCAGCCTTCACCTGGACCTTATTTGCTGGAACGCCACCAACCACACTCACGCCCCTTACTCCCTCTATTATTGGGACATCCTTGGCCTCTATCCTTACCTGTACCCTCTCCTTAACTTTAGACCCCGTAATGTCACCTACCCTCGCACCCTCCCCCCCCCCCCCAATTAGTTTAAAGCCCTGTCTACAGTCCTCTTTACACGATTCGCCAGCACTCTGGTCCCAGCACGGTTCAGACCAACCCCATCCCGCCCGAACAGGTCCCACCTACCCCAATACTAGTGCCAATGCCCCATAAATTCAAACCCATTCCTCCCACACCAATCCCTGAGCCACCCATTCACTTCCTTAATCCTATCAACCCTACGCCCGTCTGCACTCGGTTCAGGCAGTAGCCCAGAGATGACCACCTTGTCGGTTCTACTTTTTAATTCCATTCCCAGCTTTTCATACTCCCTCCCCAGATCCTCAGTTTGCATTTTGCCTACGTCGTCGGCACCCACATGAACCACAACGACCGGATTCTCACCCTCCCACTCCAGGTTCCTCTGCAGCCCAGATGCGACATCCTGGACCCGAGCACCAGGCAGATAACACACCCTTCTGTGCACTTTGTCATTGTGACAAAGGACAGTGTCAATACCCTTAACCCCACTATCCCCAATTACTACTACGTTCCTTTTCCCCTTCTCTTTGCCTATGTCCTGCTGCATCACTGTACCGTGTGCAGTCTGCTCACCAACCTCACCTCCCTCGTCCTCGTCCAGACTGGAAGCAAGAACCTCAAACCTGTTATGCAGCTTGAGAGCCTGAGGCCTCCTCTCCCCATCCTCCTTCCTCCTCTCCCCACCCTCCTTCCTCCTCTCCCCACCCTCCTTCCTCTTCTCAGCAGCCCCCTCTTGTTCCTGACCCTTAGAGTTAGCCAGTCTGGGGGGGGTGGATGTCTCTTGCACCCCATTGACAATGGCACCCTTTCTCCCCCTGATGAGCCTCAGTGTCTGTAGCTCAGAGGCCAGCTCATCTACCTTGAGCTGGAGCTCCTCCAGCAACCTGCATTTACTGCAGACATGGTCACTGGGGAGGACCCTGGGGTCCACCAGTTCCCACATCATACAGAAACCACACATCACATGCCCCTCCATTATTCACTGTGGTAATGTTGAAAATTTCCACACGAACTCACCTGGCCCTTTTTCTCCCCAGCCCTTTTGATATTAAGCCCTAATAGCTCACTCTACTTCCCTCTCACTCCACTGCCCGCTCAGACGCTGCCCGCTGTCTACACCAGGCCTCCTTTTAAACCTGGCGCTGATTTAAAGCTGGCTGGCCCACAACTCCTTGTAACCACTCCCTCAGAATTCTTAAAGCAGTAAATACAATAAAATAAATGCTTTAAACAGTTCTACAAAGAACAAAGTGCTTTAAACTTATTTAAACAGGTTTCTAACAGGTAAAATCTTATCTCTCTCTCTCTGCTCCTTCACTCGTCTGCAGAAAAGGAGTGAATGGCCTTCTCTTGCTCCTAGCACAATGTGCCTGGAGCATGAGGTATATTAGATACTGTATGAGGAAGTATAATATCTGTTAGTTTAAGCCCCACTTTGATCTTGTTTCATCTATTGGATCAGTCGTATTGCAACAGTTATTTAATAGAATCATAGCATCCCTACAGTGCAGAGGGAGACCATTCGACCCATCGAGTCTGCACTGACTCTTCAACAGAGCATCTTAACCAGGCCCACCCCATCCCTGTAACCCCACTAATTCCCCTAACCTACACATCTTGGGACACTAAGGTGTAATTTAGCAAGGCCAACCCACCTAACCTGCACATCTTTAGACTGAAGGAGGAAACCTGAGCACCCAGAGGAAACCCATATAGACGCAGGGAGAATATGTAAACACCCAAGGCCTGAATCAAACCTGCGTCTTTGTGCTGTGAGGTTAGATGTTGCATTGATTCTGGGTGCTTTCTACCTCTAGTGGCTGTGCTAATGATGGAGATTCCTTCAAAGGTTCTGTTCCTTGATTCCTGTTTGTCTCATGTCATGGAGCTGTTTCTGAAGATGGATCCTTATACTCGCATAAGTAAAACTGACCCACTTTGTGCAAGTAGATAACTGGACGTTTGAAGCGAAGTATGGAATAAAGAAAGAAAATGACTTGCATTTCTAATGACTGCCTTATCCTCAAAACATCTCAACAGCAATTAACATTGGGATACACAAGAGGTCAGAATTGAAAAGTGCAGAGATGTCTGAGAGTTATAGAGGCTAAAGGAGACTACAGCAATAGGGAGGGGGTGAGGCTGTGGTGGGATTTGAATACAAAAATGAGATTTTAAAATTGAAGCGTTGCTGGACCAGGAGCTAATCTAGGGTTATGAGGAAAGGGCAGGCAAGTGGACATGAGGAATGTCGATCAGCCGTGATCCTATTGAATGGCATAGCCGGCTCATAGGCCGAACGGCCTCTTCCTGTTCCTATTTCTAATGGTCTTATGGTCAATGTAGGAGAGAGCACAGGGGTGATGGGTAAGGGGGACTTGATGCGAGTTAGGACATGGCAGCAGAGACTTGGATGAGCTGATGTTTACAGAATGTGGAATGCAGGTAACCAACTGGAGAATACTTCCCAAATTATGAGGAAAATTTATGACTAACTCCTCTTACTCTGCTTACTCTGCAAACGAAACAAGGTGAATAAACTGTTCAAAGGCCTCTGTCATGAAGCTGGATATTACCTGTAGGTCTCACCAAAAGGCTCAGCGTGTACTTGCTCATGGGAAGTTTGTCTAATGAGAACAAGTGTTTAAATAATAAACTTCTGGCTTACAGAGATATTTAGATTACTGCATTGTTGGCCTGAGAGTTGGGGGAGATGCAGCACACAATATCTTGAATGATACTGGCGCTTTAATGGGTTAATTTACAAAGACAAATTGCATAAACTAGGCCTTCATTCCCTTATATAGAAGATTAAGTGCTGATTTAACTGAAATGTTTAAGTTGATAAATGGATATGATAGGGTTGGTGGAGAGAAATTATTTCCTGGATGGGTGGAATCTAGAACAAGGGACAAGCCAGGCCATTCAGGGATGTGTCAGGATGCTTCTCCGTACAAAGGAGAGTGGGAATCTGAAACTCTCTCCTCCAAATTGAAATTGAGAATCCATTAAAAATTGATGGATTTTTATTAGGCCAGGCTTTTAAAACAAAGCAGATGGATGAAATTGAATTGCAGGCCAGCTGTGATCTACCTGAGTGATGGAACAGGCTTGAGGAGGTTTCCTTTCTTCCTATGTACAGACAAGGGTATCAACCCACAACTAGTCTTCTAATGCAAATACTTGCAAAGACCTGTGTTTATATAGCACTTTCCACATTCTAAGGACATGCACAGACAATGAATTCCCTTTGAAATGTCATCATAGTGGTTGATATGTGCGCTGTAAGAGCCTAGAAATAAGCAGTGAATCTATAATGGTGGTGCTCTTAGAATCATAGAAACCCTACAGTACAGAGAGAGGCCATTCAGCCCATTGAGTCTGCACCAACCACAATCCCACCCAGGCCCTACCCCCATATCCCTACACATTTTACCCACTAGTCCCTCTAACCTACACATCGCAGGACACTAAGGGGCAATTTAAGCATGGCCAATCAACCTAACCCGCACATCTTTGGACTGTGGGAGGAAACCAGAACACCCGGAGGAAATCCACGCAGACACAAGAAGAACTTGCAAACCCCACACAGAACATAAGAAATAGGAGCAGGAGTAGGCCATCTAGCCCCTCCAGCCTGCCCCGCCATTCAATAAGATCATGGCTGATCTGAAGTGGCTCGGTTCCACTTTCCCGCTTTCTCCCCATAACCCTTAATCCCCTTGCCTACCAAAAACCTACCTACCTGTGTCTTAAATATATTTAGCGAGGTAGCCTCCACCACTTTAACGGGCAGAGAATTCCAGAGATTCACCACCCTTTGAGTGAAGAAGTTCCTCCTCAACTCCATTCTAAACTGCCCCCCCCCTTATCTTGAGGCTGTGCCCTCTAGTCCTACTGTCCTTTCTGAACGGGAACAATCTCTCTACCTCTACCCTATCCATCCCCTTCATCATCTTATATGTCTCTATAAGATTCCCCCTCATCCTTCTAAACTCCAACGAGTATAAGCCAACACAGGCAGTGACCCAAGCCAGGAATCAAACCCAGGTCCCTGGAGCTGTGAAGCAGCAGTGCTAATCTCTGTGCTATCGTGCCACCCTCCACTGTGCTGTTGTGCCGCCCTATGGTGCCTTTGACTCAGAGATTGGGAGAGCCCTTTGCTGTTTTTCTGATGGAAACAGCCTCATTCTAACATTGTATAGCAGACAGTGCTTGTGATAATACAACTCTTTCTTAGTCCTGTGCTGTCAGTTTTTCTTCCAATGGGGTTGTGCATTTCAAACACAAAGAACAGTTTTTCATGGACAGTCTGCCCTTTGTTATGAATGTTCATTAGGTTTCACTAGGGAAAATATATCTGGCAAGATTATTTGAGTAATTTTTGCATTCACTACCTCTTATTTTCCTACAAAGGATTCACTGAAGCGAGGCGTTCACTTTGACCTCTTATGCAAACATGAGGGTAATAGGCTGTCCTGGAACACCTCCAGTGCTCAGTGCGATCAGGGTCAATACACATAGTTTAAAAGTTCAACAGCAATCAGTTAAGACTTTGCTATTTTGTTTCCTGGAGCTGCTGTTGTATTATTCAAAGCTCTTCACCTTTGAAGATATCAAATGTCCCTCACATGGCATTTATAATCAAAAGAGTGAAAGTTGTGTCAGACCTTTATGAATCACTGGTTAGGCCACCACGGAGTATTGTGTCCAGTTCTGAGCTCCACACTTTAGGAAGGATGTTAAAGTTTCGGAGAGGGTGCAGAGGAAATTTACCAGAATGATACCAGAGATGAGAGATTTCAGTCAATGTGGAAACACTGGAGAAGCTGGGATTGTTCTCCTTGCAGCAGAGAATTTTTAGGGGATGTTCAAAATCGTGAATCATTTTGACAGATTAAATAGCAACAACATATGTATATAGCATTTTTAATATAATTAACCACCTCAAGATGCTTCACTGTAGTGATTGTAAAACCAAGTTCAACACTGAGCCACATAAAGAGATATTGGGACAGAAGGCCGAATGTTTGGTCAAGATTTGGGTTACAAGGACCATTTTAAAGGAGGGGAGTGAGACAGAGAGGTTCAAGGATGGAATTCCAGGTAGTCAGGGCTCAGTTAGTTGAGGCATGGCTGCCAAAGTGGAGCAATTAAAATTATAGTTGCCAAAACACCAGACGTCTTGGAAAGTTATTGGGCTAGATGAGGCTATAGAGATAGGAAGGGAACACAGAGACATGGGGGATTTGAAAACAAGGGTGAAAATTTTAAAACTGTTCCTTGTGGCTGAATGGATGATAATCAAAAGAGTTAAATTTAAGCTGATTAGCAAAAGTTCCAGAGCCATCATGAGGAGCCATTTATTTATAGAGAAAGTCATTATGACCTGGAATATGCTGCCTGAAAGGGCAGAGGAAACACATTCAACAATAACTTTCAATTTGGAATAGGATAAATTGCTGAAGAAGAAAATGTTGCAGTCTATGGGGAAAGGGCAAAGGGACAAGTGTCCCTTGACCTTCAGAGGGTGCTGGCATGCAGTCAGTAGAGGTGTACCAGGCCAAGCTGGCCAATCGTTCTGACCAGTGGTGGTTATATAGTCGACCAGAGGATTGGGACCTGGAATCAGATTTGAGAGGGTGAATATATCTGTGATGTTTTATGTAATAAGCACAATTTTAGTGTAATTTCTGGAATTTCAGGCATGTGAAGTTAAATTCTTGCAGATTCATAAACATCTAAACTTGTTATTTTGGACAGGACTGCCTTTCACTCTGAAATATCATTGAAATATCTGAAATATTTTGAATCACAAAAAGCAAAGCAGATCCAACAAGTAGTTAAAAAAGCAAATGACATTTTGGCCTTTATTATAAAGGGGTTGGAGTTTGAAGATAGTGAGGTTTTATTGCATTTGTACAGGGTGTCAGCGATGCCTCGCTTAGAATACTGTGTATAGCTTTAGATCCTTAACCTGAACAAGGATATATAGTAACATTGGAGTCAGTACAAAGGAGATTCACCAGGCTAATTCCTGGGATGAGAGGTTCTGTAATCCTTGGAGTTTGGAAGAGTGATGGGTGATCAAGATTCTGAGGGGCTTGATAGAGTAGATGGTGGGATGTTTTCACTAGTGGGAAAGTCTCAAACAAGGGGACATAGCTATAAGATAAAGGGCCAGTCATTTAAAACTGAAGTTTGTAGAAATTTCTTCTCACTGAGGGTGGTGAACCTCCGGAACTCTCTGCCTCAAAGAGTGGAGGAGGCTGGGTCATTAGAAGTATTTGAAGTGGTGATGGATAACTATTTAATAGATTGAGAAATAAAGGGCTACAGGGAAATAGCACAGAAAAGGTATTGAGGCAAGCATAGCTCAGTCATGATTGTACTGAAATGGCAAAGCAGGCTTGAAGTGCCTGGTGGCCTATTCCTACATCGATTTTGTGTGTTCTTATGTTCTCTCTTCCCTGTGAGGAAACCATTCATTGAAACAATCCCTCAAATTGCCCATCTTTGCTGAAAGTACATTTAAATCCTTCTCCCATTTCCAGCCAAAATCTGCTTATTCTGATGATTTCAAACCCATTCCATGCTGCTTGTTTCTCTTGTAGCTGTTCTCTTGTCATGTAGCTTTGTATCAACAAATTTTATAATAGACAAAAAGCTGGTATCCTCAAAATTATTATGAACTGCAGGTATTCCTGGACAGTTTCCTATGGGACTGCAATAAGCCACTGCTCCAAAATCTAAATCTGAAATGGCCTCTGCTCTGAAGCACTTATACACTGAGGATGACATCAGAGCCAAAATATACTTCTCCGAACAAACCCAGTGAGCGAGAATGCAATTCAGTGCCCCTCTACAAAGATACAAGACAAGAGAACAGCTACAAGAGAAACAAGCAGCAACGAATGGGTTTGAAATCAACAGAATAAACAGATTTTGGCTGGAGATGGGAGAAGGATTTAAACGCACTTTCAGCAAAGATGGGCAATTTGAGGGATTGTTTCAATGAATGGTTTCCTCACAGGGAAGAGAGAACATAAGAACACATGAAATAGATGCAGGAATAGACCACCAGGCACTTCAAGCCTGCTTTGCCATTTCAATGCAATCATGGCTGAGCTATGCTTGACTCAATACCTTTTCTGTGCTATTTCCCGGTAGCCCTTTATTCCTTGTCCAATTGAGTCACACAGTCCACAATTTTTCAATTTGCCTTTGCAACCAATTGGAGAAATAAGATGCCATCAGATCAAACATCCTAGAAATCAGAAGGAAACATCCAACCTTGAAACTGCCAATGAAATTGGAACCAATGAGAATTTTCGTGCTTAATCTTAATACCAGACAGCTGCCTCAGCCCATTAGCTGCTGAAACTCTCACCCCATCATTTTGTTCAGTGCTCACCTCGCCACTTTCCCATCTTAAACCCTGAACTTCACCTCAGAAAAAGTCACATCTTGACCAGACTATTGCAGAGTGTGGGGTAGGGGATGGGAGATGGTTCACTCCCCCCCTTCTCCCAATCTCACCTCCCCCTGCCATGACCCTCCCATCTCCCAAAAGCAAAGTTGTCATGAAACCCAGCTGCTCTACACTGGCCCACCCTACAGCCATAACATGCTCTGGGCAGGCTAGGTCCAGGCCAATTGGCCTGCAACTCCATGAGTCGCACACCTCCAACAGCACATTTGTGGTCACTGCCAGTACTGCAGTGGGGAACAAAAAGAAGGCCCAATGGGTCCCCAGAAATGAGTAGTCAGGGATCCTGGTTGGGAAAAGTTTGGGCAGGGGGAGCGGTTGGGAGCTGCAAGTTATGAGTTTAAGGCTGCATGTGGATAGGAAGAAAAGGGGCTCTCATCTTACGGGGGTTGGGGGGTGGGAGGAGCTGGACCCTGACCACAAAGGACAGCCTCCAAAAGAGGAAATACCTCTTCCTCTCCCATTTCAAAGATTTTTTTTTTTAAAAGTTAGGCTCCCTCCCCATTTTTGCTTGACTGCCCATACCAGTGGTTTTATGGTGTGAGCAGTGTAATATCAGTGTCCATTTACCCTTGATTACATATATAGGTATGGCTGGTGGGCTGCTGACTTTTGACACCCATCGATTGTATTATGGGAATGAGTTCAGGGTGGGTTGTGAGATGATGGGGCGGGCACCTGCCCCATTTTACAAATCCGCCCCTTCCCTGCCCCTCATCCCACACATCTGGTGGGATGATGTAAAATGCAGCCTCAAATCTTGTTAACTCATTATACTCGGTAACCTCACATTGATTTCACATCCATTTTATAATTTCATCCTTCTTTCCAGGTCCCTTCATGCCTTGCCGCTCCCTATCTCTGTAACCTTCTCTAGCTGTACAAACTTCTGAGATATGTGCACTCCTCCAATCTGAATTCTTGAACATCCCAATTTAACTGCTCTACCATTGGTGGCCAGATCTTTGGTTGCCAAGGCTCTAAGCTCTGACATTCTCTCGGCTAAACCTCTCCATATCTCTGGAATTCTCTCCCTAAACCTCTGTCTCTCTGCAATCACCTTCCAAAACCCTTCTGCCTCTCTTTCTTCTTTTATGACACTCCTTTAAATCTATTCTGACCAATCTTTTGCTCACATGTCCTGGTAGCTCCTTTGGCTCGGTGTCAAATTTTGTTTGATAAACAATCCTGTGAAGTACATTGAAATGTCTGACTGTGTGAAAGGCACAGTATGAAGGCAAGATGATATTGTTGCTGTAGAGAATATTCTTGGAGAGTTCAATAAAAGTACTCTTGGATATAAAAGTGTTCTTGGAATGCTGCCGGGATAGTTTCCTTGAACAGTGTGTGTTGGAGCCGACGAGGGAGCAAGCTATCTTGGATCTGGTGTTATGTAATGAGGCAGGTAGAATTAGGGACCTTGTGGTGAAGGATCCTCTTGGGAAGAGTGATCCTTGTATGGTGGAGTTTCTGATGCAGATGGAGGAGGAGAAAGTGGGTTCCCGGACATGTGTCCTTTGTTTGAACAGAGGGGAGTACGGTAGGATGAGAGAGGAATTGGCGAATGTTGATTGGGGGAGCGCGTTGGAAGGTGGGTCTGCTGAGGAACAGTGGAGGATCTTTAAGGAGATCTTTCTTGGTGCTCAGCAGAAATTTATTCCGATGGTTAAAAAGGATCGTAGGAGGAGAGATAATCAGCCGTGGATAACGAAGGAGGTAAAGGAAACTGTTAAATTAAAAGCGGATGCGTTTAGAGTAGCTAAGAGTAGTGGGCGAGAAGAGGATTGGGAGAGGTTTAAATGTCAACAAAGAATGACAAAGAAGTTGATAGAGAAGGGTAGGATAAACTATGAAGCTGGGCTAGCGCTTAATATAAAAAAGGATAGTAAGAGTTTTTATAAATATATAAAAAGGAAGAGGCTGACTAGGGTGAACATTGGGCCCTTAGAGGATGAGAGGGGGGACTTAGTGGCAGGGGATGGGGATATGGCTGAGGCCTTGAATAACTTTTTTGTTTCGGTCTTCACGGAGGAGGACGTGAATAATTTGCCGGGTGTTAGCGATGGAAAGATGGTAGGACAGAAGGGTCTCAATGACATTATTGTTACTAGAGAGGCAGTGCTCAACAGACTGGAGGGACTGATTGTGGACAAGTCCCCAGGACCAGATGGAATGCATCCAAGGGTTCTGAAAGAAATGGCGGAGGTGATAGTGGATGCCTTGGTGATTATTTTCCAAACGTCGCTGGATTCCGGGGAAGTGCCGGAAGATTGGAAAACGGCTAATGTTACACCGTTGTTTAAGAAGGGTGGCAGGCAAAAGGCAGGGAATTATAGGCCGGTTAGTTTAACGTCTGTTGTAGGTAAAATGTTAGAATCCATGATCAAGGAGAAAATAGCGAGGCATCTTGAGGGGAATTGTTTGATAGAGCAGACGCAGCACAGTTTCATTAAGGGGAAGTCGTGTCTGACGAATTTATTGGAGTTCTATGAGGATGTGTCTAGGGCGGTGGATAGAGGAGAGCCGGTGGATGTGATGTTTCTTGATTTTCAGAAGGCGTTTGATAAGGTGCCACACAAGAGGTTATTACATAAGGTCAGGGGGCATGGAGTTGGGGGTAGGGTGTTAGCGTGGATAGGGGATGGCTGTCAAATAGGAGGCAGAGAGTGGGGGTCAATGGGTGCTATTCAGATTGGCAGTTGGTGACTAGTGGAGTGCCCCACGGGTCGGTGCTGGGGCCTCAGCTATTTACCATTTATATAGATGATCTGGAGGAGGGAACCGAGTGTATGGTGTCGAAATTTGCTGATGACACCAAGATTGGTGGAACGGCAAATTGTGCGGAGGGTGTGGAGAGTCTGCAGAAGGATCTAGATAGGCTGGGCGAATGGGCCAGGAAATGGCAAATGGAATTTAATGTTGGCAAGTGTGAAGTTGTCCACTTTGGTAGGAATAATGGTAGGAAGGACTATTACTTACATGGCGAAAAACTGCAGCATGCGATGGTGCAGAGGGACCTCGGGGTCCTTGTGCATGGGTCGCAAAAACCCAGCCTGCAGGTGCAGCAGGTGGTCAGGAAGGCGAATGGGATGCTGGCCTTCATAGCGAGGGGGATTGAATATAAAAGTAGGGAGGTCTTGCTGCAACTGTACAGGACACTGGTGAGGCCGCAGCTGGAGTACTGTGTGCAGTTTTGGTCGCTGCACTTATGCAAGGATATTTTGGCCTTGGAGGGAGTGCAGAGGAGGTTTACTTGGCTGATACCGGAGTTGAGGGGGTTGAACTATGAGGAGAGGCTGAATAAACTAGGCTTGTACTCGTTAGAGTATAGAAGAATGAGGGGAGATCTCATTGAGACGTATAAGATGATGAATGGGATGGATAGGATAGAGGTGGAGAGGCTCTTCCCACTCAGAAAGGACAGTGGGACTAGAGGGCACAGCCTCAAGATAAAGGGGGGGGGCGGTTTAGAACAGAGTTGAGGAGGAACTTCTTCACTCAAAGGGTGGTGAACCTCTGGAATTCTCTGCCCGTTGAAGTGGTGGAGGCTACCTCACTAAATATATTTAAGATGCGGGTTGATAGGTTTTTGATAGGCAAGGGGATTAAGGGTTATGGGGAGAGGGTGGGAATGTGGAACTGAGACACGACAGATCAGCCATGATCTTATTGAATGGCGGGGCAGGCTCGAAGGGCTAGATGGCCTACTCCTGCTCCTATTTCTTATGTTCTTATGTTCTTACTCGCTGACACAGCTGGGCCATGCTAAAGCCAGATAAACACCAAACTAATTTCATTTAAGGTAATTACAGCTTTGTGGTAAATATCAGCTGCTGATATAAAGTCATCATACAGGGGTTAATGTATGAAGCATATGGCTACATTCTTAGTAGTGAAAATCACAAACAGCCAGCACAGATGAAGGGATTTTGCTCAACAATTTAATATGATCTCTCCTCAATAAATTCCTGTGTATAATCCAGATTTTCTAATCTCGGCTTTTGTTCATCTAATTAGATTTTTCCCTTTAGGTTTTGTGAAAAACATGCTAAACATCAATTTCGCCTGAAGTGTTATTGCAGTTACCTAGCAACTAATAAACTATTTTCCATAAAAATTGTTTAAAGTGAAGAGCAGTGTGTAATAAATGGTTTAGTCAGATGATCAGGAAAATGCTGTATTTGAAATGGTGCTCATTGTAATAGAGAGGCACATTTATTATATCATATCAGTGAATACTATTGCACTATGCTACTGAAGGTGTTATTATCATTGTACTAAAATTAATCACTTTCCATGGCACAGTTTTCAATAATTAATCCAATTCTCTCTAATCAATCCATAATTCCAATTCTGATCAAGCAGCTCTGCTGTAGAGCAAAGACCATCCGTATCAGTGTCCTGATAAAATCCCTTTTCTGCTGCTGGAGTGTCTCATTTGATTTCAAGTTTATTGCAATTTAGACTGCCCTGCAGCAGTAATTCCCTCATGGCTGGAACCCATTCAGTCAGTCTGGCAGGAACTAGCTCGGGATTACTGTGCCTAATTTTGTGGATATTGAATATTTCCTGCTGTTGAAGCAAAATAAACTGGGGGGGTTCGGGGGGGGCTCAAAACCATTTCAGCTCAAAGACAGAAGATACTGCTGTTACATGACAGTATAAGCCAATAAAGAACTTGGTCAAAATGAAAAAGGAGACTCTGAAAACCAAAAAGTAGCCCCAGAAAATAGAAAAGTAGGCCTCAAGAAAATCTCACAAAAGCCCTTGAGTAAAAATGCATTTTAACTCCTGGCCATGGTCATTTAGGGATCAATTATCTGACTGACTGTGAGAGCAGCTAGCATTTCTGGTCAAGTTTCTGTAATGACCCCAGTTATGAATAAGTTATGAGGCCACCTCAAGGCCTGGAATGGTGGGTGGGTTGAATTGCAGGTATGGACAATCAGTAAGTTGGTAGTGGCTGGAGTGTTGGAATGCCTGGGTGAAAACTTCAATGGAAGATGGGGCAAGATGGCTGAAGAGACCAACAGGTATTTCTTTAGTTCCAGAACTCTCATTAGAGCAGTCTGCAAGAGCTTCTCTTGCAATGGTGAATTCCTGGCCCTGGATACCCTCACATTTGCTCTTTGCATTATTGAATGGTCAGATTGCACCTTATTTTCATGCCTTTCCACCCTCCCATAGTGCAGCTGCCTCCGCTGGGTCACTAGATTCTAAAACTGTGGAGAGGCCTCTGCCACACGATCCAAATTGCGACATCCTTGGAAATTTGCTGCTGATTTCCTATTTGACAAATTTAATGTTGCTTCCTGTCATTGCTGGGTGAGTTGCTGTTTCCCACAAAAGCCAAAGGCAGGGAAAGGACCGGACAGGAATATGCTGGCTAGGCAGCTGGACACATTTTTCTCTGAACTGTCTCACTACCCCACCTCTAAATTCTTTCCAGCCAAAGGACTGGTAAAATTTCCTCCAATGTTTCATTCACTCTAGATAATTGAAGATAAAGGTCTCACAGAATAAGGATTTAAAATATCCTCTCTGTTTCAGCAAGAAAAATGTGAAACATGGGAATGTTATGGGAGAGCAGAAAATCTCTGGGCAGGTGTGAAGTCATCTGCTCCTGAATGAACAGATTTTCCAACTTTAGGGACAGGGTGTTTTATTTATATATAGATAGGAAAACGTAAGGGATAGTAGATAATATAGCCTCTCTAGCCTGCTCTGCCATTCAATACGGTAATGGCTTTTCCAGAAATGTTGGCGAATGCAAGATGCAGTGAGAGGGGAGAACTAAAGGAGATCAATATTAGTAGACAAATGGCACTGGAAAAATTGATGTGATTGAAGGTGAATAACTCCCTAGTACCTGATAATCTACATCCCAGAGTACTTAAGGAAGTGGCTCTAGAAATAGTGGTTGCATTGGTGGTCATCTTCCGGAATTCTATAGACTCTGGAACAGCCCTTACAAATTAAAAGGTAGCCCATGTCACTCCAATATTCAAAAAGGGAGATGTAGAGAAAACAGGGAATTATAGACCAGTAAGCCCACGTCGATGGTGGGGAAAATTCTTGAATCATTTATCAAGAACTTTATAGCAGAGCATTTAGAAAGCACTGGCAGGATCAGACAGAGTCAGCATGGATTTATGAAGGGGAAATCGTGCTTGACAATCAAATGGAATTCTTTGAAGGTGTAATCAGTAGAGTTGATAAAGGGGAGCCAATTGATGTGGAAAATTTGGACTTTCAGAAAGCATTTGACAAAGTCCCACATAACAGATTATCATGCAAGATTAAAGCACATGGGATTGGGGGAAGTGTATTGAGATGGATAGAAAACTGGTTGGCAGAGAGGAAACAAAAAGTAGGAATTAATGAATCCTTTTCAAATTGGCAGGCAGTAACTAGTGGGGTGCCACAGGGATTGATGCTGGGACCCCAGCAGTTCACAATATATATTAGTGATTTGGATGAAGAAACAAAATGTAACATCTCAAAGTTTGCAGATGATACCAAGTTGGATGGGGTGGTGAACTGTGACAAGGATGCAGAGATCCTTCAGAATGATCTGTTGAGGGCAGGTGAGGGCAGCAGAGCGACAATGGTGATTGGCGGTTGCAGGTCATATTTGCATATGTGCAACCAGAAGGTGGTTTGTGGAGGAGCTGCTGTGAAGGGGTAGTTAAACCCCAAAGCCTACTGCGATGCTTCCCTCCCTCCCTACCTCCTCCTCTAACCCAAAAAAAGTTGGCAGGAGGAGCACAAGCAAGGGAAAGGTGAGTTGAGATTCTTTTATCCTTTAACCTATATAGAGGGCAATGTGGCAGCTAGTCCAATGGCATGCTCCTCCTGCCAGATGTGGGCAATTAGGGAGTGATCTAATCTCCCTGATAATTTCAACTGCAGGAAGTGTGTCCAGTTACAGCTTCTCACAGGCTTCATTGTTTGGCAGGTGGATGTACTACAGAGCATACAGGAGGCAGAGAGTGTGATGGATACTAGTTACAGGGAGGTTGTCACACCACAGGTTCAGACAGGTAGATGGATGACTGCCAGGAGAGGCAGGCAGGTAGTGCAGGAATCTCCTGTGCCTGTTCCCCTTTCAAACAGGTATACCATTTTGGATACTGTTGAGGGGGATAGCCTGTCAGGGGGAGATACCAGCAGCAGCCTGACCTGTGACACCACAGCTGGTTCTGCTGTGGGACAGGGTCAGGCAAAGAGCAAACAAGCAGTAGTAATAGGGGACTCGCAAGTTAGATTCACAGACAGGCATTTCTGTGGCACAATCGAGACTCCAGGGTGGTGTGTTGCCTTCCTGATGCCAGGGTCAAGGACATCTCTGAGCGATTGCAAGACATTCTTAAGAGGGAAGGAGAGCAGTCAGAAGTCGTTGTACAGATTGGCACCAATGACGTAAGTAGGAAAGGGGATGAGATCCTGAAATGTGAATGTAGAGAGTTAGGCAGGAGGCCTAAAGAGCAGGACCTCGAAGATAGTAGTTTCAAGATTACTACCACTGCCATGTGCTGGTGAGTGTAAGAATAGGAGGATTAGGGAAATGAATGCCTGGCTTGAGAGCTGGTGCAGGGGGCAGGGATTTAGATTTTTGGATCATTGGGATCTTTTCTGGGGAAGGGCTGACCTAGTCAAGAGAGGTGGGTTACACCTAAACTGCAGGGGGACTAACATCCTGGCAGGGAGATTTGCTAGAGATTGGGAGAGTTTAAACTAGTTTGGCTGGGGAATGGGATCCAAAGCAGTAGGGAGACAGAAGAGAAGTTTGAGGACAGCGCAGAAGTTAAAAAGTACATTAATTAGTAAAGGCAGTGTCAGTAATTCTAGTACCAGACAGATCAGGCAAAAGCAAGACAGAGAGCAAGGGAAGTCCAGATTAAATTGCATTTATTTCAATGCAAGAGGCCTAACAGGCAAGGCAGATGAACTCGGCATTGATGGGTAAGTGGGACTGGGATATTATAGCAATTACTAAAACATGGCTAAGGGAGGGACAGGACTGGCAGCTCAATGTTCCAGGGTACAGATGCTGTAGGAAAGATAGAACAGGAGGTAAGAGAGGAGGGGGAGTTGCACTTTTGATTAGGGAAAGCATCACGGCCGTACTGAGGGGATATATCCGAGGGTTCGGCCACTAAGTCTATATGGGTAGAACTGAGAAATAAGAAGAGGGAAATCACTTTGATAGGGTTGTACTACAGTTCCCCAAATAGTCAGCAGGAAATTGAGAAGCTAATATGTAAGGAGATTACAGATAGCTCCAAGAAAAATAGGGTGGTAATAGGTGGAGATTTTAACTTGCCCAACATTGACTGGGACAGCCATAGTATTAGAGGGTTGGATGGAGAGCAATTTGTTGAATGTATTCAGGAGGAATTTTTCATTCAGTATGTGGATGGCTTGAATGGAGAGGGGGCAAAACTTGACCTCTTCTTGGGAAATAAGGAAGGGCAGGTGACAAAAGTGTTAGTGAGGGATCACTTTGGGGCCAGTGACCATAATTCTGTTAGTTTTAAGATAACTATGGAGAATGATAGGTCTGGCTCAAAAGATAAAATGCTAAATTGGGGCAAGGCCAATTTTGATGGTATCAGGCAGGAACTTTCAAAAGTTAATTGGGGGAGCCTGTGGGAAGGAAAAGGGACATCTGATATGTGGCACGCTTTCAAAAGTGTGTTAACCAGCATTCAGGGTAAACACATTCCTCTTAGAGTGAAGGGCAAAGCTGGCAGAAGTAGGGAACCCTGGATGACTCGGGATATTGAGGCCCTGGTCAAGAAGAGGAGACACGTGACATGCATAGGCAGCTGGGATCAAGTGAATCCCTTGAAGAGTATAGTGGGTGTAGGAGTAGAGTTAAGAGAGAAATCAGGAGGGCTAAAAGGGGACACGAAATTGTTTTGGCAGATAAGACAAAGGAGAATCCAAAGAGCTTCTACAAATACATAAAGGGCAAATAAGGAACAAGGGAGAGATTCGGGCCTCTTAAGGATCAACAGGTCATCTATGGGCAGATCCACAAGAGATGGGTGAGATTCTGAATGAATATTTCTCATCAGTATTTACTGTTGAGAAAAGCATGGATGTTGGGGAACTTGCGGAAATAAATAATGAGGTCTTGAGGAATATACATATTACAGAGGAGGAGATGCTGGAAGTCTTAAAGCGCATCAAGGTAGATAAATCCCCGGGCCCTGATGAGGTGTATCCCAGGACATTGTGGGAGACTAGGGAGGAAATTGCGGGTCCCCTAGCCAAGATATTTGAACCATCAGTGCAGCTGATGTTGTCTATATGGACTTTAGCAAGGCCTTTGACAAGGTACCACATGGTAGATTGTTGTATAATCTCATGGGATCCAGGGTGAGGTATCTAAATGGATACAAAATTGGCTTCTTGACAGAAGCCAGAGGTTGGTTGTAGAGGGTTGTTTTTCAAACTGGAGGCCTGTGACCAGCGGTGTGCCTCAGGGATCAGTACTGGGCCTACTGTTATTTGTCATTTATGTTAATGATTTGGCTGACAATATAGGGGGCATGGTTAGTAAGTTCACAGACGACACTAAGATTGGTGGCATAGTGGACAGTGAAGAAATTTATCTCCAATTGCAATGGGATCCAGATCAATTGGGCCAGTGGGCTGACGAATGGCAGATGGAGTTTAATTTAGACAAATGTGAGGTGATGCATTTTGACAGATTGAACCAGGGCAGGATTTACTCAGTTAATGGCAGGGCGTTGGGCAGAGTTACAGAACAAAGAGATCTAGGGATACATGTTCATAGCTCCTTGAAAGTGGCGTTATAGGTGGACAGAGTGGTGAAGAAGGCATTCTGCATGCTTGGTTTCATCGGTCAGAACATTGAATGCAGGAGTTGGGATGTCTTGTTGAAGTTGTACAAGACATTGCTAAGGCCTCACTTGGAATACTGTGTGCAATTCTGGTCACCCTATTATAGAAAAGATATTATTAAACTAGAAAGAGTGCAGAAAAGATTTACTAGGATGCTGCCAGGACTTGATGGATTGAATTATAAGGAGCGGTTGAATAGACTGGGACTTCTTTCTCTGGAGCGTAGGAGGCTGAGGGGTGACCTTATTAGAGGCCTATAAAATAATGAAAGGGCATAGATCAGCTAAATAGTCAATATCTTTTGCCAAAGGTAGAGGAGTCTAAAACTAGAGGGCAGAGGTTTAAGTTGAGAGGGGAGAGATACAAAAGTGTCCAGAGGGGCAATTTTTTCACACAGAGGGTGTGGTGTCTGGAATAAACTGCCACAGGTAGTAGTAGAGGTGGGTACAATTTTGTCTTTTAAAATGCATTTAGATAGTTACGTGAGTATGATGAGCATCAAGGGATATGGGCCAAATGTGGGCAATTGGCATTAGCTTAGGGATTTTTTAAAAAAAGGGCAGCATGGACAACTTGGGCTGAAGGGCCTGTTTCCATGCTGTAAACCTCTATGACTCTAAGATTCTATCTGGAAAGATTGGGTGATTGGGCAAATCAATGGCAGATGTAGTATAATTTGGATGAATGTGAGGTTATTCACTTCGGAAACAAAAAGAAGGTAGATGATTACCTGAATGGCTATAAATTGGGAGAGAGGAGTGTGCAGCGGGACCTGGGTGCGCTTGTGCACTAGTCGCTAAAGCTAAGCATGCAGGTGCAGCAGGCAGTAAAGAAGGCAAATGGTATGTTGACCATCATTGCAAGGGATTTCGAGAACAGGAGCAGAGATGTGTTGCAATTACATAGGGCTTTGATGAGGCCACAACTAGAGTATTATGTGCAGTTTTGGTCTCCTTTTCTGATTAAGGATGTTCTTGTCTTAAGGGAGTGCAGCGAAGATTTACTAGGCTGATCCCGGAATGGCAGGACTGATGTATGAGGCGAGATTGACGAGGTTAAGATTGTTTTCGCTGGAGTTCAGACAAATGAGGGGGGAATCTCATAAAGACTTACAAAATTCTAACAGGGACTAGACAGGGTAGATGCAGGGAGGATGTTCCCAATGGTGGGTGTGCCCAGAACTTGGGGTCACAGTCTGAGGATTTGGTTTAGACCCTTTAAGACGGAGATGAGGAGACATTTCTTCACCCAAAGAGAGGTGAGCCTGTGGAATTCATTACCACAGGAAGTAGTTGATGCCAAAACATTAAATGTATTCAAGAGATGTCTGGATATAGCACTTGGGGCAAATGGGATCAAAGGTTATGGGAAGAAAGCAGGATTAGGCTATTGAGTTGGACAACCAGCCATGATCATGATGAATGGTGGAGCAGGCTCAAAGGGCTGAATGGCCTTCTCCCACTCCTATTTTCTATGTTTCTTCTATCTCAACAGCTTCCATATCCCCCTTATCCCTCACCCTGAGTTTATTAATATACTAGAGGAATTACATTCTTCATCATTTTAGAATCATAGAAAAACTGCAGCACAAACAGGCCCTTTGTGCCGATCGTATCTCTACCTACTGGGCTTACCTATAACCCACAATCCTATTAAGTCCCATGTACTCATCCAGAAGTCTCTTAAAAGACCCTATTGAATTTGCCCCCACCACACTGACGGCAGCTGATTCCACTCACCCATCACTCTCTGAGTGAAAAACTTACCCCTGACATCTCCTCTGTATGTACTCCCCAGCACCTTAAACCTGTGTCCTCTTGTGGCAGCCATTTCAGCCCTGGGAAAAAGCCTCTGAGAATCCACCTGATCAATACCTCTCAACGTTCTACACCAACTCAAATCCTTCACTGGATTTGACCCCATTCTGAGCAGTGGTAGCAACTTGACATTCGGTACAACCATGGACACCAAAAAACTTGAATTCATAGAATTATAGAATCCCTACAATGCAGAAGAAAGCCATTTGGCCCATCAAATCTGCACCAACAACAATCCCACCCAGGCCCTACCCCCGTAACCCCTAATATTGCATAAGCGGTTCACAAATACAACATTCCGCATTGTACTGTGCACAAACATCATATAAAATGAGGTTTATATGGACTTCAGCAAGGCGTTCGATAAGGTCTCCCATGCAAGGCTTATTGAGAAAATGAGGGGGCATGGGATCCAAGGGGATGTTGCTTTGTGGATCTAGAACTGGCTTGCCCACAGAAGGCAGGGAGTGGTTGTAGATGGGCCGTTTTCTGCGTAGAGGTCAGTTACCAGTGGAGTGCCCCAGGGAGCCGTTCAAAATCATTGCCCTCTCATCCTTCGTCTCTCCAAGGAGAAAAGACCGAGCTCTCTCAACGTATCCTCATAAGGCATGCCACCCAATCCAGGCAACATCCTTGTAAATCTCCTCTGCACCCTTTCAATGGCTTCCACATACTTCCTGTAATGAGGCGACCAGAACTGAGCACAGTACTCCAAGTGGGATCTGACCAGGGTCTTATACAGCTGCAGCATTATCTCCCGACTCCTAAACTCAATTCCTCAATTGATGAAGGCCAGTACACCATACGCCTTCTTAACCACATCCTCTACCTGCAAAGCCGATTTGAGAGTCCTATGAACCCGGACCCCAAGATCCTTCTGATCTTCCACGCTGCTAAGAGTCATACGCTTAATATTATACTCCTTCGTCTCATTGGACCTGCCAAAATGGACCACTACACATTTATCCGGGTTGAAGTCCAACTGCCACTTCTCCGCCCAGTCTTGCGTCCTGCCTATGTTACGCTGCAACTTCTGAGATCCCTCCAAACTATCCACAACACCTCCGACCTTCGTGTCATCGGCAAACTTACCAACCCATCCCTCCACTTCCTCATCCAGATCATTTATACAAATCACAAACAGCAAGGGTCCCAGAACAGATCCCTGGGGCACTCCACTGGTAACCAACCTCCATGCAGAAAACGACCCATCTACAACCACACCCTGCCTTCTGTGGGCAAGCCAGTTCTGGATCCACAAAGCAACGTCCCCTTGGATCCCATGCCCCCTCATTTTCTCAATAAGCCTTGCATGGGAGACCTTATCGAACGCCTTGCTGAAGTCCATATAAACCTCATTTTATATGATGTTTGTGCACAGTACAATGCGGAATGTTGTATTTGTGAACCGCTTATGCAATATTAGGGGTTACGAGGATAGGACCTGGGTGGGATTGTTGTCGGTGCAGATTTGATGGGCCGAATGGCTTCCTTCTGCATTGTAGGGATTCTATAATTCTGTGAATTCAAGTTTTTTGGTGTCCATGGTTGTACCGAATGTCAAGTTGCTACCACTGCTCAGAATGGGGTCAAATCTGGTGAAGGATTTGAGTTGGTGTAGGAAAGCAAAGTTTCGTTGTTAGCCATATTGCAATTTAAGTATAATATCAGGGGATTTACTCAATGCAATGCGTGTAAGTCATAACTTATCCTGCCTAAACTTCCCAGAGGAAATGGTTCCCCCAGTGTTGGCGAATGATTGAGGGTGATTTAACATGTGATTATTTCTATTATACCCGACTTTGAGAGAATTTGATGCTGGTACAGGGATCCTGAAGAGAATCTGCAGCTTTCTTACAGCCGATAGAGACAGGTACACGTGGGCGAGTACCCAAGAGGAAAGAGAAAAAATTCTCTTCTGAATAGGTCAGCTTTGATTTTGAAGAAGAAACTACGTGCAGTAAATGCTGGACATGCTCAGCGAGTCAAAGAACACGTGTGGAGAGAGGAACAGAGTTAGCGTTTCATCTGAAAGGTCGTGGAGCTGAAACATTTTCTCTCTCCACATGACAAAATAGAAATCTTCTGGAATGTTCCCTTTTGTTCTTTCCACAGTAGAAATCTCAATTCTGTTGGATGTGGGAACATGTCTACAGAGACCTAGGAATGGTCCAGGCACAGGTGGGGGGGAGGGAGGTGGGGGGGGGAGGGAGGGCGGGGGGCGGGGGTGGTGGGGAGGTGGTCAGAAACGTTCTATAGATGAGACCAACAATCCCACTGAAGGTCTCAGCTTCAATTAGGATCTGCACTAGATGATTTAGGAGCTGAGAGAGAGGAATTTGTTACAAGGTGGCAGAGCATGAAGAAAAGGGGACATGTCCTCTCTCTCTCTCTCCACAGTTTGATGGCAGGAGTGTTCTAGCACTTAATCCTGGAGACTCTAGAACAACAGGAACAGCACAAGACATTTGCTCTAATATGTGAGCCTACCCTCATTCAGTTTCAGACTCCAATTCTCCCCACATTACCACCCCACCTGGAAATGTCTTCTTATAATATTTACTGAAGGATCAATAATTCCAGATGTTCACACCTTACAGCGATGATGTCGACATAATTAGTTACCTTTATTTCATATGTGCTGGTTTTCACTGTTAACTTGCATCACTCAACACCCTCACTTCAATCAGCTGAGCAGTGTGATGTTGCAAACATCCTCCTGAATTTGCCTGGGGATAAGGAATTCAATTCTGGCTTTTTGTATCACCAGCAATACACAAAAGACAAATTACCTGTTCCTCTTTAAAGTATTGATATGGAAACTTTTGCATCCACAGGTGAGGGCAGATAAGGTAACAATTTAAAAATCTCATCTGAAAGATTGATCTTCTGACAGTGCAGCACTCCCTCAGCACTGACCCTCTGACAGTGCGGCACTCCCTCAGCACTGACCTTCTGACAGTGTTGCACTCCCTCAGCACTGACCCTCTGACAGTGCGGCACTCCCTCAGCACTGACCTTCTGACAGTGTGGCACTCCCTCACCACTGACCCTCTGACAGTGCGGCACTCCCTGGCCACTGACCCTCTGACAGTGCGGCACTCCGTCAGCACTGACCTTCTGACAGTGCGGCACTCCGTCGCCACTGACCTTCTGACAGTGCAGCGCTCCCTCAGTGCTGTACAGGGAGTATCAGCTTGGAATATGGGCTCCCATGTGTGCAGTGCAACTTGAGGCTATGATCCTTTGACTGCGATGAGAAGGTCGAACTACAGAAAATTAGAAAAATGCCAATTTTGCAATCGAGAGACTGATTTTAGTCCTTCTGATCTGAGTATTAAGAATTTCCTGGGTGGAGTAAAATGAAAATTGCAGCCATGTTTGATAGATGGATATCACACAGCAAGAGGCCATTCAGCCCATTATTTCCATGCTGAGACTATTCTTACAAAGCCAACTGGATTCAGACAGAAGGAAGGTGCAAGTGAACCCATCACTGAGGTTAGATTTTGCTTTTTTGCTATTAGCACAGACTCACAAGGTCAAAAAATAAATTGTCTTCAAAGCAGCTCTTTATTTTAAGTAATATTCTTTAGTGTGAATAGTAGCTGGCTGAGTGTTATGGGTGTGATCTATTTCTGTTCATTTATTTGCATATTATGCAGCCGTGTGTGGCTTTAAGTGTGATCTGTGATGACAGATAAGCACTTTTTTAAACCATTTCCAGTAATTTAAAAAAAACCCCATCAACTTCCTCCAAGTCACGTGAAATGAAAATTATGCAACTGGTCAGGTAAGTGGCTGAGTGGCCAATAACCTACTCTTGAACCTTTATCACAAAATAGTAATTTGCCACACTGACTAGGGGAGGCTGAAGCATCTCCACTCCTGTCCATGAGATAAGGCCACAGTCTCAACAGCAGAAGCCCAGGATAACATAGGTTTTTTCCCTGATGGGAGGCATAAGTAATTGGAAATGCATCAGCCCACACACTCCCACAAATATCTGTAGTGGTTTTTGAGAGCTGATTTGTGAAGGCTTTAAGGCACTCCTGCTTCCAAACTGTATAAGATGTCGACAGTACCTCAAGCTCAGGCTCCAGACCCAGGCTCCAGGTTCAAATTCCATGGCCTACTCTCAGGTCCACACCTAGCAACAACTCTCGGACAAGCTATCTACATTTCCTGAAGCCAGCTGCAGAAACCTCTGGCTAAATTATCGCATCTTCCAAGCCGTCAGTCTGAGTAAATCGCATAAACCCAATGATGAAGAAAACACTTCCTGGAATTAAACATCAGAAGTGAAGTTAACGCTGGGGTCGGTGAGTGGATTCCACACTACATCACCAGAAAAGTTATGAGGCCAAAGTCAGAGCTGAATAGAAAAGCTCAGGAGTTTGACTGAGCCCTGGGTGTGTTAAACCCATCAGTGAATTTTTCAGTGATTTCTCTCCTGTTCTCAGCTGTCTTCTGGTCACATGGAATGTTTACGGGACCTTTCATTTTCCCATATTTATATCACCTTTTGAATGTATGGGCAAAATCACAATGTCAACTCTACTGCCTGACCTTCATACCGTACACTGTTAACCTGAAACGGCAGATATTCCTCTTCCAGCTAATTTAACTGAAAGATTTGCATTCCTAAACCCCACCTCAGGACACCCCTAAGCACTTCACAACCAGTGGAGTATTTCTGAAACGTAATCACTGTTAGAATGTAGAAAACAAAGCTGCCCATTTCTTCACAGCAAGCTCCCACAAATAGCAATGTGGTCATGAGCAGACTATTGGTTTTAATGATGTTTGTTGAGAGATAAATATTAAGGAGAACTTCCTTATTCTCTACTCAGTGATGTCATGGGATCTTTCTTGAGACAGACGGGGCCTTCATTTAATGCTTTATCTGAAATGTTCCACTTTCAACTGACATCGTATTGTATCATCTCACACAGATAGGGCAGATCTTATTAATCTTGTCTCCTCCCCCTCCCCATCCTTGTATGCCATCCCTCGTTTGCAATTGGCGAGTGTGGTGGCTCTATCATATCCTCAAACAAAAATCAAACAATGAATCCCTGTACTGACAAACTAGCCTGCGAGTTGAAAGTTATTAATGATTTTATAAACTTAGATAATAAACTTTGCTGCTTGGAGAGAATGAGCTCTTAAGTGAGCAATCAGGGTCACACACCACACTTTGGCAAATAACATTTCACAGACATTGTGGCTTTGCCAATAGGTGCCATATTCAAGATGGCTAAATAATTAGGAAAGTCTTTCAGGCCATCTTAATTTATTCATCCTGAATAATCCGACATTTCCCCCATTTCGGATTCAAATCACTTCTTCAATAATTTCAGTGTTTGGATCTTAATTCTATTTGGGAAGCCATTCCATGTTTCAATCACTTTGTGACTGATTCAGACCCCTCTCACCCTTATATTTACCTCTTACCTATATGAATATCTGTTTCTCTGACATACTCCCTCCACTATAGACCTAAGCATTAATCTTTAATGCTATCATTACCACTTCATTTGTCTTGTGTTCCATGATATCTTTATCATTTAATTTCTCCTGCCCTCCATCCCTGACCTTCTTGTTTGCTCCTCCTGCCCCTCCCCTCTTTTTACAACAGCATAAAATCCATCACATTCCTACCTCTCCAGGTCTAAAGAAGAGTCATATGGACTCAAAATGTTATCTCTGTTTCTCTCTCCACAAAGGCAGCCAGACCTGTTGAGTTTATGCAGCATTTCCTGTTTTATTTATTATCCAATTAATACCACTCCCTCTGCTCTGTCCCCATAGAACTGCAAGTTTCTCCTTTTCAAATATATTTCCCTTTTTAGAAGAAGCTGAGAGCCATGAAAAATGTCCTTGAGGATTACATAAGAACATAAGAACATAAGAAATAGGAGCAGGAGTAGGCCATCTAGCCCTTCGAGCCTGCCCCGCCATTCAATAAGATCATGGCTGATCTGTCGTGGCTCAGTTCCACTTTCCCGCCCTCTCCCCATAACCCTTAATCCCTTCTCTTATCAAAAACCCATCAACCCGCTTCTTAAAAATATTTAGCGAGGCAGCCTCCACCACTTCAACGGGCAGAGAATTCCAGAGATTCACCACCCTTTGAGTGAAGAAGTTCCTCCTCAACTCCGTTCTAAACCGCCTCCCCTTTATCTTGAGGCTGTGCCCCCTAGTCCTACTGTCTTTTTTGAGCGGGAAGAGTCTCTCCACCTCTATCCTATCCATCCCATTCATCATCTTATACGTCTCAATGAGATCTCCCCTCATTCTTCTAAACTCTAACGAGTACAAGCCTAGTTTATTCAGCCTCTCCTCATAGCTCAATCCCCTCAACTCCGGTATCAGCCTAGTAAACCTCCTCTGCACTCCCTCCAGGGCCAAAATATCCTTGCGCAGGTGCGGCGCCCAAAACTGCACACAGTACTCCAGCTGCGGCCTCACCAATGCCCTATACAGCTGCAGCAAGACCTCCCTACTTTTATATTCAATCCCCCTCGCTATGAAGGCCAGCATCCCATTCGCCTTCCTGACCACCTGCTGCACCTGCAAGCTGGGTTTTTGCGATTCATGCACAAGGACCCCGAGGTCCCTCTGCACCGTCGCCTGCTGCAGTTTTTCGCCACGTAAGTAATAGTCCTTCCTACCATTCTTCCTACCAAAGTGGACCACCTCACACTTGCCAACATTAAATTCCATTTGCCATTTCCTGGCCCATTCGCCCAGCCTATCTAGATCCTTCTGCAGACTCTCCACACCCTCCGCACAATTTGCCGTTCCCCCAATCTTGGTGTCATCAGCAAATTTCGACACCCTGCACTCGGTTCCCTCCTCCAGATCATCTATATAAATGGTAAATAGCTGAGGCCCCAGCACCGACCCCTGGGGCACCCCACTAGTCACCATCCGCCAATCCGAATAGCACCCATTGACCCCCACTCTCTGCCTCCTATTTGACAACCAATCCTCTATCCACTCTAACACCCTACCCCCAACTCCATGTCCCCTGACCTTCTGCAATAACCTCTTGTGAGGTACCTTGTCAAACGCCTTCTGAAAATCCAGAAAGACCACATCCACCGGCTCTCCTCTATCCACTGCCCTAGACACATCCTCATAGAACTCCAGTAAATTTGTCAGACACGACTTCCCTTTAATGAAACCGTGTTGCGTCCGCCCTATCAAGCAATTCCCTTCAAGATGCCTCGCAATTTCCTGCTTAATGATGGATTCTAACATTTTACCTACCACAGACGTTAAACTAACCGGCCTATAATTCCCCGCCTTTTGCCTGGCACCCTTCTTAAACAACGGCGTAACATTAGCCGTTTTCCAATCTTCCGGCACTTCCCCGGAATCCAGCGACGTCTGGAAAATAACCACCAAGGCATCCACTATCACCTCCGCCATTTCTTTCAGAACCCTCGGATGCATTCCATCCGGTCCTGGGGACTTGTCCACAATCAGCCCCTCCAGTCTGTCGAGCACCACCTCTCTAGTAACAGTAATGTCATTGAGACCCTCCATTCCTACCACCTTTCCATCGCTAACACCCGGCAAATTATTCACGTCCTCCTCCGTGAAGACAGAAACAAAAAAGTTATTCAAGACCTTCGCCATATCCCCATCCCCTACCACTAGCTCCCCTTTCTCATCCTCTAAAGGACCAACGTTCACCCTAGCCAGCCTCTTCCTTTTTATATATTTATAAAAACTCTTGCTATCCTTTTTTATATTAAGTGCTAGCCCAGCCTCATAGCTTCTCCTACCCTCCTTTATCAACTTCTTTGTCAATCTTTGTTGACATTTAAACCTTTCCCAATCCTCTTCTCACCCACTGCTCTTAGCTACTCTAAATTCCTCCGCTTTTAATTTAACACTTTCCTTCACCTCCTTCGTTATCCACGGCTTATTACCTCTCTTCCTACTGTCCTTTTTAACCATCGGAATAAATTTCTGCTGAGCACCAAGAAAGATCTCCTTAAAGATCCTCCACTGCTCCTCAGCAGACCTACCTTCCAACACATTCCCCCAGTCCACATTCGCCAATTCTTCTCTCATCCTACCATACTCCCCTCTATTCAAACAAAGGACGCGTGTCCGGGAACCCACTTTCTCCTCCTCCATCTGCACCAGAAACTCCACCATACAATGATCACTCTCTCCAAGAGGATCCTTCACCACAAGGTCCCTAATTCTACCCGCCTCATTACATAGCACCAGATCCAAGATAGCTTGCTCCCTCGTCGGCTCCAACACACACTGTTCAAGGAAATTATCCCGGCAGCATTCCAAGAACTCCTCCTCGAGCCCACCTCGTCCAACATGGGTCGACCAATCAATATGCAGATTGAAATCTCCCATAACTACTGCCGTCCCATTCCTGCACGCCGCACTTATTTGCGTGTTAACAGCCCGCCCCACCTCCAGATCATTATTCGGGGGCCTATAGACGACACCCACCAGCGTCTTCCTCCCTTTTTTTGCTCTATGTTATGTGATTGTTGTAAATTTATTGGCATTTATGCTAGTTAGTGCTTAGCTTCTGGTAACCATAGTAACACAAGTGAGTTACCTTCATTAGACAACAATCAGCATTGGTCTGTGTAACAAATATGGATTTTTGATTGTTTTGAGCACTGAATGTTTAGTTTAGTCATTGTTGCAATGTAGGAAATTACATATAAAGGATCAAAGCAAGTTTGCTTCCTTTGCGTTCCATTTGATCCTGAACTGGATTCTGACCCAAAATTTGTTCAATCACTAAGACACCTACTTCCCCCTCTGTAACATCGCCTGACTTCATCCCACCTCAGCTCATCAGCTGCTCAAATCCTCAGCCATGCCTTTTGCGAACTACTGGTCTGGTTTTTCCAATGCTATTCTTGCCACATTCAATCTTCCACCATTCTTAAACTTGGGCTCACCCTAACTTCTGATACCCGCACTAACTGGTGTTAGCCCTGTGTTCACTGATCTACATTGGCTCTCAGCCCCCAGTATCATCAAGGTAAGGTCCCTTTAGTGACCTGCCCTTGCATATCTCTGCAGTCCTCCTCCAGCTCTACAAAATGAAAATCAAAAAGAGTCTCAACTATCCCTCAGTCATGTTCACTGATGTCATAATGTTCCTGTAAGGAAATATTAACCAAAATCCTTTGAAACATTAGAAAAACCAATTGTAATGGATGCTGGAAATATAAAATAAAAACAGAAAATATTGGAAATACTCAGAAGATCTATAGAGGGAGAAACAGAGTTAATGTTTCAGGTCAATCATCTTTGTTATGATCCTTCGCTCGACCCCTAGCTTTTGGCAGGATCCAGTTTGCAACCAATGATGTTTTGTTTGAAGAACACAAAGGTTGATGCTTAAGACACTTGCTCATTGAAAAAACAAACAAGATTCACATGTTTTGAACAAGCAAAAAATAAACTTTACCATACAAGATCAGAAACAGAAAACAATTTACAATATGAATGTTACAATCTGGTGTTCGGGGTTAATATGAGGTGCACGTGAGTTGACATGAAACCTGGTCAACGCACCACACTGCACAATAAATGTCAAATGCAACAAAGATAGAATCCATGGATTTCTCAACAACCCACTCAGACCTCTGTAAAGCTGTCAGTCAACCAATCTCACTGAAACTCCATCTCTCTCATAAGGGATTCCAACCTTTATCTTTGAAAATCTAACCTGGAAATTCTCTCCAAAAGTCACTTCAATTTGCACAGCCCAACAATAACCCACCTTCCAGAGTTTCAATCTCATCTCCCAAGATTCTGTTCTCCAGGATTCCCAAGTCTGCATTCAAACATCAATTTACAAGCACAACTTCAGCTCTTCAGCAGTGCCAAGCAGAACAGTACTGCTTCAAGGGGGTACCTTTTCCCCAGAAGCCTGCAGCATGGAGTCAACAACCTTCTGCTGCCTACTTGGACATTCAGGGCTTTCCTAAGGTCTTCTTCAATGACCAGACTTAGGTGGCATCAACAATGGCCCATCTCGCAGGGTTTCAATCTTGTTTCCTGAGATTCTGTTCCCCTGGATTCCTGAGTATTCACAAACACCAACTCAGAAGCACAGCTTCAGGTCTTCTTGAGGCTTTCCTCAATTCAGAGGCATTCATGGGATATATGACTCCAAAACAGGCCATTTGTCCCCATGCTGATGTTTATGCTCCACCTGAAGCTTCTTCCATCTTTCCTCATCTAAATCTACCACCAGAACCCTCTATTCCCTTCTCTCTCATCTACTTGACCAGCTCTCCCTTAAATGTATCGATACTATTCACTTCAACCACTTCCTGCGAGAGCAAGTTCCACATTCTTGCCACCCTCTGGGTAAAAGAGTTTCTCCTAAATTCCCGACTTGATGTCTTGCTGACTATCTCATATTGGTGACCTCCAAGTATGCCCTTCCCCACAAAAGGAAACATTCTCTCTGGATCCGTTCTGTTAAAACCTTTAGTGAATAATAAAAAAAAGCTGTAACAATAAAGACTTGAAAGAAGAGCCCATTCATTATGCTCAGTCATTCAAGTGGCTGTCAGTAATGTTGGAGTTTAGGACCTGGTTCAAGTCATATACTGGGCTAGTTTGTATCTGACTTCAACAAAATGGAAAATTTAAAATTGCACCTAATTTCCAGTTATTGATTAAAGGGGTGGGATTAATACATGGGTTGGATTTTAAATCATCTGTGAAATAAATAAACTTCATGACAGTATATATTAGATACAGTTTTGCTCATTCAAATAATAAATGTCACAAACATGCACAAAGATGTGTGGGTTAGGTAGATTGGCCATGCTAAATTGCCTCTTAGTTCAGGGGGTCTAGCTAGGGTAAATGCATGGGGTTATGGGGATAGGCCTGGGTGGAATTATGGTCAATGCAGACTCGATAGGCCAATTGGCCTCCTTCTGCACTGTAGGATTCTATGAAACATTGTGAAGTTTCTTCACTCAATCAAGAACCTGTTGAATGCCTAAACACTGATATTTCATCTCAAGACTCTTTCCTGAATTAACTGCTGTAGTGGTGTAGAAACATAGAAAAACTACAGCACAAACAGGCCCTTCGGCCCAAAAGTTGCACCGATGATATCCCTACCTACTAGGCTTACCTATAACCCTCAATTCTATTAAATCCCGTGTACCCATCCAGAAGTCTCTTAAAGACCCTAACGAATTTGCCTCCACCACCACCGACGGCAGCCAATTCCACTCACCCACCACCCTCTGAGTGAAAAACTTACCCCTGATATCTCCTCTGTACCGACTCCCCAGCACCTTAAACCTGTGTCCTCTCGTAGCAACTATTTCAGCCCTGGGAAAATGCCTCTGAGAATTCACCCAATCTATACCTCTCAACGTCTTATACACTTCTATCAGGTCACCTCTCATCCTTCGTCTCTCTAAGGAGAAAAGACCAAGTTCCCTCAACCTATCCTCATAAGGCATGCCACCCAATCCAGGCAACATCCTTGTAAATCTCCTCTGCACCCTTTCAATAGCTTCCACATCTCTCCTGTAATGAGGTGACCAGAACTGAGCACAGTACTCCAAGTGGGGTCTGACCAGGGTCTTATAAAGCTGCAGCATTATCTCCCAACTCCTAACTCAATCCCTTGATTGATGATGGCCAGTACACCATACGTCTTCTTAACCACGTTCTCTACCTGCAAGGCCAATTTAAGAGTTCTATGGACCCAGACCCCAAGGTCCTTCTGATCCTCTACACTGCTAAGAGTCTTACCCTTGATGTTATACTCCTTCACCCCATTTGACCTGCCAAAATGGAGCACTACACATTTATCCGGGTTGAAGTCCATCTGCCACTTCTCCGCCCAGCCTTGCATCCTATCTATGTTACGCTGCAACTTCTGACATCCCTCCAAACTATCCACAACACCACCGACCTTCATGTTGTCAGCAAACATACCAACCTATCCCTCCACTTCCTCATTCAGGTCATTTATGAAAATGACAAACAGCAAGGGTCCCAGAACAGATCACTGGGGCACTCCACTGGCGACCGACCTCCATGCAGAAAAAGACCCATCTACAACCACTCTCTGCCTTCTGCAGGCAAGCCAGTTCTGGATCCACAAGGCAACAGCCCCTTGGATCCCATGCCCTCTCACTTTCTCAAGAAGTCTTGCGTGGGGGACCTTATTGAACACCTTGCTGAAGTCCGTATAAATCACATCTACCACTCCTCCTTCATCAATGTATTTAGTCACATTTTCAAAGAACTCAACCAGGCTCATAAGGCACGATCTGCCTTTGACAAAGCCATGCTGACTACTATTGAGCATAGTAAACTCCTCTAAATGTTCATAAATCCTGTCCCTCAGAATCCTCTCCATCAACTTACCAGCCACTGAGGTTAGACTCACCGGTCGGTAATTTCCTGGGCTATCCCTATTCCCTTTCTTGAATATAGGAACCACATTTGCAATCCTCCAATCCTCCGGAACCTCTCCCGTCTCGATCGATGATGCAAAGATCTTTGCCAGAGGTTCTGCAATCTCTTCCCTGGTCTCCCACAGTAACCTGGGGTACATCCCATCCGGTCCCGGCAATTTATCTATCTTGATGCTATTCAAAATTTTCAACACATCCTCTTTCTTAATGTCCACATACTCAATCTTTTCAGTCCACTGCAAGCCTGCAGTACAACTACCCAGATCTTTAAGAACATAAGAACATAAGAAATAGGAGCAGGAGTAGGCCATCCAGCCCTTCGAGCCTGCCCCGCCATTCAATAAGATCATGGCTGATCTGTCGTGGCTCAGTTCCACATTCCCGCCCTCTCACCATAACCCTTAATCCCCTCTCTTATCAAAAACCCATCAACCCGCGTCTTAAAAATATTTAGCGAGGTAGCCTTCACCACTTCAACGGGCAGAGAATTCCAGAGATTCACCACCCTTTGAGTGAAGAAGTTCCTCCTCAACTCCGTTCTAAACCGCCCCCCCCTTAATCTTGAGGCTGTGCCCCCTAGTCCTACTATCCTTTCTGAGCGGGAAGAGTCTCTCCACCTCTATCCTATCCATCCCATTCATCATCTTATACGTCTCAATGAGATCTCCCCTCATTCTTCTAAACTCGAACGAGTACAAGCCTAGTTTATTCAGCCTTTCCTCATGGCTCAACCCCCTCAACTCCGGTATCAGCCTAGTAAACCTCCTCTGCACTCCCTCCAAGGCCAAAATATCCTTGCATAAGTACGGCGCCCAAAACTGCACACAGTACTCCAGCTGCGGCCTCACCAATGCCCGATACAGCCGCAGCAAGACCTCCCTACTTTTATATTCAATCCCCCTCACTATGAAGGCCAGCATCCCATTCGCCTTCCTGACCACCTGCTGCACCTGCAAGCTGGGTTTTTGCGACTCATGCACAAGGACCCCAAGGTTAATCAGCCGTGAATACCGAGGTAAATTATTCATTAAGCACCTCTGCTTTTTCTACCGGTTCTGTATAAACTTTCCCACCTTCACATTTTATAGTCCTTATTCCTTCACAGCTCATCCTTTTACTCTTCACATACTTGTAGAATGCCTTAGGGTTCTCCTTAATCTTACCTGCCAAGGTCTTCTCATGACCCCTTCTGGCTCTCCTAATTTCCTTCTTAAGTTCCTTCCTACAAGCCGGATACTCCTCTAGATCCCTAACATCTCCTAGCTCTCTAAACCTTTTGTACGTTTTACTTTTCTTTTTGACTAGGTTCATTACAACTTTCGTGCACCACAGTTCCCGTAACCTACCAAAACCTCCCTGTCTCATCGGAACATTGTCATGCAGAACTCTAGACAAACATTCCTTGAAAACCTGCCACCTTACTTCGGTACTTTTTCCCGAGATCACCTCCTTCCAATTTACTCGTCTAATTTCCTTCCTGATGGCTTCATATTTCCCCTTTCTACAGATAAACACTTTCCTAACATGCCTGATCCTATCTCTTTCCAATGCTAGTGTAAAGGAGGTAGAGTTATGATCACTATCCCCAAGATGTTCTCCCACTGAGAGATCTGACACCTGTCCAGGTTCATTAGCCAGTACCAGATCGAGTATAGCTTCGCCTCTTGGAGGATTATCCACATACTGTGTCAGGAAACACTCCTGAACACACCTAACAAACTCCTCTCCATCCAAACCCCTTACCCTAGGGATATTCCAATTGATGTTTGGGAAATTAAAGTCTCCATCACGACAACTCTGTTATTACTACATCTCTCCAGGATCTGTTTCCCTATCTGCTCCTCAACATCCCTGTTACTGTTGGGCGGCCTATAGAAAACACCCAGCAAAGTTATCAACCCTTCCCTGTTCCGAACGTCCACCCGCAGAGACTCCGTAGACAATCCCTCCACGGCCTCCACCTTCTCTACAGGCATGACACTATCCCTGATCAACAGTGCCACTCCCCCCACTCTTTTACCTCCCTCCCTGTCCTTTCTGAAACATCTGAAAACCAGCACCTGAAATATCCAGTCCTGTCCCTGAGACATCCAAGTCTCTGTAATGGCCACCACATCACATTTCCAAGCAGCGATCCATGCTCTAAGCTCATCCACTTTATTCACCAACTCCTGGTGTTAAAATAGACACATCTCAAACCTTCAGTCTGAGCGCTCCCCTTCTCCATCACCTGTCTATCCTCCCTCTTACACTGTCTACAATCCTTCGCTATTTGCAAGCTAACCTCCTCACTCCCAGTCACCTCATCTTGATTTCCTCCCCCCAACCTTTCAAGTTTAAAGTCTCCCCAGTAGCCTTAGCAAACGTTCCCGCCAGGACATTGGTCCCCTTGGGATTCAAGTGCCACCCGTCTTTTTTGTACAGGTCACACCTGACCCAAAAGAGGTTCCAATGATCCAAGAACCTGAATCCCTGGTGTGTAAAATTCAACCAAACACAACATCTGTAAAGAGGAATATCTCTTCATCCAATAACTGCAGCGTCTGTGCGTATTAAAAACAACTTTTTCAAGAACCCTTTCAACTGGCTGTCTGAATATTAAAAGTTCCTCAGTCACTTCTTACCTTTCCAGAGTATGAGGCTCTGCCAGGAGTTACCAACTCTGACCTCCCATCTCCAGTGTCCCACCTGCTCAACCAGTCTGTGTTTTCCTCTCTCAGATAGTTTAATCTCAAACAACAAGAACATTTAAACAAAATGAGAAGAGCATTGAATCCTCTTTTAGTCTCTGTATTTTTCTCCTGGGTTTTTGCTCACAGCAATGTCCCCAAGATTAATATTTAATTCCTGGAAACTCCCTGGGAAATCCTGGAGGTTTAGCAACCCTCTATCCTAGAGAATTACAGCTAAAGACCTACCCCAGTACCTTTAAACCACTTCTAAAGAACTTTAATGTTGGTGTTTTCTCTCTGAATTAATACATATAACATCCTGATTTTACTGACAAAACAATGTTGTTATTTCATAATGCTCGTCTTAAATGAGTGGAATTGGAGAAGTGAAATCTATTAATGGGGATGTTGCATTATAGAAGGGGCAGATGATAAATGGAAGCTTCAGTGATTCAATGTTTTAAACTGCACCAGTGCAGAGAATAGTCTCCACTCAACTAATGTCATATTTTTCTGGCAAGCTGTAGTAGGAACAATTAGGAGATTATGTGTCACTAGGAATTGAGCTATCAGGAATATGGTCTGATTAAAAACAATAAAGAAAAGAAAAAGGTCTAATCAAAAATCCCTGAGTTCTGCTAAAGCTGTATTGTTCTCTTCGAGTATCTAATCCCTGCTTTGAATTTTGCTAAAATTTTGGTTTTGAATTGATTCACCATAACATCCTTCACAAGTTAAACTGAGGACAGATGAACAATATACAGGAAAAACAAAAGGTATAAAAGGCACTAATGCACAGTACAAACCAATAAAACAAGGGATTGGGCTGAGGTGAATCAAGGATCAAGGAATTTGCAGGATGAGAGGGATCAGAAGTGAGGGGGATTTATTAAACTTCCAGGAATTGAGATTCTGAAATCGGCTTAAAGGTGGGAGCAATGACTGGTTTTGAGGGGTTTGTAAAGATAGCAGTTTGTATGGAGGGATAATCTAGGGCTTGGAGCTAGAAATGCCACGTCCCTTAATTATATCAATAAATTCTCCCAAGGTCCACCAGCAGGTTCAGTGGCGGGCGGGTGCGAGGACTCAGCAGAAGGTCCGGAAATCGAATTTAGGCTAGTGTGATCTTCCGCTGCTGTATATCTTGGCAGATCAGGAAACCCATGGAGACTAGCATGAAACTCATTTACATCTCACTAGTGGGATGCAGATAGAGGTCTGATCACCCATGTCTGATTCTCCATGGCGCCAGTGAGAAAACACACCAGTTTTGGAACATCATGGTGTTCAGGCTTACCTAAACAATGGCTGGGGCGTTCTATATGTTCATGATAGAGATTGCCAGCAACCCAGAACCCCGCAGCACAGGGTTGGGGCAGCATATACAGGTGGACTTTCCAGATTTGGTGTTCCAGAGTGGGGTCCATTTTCCAACCACAAAATGTTCCAGGAGATCCACCTTCATTTTCAGGAGATCCACCTTTTTCAATAGTGCATCAGTGATGTTGGGCACCCTTTCAATATGACACCCAGACAGGGCACGGACTACGCGCGATCAACTGTGCCCTGCCACAGAATACAACACAAATCACCCGGTTACTTAACTCATGAGGTCAGGGCTGCAAGATCTGGCATGTTTTCCTGTTGGCTTCCACAGCAGGAAACACTCTATGTTCCCATCCCCGCCACAGGACTTTGTCTCAAAATGGGAGAATTCTGCCCATTGTAACTTGGCTCAGTTTGGGGAATGCCAAATTCAGGGGCGGTGATTCAGAAATTCTACAACAGGTTGAATGTCAGAACAATAGCAGATGGAATCAAATTCAGTCAAGTGTAAAGTACTGCCTACAGGAAGACAAAGCAAGTTTCTCCCATACCCCATGAAGGTCAAACCAGCAAGAGAGCAAGGAGTCTTAATAATGACAATACCCAACATGGTAAACTAACCCAGAGCTAGACAACCAGAACCATGGAATACAAATCATTAAAATTTGCAACTAAACTACACTGTGTTCCTAAGATTGCAAATCACATCCTTCTCTAATTCCTATGAAATAAAAGTGAGATTCAAACATGGGAGGGAAAGCAGAGAAATAACATAAGACTGATTGTAGTGTTAAAGGGCAGAACTATGACCAAAGACTGGAGAAATGTGGACTTTTTTGCCTGAAACGGAGGTTTTTTGGGCAATTCCCTTGGAGTACACGATAGTTAAGCAGAATATTACTTTAAATTAAATTATGGGCAAGATAACACAAATTCAGTTGGTTAAAGAACATTCTGAATTTTTTTTTATTAATTCATGGGGCATGGCTGGCCAGCATTTATTGCCTATCTCTAGCTGCCCTTGTTCAAAGGGCAGTTGAGAGTCAACCACATTCCTGTGGCTCTGGAGTCACATGTAGGCCAGATCAAGAAAGGGCAGCAGATTTCTTTCCCTGAAGGACATTAGTAAGCCAGATGGGTTTTTCCAACAATCAACAATGGTTTCATGGTCATCAGCAGATTCTTAATTCCAGATTTTTTTTATTGAATTCAAATTCTATATCTGCCGTGGTGGGATTCAAACCTGGTTCCCCAGAACATTAGCTGAGTTTCTGGATTAATAGTCTAGCAATTATACCACTAGGCTATTGCCTCCTCTCCCACTAAATTACAAAGAATGATCAATTGCAAAGACCATGAGTGGAAGAAAAACTGGAATAATTCTAGAAATTATTTATAATTATAAGATTATAAGATACAAAAGTGTGGGCTCCAGGATCTGGCAGGATGGATGAAATAAAATAAGCCAGAAGACCAAAAGAAGCAAGGTGGATGTGAAAATATGAATGAATTGATTCCACTGACTTATTTTCTAATAAATTCCCAAGCTCAGTGTTGGATAAATGAAGTGAGGTTCTATATTTGCTCCAGAGTCTCACAACATTGTGAGGTAGAGCAATACTCCCAGTAGGAGGGCTCTGTGACAAGTTCTTGCTCAATTTACCCTTGGAGTGCCAAGGGATATGTAGACATGACAGTTAGGGGCTGAGAACAAAAATGATTCCAAGTTCATATTTAAGAAGGTGCAACTTCCAGAAAATAACAGGAATATTGATTTCAATGTGGCTTTACAGGAGGCAATTAACATACAGGAGGCAATGGGCATTCTTTATCCAGGCCCACACAAGACAATCACAAACACTGATTCGTTATTAGGGATTCACAAAGATGCAGCCACAGGATTAGTATCTCCAATACAGAGTTCTGTGCATCAAGAACAAATATCAGGAATTCAAGAACCGAGATCAGTATCTCCAGAGATGCAAGCACAAAGTGGCAAAAACTTGCATTTAGATAGCACCTTTAACATAGTAAAGTATCCCAAGGTACCTGATAAGAGCAATTGTCACACAAAATTTTACCAGGCCGTGCAACTGATATGAGACAGTTGATATACAATTTGTCAAAGAGTTAGATTTTAAAGAGTGTCCAAACGGAGAAGCAAAGGAGAGTCTGTAAGGTTGAGGGACGAACACATAGACGTCATGGGACTTTGGGGCCTGGAGGAGATTATAGAACATAGAAAAACTATAGCTCAAACAGGCACTTCGGCCCACAAGTTGCACCAAACATATCTTTACCTACTAGGCTTACCTATAACTCTCTATCTTACTAAGTCCCATGTAGTCATCCAGAAGTCTCTTTAAAGACCCTATCGAATCTGCCTCCACCACCACCACCGGCAGCCAATTCCAGCACCCACCACCCTCTGAGTGAAAAACTTATCCCTGACATCTCCTCTGTGCCTACTCCCCAGCACCCTATATCTGTGTCCTCTTGTAGCAGCCATTTCAGCCCTGGGAAAAAGCCTCTGAGAATCCACTCGATCAATACCTCTCAACATCTTATACACCTCTATCAGGTCATCTCTCATCCTTCGTCTCTCTGAGGAGAAAAGACCGAGCTCTCTCAATCTATCCTCATAAGGCATGCCACCCAATCCAGGCAACATCCTTGTAAATCTCCTCTGCACCCGTTCAGTGGCTTCCACATCCTTCCTGTAATGAGGTGACCAGAACTGAGCACAGTACTCCAAATGGGGTCTGACCAGGGTCTTATACAGCTGCAGCATTATCTCTCGACTCCTAAACTCAATTCCTCGATTGATGAAGGCCAGTACACCATACGTCTTCTTAACCACATCCTCTACCTGCGAGGCCGATTTGAGAGTCCTATGAACCCGGACCTCAAGATCCTTTTGGTCTTCCACACTGCTAAGAGTCATATCCTTAATATTATATTCCTTCATCCCGCTTGACCTGCCAAAATGAATCACCACACACTTATCCAGGTTGAAGTCTATCTGCCACTTCTCTGCCCAGTCTTGCATCCTATCTACGTCTCGTTGCAACTTCTGACATCCCTCCAAACTATCCACAACACCTCCAACTTTCGTGTCATCGGCAAACTTACCAACCCGTCCCTCCACTTCCTCAACCAGGTCAGTTATAAAAATCACAAACAGCAAGGGTCCCAGAACAGATCCCTGGGGCACTCCACTGGTGACTGACCTCCATGCAAAAAAAGACCCATCTACAACCACTCTTTGCCTTCTGTGGCAAGCCAGTTCTGGATCTACAAAGCAAAGTCCCCTTGGATCCCATGCTCCCTCACTTTCTCAATAGGCCTTGCATGGGGGACCTTATCGAATGCCTTGCTGAAGTCCATATAAACCACATCTACCACTCTTCCTTCGTCAATGTGTTTAGTCACATCTTCAAAAAACTCAACCAGGCTCGTAAGGCATGATGTGCCTTTGACAAAGCCCTGCTGACTATCTTTGATCAAACTACACTTCTCCAAATGTTCATAAATCCTAACTCTCAGGATCTTCTCCATCAACTTACCAACTACTGAGATTAGACTCAACGGTCAATAATTTCCTGGGCTATCTCTACTCCCTTTCTTGAATAGAGGAACCACATTTGCAATCCTCTAATCCTCCGGAACCTCTCCCGCCTCCATCGATGATGCAAAGATCATCGCCAGAGGCTCTGCAATCTCTTCCCTTGCCTTCCGCAGTAACCTGGGATACATCCCATCCAGTCCCGGCGACTTAACAAACTTGATGCTTTTCAAAAGCTCCAACACATCCTCTTTCTTAATGTCCACATACTCAAGCTTTTCAGCCCACCACAAGCCTGCACTACAATCACCAAGATCCTTTTCCACCATGAATGCTGAAATAAAGTATTCATTGAGCATGTCTGCTATTTCTACCGGTCCTATACAAACTTTCCCACCATCACATTTGATTGATCCTATTCCTTCACATCTCATCCTTTTGCTCTTCACATACTTGTAGTACGCCTTGGGGTTTTCCTTAATCTTACCTGCCAAGGCCTTCTCATGACCCTTTCTGGCTCTCCTAATTTCCTTCTTAAGTTCCTTCCTACTAGATCCCTAACATTACCTACCTCCCTTAACCTTTTGTTTTCTTTTTGACTAGATTCATTACAACTTTTGTGCACCACGGTTCCTGTAACCTACCAAAACTTCCCTGTCTCATCGGAACGCTGTTGTGCAGAACTCCAGACAAACATTCCTTGCAAATCTGCCACATTACTTCTGTACCTTTCCCCGAGAAAATCTTCTTCCAATTTATGCCTCTAATTTCCTGCCTGATGGCTTCATAATTCCCCTTACTCCAGATAAACACTTCCCTAGCTTGCCTGATCTTATCTGTCTCCAATGCTAGTGTAAAGGAGATAGAGTTATGATCACTATCCCCAAGATGTTCTCCCACTGAGAGATTGACACTTGCCCAGGTTCATTACCCAATACCAAATCAAGTACAGCCTCTCCTCTTGTAGACTTATCCACATACTGTGTCAGGAGATCCTCCTGAACACACCTAACAAACTCCTCTCCATCCAAACCCCTTACCCTAGGGATATTCCAATCGATATTTGGGAAACTAAAGTCTCCCATCACGACAACTCTGTTATTATTACATCTCTCCAGGATCTGTTTCCCTATCTGCACCTCAACATCCCTGTTTCTATTGGGCGGCCTAAACACCCAGTAAAGTTATTGACCCTTCCTGTTCCAAACTTCCACCCACAGAGTCTCTGTAGACAATCCCTCCATGGCGTCCACCTTCTCTACAGCCATGATATTATCCCTGATCAACAGTGCCACTCCCCCACCTCTTTTGCCTCCCTCCATGTCCCTCCTGAAACATCTGAAACCCTGCACTTGAAGTATCCAGTCCTGTCCCTGAGACATCCAAGTCTCTGTAATGGCCACCACATCACATTTCCAAGCAGCGGTCCACGCTGTAAGCTCATCATTATAGAATTAGGGGAGGGTGAGGTCATGGAGGGATTTTAAACAAGAATTTTAAAATTAAGGTCACGTGCAGTAACCGTAATGATTATTAATAACAAACCTGATCTGATAGAGCATCTGTAATACATAAAAGTAGTGTAACAATTAAAACTTTTCTCAGCATCCATTTATTTGTATTTTTATTGACACAACTTGGGAAAATCTTTGCAAAGTTAATTTTGTTGGCAGCTACTTGTTGGAACTTGTTGCCATAGAAACACTGTATTTTCATTGTTTCAATGTGATACAGCTGGATGGACTTTTCTCTGGCTTGATCCCAAACAGCACCTGGATATTAAAATGTAATAATTAAATGCTATATATACAACAACTTAGATTTCAACAGCACCTTTAACATAATAAAACATTATAAGGTGCTTTACATGATATTACCAAACAATATTTATCATTAAACCAAGAGGTCGGAGACATTGGAGCAGATGGTCAAGAGCTATGGTCAGAGAGGTCGATTTCAACAAAGTTTTAAAGGAGGCGAGAGAGAAGCAGAGAGATTTAGGGAGGGAATTCCAGAACTTGGGGTCCAGGCAGCTGAGGGCACAGCCAATGATGGAGATTAAAATCTGGGTTCATTAGAAGGCCAGAATTGGAGGAGCACAGATATTTCAGAGTTGTGGCACTCACAGAGATTTCAGAGATAAGGAGGAACAAGACCATGGACGGATTTTAAAGATGGGAGGTTTTGTGTAAGAATGAGTTACAGTAATAGGAAGGACTTCAAATGCTTTTCATGTATGATACATGCCTGGGATAAAAAACACGGTAGCAATTCATTGAGTCTGGTTGTCAATGAGTATTTGGATTCTATGCTTTGTTTTGATAAATTAAACAACAACAGGGTGGAATGTGGCTGTTCAGAATGGCAAGGATTGTCAACGGATTCATATCTCCAGTCATTGGGTTGGGTGGTGACCAAATTCTGGGCAGAACAATTAATGGCTTATTGATAAATACTGCAAACAAATCACCAAATCTATCAACAAGTTTTGTCAGTCACGGAGCATTAATCATTGAGGTTAGCAGTTCAGTACACGCTTGAGATTTAATATCGCATTGGCACGGAGTTTTGTTCTTGTTGACAAAAAGTTTGGCATCACAGAGTTAGGAACAGGAGAAGGCCATTCAGCCCCTTGAATCTGTTCCACTGTTCACTAAGATAATGGCTGATATGTATTTTAACTCTATCCACCCATTTTGTTCCACATCCTTTTATTCTCCTGGTTAATACAAGTCTAATGATCACAGATTTAAGATCATTAATTGACGCTCCAGCATCCACTGTGTTTGTAGGAGAGAGTTCCACACTCTATCCACCCTTTGTATGAAAACATGTTTCTCAGCTGCTCCCCTGAATGATATGGCTCTGAGTTAAAGCGCATCTCATCTGGTCCTGCTCTCCTCTGCCCACAGGTGAGAAAGCTTCTCTCTATTTACTCTTCTATTAATAGCTTTGTGTTTATCGATGCAGTACATTCTGAGTAGGGAGTCTGTGTGGGGTTTCAATGGGGTTTGGTCCCTACTGGGCCTGAAAATGAAAATGCTAAAGAAGATGAGCTCCTTAATGATCAAACTTGTCCGCAAGATGAACAGGTGAGTTCATTGGCCAATCACCCGTTGCCCCGAAGAATATTGCCACAGTCAGGCTGACAGGCTTGCGAGCTGATCCTGCCAATGAAAGTTGCCATGAGTTTCTGATGAGGAGTAAAAATGAATCCCGCTGGCAGTTTTCTCGTTACTACTCCCCCAACATGGGCTCCAGGAACTCTCCATGTGCCTCTGAGAAACTTTGATCACATGGATTCTGTGGATTGCTGTGAAGCTGTTGCTACTACAACTAAAGGCCTGATATCTAAGGAGTGTAATGTGGTGATAGTGTCTGCCCTCAACAGATTCTGTGAATCGGTAACGAAAGATTCTTTTCCCCTGGCCGTTCCATCATTCTTTTCCTTCTTTGTGGATCCAGGAACATCAATAGCTGCGTTCAGATACTTTCAAACATCGGAGTCATTGATTCACATGTCTTTGTTAATGAGGCAAGAGATATAATTAATATTGTTGAGAACATTAGCTGAAAATCCAGAACCTATAAATTCAGGTTTAAGTGTCTTTTTTAATGACATGAGCACTCTGGAAAAGCCATTAATCCACCTGCCTCAGTTTGATAATAGGTTTTTCAAAGATTTGATTTTGCAAAATTTTAACAGGAAGGATGAAAGGATTGACATCATCTCAAGTTTCACAGAGAGAGATGGATTATTAAGAACAGATCTGAGTTCCTCAAGCCAAATTATAGGAAAGACTTATAATATATAGCACCTGTAAAATACTCCCTCAATACTGACCCTCTGACAGTGCACACTCCCTCAACACTACCCCACTGACAGTGTAGCACTTCCTCAGTACTGACCCACTGACAGTGCAGCACTCCCTTAGTACTCTCGCGCTGACAGTGTAGCACTCCCTCAGCACTGACCCTCTGACAGTGCGGCACTCCCTCTGTACTGACCCTCTGACAGAGCAGCACTCCCTCTGTACTGACCCTCTGACAGAGCAGCACTCCCTCAGGACTGACCCTCTGACAGTGCGGCACTCCCTCTGTACTGACCCTCTGACAGAGCAGCACTCCCTCAGGACTGACCCTCTGACAGAGCAGCACTCCCTCAATACTGACCCTCTGACAGTTCAATATTCCCTCAGTACTAATCCTCTGACAGAAGCGAGAGAACGACCCACTAAGGCACAGCTGACAGCAGTGATGTCTGTACAGGGCAATGGAAGTGTTCTCCACTCTTAATAAACTGACACTAAAACCGAGGTGGAGCTGATAAGAATGAGATGAGAGGTTTGCAAAATTTCCAGAATTGATTACCGCTGATCTTGTAACTTGCCAGATTTGCGTTCAGTTTCTGAATGGAATTGTTTACACCTCCCTGTTTGCACTTAAGACACTCATCATTTCAGGAGGAGCTGAATAATCTCGTGTGGGTGGAGGGATGGGAGCTATGCTACTATAGTGAGCTGCGTTTGAATGGGTGAGGGTTCACATGGAGCACAAACACCAACAGTGAGCAGCTGGGCTGAATGGCCTGATCTTAAACTGGAAATCTCAGTGAATGGAGGAATTTCCAAAGACAACCTGGAGAAGCTGCAATTTGATACGACGCAGAGAAACTTTCTGATGAAAGCCTGAAGTCAAGGTACTTTAGGACAAATGTCCTCTCAATGTAGGGAGTCTTTCCATTTCTCATTCCTGATAGGGTGAAATACATCCTACATTCTAAACCTTTCTAACATTGATATCAATTGGATGTATTGAACCTGGGGAACCGTGTTGGGCATGGCAGCACTCTGCCGCAGAGTTTATGAAAATCAGCAACCACCATAGAGCTCATGCTTTGCATTTTATTTGCATCTCAGGTCAATAGTTTAGCTGTCAAGTTATTTACTGACTCTCTTCCCTTTAATAACGAACTGACAACCATTCACATGATTGAAAGCTCAAATCTCAATTCTGCTGGTGTGGTGTCCAGAATAAGGGAGCATAACCTAAAGATTAGAACCAGGGTGTGAAGGAATGATGACACGGAGGAAAAAACTTTGATCAATGACGTAGGTTTTTAGGAACGTCTTAAAGGAAGGGAGAGAAGTGAAGAACTTAATATCAATGGAGTAGATTCATTAATATCCTTTTGGGAAGGAAATCTGCCATCCTTACCTGGTCTGGCTTACATGTGACTCCTGACCAACAACAATGTGGTTGACTCTGAAATGACCGAGAAAGCCGCTCAGTTCTATTAAACTGAATCAGGAAAGTCAATAGGAATGAAACAGATGAATCACTCAGCATCAACCTAGGTACCAGAATCTCTTGAGTAGCCTCAGGTCACACTCTGGTGAGCACTTAGGATCTCCCCAAATGGAGCCTCGATAAGCACCTTACTGGAGATAGATGGACACAGGAAAGAAGATACCAGAAAACAGTGGTGATATTGGAGAGATGTACAACCTGGCTATTCTGTCATTTTATGGACTGTTGCCATAAGTGCCATTTAATTAAAGTCAAAACAATTGACTAGGGGTAATCAAATGGAAAATCCATGCAGCTATTTCAACAGGTCATTTATTACAACTCCTACTCATCGGTGTATCCATCATTCTAAGTTCACAATGTTCTGCCAAGTGTGATGTATTATATATGATGTCTTCCAACAAGGTTGCTCTCGAGTTTTGTAAAAACAGAAACAAAAAATAGAAAATAACTTCATTAACACATTGCAACTTAGTTCCTAATTTACATAGCACACGAGGATAATCTTGCTGGCTTGCACCCATCTGAAGCAAGTGTTGGACTCTTTTCACATTCAAATAATGGGCCTAATGCTTGCTTTCGATCCCTACTCCAGCATTAGTCTATCCCTGGGCAGCTGGTGCCAAGATGAGAAAACAGTTTGAGAGGTCTGCAGCCAAGAAAGAAGGTACTTTAGGAACATTCAAACCCACATTAAAGGAGCCTATTGATCATCCCACTCATACCCAGAGAAACCATACCAACCAATCTTGGCACCTTACCCAGGCCCTGATATCCAAGGCCACTGATCCCCTCATGCCCCGAGATTGCCCCACACTGAGACCAGTGATTCCTCCCCTAGGCCAATGCTTACCTGTAAGTGCTAGTAAATCACTTCACTCCATCAACGGCTGCCATTGCTGAGTCTTCAGCAATGGATTTCCCTCCCTAAACCTCTCTGCTTCTCACTCTCTTGCTCAAAAATGCTCCTTAAAGCTTACCTCTTTGACCAAGACTTTGGCCATCTGTCCAAATATCTCATTATGTGGCTTGGCGTCAAACTTTGTTCACTAATTGTTGCTGTGAATTGTCTTGGAAAATTTTGTCACATTTAAATGCACTACATAAATACAAGTTCTTGTTATAATCTAGATGTTTGCCTAATTTCCAGAAAATAATTGTTGCTGAATTGCAATCTCAAACTCCTTTGCAATTCCAAATATGTGCGCATGATACGAAGATTGAAACTCATCATAACATCCTTTCTACCTGTTGATCCTGTTCTTTGATACAGTGTCTACAAGTTTGTGAAGTGAGCACTCTGAAGAAAGTTTAAATGATTTTCTGCTCTCAGTATATAATCTCTGCTAATGTGATGGCTAGTTTCTGGAGCTGATGGCAGTCCCTAAAGCAGAAAAACAGAAGTTTCATTTCAAATAATAAACTGTGTACAGTCCCTGGGCAGAATCATCCCAGAAATTTGGCAAAGTCTGACTTTAGGTGGGTAAATTGGTGTTTGACCCAGCAATACCAATGACGGCTTTTTCCACTGGATTGTGTGGCACTTTATTTTAAAAATGCAGAGGCAAGGTTTCTCACCATATCACTTAGTTCCTCATTTACATAGCACACGAGGATAATCTTACTGGCTTGCACCCATCCGAAGCAAGTGTTGGACTCTTTTCACATTCAAATAATGGGCCTAATGCTTGCTTTCGATCCCTACTCCAGCATTAGTCTACCCCTGGGCAGCTGTTGCTACTGACTCGCCCACACTGCCGTGACCTCAGGGATTCATTAATCTGGGTACCATAATTAAGCAAACTCTCTCCAAGGGCTATGAAGCTGCTGGAACTGATGGCTGCCAAAGCTAGAAAACATGCAGCCCCCAAATTTAGAAATATCCCACTTGAGCGCCTACTCGACATAGTGGAGGCTCACCACAGTGTTCTCTACCGCCCTCCCTGGGCAAAGACCATCAATCAAAGTGACAAATCCAGCTTGGCAGGGGATGGCAGTGGTGGACAGTGCCAATACCCTTCAAAAGAGGACAACTATCCAATGCTGAAAGGGGATGAATAATCTCCTCCATTCTGCCAGGGTAAATCACTCTGCACATCACTCATCATCTGGCCTGGCATGCGTCCTCTTTCCTCCTGTTTTCATGCACGACAAGCTGCACATAACAAAAGGAAAAGGTCCCAGACATTGGCGGGATGTCTGAACTCTAGGTCCTCACAGACTTTGAGAACCGAGTGATCCAGTGAACTGGTGATGATGCAGACTGCACATGTGCTGACAGCAAGGTTAGTGGCACTCAGGCAAGGGAGAATCCTTCACTGCAACATCCATCAGACACCCTGCTGTGAGCAATGTCACCCTGCCATCCACAAACAATCCCATTTCTTTCTCAGGCACAGCAGGGGTCCAACCCCGAGAACAGCACTGACAAGCAATCTACAGGTATCAAAATTGTTAACCCATCAGTTTTCTCACCCATACCCTCCATCAGCGCAGAAACACACAGTGCGACCAGGTTCTAGAATAGCCTCAGGTCACACTCTGGTGAGCATACCTTATCATCTGGTCCACAGCAGGTGAGACAAGGATATCCCACCTTTCTGGCATTCCGACGGTTGTTGGAAGCCAGGAATCTGCTGAATCTGAGTCAGGTGACAAGCCTGTGGACTCGGTCATGCCTCAGGCATCAGAGCTGCGAAGATAAGGTGAGGAACATCGGGAAATGTCTGCTGCATCCTCAGATTACAAGACATAATGGACATGTCCGCTCACCTTTGTACCGAGATGATAGTGCTGACATGCCAAAGCACTGAGAGCAACACTAGTGAGGTGAAGACCATAGTCAAGGACATCTGCTCTGCACTGCTGCAAGAGCTACACTCAATCACTAAGGCACTTGCCGCCATCCCTCAGTGTCAATGCAAGAGAAATAAGGGGCTTCTCAAAACCAGTAAATGGCAGAACCCTTAAGAGTATTGATAGGCAAAGGGATCTGGGTTACAGGTACACAGGTCACTGAAAGTGGCAGTGCAGGTGGAGAAGGTAGTCAAGAAGGCGTACGGCATGCATGCCTTCATCGGCTGGGGCATTGAGTTTAAAAATTGGCAAGTCATGTTGCAGCTGTATAGAACCTTAGTTAGGCCGCACTTGGAATATCGTGTTCAATTCTGGTCGCCACACTACCAGAAGGATGTGGAGGCTTTGGAGAGGGTACAGAAAAGATTTACCACAATGTTGCCTGGTATGGAGGGCATTAGTTATGAGGGGAGATTGGAGAAACTTGGTTTGTTCTCACTAGAGAATATAGCAAGAAAATAGCAAGGCATCTTGAGGAGAATTGTTTGATAGAGCAGACGCAGCACGGTTTCGTTAAGGGGAAGTCGTGTCTGACGAATTTATTGGAGTTCTATGAGGATGTGTCTAGGGCGGTGGATAGAGGAGAGCCGGTGGATGTGGTGTTTCTTGATTTTCAGAAAGCGTTTGACAAGGTACCTCACAAGAGGTTATTGCAGAAGGTAAGGGGGCATGGAGTTGGGGATAGGGTGTTAGCGTGGATAGAGGATTGGCTGTCAAATAGGAGGCAGAGAGTGGGGGTCAATGGTTGCTATTCGGATTGGCAGTTGGTGACTAATGGAGTGCCCCAGGGGTCGGTGCTGGGGCCTCAGCTATTTACCATTTATATAGATGATCTGGAGGAGGGAACCGAGTGTATGGTGTCGAAATTTGCTGATGACACCAAGATTGGGGGAACGGCAAATTGTGCGGAGGGTGTGGAGAGTCTACAGAAGGATCTAGATAGGCTGGGCGAATGGGCCAGGAACTGGCAAATGGAATTTAATGTTGGCAAGTGTGAGGTTGTCCACTTTGGTAGGAATAATGGTAGGAAGGACTATTACTTACATGGCGAAAAACTGCATCATGCGACGGTGCAGAGGGACCTCGGGGTCCTTGTGCATGAGTCGCAAAAATCCAGCTTGCAGGTGCAGCAGGTGGTCAGGAAGGCAAATGGGATGCTGGCCATCATCGCGTGGGGGATTGAATATAAAAGTAGGGAGGTCTTGCTGCAGCTGTATAGGGTACTGGTGAGGCCGCAGCTGGAGTACTGTGTGCAGTTTTGGTCGCCGCACTTACGCAAGGATATTTTGGCCTTGGAGGGAGTGCAGAGGAGGTTTACTAGGCTGATACCGGAATTGAGGGGGTTGAACTATGAGGAGAGGCTGAATAAACTAGGCTTGTACTCGTTAGAGTTTAGAAGAATGAGGGGAGATCTCATTGAGACATATAAGATGATGAATGGGATGGATAGGATAGAGGTGGAAAGACTCTTCCCGCTCAGAAAGGATGGTAGGACTAGAGGGCACAGCCTCAAGATAAAGGGGGGTGCGGTTTAGAACGGAGTTGAGGAGGAACTTCTTCAGTCAAAGGGTGGTGAATCTCTGGAATTCTCTGCCCGTTGAAGTGGTGGAGGCTGCCTCGCTAAATATTTTTAAGACGTGGGTTGATAGGTTTTTGATAGGCAAGGGGATTAAGGGTTATGGGGAGAGGGCGGGAATGTGGAACTGAGCCACGACAGATCAGCCATGATCTTATTGAATGGCGGGGCAGACTCGAGGGGCTAGATGGCCTACTCCTGCTCCTATTTCTTATGTTCTTATGTTCTTATGTTCTTAGAATAACTGAGGTTGAGGGGAGACCTGATAGAAATCTACAAGATTATGAGAGGCATGGACAGAGTGGATAGTCAGAAGCTTTTTCCCAGAGTGGAAGAGTCAATTACTAGGAGGCATAGGTTTAAGGTGCAAGGGACAAGTTTTAAAAGAGATGTACGAGGCAGATTTTTAACATAGACAGTGGTGGGTGCCTGGAACTCGTTGCCGGGGGAGGTAGTGGAGGCGGACATGGCAGTGACTTTTAAGGGGCATCTTGACAAGTATATGAATGAGATGGGAATAGAGGGATATGGTCCCTGGAAGAGTTGGGGTTTTAGTTCAGTCGGGCGGCATGGTCAGTGCAGGCTTGGAGGGCAAAGGCCTCAGACCAGAACTCTCCATTCACCTGAAGAAGAGGGAAACCTCGAAAGCTAGTGAATTTACTATCAAATAAATCGGTTGGACTTAAACCTGGTGTTGTCAGACTTTTTACTGTGTTTAACCCAGTCCAACACCGGCATATCCACATCATAACATTCTGAGCACAGAGGTTGTCCAGCTTCACAGTCACTGTCTAGATCAGTGACATCTGCATCTCTATGTGGACTGTGTTTGCTACAAGAATGTGCTCACTGTATCTTGTACCCAAGCATCACTGGGATCCATGATGTTCTGTGCACCTTAGAGGCAGGGCTGCCCCTTCCTCATCTTGTCAACTTTCCTGACAGGTGAAGGTGTACTGCTGAAGTGGATAGCTGATGAAACCTGCCCAAGGATCGAGTTCTGTTAATGTGCCTGCTGTATCTCAGCAGTGTCTCCATGATGTGACTGTCTTCACAGAGTGTAAGTGCGCTGCCCTCAGCATTCCCAGATGCAATGTGGAGATTGCAGGAACGTACTCACTGCATCTTGTCATCATCCTCTTGGAAACTTGTGGCTATGAGAGCTTCATGAACATGCCTGCCTCATCTGACCAATGCAATGTCCTCATTGCCTGCATCTTCATTTCCCAGGACTTCAGTGTCCTCACCCCCTCCTCTTTATCAGAGAAGACATGTATTTGTTCCATCATCCAGGTCCTCCCCACATTGCACTGCCAGCTTGTGTAGCGTGCTGCAAGTCACAGTGAATTGTGAGACCCTCTGAGGAGTACACTGGAATGTTCCACCAGATCTGTGCAGGCATTGGAACCTTATTTTCAAGATTCCAAGGTGTGTTCTACCAAAGTCCGGGTTGTGTACTTTCTTTCAGCAGGAATCCGAGACCGCTGTATGATTGTCAGCAGCCATGTCCTCATCCCAATGAGCCAACCTTGCTGCCTGGGAGATGTCAGGGATCTGAGACTTGCTAAGGATGTATGAGTCATGGACGCTCCTGGAGTATTAGGCAAAAACCTGCATGATGCATTTGTTCTGGTTGCAGATTAACGAAGCACTGAGAGAGTGGAAGCCTTTGCAGTTCACATACTGAACTGCTTGTTGCCAAGGAGATTAAAAATCCACGTGAGTGCTGTTGATGGCACCCGGCACTTGTAGGAATTTGGATATTGCTGCAAATTCTAGTGCTCTTGTTTCCTGGCTTGCCAGATCTCTATCGAAGTTGACAACGTTGTGTGCCTTGAAAAAAATGACATCCATGACCTGGATAATTAGAGGTGGAATCTTGGGAGATCCTGCACAGATCCTGCACATGGACTTCAGTGCGGATAAATGTGTAGTGGTCCATTTTGGCAGGACCAATGGGATGAAGGAGTACAATATCAAGGGTAGGAGTCTTAGCTGTGTTGAAGAGCAGAAGGATCTTGGGGTCTGGGTCCATAGAACTCTTAAATCGGCCTTGCAGGTGGAGGATGTGGTCAAGAAGGCGTATGGTGTACTGGCCTTCATTAATCGAGGGATTGAGTTTAGGAGTCGGGAGGGAATGCTGCAACTTTATAAGACCCTTGTCAGACCCTACTTGGAGTACTGTGCGCAGTTCTGGTCACCTCACTACAGGAAGGATGTGGAAGCTATTGAGAGGGTGCAGAGGAGATTTACAAGGATGTTGCCTGGATTGGGAGGAAACAATCCCTTATGAAGATAGGTTGAGGGAGCTAGGTCTTTTCTCCCTGGAGAGACAAAGGTTGAGAGGTGACCTGATAGAGGTTTATAAAATGTTGAGAGGAATAGATAGGGTGGATTCTCGGAGGCTATTTCCCAGGGCTGAAATGGTCGCTACGAGAGGACACAGGTTTAAGGTGCTAGGAAGCAAGTACAGAGGAGATGTTAGGGGTAAGTTTTTCACTCAGAGGGTGGTGAGTGAGTGGAATTGGCTGCCATCGGTGGCGGTAGAGGCGAACTCGCTGGGGTCTTTCAAAAGACTTCTGGATGAGTATATGGGATCTAATGGCATTGGGAGTTACAGATAGTTCTATGGCTTGGTAGGTATAGATGCAATCAGCGCAACTTGTGGGCCGAAGGGCCTGTTTGTGCTGTAGTGTTCTATGTTCTATCCCCAGTGGAGCCCTGGAAGGAGCCACTGCCATAGAAATTGAGTCCAGTGGTCACTTTCACTGCCTCTGCTCCCCCAAACCCACAGGCAGCTCAGTAGCACAGTGGTTAGCACTGCTGCTTCACAGCTCCAGGGACCTGGGTTTGATTCCTGGCTTGGGTCACTGTCTGTGTGGAGTTTGCACATTCTCCTCGTGTCTGCGAGGGTTTCCTCCAGGTGCTGCGGTTTCCTCCCACAGTCCAAAGGTGTGCACGTTAGGTTGATTGGCCATGCTAAAATTGCCCTTAGTGACCTGAGATAGGTAGGCTAGAGGGATTGCTGGGTAAATATGTCGGGTATGGGAGTGGGACCTGGGTTGGATTGTGGTCAGTGCAGACTCAGTGGACTGAATGGCCACTTTTTGTACTGTGGTGTTTCTATGTTTCTAAGACCCTGTGGTTCTAAAATCCTGAAGAAGGTGGCATATGTATGTGACCATATCTCTTAACATGAACATTTGTCAATAACACTGGTTCTTGCTCATCTGCAGGTAGCACATGTGCCTTCCAAAGACCCTGGGTCCAGTGATGCATCTATGAGTGACAGTTCTCTGGGGTTTATCCTCTGCATGCAAAGGAGGCTCTGTTACCCCTTGTTCTTGATGGTTCTGATTTTGGTCAGCCAAGTATTGCCATCAAATTCTTCTCCATTTTCTGCCCCGAAATGATGCAGCAGTCAGCGAGATAACCAAGCTCCATCTTCCTGACTGTCTTCTCATTGCAGTGTCAAAGAGAGAGACAAAGTGGTCACTATATATCTGCTTAGAACTACTCTTTTTCCATTCACCGCCGGTGGCTGCCTTTGTGCACATGCACATGCCAGGGAGTTCTGGCCACAACCTGGATGCCCAGTGTTTAGTGCGCATGGTTATTACCCAAACCCCCTTCACCACCACCCCACACCACTTAACCGAGTGGTGACAGCCTCAGCAGCACGACTGCATCCTGAACTCTCATCCCGAGTGCATTATCCTAAACTGCACCCCAAGTCCTTGTGCTCTTGTCAATGTAAATTTTAACATAAAGCAAGTGATTAGTGGCACATCCCTTGGTCAATGCTCCATGGCCAACTTTCTGAGGGGATCCTCAAACTTGTCAAGTCGCCCAATGATTCTGCTGAACCACAGCAATCGTTGGATTTGGAAGTGTGCACGTGAGGGATTAAATGTAGAGTAGCAATCATTGGCACTTTCAAACATTAATGCTGCTTGAGTGAGCACACTTACTTGACTAGTCTAACTCCATTCATGTCAACTCAGCTCAAGCTAAAGAATCTTGGCTGTGAAAGAGTGCTCATCATTGGCGTGTTTTCCTAATAACCTGGCCACTTTATTCCAGCAGGCCCCTCTCACTGCCATATGTTTGCAGGCAACTGCCCGCCCCACCCCACTCCCTCCCTCCTCCACTCCCTCCCTCCCTCCTCTACTCCCTCCACTGCCTCCCTCCTCCACTCCCTCTCTCTCTCCCTCCCTCCCTCCCTCCTCCTCCTCCTCCTCTCCGTCCTCCACTCCCTCTCTCCCTCTCTCCCTCCTCCACTCCCTCCTCCACTCCCTCTCTCCCTCCCTCCCTCCTCCTCCTCCTCTCCCTCCTCCACTCCCTCTCTCCCTCTCTCCCTCCTCCACTCCCTCCGTCCCTCCTCCACTCCCTCCCTCCGTCCCTCCTCCACTCCACTCCCTCCCTCCCTCCTCCCCTCCACTCCCTCCCTCCTCCCCTCCACTCCCTCCCTCCCTCCCTCCTCCACTCCCTCCCTCCGTCCCTCCTCCCCTCCACTCCCTCCCCCCCTCCACTCCACTCCCTCCCTCCCTCCTCCCCTCCACTCCCTCCCTCCTCCCCTCCACTCCCTCCCTCCCTCCTCCACTCCCTCCCTCCGTCCCTCCTCCCCTCCACTCCCTCCCTCCCTCCTCCACTCCCTCCCTCCGTCCCTCCTCCACTCCCTCTCTCCCTCCCTCCTCCCCTCCACTCCACTCCCTCTCTCCCTCCCTCCTCCCCTCCACTCCCTCCCTCCCTCCTCCACTCCCTCCCTCCGTCCCTCCTCCACTCCCTCTCTCCCTCCCTCCTCCCCTCCACTCCCTCCCTCCTCCCCTCCACTCCCTCCCTCCTCCACTCCCTCCCTCCTCTCTAGCAGTGCTGCCCATACTTCAGCACCACAAGACTAGCCTGAGGAAACTGCTGTGGAGACTTGCCTGTGAATGCTCCCAAATCCACAGAACTCTTCCTTGCGCTGGGATCTTCACAAGTGCTGTGAAGGTGCTCCAGTGCTTGTGAGGGTGTGTGCACTCACCTCCGAGTTCACCTCAAAGTTCATGTGGCCATGTGCATTCCTTTTAAAAGTTGTCACACTGTTCCAAAATCACACCAACGTGGAATTCAAATTTGATGTGGGGGTGGGGTGAGGGGTAATTCTGAGTGTGATCACAATAATGAGATGCAAATATATTAAAATTACTTTCTTGGATTTACATCACTGGAAAACATGTCTAGGACCTTATCATGAGATTTTCCCATCACACCGCTGAACATACCTGTCACAGTCGGTGCAGAAAATATTATCCTGGAGCATACACAATTCATACAACTCATATAAGAACATAAGAACTAGGAGCAGGAGGAGGCAATTCAGTTCCTCGAGCCTGCTGATCATGGCTGATCTTATCTCAGGCTCAACTCTACCTTCCTGCCCGTTCTCCGTAACCCTTCAATCCATTACTAATTAAAAATCTGTCTATCTACTCCTTAAATTTTCTCAATGTCCTGGCATCCACCTCACTCTGGGATAGTGAATTATACAGATTCACCACCCGTTAAAAGAAATAATTTCGCCACATCTCTGTTTTAAATCTGCTACCCTCTCTCCTAAAACTCTGACCTCTCATTCTAGATTGCCCCACAAGAGGAAACATCTGCTCTGTTTTTTGTTTCGGTCTTCACGGAGGAGGACGTGAATAATTTGCCGGGTGTTAGCAATGGAAAGGTGGTAGGACTGGAGGGTCTTAATGACATTACTGTTACTAGAGAGGCGGTGCTCGACAGACTGGAGGGACTGATTGTGGACAAGTCCCCAGGACCGGATGGAATGCATCCAAGGGTTCTGAAAGAAATGGCGGAGGTGATAGTGGATGCCTTGGTGGTTATTTTCCAAACGTCACTGGATTCCGGGGAACCGCTGGAAGGTTGGAAAACGGCTAACGTTGCGCCGTTGTTTAAGAAGGGTGGCAGGCAAAAGGCAGGGAATTATAGGCCGGTTAGTTTAACGTCTGTTGTAGGTAAAATGTTAGAATCCGTCATCAAGGAGGAAATAGCGAGGCATCTTGAGGGGAATTGCTTGACAGAGCAGACGCAGCACGGTTTCGTTAAGGGGAAGTCGTGTCTGACAAATTTATTGGAGTTCTATGAGGATGTGTCTAGGGCGGTGGATAGAGGAGAGCCGGTGGATGTGGTGTTTCTTGATTTTCAGAAGGCGTTTGACAAGGTACCTCACAAGAGGTTATTACAGAAGGTCAGGGGGCATGGAGTTGGGGGTAGGGTGTTAGCATGGATAGAGGATTGGCTGTCAAATAGGAGGCAGAGAGTGGGGGTCAATGGGTGCTATTTGGATTGGCAGTTGGTGACTAGTGGAGTGCCCCAGGGGTCGGTGCTGGGGCCTCAGCTATTTACCATTTATATAGATGATCTGGAGGAGGGAACCGAGTGTATGGTGTCGAAATCTGCTGATGACAGCAAGATTGGTGGAACGGCAAATTGCGCGGAGGGTGTGGAGAGTCTGCAGAAGGACCTAGATAGGCTGGGCGAATGGGCCAGGAACTGGCAAACGGAATTTAATGTTGGCAAGTGTGAGGTGGTCCACTTTGGTAGGAATAATGGTAGGAAGGACTATTACTTACGTGGCGAAAAACTGCAGCAGGCAACGGTGCAGAGAGACCTCAGGGTCCTTGTGCATGAGTTGCAAAAACCCAGCCTGCAGGTGCAGCAGGTGGTCAGGAAGGCGAATGGGATGCTGGCCTTCATAGCGAGGGGGATTGAATATAAAAGTAGGGAGGTCTTGCTGCAGCTGTATAGGGCACTGGTGAGGCCGCAGCTGGAGTACTGTGTGCAGTTTTGGTCGCCGCACTTACGCAAGGATATTTTGGCCTTGGAGGGAGTGCAGAGGAGGTTTACTAGGCTGATGCCGGAGTTGAGGGGGTTGAGCTATGAGGAGAGGCTGAATAAACTAGGCATGTACTCGTTAGAGTTTAGAAGAATGAGGGGAGATCTCATTGAGACATATAAGATGATGAATGGGATGGATAGGATAGAGGTGGAGAGACTCTTCCCGCTCAGAAAGGACAGTAGGACTAGGGGGCACAGCCTCAAGATAAAAGGGGGGCGGTTTAGAACGGAGTTGAGGAGGAACTTCTTCACTCAAAGGGTGGTGAATCTCTGGAATTCTCTGCCCGTTGAAGTGGTGGAGGCTACCTCGCTAAATATTTTTAAGACGCGGGTTGATGGGTTTTTGATAAGCGAGGGGATTAAGGGTTACGGGGAGAGGGCAGGAAAGTGGAACTGAGCCACGACAGATCAGCCATGATCTTATTGAATGGCGGGGCAGGCTCGAAGGGCTAGATGGCCTACTCCTGCTCCTATTTCTTATGTTCTTATGTTCTTATCTCTGCTGACAATACCTTTTATCATCTTATACACCACAATTAGATCATCCCTCATTCTCCTAAACTCTGAGAGTACAGGCCTAAACTACCCAGTCTGTCTTCACTAGACAAACCCTTTATCTCTGGAATCAATCTAGTGAACCTCCTCTGAACTGCCTCTAATGCCACTACGTCTAATGATATTGAAGCGATAACCTCAAGAGATCAATACATTCTGGGTAAGATTTCTTACAAGGTGCTACTCATGGAGAGTCTCACAGACGAGCTACAAAAATTGCCAAATGTGAAAGGGAGTTAAAAAGAGACACCAATCAGTAGAGTGAAATCTTCCAAGATCAACGGAGGTAAATGAGACCATCTTACAGCCTCTGAATAATAAACCAGCTCTGACTGAGATGCAGAAGGATGGTGAAGAAAGAAATGATTGTGTGAAATTTTGTGAAACTTCTCACTAATCTTCCTGAAAGTCACTCTGTGAACACTCTGAACTTAGAATTGACATGATGCATTGTCTCTCAGTTAATTCCCTATAACTTCAGTGTGGACCCAATTGGAACAACCCCCCTCACCTTTCAGATTAGAAGTTGAACTCAAGTCCCTCTCAGGTGGATATGAAAGATCCCACGACACTATCTTGAGGGAAGAGGAGGGGATTTTAGAGCAGTGCCCTGACCTCAATTAACATTGCTAAAACAGACTGCTGGTAACATTTCTTGTGGGATCTTGCCATGTATAAATTAACTGCCATCTTCTATCAATTACAACAGTGACAATGCGACAGAAATACTTCATTGGCTGTAAGGTGCTTTGGCAGATCCAGAGATTGTAAACGGAGTATTTCTCTTTACCTATCACTGCTAATCTTTATATTGCCATTTTAATATAAATATTGGCCAGAATCTTCTGGCTGTTCATGCCAGTGGGTTTCTCCAGTCCCACTGCAGTGAATGAAGATTTGGCTGAGCATCAAATTCTCCATCCTCACTTGCAGCAATGGCGGAGCGTAAACAGCCAGTAAATTCTGAGTCTTGCCTGAGGAACTTAGATCAACAAATCATGTCCATAGGTCAGCATGATGGTCCCTGATAGCCTCACCTCCAAGGTTTCCTGATAACCTTACCTCCTAGGTTTACTCTTTGGTCCTTAATATAACCAGATGATCCTCCAGTTACCTTTGAAAGGTGATCCTGCAATGCAATGTTTTGCATTGTATCAGTAAAGTTGGCTCTAAAATGGAAACAGTAAGGACTTATACCTGTGCCTGCTTAGAGCTGCGAACTCTCCAGGATTGGCCTGGAGTGTCCAAAAATTGAAGATCAATCTCCAGTTCTCAACTCCGTGCAATCCGGGAGAAAAATCCAGAATATTTGAAAAAAAGATTGTTTTTCTCCTTTTCTTATCTCTTTACCAGGTCAAAAATTGAAAGTGGGGGGAAGGCCTGTTTATCTGACAGTTAAATATAATCTAATTGGGTAATGAGTCTCTTTGCTGTCCAGTTGGTGTCGGAAGGCAGTGCGTTATAAGAATGGATGTGTTGGCTGAATAACAGCTGTAAGGTGGAACCAGATCATTGATGAAACATCCAGGAATACATTAAATCATCGAGGGCAATCTTGTGCTTGAAGAATGTTCTGTTGCTCGGCGAGATTGGAGAAACGGGATTGTTCTCCTTACAGCAGAGAAGGATAAGGGGAAATTTGTTCAGAACTGTGAAGATTTTGATAGAGTAAATGAGAAGAAACTGTCACCATTGGAAGGAGGATCCATAGCCAGAGAGCTTGCTTTACTCGTGCCACCATTTTGGCAAGGACGGATTTTTAGCAGCTGCCTGAAAAAGTGGTTGTTGATGCAGGCACCTAACACTTGTTAAAACACCCCATGACAGATCCATCAGTAAGAATCCAATTAGACATTAGAGTTCCATACTTCACGTTTACTCATTTTTTTCCAGCACTTAACCTGTCTTGACCAACGGAGGAGATTTATTCTTTTATTTACCTTCAAGAGATGCAACAAAATACTCTCATCATCCCTGTGGTTCTTTTCCAGTTACCCCCATTGGCAGTTCAGTCCTCTGGCTGTGGGCTGAACTGTCAATGGAGACAATTTTTTCTCACTTACTCCATCAACATCTTCACAATTCTGAACAAGTCTCCCCTTACCCTTCTCTGCTCTAAGGAGAACAATCCAATTTCTCCAATCTCGTTGAGTACCAGAACGTCCTTCATCCCTGGTACTGTTCTAGTGCAAAATTGACAACACAGTTGATGTTTTTGGATTTGGATTGTGAAGAGAACTTTAGGATCGCTGAGTAGATTGTTGAAGAATTTCAAATATAATGCGCTGATGTATGAAGATGATTTGACTCATGATGAAGTGACAATGCTAACAGTGTTAGGTACAAATCATCCTGCCTCTGTTAGCAACATTATTCAGTAATAATAAATGACAACTTCTGAATGAAAAGGAAATTTTAAGATCTAGAGGGTGGATTTGAGAATTGTTAGTTAAGTTAACTGTCACACAAACTCTCTGCAATCGTCAGGAAATGATAGCTTGAAAATACATTTCTGATACCTGGCTCCTCATAAACCCAGTAAAAAGTCTGACAACACCAGGTTTTAGTCCAACCGATTTATTTGATAATACTCACAAGCTTTCGAGGGGACTGCCTCTTCGTCAGGTGAATGGAGAGTTCTGGCCTCAGGCAGAGCATATAAAGCACAGGCAGTTTAGAGATTACTGATTAGAATGTGAATCCTTACACCTAACCTGCTGTTCAAGACCTGAAGTGGCTGACAATGTGAGTGGAAGGAGCGCTGATCACAGGTTACAGAGATGTGTATTGTCTCCAGACAGTACAGTAAGTGAGGTTTTGCAAACCCAGGCAAGTCACGGGGGTTACAGATAGTGCAACATGAACCCAAGATCCCTGTTGAGACCGTCCTCATGTGTGCGGAACTTGGCTATCAGTCTCTGTTCAGCGACTCTGCGCTGTCGTGTGTCGTGAAGGCCGCCTTGGAGAATGCTTACCCGAAGGTCAGAGGCTGAATGCCCGTGACCACTGAAGTGTCCGCCAACAGGAAGGGAACAGTCTTGCCTGGTGATTGTCAAGCGATGTTCATTCATCCGTTGTCGTAGCGTCTGCATGGTCTCCCCAATGTACCATACTTCGGGACATCCTTCCTTGCAACGTATCAGGTAGACAATGTTGGCCGAGTTGCAAGAGTATTTGCCATGTACCTGGTGGATGGTATTCTCACGTGTGATGATGGTATCCATGTCGATGATCCGGCATGTCTTGCAGAGGTTGCTGTGGCAGGGTTGTGCGGAATTGTGGTCACTGTTCTCCTGGAGACTGGGTAGTTTGCTGCGAACAATGGTCTGTTTGAGGTTGTGTGGTAAACCTACAGATATCTGAATAGTGATAATCAGTTTAATCTTGTTGCTTGATGCCAACACGGTGACATGGTTAGTACTGCTGCCTCACAGCACCGGGGACCTGGGTTCAATTCTTGGCTTGGGTCACTGTCTGTGCAGACTCTGCATGTGCTCCCCGTGTTTGTGTGGGTTTCCTCCGGGTGCTCCACTTTCCTCCAACAATCTGAAAAATGTGTTCGTTAGGTGCATTGGCTATGCTAACTTCTCCGAACAGATGCTGGAGTGTGGTGACTAGGAGATTTTCATAGTAACTTCATTGCAGTGTTAATGTAAGCCTTTAACACTTATAAATAAACTCTATAAATAAATAAATAAACTTTAATGCAGGATCTGAGCTATTGGGACCAAAGCAAAATGGGACTGAAGACCTATCGAGCAAAAAAGCTGGATTAATCTTTAAAGGAATATGGGTTGATGGACCACGCCCAGTGAAATCTGAGGTGCCATTTATCCTCTGTTAATAATGACTCGAGGAGAATATATAACTCAAGAAAAAAATAGAGGTCATGAGGTCGAAGGGAATCTAATGTTGGACTTGTCTATGTTCACTTCAATCAAAACATAAGAACATAAGAAATAGGAGCAGGAGTAGGCCATCTAGCCCTTCGAGCCTGCCCCGCCATTCAATAAGATCATGGCTGATCTGTCGTGGCTCAGTTCCACTTTCCCACCCTCTCCCCATAACCCTTAATCCCCTCGCTTATCAAAAACCCATCAACCCGCGTCTTAAAAATATTTAGCGAGGCAGCCTACACCACTTCAACGGGCAGAGAATTCCAGAGATTCACCACCCTTTGAGTGAAGAAGTTCCTCCTCAACTCCGTTCTAAACCGCCCCCCCTTTATCTTGAGGCTGTGCCCTCTAGTCCTACTGTCCTTTCTGAGCAGGAAGAGTCTCTCCACCTCTATCCTATCTATCCCATTCATCATCTTATATGTCTCAATGAGATCTCCCCTCATTCTTCTAAACTCTAACGAGTACAAACCTAGTTTATTCAGCCTCTCCTCATAGCTCAACCCCCTCAACTCCTAGTAAACCTCCTCTGCACTCCCTCCAAGTCCAAAATATCCTTGCATAAGTGCGGCGACCAAAACTGCACACAGTACTCCAGCTGCAGCCTCACCAGTGCCCTATACAGCTGCAGCAAGACCTCCCTACTTTTATATTCAATCCCCCTCGCTATGAAGGCCAGCATCCCATTTGCCTTCCTGACCACCTGCTGCACCTGCAGGCTGGGTTTTTGCGACTCATGCACAAGGACCCCGAGGTCCCTCTGCACCGTCGCCTGCTGCAGTTTTTCGCCACGTAAGTAATAGTCCTTCCTACCATTATTCCTACCAAAGTGGACCACCCCTAACAATTTGAGTTAGATCTCCAGATCTATTCCTCATGTCTTTAATTCTCATCTTTAAGCATGGAGGAGTCATTTTTTAGGCTCATGTGCCAGTCAACACATTGCAGTCAAGCCTTGAGACTGGAGCTGCCACTATTCTGCGGCTCGACTCTCGCAGCTGCTAGGAAACTCCCTGAGTCTCTTACATTTTTCAAACCAAGAAAGGGACTTTGGAATCACCACAGGCGGGATGAAAATTTGGCAGACGGCTAAAGTTCCATTGACTTTGGGCAGAAATGACCAAGGCTTATAGCGATCGAGACCGAAAAATTCCACCCCAACGGGGAATTTAAGAGAAACTTCTTTACCCAGAGAGTGGGGAGAATGTGGAATACATTTCCACAGGGAGTGGGGAGAGTGTGGAGTACATTTCCACAGGGAGTGGGGAGAATGTGAGACTCGTTCCCTCAGGGAATGGGGAGAATATGGAACTCACTCCCACAGGGAATGGGGAGAATGTGGAACTCAGGGAGAATGTGGAACTCTCTCCCACAGGGAATGGGGAGAATGTGGGACTCGCTCCCACAGGGAATGGAGAGAATGTGGGACTCGCTCCCACAGGGAATGGAGAGAATGTGGGACTCGCTCCCACAGGGAATGGAGAGAATGTGGGACTCGCTCCCACAGGGAATGGAGAGAATGTGGGACTCGCTCCCACAGGGAATGGAGAGAATGTGGAACTCAGGGAGAATGTGGAACTCTCTCCCACAGGGAATGGAGAGAATGTGGGACTCGCTCCCACAGGGAGTGGAGAGAATGTGGGACTCGCTCCCACAGGGAGTGGAGAGAATGTGGGACTCGCTCCCACAGGGAGTGGAGAGAATGTGGGACTCACTCCCGTAGGGAGAATGTGGAACTTGCTCCATAGGGAGTGGGGAAAATGTGGGACTTTTCCACAGGGAGTGGGGAGAATGTGGAATTTGCTCCCACATGGAGTGGCTGAGGCAAATATTTCGGATGCATTTAAGAGGAAGCTAGCTAAGCGCAGAGGAGAAAGGAATAAATGAATATATTGATAGAATGAGATGAGGGGGAGGGCAGAGGTATGTGGAGTATAAACACCACATGAAATTGTTGGGCTGAATGGCCCATTTCTGTAGCTGCAAATTTGATGTAAATGTATCTCAAGTGGTTCTGACAGCTTGCATGTGTGAGTCCAACAAAAGCATTGCCAGGATTTCGAACTATTCAAGCTGCTGTGTAATCTATCAAACATGCCCTCTCTAAGGTATATAAAATGAACCATTACTGACCTACATGAATATTTCTATCATCTGATTATCCAGTAGAAAACAGTGTTTTGACTCTTTCACAAATCATAAAAAGCCAACTGATGTTTTCATTTTTTTATATCAGGTTGTAGTTTGTGGCTTTGTTGCAATTTTGAGCCCAAATCTCACACCCCTGCCCCTCCCACACCGACAATGCCCAAACAGAAGACATTTACTGACACAATAAAATGTGCAAATACAGAGCAACTGTGTGTGAAAGCAATTTTGCTTTTTTTATTTATGTCAGTGTTAAAACTATTGAAATGGATATCTTATAAATTATTTAGTACCTGCAATTTTGCAAGTCTCTTGTCATTCTTCCTGATATCAATGGAAAATAACAGAGAGAACAATGAATTGGGACCTGAATTCTTCTGTTGCTAGGCTACTGCAGTTTAAAGGGGGGGAAAGGAGAAACAGTTATTTGCAGTGAATGCGTAGGCAGAATGTGATTTGTTCTTTCAGGTAATATCAAAAGTCTGTTGTTCCTTGTGTTTTGGCACAGCGCTGCAAATGAATTCTTGAAAACCTCCTTTTGTCCGTCAGCACGGCCCTGCTGTTTGCAATTATGGTGGTTTCAGATGTAAATTAGACAGTTCTATGCAAATATTACAGAGTTGCAACCCATTTTAACACAGACACAATTATCTGTGTGAAAGGTCAATAAGAATTATCATCAGTCCCATATTGTTGATTAATTAAGACTAAACAGCTGTTGCAGAATTATTTTTCTGCCAAGTGTTCAGGTAGGAAAGAAGGTGGCAGGACTTTGAAAAGCAACTGTCAGTCATGAGATGTCCACAGTGGATGATCATTTGCACAGGCCCCACACACAAACTCTGAGCTTTTAACCCAATATCTGTCAATCACAGGACAGAGGTCACTGCTGTAAGTTACATAAGCCACTGCAAAAACAAAAGCTTATAGGGATTCCAAAGGGAAGTCAATAGACAAATACTGATATTTTTATTATATAAGAGCTAACTTAACAACAGTGGTTCTGGCAGCGGTTTGAGAATATGTGGAGAGCAGGGCAGTGATTTTCTGATGTGAGTTCCCAGAGGGTAAGGCTGCTTGCCAAGAATGTGTATTTGTAAAAGAGGTCCTATGTTAGAAAGAAATTGTTTCGTGACAATTGCAGGAATCTTTCATTTAAGTACTGCATGCTGCAAGATGTTAAGTGTGTACGAGTGAAGAGGTTGGAGAAGTTGGGATTATCTTCGAGCAAAGAAGGTTAAGGAGCAATTTAATGGAGGTGTTCAAAATTGTGAAACATTTTGACCGTGTGGGGAGGAAAAAATGTTTCCATTTGCAGGAAGATTAGGAACCAGAGGACACAAATTTATGACAGTTAGAAAAAGAAGCAAAAGACACATTTTTTTGATTTGAGAGAGAGAGTAACTGAGAGGTATTAGCTTTTGGAATTGAGTAGAGAGCAGATTGATAGAAGGTTGTAGGGCTGGAGGAGGTTACAGAGAAAGGAAGGGTTAGAAACATAGAAACTAGAAGCAGGGGAAGGCCATTTGGCCCTTCAAGTCTGCTCTGCCATTCATCTTGATCACGGCTAATCATCAAATTCAATATCCTGATCCCTCTTTCCTCCTATATGCCTTGATCCCTTTAGCCCCAAGAGATATATTTAATTTCTTCTTGAAATCAGACAATGTTTTTGCCTTAGCTACATTTTGTGGTAGTGAATTCCAGGGAGGGTTGTGGGGCTGGAGGAGGTCACAGAGGTAGGGAGGAATAAAGCAATGGAAGGATTTGAAAACCAGAATATCCAGTGTAGGTCAGCACTCACAGGGGTGATGGGTGAACAGATCTCAAAGTGAAGTCAGTAGGGACAACAGAATTGTTCATGTTCATTTTCAGAACAGACAATGGACTTCACAACAATTATAGTTAGTGTAGTTTAATAAGAATTGATAAGGATTTGAGCCATCATACAATGGCCCGTCATCAATGAAAACTGCATTATTCTGCCAATCTCTGGTAAGAAGAGGATAATGTCTGTAATTTACTGAGGTCTGGCACTGAGTTTGAGACTGCAGCTTCATTAATAATGTTGCATTACAGAGTCATTTACTGAGATTGCCATGGTTATATATGGGCAGCTTCAGTATGATGCTGTCTTAGTGACTCATTTACTACGTTTTCACTTTGTAAGTGTCTACATAAAGAAAGACTTGTGTTACTATAGTAACTTTAATAACCTCAAGACATCCCAAAGTGCTTTACAACCAATGAAATACTTTTTGAAGAGTAGTCACTGGTATTATATAAGAAACTCAGCAGCCAATTTGTGCACAGTAAGGTCCCACAAACAGTAATGTTATAATGACCAAATAATTTGATTTTATGGATGTTGATTGGGTGATAAATATTGGTCAGTATACTGAGGCCGACTCCCCTGCTCTTCTGCGAAATAGTCATAGGATCTTTATTGTCTGTCTGAGGGAGCAGATGAGCTTCAGTTAACATCCATTCTAAAAGATGGCACCTGTGGCTTGCAGCCCTCCCTCAGTACTGCACTGGAACATGTGCTCAAGTCTCTGAGCAGGACTTCATAGAATCCCTACAGTGCAGAAGGAGGCCATTCAGCCCATCAACTCTGCACCAACAACAATCCCACCCAGCCACTATCCCATAACCCCGCATATTTACCCTACTAATCCCTCTAACCTACAAATCCCAGGGGCGATTTAGCATAGTCAGTGCACCTAACTTGCACGTCTTTGGGCTGTGGGAGGAAATCAGATTACCCAGAGGAAACCCATGCAGACAAGGGAAGAACATGCAAACTCCATACAGTGACCCAAGCCAGGAATCAAACCAGGATCCCTGGAGCTGTGAGGCAGCAGTGCTAATCATTAGGCCTTTGTGCTGCCCAGGCTGGGTTCAGACTTGAACCCCACCTATGACTCAGAGATGAGATTCTACCCACTAACCTTGGCTATTTGTAAGAAAAATCATTTGACTCTATGTAGCATCTATTGCACCTTTCAACATTGTGAAGTACATCACAATTCCAACATCTAATACAGTATGTCAACTCAAAATTATCCAGCAGCCTGTCTGTTTATAGATATGGCAACAATACAAAAACAATCTTAAATTTCCTCAAGATATTGGTTCGGCTCGTGTTGGAATATTGTGATTAGAATGTTTTGTGAGTAACAATAAGGGATGAACATTAAAACCATAGTCTCTATTTAGGATTCACTTGAGTGCTACCAGGAATGAAAGGTTATAATTAGGAAGAAAAGACAAAATAAATTAGGGCTAATCTTGTAGAATGGGAAAAATTTAAGAAAATATTTTTTCCACAAGTTGACAAGTTACAAATCAGGCAGATTAGAAAGAGGAATAAGTTGCTTATACATGGCATCTGTCAAACCACTGGACATCCCTTAGCATATGACAGCTAATGAATTATTTTTGAAGTACTGTCAAACCTGTTAACCAATTTTCAGGGCCTCAATAAATGATGCTGCCAATTATGTGAGCTATAAGCTTGAAAAATGCTATAAAGCAAGACTTAGAATAAAGTCACATATCTAGGTTATCGGAGCAAAGTTAAATGAAGAATGCTGACTTGATGTTGTTTAGAAACCTATTAACTGTAAATATGTTGACAGGTTATGGTTATCTTGAATATTTAGAGATAGATTCAAGTCATGCTGGCCTATAAAATGGCAAAGTGAATATTGACAGCGGAGTCAATCAATGAATGGGAGGCAGGATTGGATTTACAGCAGTATTCACAATAAACAGAATCTAATTTAAACAGTCAGCAGAGTCTATTTAAGAAGAGTCTTCATGAACAAAACTCATAACCAAAAATACAGCAAAGTCTCGATTAAAAAGAAATCATTTTTGCAACAAAATGCAATGATGGAGGATGGTTGCATAATAATACAAATTATGTTGTAAAATTAATCCCAGTCCTTGTATCCAGGCATGATTGGCAGGGGCAATTTCCCAATCATCTCCATTCTGGTTGGGACTTGTGGTGTCATTATACACTATTAATAGGTACTTATGCTTGTTCTGTTTTTTATGGAAATGTATGAAAGTGCTGAAATTGTTGTTTTATATTCAGAAGAAGGCAATCCTAGTTGTACCTGATCAAGTTCCCAGATCATGTATACAAGATCATGTATCTTGTACATTCTTCACCTGAGAAATTCCAATTTCTATGATATTATTTCAAACAAAAATTTTCAATGTAACATTTGGAAAAACTCATTGTAAATTAATTACATCTTTAGAAACAATTCTTCTGTTTGCTCCTTAACAGGTGTCAGCCAAGAGACACCAGTGGATAGAAACTTGCCTGAGTGACGATGGTATTCATCAGCCTATAGAAGAAGAAAAAGAGGAAAATATTTATGAAATGATGGCACAGTGCTGTGTGAAAAGCCGTAAGTACCATCAAAACATTATTTATTCTTTCATGACATGAAGATGTCACTGGCTAGGTCAATATTTACTGCTTTTTAGGGAGGGAATTCCAGGATTTTGACCCAGCGACGTTGAAGGAATGATGATATATTTGCAAGCGAGGATCTGTGTGATTTGGAGGGGAACTCACAGGTGCTGATATCCCAGTGTATCCGCTACCCTTGTCATTTGGAGCAGTAGAGACCACAGGTGTTGCCTTAGGAGCATAGTGAGTTTCTGCAGTGCATCTTGTAAACGATACACATTGCTGCCACAATGCTTTGGTGATGGAGTGGCTGGTGGTAGATGGGTGCCTGGTGTGGAAGGCATTAGCTATGAGGAGAGGTTGGAGAAACTTGGTTTGTTCTCACTGGGGCGACAGAAGTTGAGGGGAGACATGATAGAAGTCTACAAGATTATGAGAGGTATGAACGGAGTGGATAGTCAGAAGCTTTTTCCTAGGGTAAAAGAGTCAGTTACTAGGGGGCATAAGTTTAAGGTGCAAGGAGCAAGGTTTAAAGGAGATGTACAAGGCAGATTTTTTACAAAGAGCAGTGGGTACCTGGAATTCATTGCCAGGGGA